>NC_091705.1:39565000-40245000 GCF_041296265.1 Equus caballus
AGGCCTCAAAAACATGGTGCACAGGGGGATCCCATTTTTCTGTGATATACCTATATTTTTAAATATGTACGCTTGTAGCAAAATGAGAAATGAGGACCTCATCTTCTTCGTATATAAAGAGCTCTCACAGATGAATAAAAAAGACGATTGTCCAAGAGAAAAAATAGACAAAGGACCTGGATGCTTTGCTACCAGAAAAGAAATACAAATGGGCTTTTGATATATTTTTCAATTCCTAACCTGACTTAAAAGAAAAGAACACGCAGATTAGAGCTACAGCGAACACATTTTTCCCCAGCCAGCCAGGCGAAGATGGAGAAGTCCGATAAGACTCTGCCTGGGCGAGCACGTGGGGGAAGCAGTGCACACGGAGGTGGTTGGTCAGCATGTCAGTTGGTTGGTATGACCTTAGAGAGCATTTAGACAATAAGTGGCAAAATTTAAAAATACGCCTGCCCTATGACGGGGAAACTCAATTGCGAAGAATTTATCCTACAGAAATAGATCCGCATACCCGGAACGGCTTCTGTGAAAGGAGTACTAATTGCAGCCTTGTTTGTGACAGCACAGCCTGGAATCATCGACATGACTATCACCAGAGGCCTAGTCCAATAAATCACATTCAGACAATGGGATATGTAAAGAATGTTCTCCTGCTGCTGATCTGAAAAGATCTCCAAGGTACATTGTTAAGTTAAAAAAAATAAAAACCAATGCAGAAAAGGGTGTGTAGTGTGCTTCTATTTAGAGCAACAACTGAAGGAATCCAGGGACCAGTTCCTTCTCTGCCCTCTGGACATCCCTCCCCCGACCCCAGAGACACAGCCGGGATGGCTCCCGGGGAGCGCGGGCTCTGAGAGCTGGGGGGCGGGGCGCTAAGGGTTAGAGGGAGAAGAGCCTCTGTAAATTTTTGGGTAACTTTTCAATTATTTTTCATGTGAGTATGTTTTCTTATTAATTTTTTTTAAAGTTTTTAATGCGCTGATAGATGAGAGAGAAACGTCTGGAAGGATGCACTCCAAAGTGTCAGCTGTGTTCGTCTCTGCGTGGCTGATGTGAATTAGGAGTAACTTTTCTTTTCTTCCTTTTACTCAGATGGATTTCCTAGTTTTTGAAAAATAATTATCAAGGAATATTTGGTAGTTTAAAAAATTCTTGAAAAGTAGACCCACTGGTTTCTTGGTAGTCAGAGGAAAACTGACTTCTGCTTTAAATAAAAAACGACGACGAAAACGAGCGTTCCCCTAACACTCGGATGATCTCCTCGCCATCCCGTTAGAGTCTGAGGTGGGAGGTTGGAGTTACACCCTATGAAAAGTGAGAATTAATCCGGTCGACCCACCACGCACTTGCTGGGCCTGAAAGCTCCAAGCTGCTAACTCAGGTCTGGGTTCGAATCAGGTTCAGGTTCTTGTCTGCCAATCAGCTGGGCAGCCATCCAGCTCCCCCGGCCTCAGTTTCCTCATCTACGTGGGAAGACAACAGGGCTGCCGGGAGGCTTCCGTGACATGAGCCCGTGAGTGCCGTCGCTCAGGGTGTGCACAGAGGGGACCCAGCTCTTTCCCGACGCCCCAGGGCACGCCCGGCACAGGCAGGGACTCTGCACACCCAGGGGCGGGGTATCGGACGGGGTCCCTGCCCCCTCGGGACCAGTCTGCACGCGGCTCTGCCCGGCGTCCTCAGCACTCGGCCCAGCACCTCCGGCGCGTCTCCGGACAGCTTGGAGAGAGTGACACCAAGTGGCCAAGCGCGAAACCACAGCTTCAGGCCGGGGGTCCGCGCGCAGGGGGCGCCTCCTGGTCCCCTCGGGCCGCGTCTCCAGGGCGGTGCTGAAGTTGTGTGGAGCCAGTTTTCCAGCTGCAGGTGCGGCCGGCGCTGCCTGCCTGGGGGAGCGGAGGGGAGGGCTGAACGAGGGAACCCACGGACGACATCCCCAGGGCCGCCAGGTCGCACAACTTCGGGGGGCCCACTTGTGAAACTGCACCCCCCGGGAGCACCTGCTGGCTCGTGGCTGTCGTTGTCATCACCCCTCAGACTCTTCGTTTCCTTCCATCGTCGCCCAGAGCGATTCTAAAACGGTGTCCCCAAGGGCCGACGGAGGCCCGTGGAGCCACGGGGAGATTTCAGCTGCACCATCAAATCACGTGCCCTGTTCTCTCAGTGGTTCTGGTTACATCCGGCCACCAGTCCATTTAGTACTAATCTGGCTTCAATGCCCTTCTAACCTGTACTTGTTTCCCTTCTCAACAACAAGACTGCGGGCCTCAGACTTAGAGCCTTCAGAAGGCAAGGTGATCTGGCCACAATTTAATAAAGCAAAATGTTTTCCTAATATTTGTTTTTTTGTGGCCGCCTTCTATTGAGGGCAAGTGGTGCTGACTTTCCATCTGCAGTAGACATGGTAGATTGTATTATTGTCAATGTTTCTCGCCTTCCTCCTGGCGGTTCCCTGCTGATGTCAGCCTTGGCTGTGGGACTTCCTTCCACCAATAGCACGTGGGCTGAGCCCCACGTGGAAGCTCTGGGAGCCAGCGTGTGGTCCTGCCGTTTGCTCTTTTCCCTCTGCTGGGAGAGGGATGGGCAGCTGCTTCATCCTGAATCCCAGAGGAGAGAGGACGCATGGCCCACGGCCCACCTGCCACCTACATGAAATATGGGCGAGAAATAAACCTTCGTGGTTATCAACCCACCCAGACCCTGGGCTTGTTTGTCACTGCAGCGAAACCCAGCCTGACTTGACTGATACAGTAGAGATAAAATGTTTCCTTTGAACATAAATACACTTAAGTAAAATAAATGTGTTTATTTTAAGAAAAACCTTAAGAAGATAATGGGGCAGGCAGTAGGGGACACGCACAAGGAAGGTAGTTGTTGGATGACTGAAGTTTGGGAAACACTGATGGAGAGTTTTAAATGTGGAAATTGTTATTCCGGGTTGCAGGTGTCTTGTCTCAGGGCCTCCAGAACACCTCCCAACTCACATTTCACACGCTCCAGTCTGCCACCCACCATGTAGCCAGAGTGAGTTTTCTAAAGTGCAAATCTGATTGGGTTCCTCCCCTGCTCTAACCTCTCTGATGGCTCCCATGTGCCCTCGGCATAAAGTCACCAATCTTCATCATGGCCTTCCAGGCCTGTCATAGTCTGTACCCTCGCCTCCATCTGCTCTCTCTCTCTTTCTCTCTCTGCTCTAGCCACACCAGTTTCTTCGTTATTCTTCAAACACTCCACAACACACACGCTCTTGCCTCAGGGCCTTTGCATCTGCTGTTCTCTCCACTTGGAAATGCCCATCACAAAGATAGAACACGGTAGTTCCCTCACTCCCTCAGGTGTCTGCTTGACATCCTTCCTCAAAGAGTTCTTCCCAGACTGGGCCATTAAAATAGCGATCCCCCATTCTCGTGCCCTCCTCACCCTCGTTTTTTTCTCCAAATCACCTGTTATCCCCCGACCACATTACGTATTTGTGCACTGTCCGTATTCCCCATTAGAATGTTAGCTCGTTGAAGGCAAAGACTTTGTGTGGTATTTTTTTGCTACTGTAGCCCAGTGCCTAGAATCCTGCCTTGTCCATAGTGGGCGCTCAGTGAGTCTCTGCTGAATGAAGGAATGAATAAACGATGGCCCAGGTGGACAGCAGCGGCTCTCCGCCAAGCGGCACTGGCTTCCGGTCCGCTCATAAAGACCTTCTCCTTCTCAATGGCTCCGAGCTGAGCCTCGCCGGCTGCCTCAGATCACGTGTCTCTCCCTGAGCCAATCCCTGGGGCCGGGAGCACGGGAAACACTGAGTGGCCGGGCCTAGGTCACCTGCCTGTAGGTGAGTCTCGAAGTCAACTCCACCTAGGCCACATGGACCGAGGCGGAGGCAGAGTGTCCTGCAAGAAAACTGTGATGCTGATGTCAGAGAAAGAGGAAATGGATGCTAGGTAGGTAAAAACAATAGTCATCGCCACAGAAAGGTAAATTACGCACCTGGCGGAGCGCCTCGGACTTAGCGTGGGTTCTCCAAATGAGGAGCCTTCTTTGGGATCAAGTTGTGTTCAGGTGGAGGGTGAGTGGGGTGGGGGGTACTCTGTTAATGCCAGAGATGGAGCTAGAATAAGGAGCAGGTGAAGCAGGCAGGCCCTAGACCCTTGGAATACCTGCGGCATTAAAACGACGTTGAAAGAGCTTAGAAGTTTGGAGCCCAAAGAAATCTTACATGCAACTTCTTACATAATCGGCAAAATATTAATTAATCTCTTTTCTGACACTGAGGAAGACACCCTTGAGAAGAAACTTAAAAATAAACATCGTTGGCTCTAATCTGTTACTGTTGATTACTCTGAGGACCCACACATCTTGTTGCATGATCACGCCACACGGCATACCACAAACCCCGCGACCAGCCAAGTGGGGCCTCCTGAAATTGGCAGTCACGGTCAGCTGAAATTCTGAAACCATATGGCATAGTGTGTTACCGGGAATGAGTAATCCCTTTTGTTCCAGCATCGAAATTCTAAACTCTTGAATAATGCCGTATTCAGCCTCCAGTGGTAGAGCCTGAGCTGGCCCCACGGTACCAGCTTCTCCTCCTGAGACGACAGAAGCTCCGTAGGAGCACAGGCTGTTCAGAATGGACGACATCCCCCAGCCTCCCTTGCAGCGAGGAGTGGCCGCAGGACTGCGGTACGGCCAACGGGCTGTGAGCAGAACAAGGGACCGCAAGCGGGGCGCTCTGCCGTTTTGGCTTTGCAATGAGGACAAACACGCGGATGACAGTGGAGCACTTAGGGGCCCTCGCCCAACAACCTCATGGCGTAGGACCACCGCCCCGATTCGGGCTTCCATGTGAAAGAGGAACTTTTACCATATTTCAATCTCTTATGCCTCTGGGCCCCACAGATGAAGCTATATTCTAAATACACCTCTACAGAAGTTGGTCTGGCTTGGAAAATTCCATACAATATATACCTGGAATAAATCCCCCCCCTTTTTTTTAAACAGAGGGAAGTACACAGTTTTAATTCGCTGCTGTCAGTTTATTCCTGTTCGACAGATACTTCAGTCTCTGTGAGGCAGAAGCCCCTCCAGGTGCCCCTCCATCCCGGCTGCTTTAACAAAACGACTCTTGAGTGCGTTCCACTTGGGCCCCAGGCTGCTGATCCCCAGGGCTGACCGACACCAGTAGCAGGTGGGGAGTCTTTTTAGAATACAGATTCCTGGGCCTCGGCCAGTTCAATCAAAGAAGTAGGATGTCAGGAATTTGTCATTTTAAAAACACTGCCCATCTTATCAGCTGCGTGACCTTGAGCAGATTATTTAACTTCCCAGTGCTGCCGTTTCATCAGTGAAGTGGGGACCAGAGTAGCCCCCGTCCCATAGGGCTGTCGTAAGGGTGGGTTTATTCCACGTGTACGAAGCACCCAGTATAGTGTCTGGAACCGAGTGAGATGTTGGGGGAGTATAAGGCGATGCAAACTTTCTGGAGGACAATTCCCACCATCAACCAGGATGTTAAATGTGTACTTTGGGGCCCAGCAACGTGGTGGTTGCAAACGTAGCCTACGATTGCTCTCATTCGTGCAGCTATGTGCGCAAGCCTGCTTGCTCGTGGCGGCCTGCGCGTATTCAGCCAGCGCTTACTGAGTGCCTGCTTAGTCAGGAGGAAAAGGCTCCACCGTGGGAACAGACCCTCCTATCCAGCCACTTCCTGCGGCCGAGGTTGCCCTCTTGCCTGGGCATTGTGAGGCAGGCCGAGGACCTTCTCCACCTTGTTGCTGTGCTGTCTGCCACAGGTGGTCTTGGAGATGGACATGGAAACAAAGAGAAAGCTGAAAGGTCACATGGGACTTTTAAGGGCCCGGCTGGAAGCGGCTGACATCACTTGTGCACGTCTCATGGGCCTGGAATGAGGCAGATCTAGGGGAGGCTGGGCGAGACCGGAGAGCATATGGAGACCGAGTGAGCCTTGTCCCTGTGGTGTCTGCTGTGCTCAAAGGGCTGTTGGAGGAGCTGGGGACCCCGAGTTGAGCAAGACCAACAAGGTCCCTGTCCTCACAGAGCTTCTCTTTCAAAAAACCTCTATTCTAAACATGAGCCCAGGCACATGCCATTTGGTACGTGAGCAGAAATATCTGAGGGCTTTTCAGAAGCTATTGCGTCACAGGGTATATACGTCCATCATTTTGACAGACACGGTTGAATCGCCCTCCGTGGGTCTCCGGATCCCACCTCCGCCGCCGAGGTGCGAGGGCCTGTCCCCTGCAGCCCTGCCAACACCAGGTGCATCAGACTCTCGGATTTTTGCCAACCTGATAGGTGAGAAATGACCTCTCTGTGCGCTTTTAATTTGCCTTTTTCTTATTATAAGGAGGTTGAACATCCTTTCATAGGTTCATGAGCTATCTGTATTTCCTTTTCTGTGCGTTCATGCCCCTTGTCTATTTTTCTACTGATATTAAATGAAAACATGAAGGGGCAGAACATAATGCATATTATAATCACTTCTGTAAATTAAAAGCAAAACAATGTTTTGGCATATATGTATAAATATTCTTATATGTGCATAAAAGTTTTCTAGAAGCAAATGCAGGAAACTATCAATAGAGATATAGACTTGGTGCCATTGTTTTGTCTGTAAACTTTTTTTAAAGTTTATTCTTTGAATCCCCTGAGTTTGGGGGTGGTTTCTTACACCAGGGGGCTATTTTTTGAGTCTTTCTGAATGACTTCACTTTTCCAATCATGCATAAGTGTTCGTTGTACTATTTTTTAAATGTCAGTAAGGCTTGTCTGGCCTTTTTTGTTTTCCTTTATATTTTTTGTATTTTAAAAACTGTAATATATGGGGGCTGGCCCCGTGGCCGAGTGGTTAAGTTTGCGCGCTCCGCTGCAGGCGGCCCAGTGTTTCGTTAGTTCGAATCCTGGGCGCGGACATGGCACTGCTCATCAGACCACGCTGAGGCAGCGTCCCACATGCCACAACTAGAAGAACCCACAATGAAGAATACACAACTATGTACCGGGGGGCTTTGGGGAGAAAAAGGAAAAAATAAAATCTTTAAAAAAAAAAACTGTAATATATGTTATTTTAATTCCAAAAAGCTTAGAAGCACACTGTGTCAGAAAGAACATCCCGGTCAGGAATTGAGGCCGATCCCGGGATTCGGGGCGAGTCTCCTACTTTATAAGAACTCGAGAAATATTTGTTGGATTGGAAGAAATAGAAACTTCTCTTTTAACTGAATCCCCAAAGACCCCAGACATGAAATTCCAAGATTCCTTTGTTTTCAAGATCAGCAAGAGAGAGATCAAGGTGGCTCTCCTAGGTCTTTAAGGCTGAGGAGGCTGGTCCCTTCGTCCCACAAAGTCCAGGGCTACAGAAGACACTGGAAGGCGTTTTGCTGTGAGGATGCCTCTCGGTAATGCCCGCCGGTCCCGAGATTGTGTCCTTGGTTGAGTTTGGGTCATGTTCCTGTCCCAGCCAATTCCTGTTGCCGGGGGGGGGTGGGGGGGGGGCTCCGATTGGTCACACTCCATTCCTGGAGCCAGGGGTGGAAACTACGCTACCCAAACCACATGGACCGAGGGCAATGGAGGCGTGGTTTTGCCCAAAGCTAAAGCAGAGTGCTAATCCCCAAAGAAGGAGCAACAGAGGCTGGAAGGCAAAGATGACAACTTCACGTGTCCACCACGGACCCCCGCTGCGTACAAGGCACCTCGCAAGCTGCTGGGGGGGTGACAGTGAGCGAGATAGACCTTGTCCCGGCCCACGAGGAGCTGACGTCCTAGTGGGAGGGACCAAAAAAAAAGCGAACAAACGTTTTAAAAATTACAAATTGCAATAAATTCTATGAAAGACACAGATGCTGGACCGAGATAGAAAACACTTTGAACTGGGCAGTCAGAGAGGGGATGACATTTAAGCTGAGATGAGAGGATGAGAAGGAACAATCAGGTGGCCACAGGGGATAAAAATCAAGTTTGATTTCTACCTCACATCTAAACCGGGAGAAACTCCAAAAAGGTCACAGATTCAGACATATAACATGAAACCATAGATGTCATAAAATAAAACTGGCATGTGCCTTTTATAACTTCAGACTTAAAAGCCCTTTTAATAATGAAGAAAAGCCCAAATGTCCTAAAATGTCAGATAGATAAGTTTGACAACATAAGAGTGTTTAAAAACAACGCTTTTGGCTAAAAATAACCTTGCTAAATTCAATGCCAAAAGACAAATTGGGCTAATTTGGGCTAATCCCAAAGAGCTAATTTACCTAATATATAAAGTGTTCTGACAAATCAATAAGAAAAAGATCAACAACTCAGTGAGAAAAGGGGCAAAAAAGATTGTTCACAGGGAAAGAAAAATAAATGGCTGTTAAGCATCTAAAAAGATGCTCAATTTCATGCATCACAAAAGAAATGAGATATTTTCCCCCCATCAGATTAACAAAAATCCCAGTTTGACAATCCACTGTGTTGGTAAGGGTTTCAGAAAATGTTAGCGTGAGTATAAACTGATGCAACTCCACATAAAGAAAACTTTGGCAATATTCGTTAAATTTAAAATGCCCATACCTGTTACCCCGGCCGTTCTGCTTTTAGGAATTTATCCTACGGGTTTGTTCACACACGTCAAATAACAGATTCGTAGTTATTCATTGTCACATTGTTTTTAATAGCAAAAAAAAAAAAAAGGAAACAATGCCTATTGAAAAAGGGTAGCGTAAAAAAATGACAGTCTACCCATGCAGTGGAACAGCCCTCAGTGGTGTAAAGAAAGAGGCAGCCGCGTGGGAACTGGCAGGAGAGCTCATGCCGGGACGTCCTAAGCTAAGCAAGGTGCAGGACCATGTGGATACTATGTAGTGTTTTTGTAAAATTTTAAGGAGGTGGAGTGGAAAAATGTATATATTTGTTTTTGCTTATATACGCAAAAAATATCTTAGAGGGATACGCAAGAGACTAACAACCAGACCTGAGGAAACAGATCTGCAGAAGGCCCCAGGGAGGAGCAAAGGTGGCACGTTCCAACGACTGAGAGCGTGCCTGGGGAAGATGACACGTGACAGGTGGCGGCCAGATGGTACAGGGCCTTGCAGACGACCATTTAGGAGTCCGGTCTCGGGGCCGGGTGCAGTGGGCAGACGCTCAAAGGAAGAGCGTGATCTGATTCACGCTGTACGAGCATCTTGCTGCCATTTGGAGAAACGATTGGAGGAAAGCAGGACGCAAGCCAAGAGGCCAGTTAGGAGGCTGGCAGTTATGTGAGGAGAGGCGAGCGGGCTGGAACTGGAGGGCCCATGCGGATGGTGAGCAGCGGACAGATGTCAAAGAGAGTTTGAAGTCGGGTCGTGGTTGGATGTGGCACCGCAGGGGCAGTGACGCAAAGGCGAGCCTGGAGGCTGACTTCTGCCTCATGGGGTGTGTCCCATGTCGGGGATGACAGTGTGGACCAAGCTGGAAAACTCGGGAGAGGGCCCCGGGGCTGGCCTGGGATGGGGGTGTGCTCCAGGGTAGGCTTGTCAAGGTTGAGAGGTCATAACATATCAGTGTCAACGCCAGGTGGACAGCTGGGGGCTTGAGCCCGCCACGGGGAAACCAATGAGAACCGAGATGACGCACACAGAGCAAGAAGGACAGAGGCGGCAGGGGCTCCGGCCTGGGGCCCCGGGCCCGCCCTAGAGAAGTGCGGACACGTGTCCACAAGAGTCGTGTTCAAGACTGCTCAGGGCAGCCTTGCTTATAACGGCCCCAAACTGCAAATGGCCCAAGTGCTCTTCCACAGCAGATGGACGAAGAACTGGTGATGGACACGGCTGGCGGACGCAAAATAGCGGAAAAGGATGAGCTACCAACACCCACAGCAACACGAGCGACTCCCGCAGATGTCGTGTTGAGCCAAAGAAGCCGGAAGCCAGGGAACATGTACTGTAGGATTCCGTTATGCGGCTTCTAGAATCGGCAAAACTAACTTATGGTGATAAAAGTCACAGCGGGGGTCATGTCGGGTCGGGGAGACGGAGAGAATAGACTGGGGAGCAAACAGGAATTGGGGGGTTGGAAATGTTCTTATGCGGATCTGGGTGGTGGTACCCAGGGGTAAATGTATGTAAAGAGCATTTCATCTACTTTAATGTATGCATGTTATATCGCAACTAAAAAGGGTTTTTAGGGGCTGGCCTGATGGTGTAGCAGTTAGGTTCCCATGCTCCACTTCGATGGCCTGGGGTTCTCCAGTTCGGATCCTGGGCATAGACATATGCACCGCTCATCGGCCACGCTGTGGTGCCATCCCACATAGAGGAACCAGAAGGACTTACAGCTAGGATATACAACTACGTCCTGGGGCTTTGGGGCAAAAAAAATAAAAAAGAGGAATATTGGCAACAGATGTTAGCTCAGGGCCAATCTTCCTCACCAGAAAGCATAAAAAAAAAAGACTCAAAAAGAAAAAATGTTTTTAAAGAGTAAATCAATTAATTTCATCTTAGCAAAAATCAACATATTCATATAAAAATTGAAATAAGTAAGTAACAAATTGATGCTTCAAGCATCTTATTTTCCTAACTTTAGAAAAAAATTTAAATACATGAATACTTTTAGAAGTAAAACATTTTTTATTTGAAATTTGAAAATTCTGTCCATCTGGTTTTCATTTCTTTTTCTCCTGTTAAGTGAATGTATAATTTAATTTAAATATTTTATTCAATAAGTCATGTCTACCATTTAAGAATATTTCTTGGGGCCGGCCCGGTGGCGCAGCAGTTAAGTGAGCACATTCTGCTTCTTGTGGCCCAGGGTTCACTGGTTCGGATCCCGGGTGTGGACATGGCACCGCTTGTCAAGCCATGCTGTGGTAGGCATCCCACGTATAAAGTAGAGGAAGATGGGCATGGATGTTAGCTCAGGGCCAGTCTTCCTCAGCAAAAGAAAAGAGGAGGATTGGCAGCAGATGTTAGCTCAGGGCTAATCTTCCTCAAAAGAAAAGAATATTTCTTGATGGGCCAGCCTCCACGGCCTAGTGGTCAAGTTCAGCGCACTCTGCTTCGGTGGCCTGGGTTCGGTTCCCAGGTGTGGACCTACACCCCTCGTCTGTCAGTGGCCATGCTGTGGTGGCAGCTCACATACAGAAAGCGGAAGATCAGCAGTGGATGTTAGTTCAGGGCGAATGTTCCTCAGCAAAGATGAAAATAAAGACAAACCAAAAAAAGAGTTTCTTGGTGTCACCAGACGCCTCTGAAGGTGGGGGAGCGGGCGGGGCTGAGCACGGGGCCCTGGCTGGAAGCTGGGGCAGGAAAGCCCTCAGTCCCCTCTGCCGGCCTGTGTAGCCAGGTGGCTGCCCTTCCCTCCTTGGCCGGGGTCTGGGGTACTTTCTGAAGACACTGGGATATAGACAAGGTGGCCATCAGGGACCTTGGGCATTTCAGAGGCTGGGGTGGAGGCAGGGAGCTGGGAACAAATGATCAGACCCAGCTCCCTTCCCCAGCCCAGCTTCCGGGACACAGGCAGCCTGGCTCGGGCAGGGCCCTGGAGCGTCCTCTAGGGAAGTGGAAGAGGACCTGCTCAACAGAAAGACAGACAGAGGGTGACGATCGGGCCCCAGAATGAAAGAGCGGGCTCGCTGCTCAGCCACAGTGCAGCAGAACACGTGGGGATTGCAAATCGGCTGTTAGAGCCTCAAGTATGAACAGAGGTCCAAAGGTCTCTTGATGTCTGAGGAAAGCTTCCAATGTGCACGACAGAGACTGGCACCCACAAACCATAAAAGGGATCTGGGGACAAACCGAGATGTTGCAGGGAGCAGATGAAAAGGCATCCAAGTAGGAGACTAGAAACCAGGATTTGCATCCCAGATCTGTGGCTAGCACACTGCCACATACAGTTGTGCACGTTGTGGACTGCCCAACCCTAGGGGGCGTCCTTCATATTGAGATGAGATTGAAATGGTGCCCCTGGGGTGGTACAGTGCATCGCTATAGATGGACCCCTGGCCCACCGTCTTTCCCTGGAAAGTAATAATAACAGAACCTCACACTGAGGGGCTCCTAGAGGGCGGGCAACCATCCTGGTCATTTTCATAGACCCAAGTCTAACATGAGTCTCTTTAGTTGGCTCTCAGTAAATGCTGACTAAATAAATGATAAGTGAATGAGTAGGTGAAGGAGGGAGAGAATGTGTCCTGTGATTGACAGCGTCCATGGCACTTCCACAGCCCTCCAAGATGGCAATGAAGCGGATGGCATAGGTAGTGGCCACAGGTCCAGGTTCTGGAGGCAGACAGGCTACTTCAAATCCCAGTCACTTAATCCCTTTGAGCCGCTGTGCCCTCGTCTATAAAACAGATGTGGTAATGATGATGCTTGCCTAAAGGGTGGTTGTGAGAATTAACCAAGATGTATAATAAGCACTTAACGTGGGCCTGGCCAGGTCTAATCAGTTAGAATTAGGTTTGGCTATATAAAATAGAAAACCCAAATGAGTGATTTGAACAAGATGGAGCTACCTCTCTCTCTCTTTCTCTCCCTCCCTGACCCTGTGTGTGCACTTAAGAAATCAAAAGGTGCAGCATCGAGGGATGGAACAATGAAAACACAGTCGTCAGGATCCTAGACTTCTATCTTTTTGCTCTGTCATCCTCAAGATTGCCTCATAGAACAAAATAGCTGCCAGAGCACCAGCCATCATATCCACATTCCAGGCAGGAAGAAAGAGGAAGTGAGGAGAGGCAAAAGGTGTGTACCTGCCAGCTATCAGCTCCACCTAGCAACTTCTGCTTGCTTCTCGTCGGCCATCCCTAGCTGCATGGCAGGCACATATCATTGCCCAGGATAAAATCAAGATCTGTTAATAAGGAATGGATATTAGGAAGCCAGCCAGCCCTCTCTGGCACATGAAGGCTCAATAAATATTAGCTGTTATCATTATTGTTGTTAACTTCATTTTAGAGAGCAGAAAAGAAGCTCAGAGAAATTAGGTAACTTGCCCAAAATTTTATTCAACTCATGCAACACGTGTTAACGATTTGCCTACTATGTGCTGGTCCCTTAGGGTGCAGATGCTGAATAAGACGTGGGCTCTGCCAGGACAGGAAATCAAGTCGTTTCAAAGAGCCAGCAAGACGGCTGAGAGAACACACAGAAGGCAGCTGGCTGGCTGGAGGCGCAGAGAGCGCTTGGCCTGGGGCCAGGGCCTGGGGCGGGCCTCATGGAGGGCTTCCTGGAAGAGGTGGAGATCCCCGCATCGGGATAATAGCTGCACCTGCTTCGCAGGGCTGGGAGGAAGATGAGACGAGATAACGCCACCGACAAGCTCAGGCACATCCCTCGCACACAGCTAGTGCTCCCGTCAGTGGCAGCTCTTACGCTACTGTCACGACATCGTCACCGTAATTGCTACTTTATTATCTTGCCCACTTTGCAGAAATAAAAATGGCTGCTTCTCAACTTTAGACTATTTTGCAGGTGAAATGATCTTCAAAGTGTGCCAGCCTCCAATAGGTATTTGAAAAGCAGAACAACAGGAAACAAACATTCCTCATTTTCCATTGACTCTGGGCCAGAAGCTGCCCTTGGGAATGATAAATTTGTGTCATCTCAGGAAGAACTGGGTTTTCAAAGCTGGCATCTTAAGTTTTTATCTCAAGCACTCAGCTGCCGTCCTCTCTAGTCATTAATAGGAAAGAAACAGCAAGGAATTTTTTTTTTTTTTTTTTGCTGAGAAAGACTGGCCCTGAGCTAACATCCGTGCCCCTCCCTCTGCTTTATATGTGGGACGCCTGCCACAGCATGGCTTGCTAAGCGGTACCATGTTCGCACCTGGGATCCGAATGGGCAAACCCAGGGCTGCCAAAGCAAAGGTGCAAACTTAACCGCTGCGCCACCAGGCTGGCCCCAAGCAAGGGATTTTTTAAAAATCTGTTTTTAAACATCAAGAAAGTTTGGTTCTCCTGAAAAGGCCAGAAGAAATGAGGCAGATTCACATTTTACTCAAGTGACCCCAAGAGAAACCAAGTTTCCGGGAAGGACCAAAAGCGAGGCAAGGTCTGTACCAGCAAACTCAGTGAGATGACATCGTGTGGGGCCACAGGCGGCCTGCAAGCTGAACCTCCGAAGCGGCATCTGTGCCCTGGGTGTTTGGGGCGCGTCCCCGCAGGTCACGGCGGGAGCCAGGCCTGTTTGTGCAGCTCCTGCAGGCGAGCCCAGCCTCCTCCGAGCCGAGCCCCGCCCGGGCCGAGCTGTGTGTGCAGCGGGGTAGATGGGACAGAGAGAAAGCGAGGTGTTTAAACGCTCGGAAATCATCTTCTAATTTAGGAACCGAGCTGCAAGGTATCTTTCTCCCTTAATGGCTTGAGCTGGGAATCTGGATTTTGACCCTCTTCTCTTGCCAGGCCCCCAAAACGTCTTCAGGCATCAACAGAGGGCAAGGGTGAGGCTTCGGGGCGGCAGTGCCATCCCGGTCTGGAACCCGAGGACTCAGACGCCAGAGCCCCTCCCGGCCTCTGTCGACTCCAGCTTCTGCCGGCTGTCATCGCCCGTCGTCGCCGCTGTTGCACGGTCGTTATTAAGCACTTTAACACTTGCACAAGGAGTGTGCGACTCTCCAGTGACGCTCCTCCCCGCATCGCTGTCGGAGGAGAGCTGCAATTGTTCTCCCTGTTTTGCACACGAGAAAATGAAGGGCTGGGTGAGTGCACCAGTTCAGGAGCAAAACTGAGTCAGCCCGAGGAGATGGCGGCCGGGGAGGGAACGGGAGGCGCCGAGTCCAGCCCGGGGAAGAAGGGCTCGCGGCACTGCATGTGGACGTGGGCTTGATTCCCGGAGAGGTGATTGAGGAGTGCATGTGTGTCTGCATGTGTGTGTGTCTGCGTGTGTGTGTGTCTGTCTGTGTCAGCATGTGTGTGTTTCTGTGTGAGTGTCCATGTGTGTGTTTCCGTGTGTGTCTGTCTGTCTGCGTACGTGTGTGTCCGTGTGGGTGTTTCCGTGTGTATCTGTCTGTCTGCGTATGTGTGTCTGTGTGTGTGGTGTTTGGTGAGTTGGTCTGTGGGTGTTTCTGTCTTTGTTTATTTCTGTGTCTGTCTCTGTGCTTGTGTGTGTGTCTGTGTATCTGTGTGTCTGTGCTTCTGTGTGTCTGTCTGTGACAGACGCAGGTGTGACAGGAGGACAGAGGACCGGAGGGGGGCGATTGGGGTGGAGCAGAAGCTCGAGCTGAGGGAGTTGAGGACGGCAGGGCTGGGGGCCCCTTAGAATCGCCTGTTCCGTGTTAAGATCCTGTTGTTAACTTTGGGGGACGTGATACGAGCTTAGTGATTTCGTTTTTTAAAATAGCGATTATCGTGTATTTACTAGTGAAATAACAAGAGTCCTGTAATTTGCTGTAAACTACTCCAGCGAAGAAAGAATAAGTTGAGCGGAATGAATAAAAAGTATCTCGGCAAAATGTGGATGATTGTTGAAGGTGGTTGCCCAGGAGTTAATTATACAATTCTATTTTTGCATATGTTTGAAATTTTCCATAATAAAATTTGAAAATACGTATATATACCAGTCACTGCAAACTAGCATTCTGTAGGTCAAATACCACTCATAAAAATCTTTATAAAAATTGAACTAGTTGCCAATATTTAAAAACGGGAGGTTGGGGGCTGGCCCGGTGGCGCAGCAGTTAAGTGAGCATGTTCCTCTTCGGCAGCCCGGGGTTCAGACCCCGGGTGCGGACATGGCACCGCTTGTCAAGCCATGCTATGGTAGGCGTCCCACATATAAAGTAGAGGAAGATGGGCATGGATGTTAGCTCAAGGCCAGTCTTCCTCAGCAAAAAGAGGAGGATTGGCAGCAGATGTTAGCTCAGGGCTAATCTTCCTCAAAAAAAAAAAAAAGGGAGATTGCATATAAAAATCCGGATTTCCAGCTTTTCTTGAAAAAACAGAAGCTCCAGCGACTCTGCTCCCATACCTGCTTCTGGCAGCAGGGCTGGAAAGCCTCCCCTTTAAATGGGCCTTTGCTCTCAGTTTGCCACAGTCCCCACCATTCCCTATTACTCCCGACACGAAGACTGTTTATCATCCTCTCAAGTCATTGTTTCTCTCAGTAGAAACAAGAGGAAAGCGAACAAGTTCTCTTGAAGCAAAGACTGCTTTTTGCCATCCAAGTGTCCAACCTCCACTTCTTTCTTACTAATAGAAACTTCTACGCTATTTGGGGTGGCAATATACAAAAGTCACGTTTCCCAGCTTCTCTTAAACCTGAGAGTGCCTCTGTGTTTCTCAGTCAGGGGCAGTTTTGTCCCCAGAGGACCTCTGGCAACGTCTGGAGACTGGTTTTGGTTGTCACAACTGGGGAGAGGGAGCACTACTGACACCTAGTGGGTAGAGACGGGGATGCTGCTAAACAGCCTACAGTGCACAAGACGCCCTCCCACGGCAAAGAATTATTCAGTCCAAAACGTCTCTGGTGCTGAGGTTGAGTGGCCAACGCATTGTAAGTAGAACTTGGTGCTGGGGCTTCCGAGAAAGCCCTTTGGTGCCCTGCCATTTTCCTTCATATTCCCTGCAATGCAAAAATGATGACTGGAGCTCAAGTAGCCATTTTGTGACCTTGAGGAGGGAAGTTCTGCGCTAGAGAGGAAAGGAAACAGAATCCTGAACAACATCATGACACCTGCCCCTGGGAATGCTGACCTCCAGCCTGGTTCTACGTGGAAGAAATAAATCTCTAATTTGTTTAAGCCACTGGAGCCGAGTCTTTGCTACTGTCAGCCAGTCAGAAGCACAGTTTAAATACTGTGTCTCTGTGCTTTGTTCTCTGTGCTAGTGGGGAAAGGAAAGACAGACGAAGAGGGCCACATGTTTAAAGAGAAAAGGAGAAGGCATATTTTTTTGCGGCAGTGACCCAGCCCACTTCCCCCATTTATGTCACTTCGTGGCCCCTGCAGGCACTCGGGTTTGCAACTCCTGGACTGGTCCAACCCCCTCACCAAAAAGATGGGGCGCTGAGGCCCTCGGCAGTTAATGATGACTGGGGGCTAATCCACTGCATGGTCCTTCTCTCCTCACGTTTCTGAGAAGCCAAGACCCGTGCGGTGGTGAAGAACGTGGTTTCTGAAGCCAGACTGCCTTGGTTCAGACACTGGTGCTGCCATTTACTAGCTCTGTGACTTTAGCAGTGCGCTTAACCTCTCTGGTCCTCAGTTTCACATCTACAAAATAGAGATGACGATAAAGGCACCCATCGCCCAGGACTGTTAAGAGGACTCATATCAGCCAGGGTCCCAGTGGGGGGCGTTTCATCGATGGATTATTGCTGAGGACTATTTATAAGGTGGCATTTAGGGGACCCACAGATGCTGCAACACCCCAGGGCTAGTGCCAGAGGGAGTGTCATCACCACCAGGCAGTAACGGGGCATTCGGACCCCTAGATAGTCCTAGCGGAGGCGTTATCACCATAGGCCTGAAGGGGCACAGATGGAAGGAGGGCTGCAGGAATAAGTACCCAGACCTGCTCTGCTCCCTTCCTCTTAACTCCCGCCACTGTCTCTCATTGATTAAATCCAATCAGGAGCCAGAGGGCAAGAGAGCCCTTTGCTGCTGTCCACATAGGTCACAGAGCAGCGTGGAGAAGGCTGCAGGAGGAGGGGGCTGGGGACCAGAGCTTGCATCCCCTGCTGTGACTGTCAGCTTCTGGGTCGTGCCACTGGGAGGAACAGAGGTGACTTCTCCCTCCCCTTTTCCTGTTTCCACTTGCAGGAAGGAATATGGATACGATGGCAGGAGCTAAAGCAGCCCTTTTAGACCAGAAAGTGGAAGCCACCTGTTGAGGACGTCAAGCAACAAGACAGCCAGAGTCTGAATCCCAGATGACATGGAACCACCATGGCCCACTGGACACGAACCCTTGGGCTGTTCCATGGAGAAGATTAAACTTTTATTTTGTTCAAGATAGTTATTTTCGCTTTTATGACAGCAGCTGCACTGATATCCTGACCAATACAAGATTTAAAACAGATTTTAGAACTATTTAGAACAGATTTTGGAACTATTTTAGGCCGAGCTTTTTAAAACAAGCATCAGTGACTGGAAAGTTAGACTCTGCTCAAAAATACTGTTAAGGACTCTGCTCTCCAGGGAGATTGAACAGCATACAGTAGGGAGCAGTGTTTGGTGAGAAGAAACTCAACGTCTAAAACCCCCCTGGAACTGAGATGTTTGGTAAGCCAAGCTCCCCGTCAGCATCCCGGCCACGCCAAGCTCACAAGGGATGCAGCAACCTGCTTCCTAGTAGCCACCACACAAATCCTGAGATGAACTCTGATTGGACCAACTTGTACCACATGCCCTTCCCTGAACCAGTCATGGTGGCCGTTGTGCTTTGGCTGCTCTGATTGGCTGGTGCTAAGTCCCTTGCTTGTTGTTGGGCTAGGGTGTCACAGGAACACCCTGGCCAGAAAGAACTTACGGAAAGTTCCCACATGGTTCCCACGGAAAGGCAGGGTGCCTGGCACAGAAGAGCATGCAATCGATGCAGGAGGCCCCTGAATTAGCCAGCATCCTTCAAACTCATGGGATGAAAAGAAAGAAAATTTAGAAAATAACATAAAGCATCGGGGGCCCTGGAGGGGAGTTGCTGTGGGATTTCTCATCAGCCGCTCTGCACAATTTCTTTTTGGCAAATGAAAGTATTGAGCCCGGCTAGCTCTTCCTGCCAACGTTCAACACGCGTGACTATCCCCAGAAAGTAACTCAACAAATCGCAGCAAGAGACGCCCCCGGCTGGAGACGGAAAGGACATTTCCAAAGCTACCGACGGTGTCCTCTGTGTTTCGGTAATTTCCTGTGAAACACAGCAAAGGAGTTCATTTGAAGTAAAGGGGGCAGTTATGTACCAAAGGGTGGAGTGGGGGGGTGGCTTGTTAATGCCATGGGAGAGATGCTTCTGCCCAGCGAGAGGAGTCGTCTGCATTATTACAGGCGCGCTGTTTACTGGAAGGACAGCATGTGCCACTCTGTTCTTTTGGGGAGTTCTAAAACAGGACTGTTTACCCTTGCAGCTAGTTGCTATCTCAGTTTGGAAACCCCCAAAGGCAGAGCTCGTACCTTAGTTTGGGTTTCTCCAGAGGTGGGCCCTGAGACAAAGATTCGAGGACGAATAATTTATTAGGAAGGCGAATGACATACCAGTAGGGAAGAGGAAAGTGAGCCAGCAAAGGGAGGACAACAAAATCAAGCAAGTTATCAGGACGGTTACTACTGTGGGCAGCTGGAGCCACCCGGTGTGGAGCACGCCTCTCAGAGGGACCCTGCTTGATGGACCAGAGGGCTGGGGTGTTTGTACTCAGCCTCCTTGTGCGATGGTTGACAGCTGCTGGGCAGAAGGGAGGGAGCATGAATTCTCCAGCGCCTCTAGCCTGCTTGACTCCATCAGCCAGGAAAAAGCCCAAACTCATGCAGAAGGAGGTAGGTGCCGGCCCCCAGAAGTTGGATGAAGCTGGGCAAATGGAAAACCCGAGGGGCACAGATGGCGACCGGTACTCCCCAGGGGTGAGCCGTCTAGGTGGGAGACGATCCCAGGGAGAACGAGTGGGAAAGCGAGCTTGGGGAGGGAGGACCACCAAGAAAGGGGGAGTCCTTGAGCTGGTTACCTTTGTGGGCACCTGGGGCTCGGTGCCAGTGGGCACCTCTGGGCGATGGTGTGGTGTACACTTCAGTATTGTCCCCCGAAGTGGTGAGGAAGCTGGGACATTTACGCACAACCCCGGTCTCTCGATGGTTGAAGGTTCTGCGTAGGGCCACCAGCCCCCAGGCACTTCCCTCGTGACCTGCTACGCGCACACAGAGCACGCAGGTGCTGGACAGCGATGCAGATGCTGGAGGTCGGAAACCACACGCACGTGTAGAGCTGTCCACCAGCCGCAGGCCGTCCTCTGGGATGGGCCGAAGGGGCCGACAGTGGCACCGATGCTGACCAGGAAACTCAAGAGAAGGAGGAAAAGGGGAAGAAAGTACAAAAGTAACATTTACAAACTACGGGGCATTTGATATCCATTAGCACATTTAATCTTGTTTTTATAATTCCTGTTTTGTTTTGTTTTGTTTTTGAGGAAGATTAGCCCTGAGCTAACATCTGTCACCAATCCTCCTCTTTTTGCTGAGGAAGACTAGCCCTGAGCTAATATCCATGCACATCTTCCTCTACTTTATATGTGGGACACCTGCCACAGACAGCATGGCTTGATGAGCAGTGCGTAGGTCTGCACTCGGGGTCTGAACCGGCGAACCCCAGGCCGCCGAAGCAGAACATGCGAACTTAACTGCTGCGCCACTGGGCTGGCCTGGCCCCTATGATTCCTGTTTTACAGATGAGAAAACAGGGCTTCAGAGAGCGTATGTGACTTGCTCTGGGTTAGGTGGTAATTGTTGAGTGGCAGTGCTGGACTTCCAGCTCAGGTTTCCTCTACAAAGATGATGTCCTCCCTCTCTCTCTCTCTCTCTCTCTCTCTCTCTGTCTTTCTCATACATCTATTTTTTCCCCAAAACATGTTTAGAGAGGTATCAAGACAGAAGTTAAGAGAAGTCTGCTGGTGTCCTCAAATTTAAAAGGTGCTTTACGAAAGATGGTTTTCATTGGCACTTTCATTCAGTCAACACACTTATTAAGCACCTACTGTATGCAACACATAGAGAATATGACAGACAAAATCCTTGCCCCTTAGAGTTCATATTAGAGCAGGGAAAAGAGACATTACACAACTATCTGCACACAGGAGAGGCAAGGGGGGCGTGGATCTCACAATGGGGAAGTGAGATGCGCGAGCAAGGCCGCCAACCAAGGGCCATTCCTTGACCGCAGCTGTGATGCAGGGGTCTCAGCTCAGCCCTGTTGACACACTTTGGGCTGGGTTTTTCTGTCGTGGAGACTGTTTTGTGCATCATAAGATGTTCAATCTTACAAAACTGGACACTAAGAAGGGTAAATCTTACTGTAGGTGCATTATGTCTTAAAAAAGAGTGAAAAACAATATTTCGGAGGACTCGACAGTAGCGCTACCAGCTGCACATTTGGGGGGAATCAAGCTTGGTGAGAACTCTGAAGCGAATCTTGACCCCAGAGGGGACCTGTGTAACAGCGAGTGAGAGCCTGGGACCCTTCCCACCACACGGACCTGTGAGCAGCTGGGAGAACATTAGAGAAACGTAGACGTTTGGTGTTGGGTGTGAGGAATGACTGTTTTCCAGCACGTTAAAAAGGATTGTTCCCAACAGGTCAAGGCAAGCGCAGTCGGGGCACCCTGCTGGCCCTCAGCCCTGGCTCTGCGAGCTTGGCTCACGGGTGGACCAACCTTGCCGAAAGAGGCAGAAACTCAGCTGGCAAAAAAGAATCCTTTTTGTTCAAACTGCATCATCTTCAGATTGCGGACGCGCTGCGTCTCGATTCTATTTCAGACGCTCTGTAGGTCTCCCTTCAATGTGTCATTGTAACCCGGTCTCCAGTGCGGGAGCCTGACACGCAGTTAAGATTCAGGCAGACTTTCAAAGTCACGTGTGGCCTGTCCAAACCCCAAAGTGAATTGGGATTTCATTGTTTTAAATGAGACACTTTGGTGCCAATAATGATACAAGCCAGTGAGTCAATGCCCCCTTTCGATTTCAAAACTGCGGTTTTCAGCTTATGGCTGGTGGGGACTTCCGAGAAGGCACAACGCTAACAATGGAACAAACAACTTAAAAAAGATGGCGCCACAACAGAGGCCTCGACTGACGTCTGTATGTTCACACGAGTCCAGATAAACCCTATACTATTGGTATTTGTAAGCGGAGCCATAAAGGGCGGGGCCAGCCCATGTCCTGAGGAAGTCCCTTCATCCCTCTGAGCACCAGCTTCCTCATTTCTAAAGTGGAGATGGTAACGGGACCTGCCTCACAGGCGGGTTGTGAGGATGAGTAAGAGACAGTGTGTAAAATGCTCAGTCAGCTGACCCGTTAGTTTCCTATGGCCGCTCCCAAAAATTATCACAAACTCAGCGGCTTAAAGCAACGCGAAGTCATTACCTTACAGTTCTGGAGGTCACAAGTCCAGAAGTGGGTCTTACGAAGCTAGAATCCGGGTTTCAGCAGACCTGCATCCCTCTCAGAGGCTCTAGGGGACAATCTGCTCCCTGTTTTCCAGCTTCTAGAGGCCGAATTGCTTGGCTCATGTCACATCCTCCATCTTCAAAGCCAACTGCGTGGCATCATCTGCTCCCTCTCTGGCCCTGCTTCCTTACTCGCATCACCTTCCCTGACTTTGACCCTCCCGCCTCTCTCTTACGAGGACCCTTGTGGTTACACTGGGCTTACTGGATGGTCCAGGTTCATCTCCCCACCTCAAGATCCTTACCCTAATCACACCCGCAAAGTCCCTCTTGTCGCCTAAAGTACCATATTTATAAATTCAAAGGATGAGGGTATAGACATCTTTGTGGGGACTATTATTCTGTCTACTTTAAGTGGCTATTAATAGAATTATTAGTGTAGTTTGCTGTGGCAACGCAGAATAACGATGATGACATAATGGTAAAGGGAAAAAAAAGATGCTCTTGAACTGCTGTATGAAAAGCTTCCATAGGAAAGAAATCTGGGAGAATACACCCCGAAATGCTAATAGTGACTGTGATTGGGGTTAAATCCGTGTGACCAGGGTGGTGTTACATTTCTCCATTTTTTACAGCACTTTTATATTACTTTTATAATAACAATACTTTAATTAAAATAGTAAATATGAAAATAGAAGTAATTATATACGTATATTATATTTATATATTATTCTGGCTATCAGGTGATGCATGACAAACCACCTCAGAACTTAGTGGCTTAAAAACAACAATCTCTTGTTGTCAATCCCAGTTCTGTGGGTTCGGTGGGCTCAGCTGTGCGGTTCTCACTTGGGGTCTGAGGCAGTTGCAGGCCGTGGGCCGCAGGGTTGACATCATCTTGACTTGGCCTAGGTGCCCAAGATGGCGCCTCAGTGCTCGTCCACTGGAGTAGCCGGGAATTCTTTTCATGGCGGCTCAGGGCTACACAAGGCAGGAAGCCCAGAACTGGGGGAGCATCCCTTCCACCATGTTCTGTTGGTCAAAACAGACACAAGGTCAAGGCCAGGCCAGATTCAAGGAGGTGGAAGAGTTGACGCCACATCTGAAGGGAAGGAATTGATGACAGTCATCTTCCAAGTCCAGCTAAGGCGTCCCTCCCTCTTCCTCTGCCCGCCTCTCCCCACGCCACCCCAGAGGACGCCTGCCCCCCGCCCCCCTGCGTCACTCTGGGATACCTCCCTCTTATTCTTTGGCGGGAGCATCACTGAGGAAGTGCGTCACAGTTTTGTGGGTTTTCAGTTAAGACGTGAAACTTGTCCCCTCTGGCAGCACCAAGAGCTTAACCTTCTTAGAGAAGTTGAGGTGGGCTTTTCTGTATGGTTTTGCTTGTTTAACAGCCCTTCCCACTTCCCGTGCCAGGATCCCAAGCTTCCCGGAGGGGAACTACTGGTCAACCACGGGGCCTTGCACTCTCTTAGCCTGTGAGTGGGCAAGGGACCCAGGCCAAGCCAAACAAACCCTCTCTGAAACTTGAATCTTGAACAGAGTGACAAAAATTTCTGAAAAACAGTTTGCAGTGGACACTGTGGGTGACTCCTCACAGCTGTCCCCCAGGTGCAAGGAGGGCTGATCAGTCCAAGCCAGGGCTGCCCGCCTCTGCACGGCCGACCTTCTGCAACAGATAATTGTCTGTAGAGTATGAATGGGGGAGGAGCTCTCCTGGGCATTGTGGGATATTCAGCAGCATCCCTGACTTCCACACCTGAGATGCCATTCACACCCGTCTAATTGTGATACCTAGAAAAGTGTTCCAACATTGCCAATGTCCTCTGAAGGCCAAAATCCTCTCGGTGCCTCTGCTGATGACTGGTTCAGGGGTGAACAGGCCCAAGCCAGTTTGGCCAAGGAGATGCCAGGATAGATTTTCTGGGAGCTTCTGGCAGTAACACTTCCTTGGCCTTAGCAGAGAGCCAGGGAAAGTCACTTTCTCTCTTTCTTCCCCACTGGATGTTAATGATTTTGTAGCCTGATTACAGCTGGCAGCCACTGAGGGACCCTGCTTTTAGATGAAGCCAACATGTGGATGACAGAGGGAAGAAAGAGAGAAAATCTGGGTTCTCAAAGACATTCTTGAACCTCTGAGTCAATGCACCTGGGAGCTGCCCCACCTCCCAGCTCCCTCACTGCTAAGCCAGTTTGAGTTGAGTTTTCTGTTACTAGCAACCGAAGCATCCTAAGGGACACCTCATCAGGGCTGAGGACAACAGTAACCAGTTCATGCAACCCAGATTCCCCAGGGCATCCTGTTTGCGGTCCTTTCCAAACTTGCTTCTGGAGCTTTCTGTCTCCATTTCTATAGTGTCTTGCTTCCTTCTCACAAATTCTTCCTCTGTTCCTGGTGGCCAGAACTGATTTTGTGATTTGCAGTGAGAGGATTCTGTCACAGGCACATGTCACTTAACGACTGGGACATGTTCTCAGAAATGCGTCCTCAGGTGATTTCATCATCATGCGAACACCATAGAGTGAACTCACAGGAACCTAGATGGTCTAGCCTACCACACGCTCAAACTACATAGGACTAATCTTATGAGACCGCCATTGTATATGTGGTCCATTGTTGCCTGAAATGTCACTATGTGGTGCATGACTGTCCCTCAGTTGACTAATTTCAGCCAAAAAACCCCAACATCCCCCAGCCATCATACCACTACCATGGGCTACCTTCGAACCTGTTTGCTCAGTACGACTGACTCACCTGGCATTTCACGACGTGCTGCTCCTGAGACCCACAAGAAAGACTGAGCCTCAGGGGGACAGGTCGACGGGAAAATCAACACAGCAAACATTCCAGTAAGTTCTAAAGGCAGCACGGCATGGAGGGGTCATGCCAGCGGCAGCCCGGGGCGGTCGCCCCAGTGGAGCTGAGGACGCTGGACCCAGCAGGAGATGAGCAGCAGGTGAAAGGGCGAAGAGGAGAGCAGGATTCCGAGGCCCGAGGGGCGAGGCGCCGCCAACTCGCTCTGGGACCCCAGGGAGCTCTTCTCCCTCGGCGCCTCAGTGGCCTGTTCTGTCAAATGAGCATCTAGTAACCCCTCAGGGCTGATGTGCTTCTTGAGATGACACACGTCTCACCGGTTTAGCGAGATGTCTTAACTCGCCGAGGTGTAACCTCGAAATTATTTTATTTTTATAATAACTACTATCAAATACTCATCGTTGAAACCTCCTTTTCCCTCTGGGTGATATAAAAACACCCAAGTAGTGGAGGGATTGGTAGCAGGGCTCCCGCAGAGCGCTCCCCGTGCGCCAGGCGCCGCTCTGAACACCTCGCCCTTGGACTCACCGGCTCATCACAGGGACCTGATGAGGGAGAAATCTATGTTCTCCCCGGTTCCATAGAAACAGAGAAACAGGAAGTTCAGGAATGTGCCCAGACATGCTGCCTCGACCTACCTCTCTCTGATTCCGTAATTTGTCAGACTGTCTCCTTTCAGCTCTGAAGACTCAGAGCTCCTCAGATTAAAATGTCAGTCTCAACAAGTGAGTCACGACTCCACCAACACGGGTGGATCTCACGGTCACGGTGTTGACCCAAGAAGGCTGCCATGAGAGCACCAGTGCTTGACCCCGCTCACGTGAAGGTCAGAGACAGGCGAAACGAATCCAGGCTGTCAGCCATCAGGACGGTGGTAGTCCTTGAGGAGGGCAAATGACGAGAAGGGGTACAAGGTGTCTTTCTGGGCGGCTGCTGGAGCTCTGTACCTTGATCTGGATGCTGGTTACGTGAGTATGTCCAGTTTGTGGAAATTCTTTAAGCTATTTACTTAAGGACATGTACATTTTTCTGAATATCAGCTGTAGGTCAATAAAAATTTACTTGAAAAAACTTCAGTCTCAGATTTGATTCAAAATTCTTCCACACCCCCCCCCCCCCTCCATTCCCCATTCAGGCCTGACTCTGGCTCTAGGGGGTTGGAGCTGGGGGACGGGGTGGGCGTGGGGTGCCGATCTGCTGAAGTGGCTCTCCCCAGCTGCTGGGCGACCTCTGAACCTGGACTGAGTGACTCAGAGGGCCGGAGGCCCCTAGCATCGCCTTATTCTGTATGTAAAGCCCCTGCTGCAAAGCAGGTGCAATAGGGGCCCCCCAGTTGCAATCGGCATCTTTTTGACGTCTTGAGGACTAGCAGTTGGGACGCGCTACTGTGGAGTCATAGCCAGTCGAAGAAGACGCTTCTATGCGAAGCCTTTCGGTTAGAGAGAAGGAAAGGCCAGAAGTCTGCAGCCTCAGGCCGAGGTCCTTCGGAAGCCAACTCTGAGACGAGAGTGCGAGTACAAGGCCCCCAGTTGGGAGGCAGTCTCAGGAAGCACCCGTTCAGGTGGGGAGTGACACAGGGAAAGGGAGGGGCGTCCATGAGCAGGTTGTCACTTGGGCAAGAGGGGCTCACTCCCCTTGGGGACCTCTGGGAGACCGTGAAGCGCACGCCTCTGAGGTGGCCAGCCTGAGGAGCAAGGAGCCGAGCTGCTCACCCGGCAGCCTCCGCGTGTGCTCGGTGGAGGGCTGCTTCTGAAGTCACGGCCCCCCAGCGCTCCCGGCCAAGCCCCAGGGTGAGCCCAGCCCACTCTGTGGCCGGAGAAAGCTCTCAGCCAGAGAGCTGCGGCCGGACACGGGGGGCTGAGGGGGTGCGGGCAGCAGGACGGGTGAATGCCCGTCCCCAGACCTCTTGTTCTGTAGGGTAAGTGACCTCTGATCTGCTTACGCTGCTGACTGTCGGACTGTTACTCGCAGCCGAAAGCATTCCTAAGTGCTACGTGCAGAGGAAGGGAAGCTGGAGAGTGGACCACAGCAGCAAGGCAGAGCCAGAGGAGAGAGTGAGGGCCAGGGGGCCGGGACAAGGCACTCGGGTTTCTCAGAAAATACTGTCGCGGGGCGGTGGGGGGGGCCTCCATTGCCAGCGGCTTCGGACGATGGGAATTAGGCTGCGCTGACTGCTTACTGGATGACCCCTCTGAAGGGCGAAGAACTTGGACATACTTGTTTGATAGAGACAGAAAGAGACAGGGACCTGGGGAGAGGGAGACAGACGGAGCGGAAGGCAGGAGAGGGGCTGAGGCACAGGCAGAGATGGAGACAGAGCTGAAGAGGCAGCGGGAGCTAAAGAAACGGGAAAACGCGCACACCAAACCGAAACAGTGCCCGTTGGGAGCGGGCAGGACAGAAGAGCATGACTTCTCGTTTTCATGGGCACTTTTCAAGATTTCTTCATTAATTGTGTATTCCTTTTGTGATTAGGAAAAGAATTGCGAGACATAAAAATGTCCCACTGCCAATGCCAGAAGTTCCAGCTCTGAGCGGAGGTAATGCCCACTTTGAATTGCTTCTCTCCGTAGTTCTTCCATGTTTCTTGAAATGATTTACCTACAAACACACTTTCCTTCTTCTCTCCTTCCTTCTTTCTTCCTTTCTTTCTTTTTTTTTTTTTTTTTTTGAGAAGACCTGGGTCAGAGCTAACTCAGCGCTCAATGGGAGCGGAGGCTGACCGCGGGTGGATTAAGAGCAATGCAAGGAGAGAAGGATTAGAAGCTGCTTTGGAACTGAGAACTGGATTGACTTCTTCCCGGGTCTATCTCTCAGCAAGCAGCGTCTTGTCCTAGAGTAATGTAGGACGGCATGGGAGGGAAATGGGCTCTGTTTAGGGAGGTGATAAAATTAAGTTTGGATGATTCACCCTTTCATATATTCATTCAACAAACATTCAAGGAGCATCTCCTCTTGCCCAGGGCCCGAGTTACCCTGGGGATAAACGAAGATGAGTACTACACAGCCCGCGCCTGTGAGGGGCACCTCGCCAGCTGAGAGACTCACACGAGGATTGCTGAGGCCAACACAGGAAGACGGGTCCATGCTGCCACAGAGGCGTGCACGAAGGCTGAAGTTCTGCTTTCGCCCCACCCAGATAGAGATCTCGCTCCCGAAATGAAGAAGTAAGGAGAGACGAGAAGGACCGTGGTGACAAGCTGATGCTGGTGCTTTCCAGAAGACCATGACTTCCAAAGCAACCGGTGTTCTGGGGAAGGAACGTGGCTGAATTTGAGACCCGCGGGGAAGAAGGAAGGCAGAGGCTGAAGACAAAGGCAGCGTATCAGCACGCCTTCGGCTGCACGGAACAAAAAAGCCAACCCAAAGTGGCTTCAACAGTAAAAATGTTTACGATCTTTACGAAGAAATCCAGAGCTAGGTGGTTCCAGGGCCGGTTCCACGCTCAACAATGTTGCCAAGGACCCAGGTGCTCTCGGGGCACGTTTCCTCCCGGGTGTCTCTTACAAGAGGGGACGCCTTTCCCAGGAGCTCCTGGGCAGACTCTGCTTCACGTCCCCTTGGCGGGAATCGTGGCACACGGCCAAGCTCTAACCGCAGAGGTGACTTCGAGAAGGGACAGCTCACTGTCCCAGGCTCCATTAGAACGGGTGAGCCAAGAAGAAGGCGGAAGGATATGATGAATAACCAAAAGTATTGGCCTCAGAGGGGAATTAACACTCACTGGGCACTGTTTCTGACCCCAGTTGTCCCCAAAATTTCCAGCTTCCTCTTTAATATCTGACTAATTATAGAGCCCCATGACTCTAAGAAGACCAGACTTTGTCAGGTTCTTTCTGCAGGATGTTACTCAGAAGGAGGGATGTCCACGTGTCCATGGACCACCCTTGTGGCTGCTGGGCAGCTGCAGTGAGCCGTGCGTCTCCAGACTCCTACTGCCCTTGTCTGCCGCCTCTTCACTGCTGGCAGCACACGCTGCTCCTGTCTCCAACACCATCTTGACCTGGAGGTGGTACCCAGCCCTCTCCCTTGACAGCCCCCAAAACATGGCCCGGTTAATGAGAATACAGGTTTGATTACTGTAACTGAGACTCCAGCTAGCAGTGGCTTACACAAGGCAGAAGCTAATTTTGGACAATCAAAATGATGCCTCTAAGCAACAGGATGACGGACACGTGCGCGTCAGCTGAGATCAGTCCTTCTTATGTCCCTCTCGTCTAACATTCCTTGTGTGATCAGTCTGGGGATGACGGGGCAGGCCCACGGGGTCCAGGTCCCAGGCTCCTTCTATCTTGTTCTTTTCCATCCCTTCCAGGTTGCCCTTGTTTGCACAGTTCAAATTGGAGCCCACTGTGTCCCATTCCAGGCAGCAGGATAGAGGAAAAGGTGAAAGAAAGAACTGCCCCCACCCCCTGCCCAATCCCCTGGGCATTTGAAGGCATGATTGAGAAGTAGACCACGTCACTTCCACCCACATCTGATTGGCCGGCATCTAGTCCACGGCAACTCTAGCTGCAATGGAAGCTGGGAAATGTAGCCTTTAGCTGGGAAGCCACGTGCACGGCTATAATCCTATTTCTACGAAAGAAGAGGAGAATTGACATTGGGGACATTACTATCTTACCCAAAAGCTAAGACGAGCCCATAGCAGGGAACGAAAGTTTACTGAGCCCTTGGCGATAACAGGTGGGAATTACAATGCAGAAAAGGAAAATGCAAAATGAAGTTGTAAACAGCCTGGAGCCCGTGAGCCTGCATTGGGCTGTCCCTCGTGCTGGTCGTCACGCTCCTTTCTCGCCAGCCTGCCGCCGCGTTGTGGGAGCCAGCCTACCTCCCACGGAGGGGGGCTTCCCAACCCTTTCTCTTCAGAATTTAGCGCCCTCTCTTCCTCACCTACCCCAGCTACAGGCAGTGGGAACATCCATTCTTCAGAGGAAAGCTCCGTCCACTGTGTGGGTCCCCGTGGCCCAGGGGAGGCCAGTGTGAGAGTCGTAAGCACACTCCCCCCGCAAGTCTGGGTGCCTCTGCTTTGGGTCACTCCACGGGTGGGTCCTCTCTGTGGGTCTCCCTCCCACACAAGGGGAAGAACCATTCAGGCCAGCCCCTCCCTCTCTGCACAGTTGGGTCTCCAATGGAACACCATTTCTATCTCCAAATACAAAAACTACCAGAGCAAATTCTTCACCCAAAAGACACACATCTCTTCCAAGGACTACCAGGAACGCTTCTAGCTAAAGCTTAGAACTTAATTTCTTTTCTCTAAGGCCACTGTCCTGCTACAGATGCTCAACTTATAGACATTATGCCATCAGTGCTGTGTGACAGTGGACAAGTTACATAACCACTCTGTTTCCTCATCTATGAAATGAGGCTATGACAGAACTCACAGGGTTGTTGGGAAGATCTAGAGAGATAATGGAGGTAAAGCGCTGGCTTAGCACAGAGCCTGGCTCACAGTCAACGCCCTACACATGTAGCTGTTACAATTATTGTTACTAAACAGTAGTGAACAACTCAATATGGGGAATTTGTATTTGGATAAGGTCACTTATCCAGTCATTTTTAGGACTTATAAGGTCACTTTTAGAACTTCCCCCAAGAGCAGTGGCTCCTCCCAGAATAAAGGAGGAAGACCATTTCCATCTCCAAAGACAGCAACTGCTCCTCACCCACTTCAAGAACTTGAAAGTCTGGACCTCACCTCCAGAACCGGCTGCATGATTTGCGAGGCCCAGTGCAAAACGAACATGCAGGGCCCCTCGTTCAAAAATATTAAGAATTTCAAGACAGCAGTGGCAGAGCACTAAGCCAGGTGCAGGCGTTGCTGAGCGTGGGGCCCTGCGCCACCGCGATGATTGCACATGTGCCCAAGAGCCGGCCCTGCTCACCTCCGCCAGCAGGACAAACACTGGAGTTGCAAAGCAGCGGCTGCAGTGTACGCTGTGAAAACGCCTGGAGGCACTCGGCAGGCTGCTTTCTCCACTCAGCGACCTACCCAATATTAATAACAACAGCCACGTGAACTAGAGACCCGGCTGCGACACTCTCTCGTCCACCTGTCACATCCTGCCTTCACGTGAAAGGTGGGAAGGCGAGCATCAGAGAGGGTGAGAAACTTGTCCAAGGTCACACAAGCTCAGGTCAGCCAGATGCCGGGACCTGCGCCCAGAACCACCACGTGCGTGACAACAGTGTCCCCCCCGCCTCCAACCCTCTAAACTGAAGGGCATTGCAGGGACCTCCGGAACCCTCCCAGACCCTGCGGCGAGGAAAGCATGGGGCCAGGTCTAGTTTCCATCCCTGGGTCTAACTTCCCTCCTCGAACCTTCCTCTATGCCTCTGAGCGTCTTTTCTCAGAACCCACGTGACCCCAGTTCCCCGCGAGCGCCGTCTCCTCCCCCAACTGGGCAGTCACCCCTGCGGGACAGACAGCTCTGGATTAGATTTACGTATCCATTTTTAAAGGCTTGGAGTAAAGTCTAGAATATTTTCTGGGGGTGGAGGGTGCGGTACGCTTCCTAAGGCTGGGGAAGAACCCAGTGAGGACGTGAGCGAGGAGCTTCTGGGCTGCTAACCTTCCTGTGAGTTCTGAAACAGTGCAGAATTCATGTATCTTGATCAAATTTCAGAACCGGAAGCAGCATCTAAAGCTAAACTGAGTTCAAATTCTGGCTCCACCATTTCTTAGCTGTGTGACCACGGGCAAGTTATTTAACCTTTCTGTGCCTCAGTTCAAATGGGGAATAATAATAGTGCAGGCTTCACCGTGTTGTTGTAAGTAATAATTATGATCACTATCATTATCTCTTCATTGTTATTATTATTTATTCAGAGCTCATGGGAGTTCTTGGAGAGACTGTGTAGCATCACGGCTGAGAGTAAAGATGCTGAAACCAAACTGCCTATATCTAAATCCCACTTCCCTACTTATAGCTGTGTGACCTTGGTTAAGAAATTGACCTCTCTGGGCCTCAGTTTCTTCATTTGCCAATGTTTCCCTTGGACAGAGAGATGGCAAATGAGACTCAACTGGACCAATGAGATTCAAGGCCAGGATTTCTGCTGGGACCACCAGGGAAAAGAAGCCCTCTTTCCATCAGGGTTGCTGAGCTGGCAGGATGTGAGCCTGCCTGAGATAAATCTAAAGAGGGGGAAGCAGATAAGCGAGCTAGAGAGACAGAGTTATGATGACATTGTTGGAGCCCCTGGATGCGGCTGTGCCTGAAGCAAGCCCTCTTTGGACTTCCCAGTTTCATGAGGCAGCAAATTCCCCATTTTGTGAAAGCCACTTTCAGTCGGGTTTTTCTCACTGGAAACCATCTGGGCTGACACCAGGAGGTTAAGCAACTTGCCTGAGGCCTGAAAGCTAACAAGTAGCAGACGCAGGCTTTAGGAGCTTCTGCCCGCTGTGCCCAGGCCAGCATCCTGCATCTGGATGCTCCCGGATTTCACCTCCCTCTCCTCTCTGAGCAGCCGTGTTCTCATCGGCAATGTGGGTAACAGCAGGCTCGCAGGGCTGCTGGGAAACGTAAAACACGAGATAACACTGGGCTGAGTGCTGCCAGTGGCCAGCGGCCGAACTCTGCGCATCCTGTCTCCGGCGCTGTGGGCCCGGGCCTGGCCCCCGGGGAGTGACCCATCCCAGGGAAGGTCTTTGGCTGACCCCAAATCAGCCAGCAGTCAAGGCGCCCAAACTGTTAGGAGAGCGTGTGCGAATCTGAGAGGGACGGGCCACTTCCTTTCCCGGCCCTGTGTCCTCCCTGGTGCACAGAGGGAGCTGGGTGACCCTGAGGACCCCGGAGCTCCGAGTCCACGAGGTGGAAAGAAGTGCTGTCAACTTGCTTTCTGGAACCTTCCGAGGACTCTTGGGCTCATCTGGGAATGACCCGTAGCTTGAGGAAGACAGCACTGAAGCAAATCAACTTGTCTCTTTTCTTCATGAAGTTCACGTTTAGCGATGGAGATAAGCACAGAACACAGACACATGACCTAGCACCACGTGGTGCCAGGAAGGAGAAGGGGTGTCCTCGAACAGCCGCTGAGTGCTAAGAAGAGAAGGGAGCGAGGGATGGGGCTCTGTGGAGCAGGAGGCGTCAGGAGCGGCCTCCCCGAGGAAGCCACCGTTCATCAGGGACAGTTGGGTCTCGCTCTGCATCCCCAGCCCTCAGCACGTGCCGTCTCCCAGAAAAGAGCCCGGGCCAGATTTTAGCGGGAAACTTGCTGATGCTGCTAGCTTAGGAGTCGATTATCCGTTGGAGCCTTGGTAAACAGCCATCCCTCTCCACTGACAACGCTTTCGGACATTTTTAAAAGTTTAATGGGTCATTGATTTCTTCCATTAGCCAAATCCATGAAGGGAAGGCCCGAGAAGCCGCGTGGGGCCATCCTCGGGCAGGCCTGCCAGGAAAAGGTTTCAGCTGTCACGACACACTTTGTTTACTCTCTAACCAGCCATCACTGAAAGATGCCCAGTCGCCACCATCACGTCTGGGGGGTTCCAGGCCTCGGCAAGGAGCTAGCAGAGCCCTCCCCACGAAAGCTGAGCCTCAGAGAGTGGTGGAAGAGCCAGCACCTTGGGTCCCTCCACCAGGCCAAATACCAGGCGCTTGGGACACGAACAAGAAGTCGAGGTCCTTGCCCTCATGGAACATTACGGGGGGGGCAGGAGAAGGAAGCAAGCTGGCAAACAATTGAGCAGGGGAATTTTAGACAAAGATGAGTGTGACGATGTAAGAAACAAGGTCTGTGGTAGAGAGTGACTCGGGGCTATTTTAGAAAGGGTGGTGAGAGAAGACCTGTCTGCGGAAGTGACATTTGATCTGAGACCTAAAGGGTGAGAAGATCTGCAAGAAGAGTGGTCCAGGTAGAAGGGACAGCTGGTGCAAAGGTCCTGAGGTAGAAACTAGTTCAATATATTAGAGGACTGGGCTGGAGTGGAATGCAAGAAGAGGAGAGAGTTTGAGGAGGTGCCAGGGGCAAGGGTTAGGACTTATTTGGGTTTCATTCTAAAAAGGATGGGAAACTATTGGAGGGTTTTACAAAGAAGAGTTTCATGACCCAATTATTAAAATCTCTCTCTGGCTGCTGCTATGTGAAGAATTTACCCTCTGCCACTGTAGTAAGTTGAGTGGGGGCAGTCAAGAAAGATATGTCCAAGTCTTCACCCTCAGAACCTGGAAGATGACCTTATTCAGAAAAAGGGTCTTCGCAGATGTAATTAATTTAAGGATCTCAAAATGAGATCATCTTGGATCACCTGGGATTGACAAATCATCCTGGATCAGGGTGGGTCCCGAATCCAATGACAGGTATCCTTATAAGAGGGAGGCAGACGGAGATCAGATAGCCGCAAGAGGAAAAGACACAGAGAAGAAAATCCCGGGAAGATGGAGACAGAGCCTGGAGTGATGCTGCCACCGCCCCCAGGTGCTGGAAGAGGCAGGAAGGAGTCCCCCCCAACAGCCTTCAGAGGGAGTGTGGCCCTGCCGACACCTTATTTCAGACTTCTGGCTGCCAGAACTTCAAAAATAAATGTCTGCTGTTCTAAGCCACCACATTTGTGGGGATTTGTTACGCCAGACCTGGGAAACCAATACAGCCACGAAACAGCCCAAACTGGAACCCTGCTCGAGCCTCTGCGGCCCCCTGCACCCCCCTACAAGATCCTGTGCATAGCTTCGGCCCCACTCAAACGCTGCCCCAGTCACTGGGTGGCAATCCCTGCAGGCCTGAGGGCCACTTGGGCTCCAGACGGGCATTTGATTTATTTACTTACTTAGCCCAGCCCTCGGGGACAGGAATGAACCAGGCCTGTTCTCTGTCCCCCTGAGGAGCTCTCAGTTCTGTGAGTTCAGATGGACGAGCACTGAGATAAACAAGGGCAGGAAGAATATGTGAGCCTGGAGAGAGACGTGGATCAAGACTGGAACTGGGCAGCCTCCAAGCGTAGGGTTCCCAAACTTATCCCCAGAAGGGGCACCCGTGAGGAACCACCCTCCCTCACAGTTTCTAAAGACGTTGTCTATTAAACCAATTGCATTTATTCAATAAGAACTTATTTACCTCTCCATTGGCTATTATTTGAAGGTACATAACAATGAGGGCTAATACGTATTGATACACTGACGGTACTAAAAGCATTATATATACCCTGTCACTCTTCACATTGCCCCTGCGGGGTGGGTAATTTTATTAGCCTCATTTTACAAAGGAGGGAACAGAGGCAGAGAGAGGTTAGGTAATTTGCCCAGGGTTGCACAGCTAGTATTTAGCAGAGCTGGAATTTGGACCCGGGAAGCCTGTCTGCAAAGCAAGCGACCCCCTGGAGACTGGGTTAGATGCTGGCCTCCACACCAATGTGCAACGCTACTCCGGACGAGTGATTTTTGCCTCTCTGCGCCTCGGTTTCCTCATCTATAAAATGGGAATAACAAAGGTGCCTATGTTGTAGGGTTGTTGTAGAGATTAAATGGGAATGTGTACTTGGAATGCGAGGCACCGTGCCTGCCACAAGCGCTCAGGAAGGAGCTGGGATCAACCAGTGACCCCAGGCAGCTGCTCTGGGCAGGCCTGAGACGGGAACGGTGTTCAGCCGTCTAGGTTTCCTGACCCCAAAGAGTTCACGGTCTCCATCCACATAACGTGCCCGGCCCGGAGCTGGACGGATTAAAGCAGAACCGCAGCAAGGCATCCCCGCCAGCCCTCCTTGCATGTGCTTCGAGGACCCCAGGTACAGAAGTAACTGGGTTGCTGGTGAAAAAGACAGATTCCTGGTATCCGAATCCTTCGGAGATGGGTCCAGAAATCCGCGTGATTCAACACACTCATGCACCACGGAATCTGTGCTCCACTGAGTCCAGTCTGAGCAGGATTTCCTTGCAACTTTGGGAAATATTGAAAACCATTCCAAGACCCGAATCGATTCTATCCTACAGCGCCCAGGACAGGAGTCCCACGAGGGAAATCTTGCGTTTCCGACGAGGACAGTACCCTCGGGGCGTGGCGGGCCCTCCCCAGCAGCCTGGTGAATCACGGAGGTCTGGGTTTCAGGAGAAAAGGGCAGACGTCTAACCAGAGGCGGGAGGCAGGAAGTGGAGCGGGCAGCCCTCCGCCCAGACTCCGGCACGGAGCCCTGAGGCCGGGGCCGTGCTGCTGCTGCTGAAAGACGCAGGACCACTTCAGGGTCACCCTGCGACTCAACCGGCCGCGTCCAGGCTCGAACCCGAGCTCCGCAGGGGCTTAGCGAACCCACGCGCCGTGGGCGGGGCTCCGGGCGTCGCCTAGGCAACGGCGCGCCACGCCCAAGCCGGGAGCCGGGCGCGGAGGAGGGAGCGCACGCTGCCGGAGCTCTCGCGGGGCTCGGGCTCCTTCCCCGCAAGCACCGCCCCTAGGCCCCGCCCCGCGGAAGTTCTTGCCGCCATTCTCGAGCGCTGATTGGCCCTCCCGCTTGGGGGGCGGGGCCCGTGGCAGCGCGGTGCGTACTTCCGGCTGCCGGTTGACATGAAGAAGCAGCGGCGTCTAGGGCGGCGGTAGCGGCGGGAGCGGCGACGCGGTGGGGCTCGGGGCTGCGAGGGCGACGCGGCCTGGAGCGGCGGACGGCGCAGCGGGCCCAGGAGGAGGCGCGGCGGCCGCCCTGGCCCGTCATGGAGATGGAAAAGGAGTTCGAGCAGATCGACAAGGCCGGGAGCTGGGCGGCCATTTACCAGGTGCGGGCGCGCCCCTCGCCTAGGCCGCGGCAGCCTCCCGAGACCCCGGGCCGCCCTGCCTCCGGGCCGCCCCCGCCCCGGCCCGGCTGCGCGAGGGGTCGACCCGACGGCGGCAGACGCCGGCCGCCTCCCTCTTTGTCCCCCGGCGGGCCCGCGTCTCTCCCGGGCCTCGCAGCCCCCCGCCCCCGAGCTCGCATTCTGCGCGCGGTGACCCCCGGGCCCCGAGGCCGGCCGTCGGCGCCCTCGCCCCGCGCCCCCGTCCGCCCGCCCACCCTTTGTCCCTCGGGGCTGATGGAGCACCCCCACCGCTTCCTTTCCTAGGCTGGACCACCTCGTCCTCTCTTCCTTTGTCTCCCGGGGGGAAAGGGCTGCTCGCTCCTCCCTCCTGCACGTTTCCTCTCCCCCGGTCTGTGTGCGTGAGTCCCGGGGATGACAGTCCCCTTCCCCCTTCCTGTTCATTCATTTCGCGGAGCTGGATGGGCTTGCCTGATCCGGGCCGGGCCAGGCTTGGGCGCCGGAGGTAACGTTTGCCGGACAGGACGGGCAAGACTCCTGCCCCTCGTGGAGCTTAGAGTCGAAGAGGGCCGTGAAACACGCAAGCGGGTAATTTCAGGTGGTGACAAGTGCTGTGAAGACAACGAGGCGTCGCAGTGGGGCGGAGAGTGACTGCACGGAAGGTGGGCTGCCTCGGAGGAGGGGGTCGGGGAAGAGCTGTCCGAGGAAGGGACGTTGGCTCCGCGAGCTGAAGGGGAGCAGCGGCGGCCCTGAGAATGTCAGGCCAGGGAGCTTTCCAGCCCGGAGGCCTGCGGCACCCGCTCCCCTGGGGCCCAGATACTGCCCTTTCCGCAGGGAGCGGGGAAGGGTGACGTTTTTGCCTTCTCTGAAATAGTATCTTCTCCCGGTGAGCATCTTAGCCTTCCGTCGTGGCTGAGACGATTGTGTCTTTCCGGTCCTCTCCCTGTGGGTTATGGTGGTTCGTAAGTAAAAAGTTAGGAAGATAGGGTTTCTCACATGTCTCTACAACATCAGATTAAAAACACGAAGAGAACTGCTTTCACAAACAGTTAAATCCTCTAAAGAAAATGTGTGCTCCCGATTAAATGTCATTGCGGGGGTTGTGAAGATTAACCAAAACCACACTCGGTATTTTAAATAAGCGATCTACAGAATAGAGAGATTTTGTTACTTGTGTAAAGGGAGAAGGCAGTTTATAGGCTCGAGAGGCAAATTGTGAGACCCATCAGCTGGTAGTGTTAAAATCTATTTTGAGCTCCACTTAAAAAGGAAAAAAGCTTTAAGCAGTCCTTTGGTATGCTTGACTAACAAAAGCCTTTTTTTGGCAGGCTTGGTCTCATGTGGATTTGCATGAGATTTATTTGACAGGGTTCTTTTTACTTGGACTGTAATGTATATTAACTTCGGGTAGACTATTATTTATAGCCACTGTAATTTGTATAAGTATGAGCAATCAATATATAAAATTTGTCTTCCGGGTCTAGTCTCTGAGTTAATTGAATGAATTCCACTAGTGACTTTGAGAATGTGTAGACAAATGTAATGCAGTGGACTCTAAAGTGGCTTTAAATGAACAGATTGTTGGAGTTCATTATGATATACCCCGTCACAAGTGGAGGGGGCCTCCAGGAGGCATTGGGGAAAGTCTTTTATACTGAAACTGAGTTGCCAACACATTCATATTTATAAGACGTTCTTGGTTGAATTTCGTTTCTTACCGTTTCAGAGCAGAGTAGACCTGTCACCCAAGCATTGTTAAAACTCGCCAAATCGTGCCACTAGCATGAAGCCTGTTGGTCTTCAATTAATTTCCCTCATTGTTCTCACATTTGAACCCAGGAGTCAGTATGCTGTATGTTGAGATTTCCCCAGCTTCTTAATGGATTGCCACCTTCCTGGAAGTGGTTTCTTTTGATCTTGGAGAATTGTCCACTATGGGCTTTCTCACCTCTACCATACAGATATGTTTCTTTTCTAAAATTGAAATCAGAAGCTCTTCTCCTTTTTGAGTTTAAAAGTGGCTCTTTATTGGGCAATTGTGGCATTTTTAAAAACGTAGAGTTCAAATGACCTCAAGTCTAAAGTGGCACGTTTTCCGGAGTGTGTCAATTTACCAAAAATGTTATTTTTCAAGAACTCAAAGAAACTGCGTTTATGGTTGGCAGAAAATGGCAGTTAAAAAAATTAATATTTCTTAGCATGTCACAATGAGGGGAGCCTTATACAAAGTCATTTTGAGCTTGCCTAGTCTGTTGTGATTAGAATAATATGTAATTTTTGCTTAACATTTTGTAAACAGGGCGGTGCAGTTATTTCTCACAATACTAACTTCTAACTAGAACAAAACGATGCAAAAACTTGGAAACAACTGGGAAAAGATCAAAGGGTGGAGGAGAGTTTCGAATGCTGAGGAAGGTGGTAGCTTAGAAACAAATGTTTCAGAGATTCTATGCTGGCTCAATTTCATCAAGTGAGCTAACTTAATTGTTTTAACGTTAATTGTTAATGCTAATAAATAGCATAGATACTAAGAAGCATTTAGATCTGTAAGAAGTCAGCTTTGATGGCATATATAGATGGCTTTAAAAATTGTTTTTTGTCACTTATATGTCTAGTTCGAAAGGGGAAGTAGTGTTCAGCGAGCCGCTGTTTGAGTTGGTCTGGCTGTCCAAAGAGGGGAGAGAACTGGTTTTCGCAGCTGGGCTGAGAGGAGAGAGGGCTCGATGAATGAAAATGCTTGAGGAGCTGCCCTCTGTTTGTAGTTTGAGGTTTTGGGGTCAGGTGTTTTGCTCTTTCTCTCCTCTCTAATTCTTTGATTCTCTGACACTGTTCTCTGCTTTTCATTGTGAATGATTTGATTGTTTTCAGATAAAGGAGATTGTAACGATAGCTCGTGACTTGAAGGCAAGATTTATTCCATGTTAGAGGCAGGCTTTGTGAAATGGGCCACTCTTCCAATTGACGTTTGTTTTTATAGCTGCTTTCATTATGAAATACGATTGAATGCCTGACTAGGTTAAAACCATGTTATAACAATAGTTCACCCAAATTCCTCACTGCTGTATACGGCTTATGTTATAGTCCAAGAAGATGAATATTAAAACCTCCCAATGATGTTTATTTAAATACCATCCTCTTCAGAGAAAAACGATGTTGTGCAGAAGAGAAAGATCTATACACTATGACTCACTTTTCTTAAAAAAAAAAAAAGACAAACGGAAATGACATGGAGAGACTGGGAAGTTCTGATCATCTTGAGTGACCCATCGGATGGAAACGTGCTGCTTCAGCCCTGGTTTGAGTGAACTAAATTTAGGTGTCTGACCACCACTTTGGAAATGGTGTAAAGACCTTTGTAATTGTCAGGACTCGTCCTAAGTTAACTGGGAGCACAAGTAGAATAGTGGAGGGAAGAACTTTTTGCTATCATTCTGTGTTTGACATGACTGGCCTGTTTATGGGAATACTTTGATGCTTTTGGAAGTACGGAAACCAAAGCCAGCTGGGGGATAACGGTAATACAGATGATTTTCACGTGCCAGTTATCTGTCGTTGGGCTCATGGCCTCCCCACTGTATTTTGCTTCTTAGCATGACTCGCTCCCCAAAACCTATAAAAATACCTAGTATTGAGTAATGTAATTGAATATATGCTGAATTTCATGATAGAAATAAATTTTAAAATTTCCTGTAGGAGTTTTTCACACTGTGAACTGACATAATTATGGCTTTTCATTTTCTTTCTTTCCTTTTTTTTCATTTTTTGAATTGTCTGTTTTCTGATCTTCTCGATTGCAGAACTCTTTTGGCAATTTTTGTCCTTTGCTGTGCTTTTAATTGCATATGCTTTTCCCAGAAGCCTCTCTGGGCCCATATGTGTTTTGCCCAAGCTGGCGTTCCTCCCTACAGTGTTTATGTTAATAGGTTCATGGTAACCAACTAATACTGACAAATAGGCTGGGCCTGTTTCTTCATCCTGCCCATATTCAGGAAGATGGGAAGTCTAGCTGGGTCATTGTTTCCGAGACAATGTAGTTTGGTACCAGTCGCTTGGTGTGCCTGTTTTGAATACCGAGGCGTGCTGGGGACTTTGACTGGTTCTTGGTTCCCTCTACCGTATTGCATCGCTTGGTCACCGTGGCATCCTGCCTACCCCCCAGTGGTCTAGGTTCTCAAAGTTTGCTTGTAACGCTCGCATAATACTGCTGTCGTTTCTAGTTTCACACTGCACAAACGAGTGAAAGCAGTAGCGTATTAACATGGCCCCTCAACAGTCTGTTCACCTCTCCCCCCACAGTGTGTTCTTCACGTTATCACTAGACTGATTCTGTTAACAACAGCCCTGAGCCTGTCACTCCCCTGTTTGACTCTTTCTAGCGCCGTCCTAGTACCTGGGAGATCCAGACTCCTCAGCATGGCAGCCAGGTTCCAGCTGTGCCTGCCGTGTACCTTCTGTTCTGGCCACGCTCGCGCCGTTCTCCGGACTCATCTCTCTGTGCCTTGGTTCAACGCCTTCTCCAGGCCGCCCTTCTCCTCAGTCTGGCTTGCTCCTCCCAGCTCAAATGTGAGCCTCCCCCTGTAGATTTTTGCTCTCTCACCTGTGCGTTTCTGTACCCCATCATGCTCATGTCTTCTAAAGCCCTGGCCTCGCGGGAGCTGTCTCTTTACATCCAGATCTGTCTTCTCCAGAGTCCGAGCTGTTGGGGTCGGCTCTCCCATCTTTCTCATTCATCGTGGTGTCCTCCACACCTGGCACAAGTACGTAAGAATGTTGGGATTGAATTGGCTGTCAGCACTTTGCCAGGCCCTGACAGTATAAAGACGAACAAGACATGGTTCCCAGCTCCCACTCTGGGTGGGAAGGAATGATAGAAACAATTCGATTCGGCTGCGTTGGTACTGCAGCAGAGGTCACTCTCAGAGAACACCAGCGCATTTTGAGCCGTGGCCTGATGGGGAACCTAGTATGGCCTGCTGTGGTGGCCTGGAAGAAAGGCTGGCGTTCTGACCCAGTTCAAGTTGATACCACCGGTTGTTTCTCGGGAACTTTAAATTTAACAGCCAATTTGTACTCGGCCTGAGGGGAAATTCATAGGAAACTGGGAGGTGATGTCGCTGTTCTCTAAGAATTATTGAATTACTCTGTTATCGTCATTCTTGACCTGTTCTCACATGCCTTCTAGAAGGCTTTGCTTGTAGTTGGTCTGTAAACATTTTCTGATCGTGGGATACAAAATATGGTTCTCCATAAAGTAACAACCCTTACAAAGTCTGTGATTTGTTTTCAAAGTATAAATGATGAAGGCAGACATTTTTGGCCTTTGATCAGAACACCCTTTGGGCCGAGAGAGTAGTTGGATCTTTTGTGTTTTCTCTAGTCTTAGCTTTACTACTAACAACGCTGAAGAGATCCCTTCCTTTCCTGGGTTTCAGTCCTTCCTTTGTGAAAGTGGTCCTAGGCTAACTGATTGCTAAGTTCACGTCAGTAGTAAGTCTTTAATGTACTCCCAAGAGAATCTGATGTTCCCGAAGTAATCCTTGTCAACACTGCAGTGGCTGCTCAGTTTTGTAAGGTGGTGGGTGTCAGTGAGTGCAGTTAGGCTCAAAAACTTTTAGGAGTTTTCTGAGTATAGTTAAAGATTCAAAAGAATTGAGTCTTTTTTCCTAAGAGTTTATTTCCTAAAATTAAACATTTTTAATAAGTAGGGTTCCTTTGATACAGTATTGTGGGAAGGTGAGTAGCACTGACATAGGAGTTATGCTTGCAGTTTTTCTCTGAGTAGCAATTGGGTGGTTTTTCCTGTAAAAGATAGAGGAACTGATTCTTGAGAATTTACGAAAGATTCAACCCCAGCTAGGTACATGAAGAGTAGCTGCCCTTTATGTTGTAATTTTAGAAAGAAACCTCCATCTGGCCTAAGCTTCATTTAAATAGTGTGATAGTTTACACAGCTGCCGTGTTTGAGAAGAAAGTACCTAAGTCTCCAGTATTTGAAATAATGCTTTACTTTGTAGACGTGGGCTTCAGAGTTCACTGGCTGGTGCCCTCTCCTTTTTCAAGGCAGCTTGACGTGATCGCGGGTATCTTACTGACAGTTTGTACATGTTGCATGGCTGGAAACTGGAAACAAGACCGTTTCACGTGGAAGATTTTTTTCCTGAAATAAATAGCCAAAGAAAAGTCTGGCCCCCCAAATCGGTTGACCTTTGGGGTGTGGTACGAGTCACACTGCAGACAAAATTATAACTAGTGATGAAGGATTTTCAGTCTTTAAAAAAAAAAATTGTGATATGATTCATTTTGCAGTTCTGAATGCTTATGATTCTACCAAGGCAGTAAAATTTTCTGGATAGCCCGTGGGTAATTGGATGGAATTGGTGCTTCAAGAAGTTGTTTGTACAGTGTGGACCCACAGCGTAGACGTGGCTTGTTAGCAAAGTAATGCTTAGGGTCTGTATTTTCTCTGGAAACTCTGTATTCCCTAGTCCTCTTATTCCAGGACTGTGCAGGAAATCCTGAGTCCTGGGGCTTAACTGCTTGTTGAAGTGCACCTCGGCCCCGGTGGGCTTGTGTCCTGGGGCCCTTCTCTCCTGCTCACGGGGGTTTCTTCCCAAAGACTGAGCGAGGCGTGTTTTCTCTCACAGAGGAAGAAGGAAAAGCCTTGGCTGTGTTTGTAACCTTTGTGGGCGAGCACCACCACTTGCAAAGATAAGATGAGCATAGCAAAAACTATGTGTCCAAAATTGTGTTTATTTAATTTATTAGTGATTAGAGAAGGACAGCTCTTTGTTGTCTCCATTACTCTGTTATGAGACGTTTTCTCAGGACCCTGACTTTTTTCTCTTACTTAATGGCTCTCTTATTGGTGCATCTTTTCCTTTTGAAGAACCTCATTTAAAAATTGCCACAGTAAGTTCCAGCAAACAGCTTCGCTAGTTTGTGTTCTGATGAGTACTGATTACTTAGAGAATTATACACTATTGTGGATTGCTTACAGGGAAAGAGAACATCAAGTAATTATTCCAAATAGTTGGAGTTCTCTTAAGAACAGGGGGTTACTTAAAAATGTCTGTAGATGAAATCACTTCTGAATATAACTTCACTCGAGAAAACAAGTAGGCAAGCTGTATTTAGCATAATACCAGAAATTGCTGTAAATTCCTCTGATGGTTAAACATTTGTCACTGTTGTATTTATGGCTTTGAGATTTTGTGCTGCTTCACTGTTCCGATAGTCAGGGCGTAGTTTGCTTCTGCAAGGGGAGCTTTCCCTGGGTAATAAATATTTGTGTGGCTCACTTTTGCACAGAGAGAAGGGGCCTCTGAGAAGATATTCTCGTCTTTTTTAGGGGGAGGATATATTGTTCTGTGTTTTTTTGTTGTCGTCGTTGTGCTTTGTTGTGACCCTGGTTTGAACTGTATTTTAGCAGCGTCTCAGAGTTAAGAGCACTGCCTGCGTGCCACCTCCCTGTGCCAGGGTCTTTCGGATCATCCTCAGAGGTGGGGTGAAGGGGTGGAGCAGAATGTGCAAGAGCAGGAAGTTGAATTAAGCCACATCAGGTTTACAGGCACAAAGCCACATTTCTGGAGCAATCCCCGGTACACCGGGTGATTTAGCCACACTTAAGGAGCAGCTGGTCCACATCTCTTGAACATTCTTTGAGAATCTACATCCCCGAGATGCTCGGTTTTAATGGGTTCTTTCAGTACCTGGACATCAGGTACTGAAAGATACTTAAATACCAACTTCTTTAAGTATTCCTTCATGTCCTACTAACAGTTTTCTTATTATATCCTAGGAATATTAGCGTCATGAGCAGTATTTTATTTCGTCTGTTCACACCGCAGTACCCAGATTTGCTGCTTTCCCTCATTTTTCTCCTTGCTAATGTGAATGCTTTTGAGAGTTTGAGTAACCACATGGAAGAGCGCACAGTGGTAGTTGCTAGGTTCTTTACTTATCTTTATATTTTAACTACTTGTTTCCATCCTTTGTGAGCTTGAATTTCCCTAGAAAACTTATCAGAACATCATCATCATGCAGAGAGAACCACTGTAAAAGCAGTTGAAGTTGAAGAAACCTAGTACCTTTTGGTCATGAACACTTATTTGTCAACTTCCTTTTGCAACTTGTTCCATTACTTGGTGACAGCAAGCTTTTGTGTTTCTCAACGGACTTTGTTCACTGAAAGATTTTGCTTTTGGAAGTAGGAAATAAATGGCTTTTGGAGTTGGAGGCAAGCTTTGGTTTGAAGTCGGAGGCTGGTATGTCCCTAGCGCTCAGTGTGAAATGCAGCTGGAGATGGGTGGGGTCCATCTAAAATTTCCTATCTTCAGTTTGAGGAGGTGGTTACCATTCTAACCACTTAAGAACTGCGCGGTTCATGCTGTTTTATTTACAGGGCAAAACTTAGCTCTAACGGTTTCCCTTGTACTTGCCTTCAAATTAATAAAATGGCATTCTCTGGTAATGTTGACATGCCAGGTCCAGTTTAGAAGGAAGGAAGGATACAGCTCAAGTTAAAGGATTAAATTGGCATCACACCTTTAGTTTTGTAAATGCCTTTAATGTTTGATTTTTGTAGGTTGATCATAAGGAAGTGATAAGTATGTTAGGTTATTTGTGGTTTGAGCTAATTTTAGTCTCCTGTTCACAGCTTGCTTTATATCCTTTGACATTAAAACATGCTTTCTAGAAAGACAAATTTTGCATGTAGGACACAATCTGTATTCTATACTTGGCTACATTTCAAAAAATATTCTCTCAGTACTTTGGAAATTGGACAGTTTGAAGCATAGTAACGTTCTTTTAAGATCATCGATTCCTTTGCTTAGTCAGTCTCTACTTTTCCAACAGGTAATTTAGATTCTTTCATAAATGCTTGGAAATCTTGCTCCAGGCCAGGGGCTAAAAGGGCATAGTTGAGAGGATTTTAAAAGAGTGTGACCGACTCTGAGATGTCTGGAAGTGAGGCTTTGACTAGCTGTGTTTAGGAAACCCACCCTGCCCCTTAGTTGATAGAGTGTTTTACTCCTAAGGGCTGGGCCTTGTGTCTGTCTCCAGTATTGGTTAGTTTCACACAGAGCAGTTTGCCTCAAAGCTTTAGTCCCAGGCTGCCCTGCTAGCCACCCTTCACCAACCACCCTGAACATACATCCCTCCAGGGACTTTAGAGGCAATGGGAAAAGAGCACTGGGTTTGGGTTCTGAATCTGCCTTTGACTATTATGGGAATGGAGGAGTTACATGCAGGATCTGTAAAACGTAGTGATTAGACCAGATAGCCTCACAGCGTGGGTCAGACCTAACATTCTACAAAGAGGGTCACACAAGGAGCCAGGAGAGTGGGGCACCTTTGCTAGAAAAATTGGGGCTTCGTGCCCTACTTGTGTTAGATTTGGTAGGTTTATATGCCGTGATCCCCTTTATCTAAAAGGGAGACAGAACTTTAAGTTTTCATATTAACTCAAATTAAAACTTTAAAAATCCATTATTATGTCCTTAAAAATGATAAAGCAGCCTGTGAGAGCATAAATCAGATTATTTTATAAAATTACTGAGTGCCAAGTTGATGAATGCAGTTTCCTTTGAAATTCTTCTCATGTCTAAAGAGGATTATTGGGTTTTCTAATTGGACTAAAATCTCCATTCATGGGAGAAACAACACAGTCCGATCCATGTTCTACCCTCATTCATAATAAAACCCAGTCACAGCTAATGTTTCTGGCGTTGTGTCCTGCGCCCCAGGCGCCAAGCCTAGTGCCTTGCATGCACTACTCTTGGTTATGCACCGTAACGGGGTCTCTACCAGCAGGGAATGTTTTAGGAGGACAATTAGGTGTCAGAGCCTCGTATTCTTCTCTGCCTGAGGTCTCCCGTGTCCTGAATCCAACTGTATGACAGCGTTGTGGCCGTGCTCGCACTGACACACATCTGCAGAGAGGGACAAAGAATCGTGCTCGCCTCCTGATTTGTGAGGGCATAGGAGGAGAGAGTTTGTAGATTTGACCTTTACCCAGTTTTCTGACCTCTTACCTCACAAACTGGCCACCCACAGTCATATTTTGCTTGGTCCACACAATGTTTTTAAAAAAAGAGAGGAGGTTAAGTTTTTGTCATTATTTATAAATCAGGAGAAATTACATACAAATCTGGATTTCTGGGCTTCTGAAAAATCTGAAAATCACACTGTCTGAGCCCGCCTTGGCAGTGGTCTGCTGAGCTGAGGAGCCCCAGTCCCGCGTGTGCTCCTTGTTCACCACACACAGCCCCACAGGTCACACTGTCCTCGCTGCCATCAACTCCCCAGCCCTTGGATGCACTTGAGTTTGCAGCCTCTACTCCAAGCTGGGTGTTTTCTTGGAGTTTGATATTAGTATTAGAGTTAAGATGATTTTAAAAAGATGCTTAACCTTGTAAGTAGTTGGTGAACTATCATTAGATAAAATCAAAGCAAGAGAAGACTAGCCAGAGAGAAGAGTCTGGTGTCTAGGGTGAAAATGCCCGAGGGAGTGCCCTGATATTAAAATCCAGGAGAAAACAATGAGCCAGGTACTTCTTTCCTTCCCTCTTCCCCTCCCCTCTTCATCCTCGGCGCCCTTAGGCCATGTGAGGAAGCTGGAAGCTGCCACCATCTTTTTCCACCTCAGGCAACTGAGTGTGGCTGTATTTTTGTCCCCTGTTCAGTTATTTCCATGAACTATTTTTGATGACCAACTTGGAAATTAAATTGGGTGGTCTAATTAGGACTTGATAAAAACAATGACTTGCCCAAATATGCTTGCACCGAGAAATCTAAGAAGTGGTGTTTTTAATGACTTGTGTTGTGACTTTGTTAGGAATGCTACCATTTGTCATGTGTCTGAACTCGTGACTAGATGGTTTCTCTACCTTATCCTCCCTATCAAGGGATGAAATAAATGATAGCCATAATAAAAATAAAGTGTAGGTTACAAAGAGTGTGTGTTGTTAAAGGTCTGTATCCCTGTTTAGCAACAGAAGTGCATGCTGTGTTGTTAGACATGCTTTTTTCTTTGATCCTTCTTGAACATCTGTTATTCCATAGAGGTATGTCGTATATGACACATTAAAACAAGCAGTAGATAAGGAAGATGTTTACCATTGTAAAACAATCGAGGTCTTTGTTCTATGCTTTGTACCTTTTCCCGCCAAAGCTGAATCCTGAAAAGACAAAACCAGCTCAGTATTTTAGCACTCCTGAATCATGTGACATGATGGCATTAGCCATTTTATGCTTTTTTGTATATGAAATTTTTTGTCTGTGAAAACACTCAGGAAGAGGTAGCTAGTTGAGATTGGGAGGAGGAGAAACAGGTGGAGGAGCTGTCGGGGAAGGAGAGTCTATAAAAGTAGTGTCTAAATGGGGATTCCAAGGGCAAGCAGGCACGAGCCCCGGGTGTTGTCTGGACCTCTCCTCCGAGCTCTCTCCCCCTTGCCTTCTCTGTTCGTGTGGGGCGTTACCTGAGCCTGCAAGCATGGGAGGCTGTTTAACTTGGGTCTTAACCCTCCTCCTCCCGCCCCTACACACAGTTCATGTGCATTCTCTCTTGATAGATAGATAGATAGATTTTTTTCCTCTCTCCCTTCTTTTCTCTTTCCTCTGCCGTTACCGTGATGATGACCTCCGAACCCTTCTCATTGGGGGGCATAGTGGAGGGGACGTCGTGGCATTGACCTTGCACTGTGGGCAGTGAAATCTCTGTGTGGGGTCTTCCACGCGTTTGGGTCGCCACTTGTAGCCCCTGAGCTCCAGCCCCTGCGCTGCGCCTGGTAGGCAGGGAGGGTGCATTCACTGTGCGAATCGATGGCGTGTTTGAAGGGATTTACTCCTCTTATCCAAGTATATATGCAGATGCTCTTTCATCCTTCCAAAAGGCAGAATTATAATGTATTTTAATATGCAAAGTAAAGGTTTTTTAAAAGAATCTTTAAGTATAAGACTGACTCACTAAGGATAAGTTAAAAATATGTGGCTAGTCCCCTGATTTGCAGGTGACGTTCTGAAAATAAAAGCCCCGTTTATTCATTGTGAATTTAAAGGATATTTTTAACACTGTTGGCTGGCTTGTTCCGCTGTGTGCTCTGTTATTAGCAGTTCTTGGTACGATAGCTTTGAGGGGTTCTTTCAAGTCAAGTGCCTTGTAAAATGAGTTACTGATAATTATCGGACTGCTAAGTGGTGAAGTGATAGGCTTTAAGTTTTAGCCATTTTACACTTTGGATGTGATTACAAATTCTGAGACTTTATGATTACTTCAATTTAAACACAGAAATTATCATCTTGAGTAATTCTGAATGATTTACTGATTGCTGCCTGTTTCCCATTCACATATTTACTAAACTCTTTCCTTGTCGTAGAGAAGCAGTCAGAATTAAATATCTACAAACCGTTCCAGTTATGAAACATCTTCCCTTTTCTCCTCCTCCTAATTCTAGCTGTGAAAATTATGTATAGAAGTAGTCCTAGATTTGGTTTTTTAAAAAATAATTGTTGATTGGTAGTTGCTTTAAGATTTGAAGAGAGAAGTTTTTCTTACCAGTGGATGACAATGTAGGATAAAAGAAGCTTTGACTATCTTTTCGTGGTGAGAGGGATGATTGAGTGGGTTTTGTCTTCCTTCTGGTTGTGTTTTGGAGTCACTGACATGTCGCCGAATGGACGCTGGGGAGTGTCCGGGGCAGGAGTGGGTGCGTGGAGTAAAGGAGCAGGAGTTCCCCAGCCTCCCGGCAGAATCACGGAGCTGTGGCCGGTCGGTGGCCAGAATACCGCGGGAAGGAGGCGGCTGTTTTTCAGATGAAATGAGCTAGCGAGACTCTAGAAGGCCTCCTGTACAGAAGTGCAGACTTGGGGTGAGACCCCTGCTCTCTGATCGGCTTTGTCTTCAGCTGTGCTCAGGCTTCCTCCAGCTGCAGCTCTGCCTCCCGCCGCAGCGCTCTCGCTTCCTTCTCCAGGGGAAAGGTTTGAAATAAATAGGTCACTGTGTCCATTGTTCACCTCCCGGTCACTCCTCGGCCCAGGGAAGCTAGGGCCCCCTCCCTTCCAAGCCACTAAAATAATTCTTGACACGGTCACTCTTAGCTTCCTTGTTGCTAATCCAACAGATTCTTTGCATCCTTATCCATTGCACCATTTAACATGGTTGACCTCTCTTTGCTTCTGGATTATTCTCTAACTCTGCTTTCTATAACGCTCTCTTTTTCTTTTTTCTTACCTTTTACATCTTCTCTTTCTCTGGCTAGTCCTAGCTCTCACTCTTGGGCTTCGTCTCAGTCCCTCTGCTGGAGGAGTTCTTCAAGGGTCTCCCTACGCCGCTCCTTTCATCTGACTCTCAATCTTTGTCCTGGAGTCTCATTTATTCACACAGGGAGCAGTAATGGCCCTTGACTTCAGAGCATGTACATACCTATTCTTGCACGTATTCTGGTATAGCTTTCAGAATACTTTTAGTTCCTGAAATGGTAATGCTCTCTGTCTCTCACAGAGCCTTTGCATATACTGTTTCCTCTGCCTAGAACATTCTACCTCGCTTATTCTTGTTCTTCCTTCCACTCACGTCTTAGGCATCCTCTTTGGGGATGCGTTCTCTAATTTCCCCTTCCCCGGGGCCAAGTTAGTGCCTTCTAGAGGGCTTCCCGCAGCCCCTGTGCTCCCCCTTTCCTGGCACTTGGTGTGATTATGCGGCGTCATACCCATTGTTCTGTAACTGCCAGGTTACTCACCTGTTGCCCAGGAACCTGTGGAGTCTCCTGAGGGGCAGGGCTGCTTTGTTTCAGTCCTGTGGATCTTTGTACCCAGCATGTGCCTGGCATTTAGAAAGTACCCAGTAAGTAGTTCCTGAATGAATGGATGAGCTGTGCTGTTCAGAAAGTTCATGAATTGGAAACTGGTTGATAGGGAGGCATAGAGTTTATGGGATTGTGTGAATCACGTGGTCCTGACCCACCATCAGCTTAGCACACTCTTTGTTTTCTCTGTTACCCTTTATATTTTCCATGTGTGGCATACCCCTCGCCCCACCCATGACATTAGAAGCCCCTTCTGAGCGAGAACCGTGCGTCGTTCTTGATGTCTCCCCCACAGTGTCTTGCGTGTAGTTGGACCTCATTTCAGTAGGCCTGATCCTGCATATACACACACACACACACGCATATGTGTATAAGTTTGATGGAACTAAGTCTCATCTATAATCTGTCCTTATCTTCCTCAGCTGGTCCTGCCTTTGTGCCGTGCACAGACCATGCCACTCTGGAGGGGCAATTTCCCTGTGGTTTATTAGCTCTAGTGTTCCAGCGCGCTGGCCAAGTATGAGAGATGTCAGTGGGCGGAGAGTCTCCCTCATTCAGACTTCATAGGTTTGGTAGCTGGGACTGACCAGTGCTGACAGGAAACAGAGGCATTTATTAAAATCCAGAGAGTTGTCAACTTGCAGGAAGCAGAGCTCTTGTTAGCATATGATTTTGTGGTTGGTTTGCTCTCCTCTATTAAAGAACCGGACAAGAATAGGAAGAGCGTGTGTGGGTCTCTAAAGTTACAGCCTTTTTCCTAAGTAATTTGCCTTTAGAGTTTCATTTGTTTGCCATTTCCTGAGATTTTGATCTTGCCAGAAAGTTCACAGCAAAAAAAATTCTGGGCAGGTAAAGCATTTGCATCTGAAACGAAATCATTGTTTTTAACTTTTTTCTTAACCTATTATCCTTGGTTCAACCCTGAAGATTATTCTGTTATTTGTGGATCTCAACTTTTGCCTCATCTTTCAGATCTTATGAAATGAGTGGTAGTATTTGAATGGAGAAGAGGAAGAGAAGAAAGAAAATAAATGTCAGAAGTCTTGTTCCTGCCTAGGCAAGCTTGGCTTTATGGCTCGGAGCAGAAGGGCACGTCTAGTGTGGTGAAGAAAGGGTATTTAGGGTCGGTTTGGCTTCTTAATGTATTTGATTTTTTTTTTAGGTCTGTCTTTTAAACTGGAATTTGTACATGAATATAATTGAATTAAGAATAAAAACACTTAGTTTCACAATTTGTGGAGCACTTTCCTGTTACCTATTTTAAACACAAAGCGTCGGGCTAAATGACTTGGGGCAAGGATTTTCAAATGACCTGAGATCCAGCATGCTCAAGTGGTCACAGAGCAGACCTGTGACCCAAAGGACACCCCCTTCTTCCTGTCTCTGTCCTTCCCTCCAGTGTCCTGCTGCTCCCTGGTGCCCTGGGATTGCCTTTCATCCAGGTAACTGCTCGTAGACAGAGTAGAGGTTTCCTGCTAGGCCGTGGTGCTCGCCTGCTTCCATTTTCCTGCCAGAGCAGAGATTCTGAATCCTCAGTGTTATTTACTGAGTTTTTAAACATAAAAATGCCTTTTAACAAGATTGAAGGCCCAAGGCAGAAAGTTGAGAACAGAGTAGAAATAGCTTTAGAGACAGGGTTGCTGGCAGGAGTCTTGGAGAACATGGCCAGCTTTGTGTGGGAAGCCTGAGCATTTGTGTTGCAGGACGTTGTGTTCGGACGTACTTATTCCGCCCCCGTATTGTAGTCCGTGTGTTTCTGAGTCCCCACCCACAATCATACTCTGTCTTGTTTTCCCTGTCCTTCCTTCCCCTGCTCACCGCCCTCTCCCACCATGGCGACCACAGCCACCACTAGCAATTACCCACGTGTTGGCTCTTGAGGCTGCTTCCCTATAAGGATGCAGGGCGTGTGGTGTGGGCCGTAGACAGTGAGCGACCTCGGTGGGTTCTTTCCCTGTGCACCTCGTGACGTGTGGCTGACTGCAGACCGGCAGTAAACGGCTGCTTCTGCTGTCTCATCTGTCTGCGTTGCTCTCCACCTGTGTGTGTATGGGTACTTCTGTCATCTACCAGTGCTGGTCACAGAGGATGGATGATAGACGCAAGCACATGCTTAAGCAGCTGGGGAGAGATGTTAATAAACAGCTGAAAAACTAACTACAATAGCCTGTAATATAGAACAGGGTCAGTTTGTGGCAAAATTTTGTGTTCATGACTTTGTTTGTTTGTTTTGAGGAAGATTAGCCCTGAGCAAACTAGTGCCAATCCTCCTCTTTTTGCTGAGGAAGACTGGCCCTGAGCTCACATCCATGCCCATCTTCCTCTACTTTATATGTAGGACGCCTACCACAGCATGGTGCTCGCCAAGCGGTGCCATCTCCACACCCAGGACCTGAACCGCCGAATCCCGGGCTGCCGAGAAGCGGAACGTATGAACTTAACCGCTGTGCCACTGGGCTGGCCCTTGTTTGTTTTCTAATATCCCCATATAGACCTTTTAAATTGATGGGCTTCATGTAAAGGCCATGGCCAGTGTTATGTGCCATGGAATACCTGGCTTGTGGGACTCAGAGTTTGTTACTATCCATAGTGTCCCCTTAAATCTTATTCGGGTCAGTTCATAGGAACAATGTTTAGATGGAGTTTTCTGGCTGACGTGATGTCAAAATGGTAACCGGGCATGAAAGTACAGACAGTCCCCTAATGCACAAACATGTCTGCCTCAAAAGCTTGCAAGTTGGTTGTCTGGCACTCTGAACTGTTTTTCTGTAGAATCAGTGTATGAATGGTGGTTAGCTTCCAAGCCCTCCCGTGGAACCTATTTAATCTGCAGTATACCTGAAGTATTCCTATTAATATGATATGCTGTTTCTTCGTAGTGTTACTGTATATGATAATGATTACTATGTGTAATATTTAATGATACACGTAATAGTGGTTTTCTGAGTAAAAACTATTATGGGTTCCATCTGTGGGGTAGTGTGCATGTGTGTTTGTTGAGGGGTCTGGATGTGCATTATTAATGCCCCTCCCAGGCCACCCTGGCGCCTCGCTTCCGAGTGAGTGTGGACCCCCACAGATTTTGGAAGACAGGCTGGTTTGAAGGCTGTGGAGGGTGGATTAGAGCTGTGAGGAGTATGATTAGGCTGGAGTTTCTGGAGCTGGGGAGCACTGACACTTAGCTCCCAGAGACACTTCTTGGGCCTGGCTCTCTCTTCTTTGCCCCACTTTGTTTTTGTTTTCTTCTGGGGTCTCCAGGTATTGGCTTGTTTTCTCCTTGATTACCATTTTTTTGCTTTTGACCAAGGTTTTTGCCCCTGGTTACAACTGAATATCCTGTCAGAGTCTCCTGTTTCTGAAATAATATGTAGTTTTTTTGAGGTTTTCTAAATTAAATGTGGCAGAGTTATCACATGGTAATTTTGCTGTGAGACATTAGAGAATTCCAGAGGACTCATCTTTGTAAACCGTGCGTGTATTTCAATCTCATTCTCCTCTCTTGTAGATGGTGTTGCAGAGAACAGCAGCTTTTATCGTTTGCACTGCCTCCCTTGATTCTGTTTCTTACTTAAGATTAGTTTTCAGGTAAGACCTTTCCATGACAGTACGTGAAGCCGTACAGTGCCCTTCCTGCTGAAACCCTCAGAAACCGTCTGCCGGGAGACTGGACGAACCTTTGGCTAGGTCCCGTCGTCCCTCGTGGCTCGGTTGGTGCTTTGCTTGGTGCACAGGGCTGGCAGCCTAGGGCAGTGGGAGCAGACGGGCCTGGGGCAGCATTGGAAGGCCCTGGGGCCTGGCCCTGGCGGCGCTGGGAGAACATGATTTCTCTCTGGGGCACTCGTCTCCCACAGGTGCCGTGCTCCTCTCCCTGAACCCCGAGGCGCTCAGCTTGTACCCCGTTTTGTCCTCAGCCAAACACTGCCTCAGGCACTGGGCTGTGAGCTGGTGGAGATGGCAAGCCGGGTGTTTGCAGTCGTGGGTCGCTCTCTGAAACCTGCCTGTGGAGAGCTGCCGAGCTGGAGGGTCCCTGCTGTTCACAGGCCACCTTTTGTCCCTGATTCGATGGCTGCTGCTTCATTTCTCAGCAGAAAGGGGCACCCGTGTACCCCCATGCCCACCCAAAAAGGAGAGTTCGCTGCACTGCTTCTGAAAGGTTCCGTCTGGCATCGCCGGACCCGAGGAGGTGGGTCAGGTGGGGCCGGCCGGGCGGAGCGCGCCTGCTCCCAGAGCCAGTCATTCTGGCCATGTGGCCGAGGGGTCTGCCGTTTTGTGTCCCTTTCATAATTATGAGCACAGACGCGAGTGAGGGGATTGTCTGGCCATAGAAGCTGTCGTATTAAACAGCACTTTCTACTTTCGGCAAATTTTATCCAAATGAGACTTTAGATTTTCTCTAATTTACTGGCAGTTCTTCTAAAAAATGTCAGTTTTTGCAAGAAAACAATCACTTAAGCCATTTTTTACCTGTGCAAAAATGCTACATTATTGTAAAATATATCAGAAATGGATTACCCATAAATTTTATGTATTTTCTAACACATTCTTTTTGTATTCAATAGGTTTCCGTAGACTTTCTCATACTTTTGTTTAGAGGACGGACTTTGTAATGTGGAGCACTGCTTTATCTTGTCTTGTAAGCTTGATTTTTTTTAACTACTAAGCATTTTTTTTGTATTGAGAAATTCATTGAGTAATTATAAAATCAGTGGACATTTGTGTTTACTGGTTAACTTATGTGTCTGTCCTTAGTTGCACTATCTCAGAGCTCACGGTACTCGTCAGCGCAGTAACCTCCCCTCCAGCCGGTTGATTGCCGGATCCTCCAGCTCGGCTCTTGACCCCGCGTCTGAGCCTCCTTCTCTCTCTCCTCGTCCTCTTCCCTCGCCTTGCTTCAGGCCCCCTCATCGCTGGCCTTTCACAGGTGCCTTCAGCCCCTCTCTTCCCGGGAAGAGAAGTGACGTCCCCATTGCTGAGAGTACAGCCTGCAGAGTCCTTGGCCTCACCCAGCTCAGGCGCTGCAGGCTGCCTGGGTACAGGTGTGCGCCCAGCTCCCCTGGCCAGCCCCTCCCCACCCCCACTCCTCCCCACACTCCAGACTCCGTCCTTATGGGTGCCCTGTCGCCCGCCTGCTGGGCCTCCACCGTCACCTCCACTCACAGTCCCTGCCTCAGTGGAGCACCTGCCGCCTGCACCCTACACTGAGCCGACTTTTCTAGTAAATTCCCTTTTTTTTTTGTATTATGGAAAATATTAATATGCTTTCTCTGTTGCCTCTGTGAACACGTTAACTTTGCCCTAGTGCGCCTGAGGAATCTGTCTGCCTAGGGGAGAATTAGAATTTGGTTACGGAAAGAAAGCTACTAGATGAACGTATTCAGCTCCTAATATGCCAAATAGCATTTTTTGCAGCATACTGTTTCTTTTTAACACTTAATAACAATTTATGTGAATAATCTTTTTATTCTCTCGCTTATATGTTACTTTCTTCTTGGCTGGAGTGTGAACTCTCTGGGAATATGGGCTCGTGTAAACTCGGCGCCTGACGTGCCATAGCGCCCGCCACCGTCGCCTTTTGGACTCGGATTGTACACACACGTCCCCTCCTCGGCTAAACTGTCCTGCCCCTGCCAAAGGAAGAAGGGAGGCAGAAGGCCCTCTGAGTTCGCCTTCCTCTGTCAGACCAACTTGATAGCCTCTGCAGGGAAAGGGGGCTGCAGCCGAGAGGAGACTCGGAAGAGGTTGCATTCTGGGCTTTAGAAGATCTGAGACTGGGATGTGGGCGGTCTCAGGGAGTCTTTCCAAGGTGAATTAGAATTGGATACAGTTTTTGCCTCCTAGCTAACTACAGAATCTAGTTACCATAGAAGATGGGAGACCTCTGTAAATCCTTCAGAAATGTTTGTGGAATTAAGTAAACCATATTGAAGGACTCAGCACTTAAGAGTCATCTACCTAACAATTATTGGAAGAGTCTTAATTTTCCCTATAAACCATTATGATGGTCGGCTATAAATTCACATAAATTATGTTGGCTCTTAATTCATTGAAAGTGTATCAGGTGACTGCTGTTGCCAGGCAGTGTGCCAGGCACTCACAGGGGTGATCAGGAACACACGCCATGGTCTCTTTTATAGTCACAGGAGGGAGACACATGAAACAGTCACACAAATGATTAATTTTGATTGTAGAGGAAGTGCTGTGAAAGAAAAATAAAAGGTGCGAGGAGGGTGTTGATGAAAGGGCTGTGGGCTGGTTTGAAGGGGTCAATGGATGCTTAACTGAGGCCTGAAGTTTGGGGTGGGCGAGCCTTGTGGTTACAGGTGGCTTAGCAGTTTTCAAGAACATAGGAAGGAGGGCGTGGGCTGGCCGGCCAGAGCATTGGTCTCCAGAGGACACCATCTCCTGAGAGACTGACTCCTGGAACTTAGTTACTCACTGGTAGGAAGTAGTACTTGCCTTTTGTTATCCAGTATTTAAAAATTAAGAATTTACCCTAAACCAGAATCCCATGATTTGTTGAGCAGTCCTGTGCTGACTTCACTCATATTCTTTGCGATTTCGTAAAAAATTTTCTTGTGTCTAAAGTCTTGATTATGTCCTTTACTGCTTGTTAAGATTCTTATTTTTCTCATCTTATAGTGTATTTCACTATAAAATGATACGTTTGCTGTGGAAAACAAGAAATTTTTCTTTATCCCTATCACTACACAATAAAAGTACTATAACGTTTTGTCTGTATTCTACCAATCGTATTTTTAATTGAAATTTTTATTGAGCTCATTGTAGGTTCGTGTGCAGTTGTGAGAAATAATTCAGAGATTCCTTGCACACTTTGCCTAGTTCCCCCTCCCCCATGTTAACATGCAGCACTTGTGCAATATCACAACCAGGATATTGACATTGATGGTTGCTCACGTTATTCAGATTTCCTCAGTTTTACTCGTACTCACCTGTGTGTGCATTGTTCGTGTTCCACTGACTTTGGTATACGTAGTGCTATTTTTGATGTGATTTATTCTGGTTCTCTTTTATTCCGCCCTCAAAAAGCATCCGCTCCTCAATCATGTATCCCTCTGATCTCATATTTTCTCTAAACCTGTTTAAGAAAGCAGCTACTTGTAAGAGAAATAAATAGGTTGAAACAGAGTTGTCAGTCTGAATGTACTTTACCAGCCTCCTGGTTGTTTAGAGACAGTTTAGCCCGTTTATAATCTCTGACCTTTCTGCTGAAAGACACTCTGGAGGTTTTCTAACCAAGAGAGAACCATTTGGTGCCATTCAGAACATACTGAAGCATGGGGCCGGCTCCGTGGCCGAGTGGTTAAGTTCGCGTGCTCCACTGCGGCGGCGCAGGGTTCGGATCCTGCGCTCGGACATGACACCACTCGTCAGGCCACGTTGAGGCGACGTCCCACATCCCACAACTAGAAGGACCTGCAGCTAAGATATACAACTATGGACCGGGGTTGGGGGGGGGGGGCAGGGTTGGGAAATAAAGCAGGAAAAAAAAAAACATACTGAAGCATCAACAGCGTCTGAAAAAGGCCTGATGGTGATAGAAATGTCAAGTTGCTTGTAACTTAAGCAGAGCAAAGTAGAAGAATAAACATATAGAGCAAGTACCAGTAACAGGCTTTTGCTCTTAATCGTGACTGAATGTTCTTCTCAGGTGGTAATAATTGTCTGATTATCCACTGACTCCCCCTCTGTGGGACAAATAACCAAAAAGACAGCCAGCACCCTGCTTAGCACATATGCAGTCGGTAGATTTTCAGTGGTCATGTGATTTTCATATGGGGTCTGGGTTTCAGTGTTGCTTGAATTTTCTAAATGAGAATATATTACCTTTTTAATCAGGAAATATCCACAAGTTTCATTTTTGGGGTGTAAAAGGTAAAGAAACAATAGACATGGAAAATAAAAAGGAAGTTGTTTTAGAGTAACTGAGTTCAGAAAGTATGAAGAGAGCAGGAGAGAAGCCAAAAAGATGGGTGCTAGTCATCAGATTGCAGGGGGAGCTAAAAGCACATCGACCAGGTGGTCAGCTGGAAAAATTTGACAGTTGTAGCTTGCTGCCAAGTGGCTCCGTCCAAGCGCGTGGAAAGGACCTGAGAAGAGAAGCTAGTTAGGGGTGATTGTCAGGTTAGGTTGGGGTGGTGGGGAGGGCGCTCTTTCTGTCCAGAGTAGGATCTCAGTGAGGGTGGGCTCTCCCTAATGGAAAGTAACTGCTGAGTTCTAGCTGGCCTATCCACAGCTCTTAATAATTAAAACTTAATAACATACGAATAGAAGGAAGCTACGAAAAGCAGGAGAGCCTGTTTGACAAACCTGTTAAAATGCTGAAGTTACTTTTAACCTAACCCGGCTTTTATTGAACATTGTGTGGGAGGTTCTAGATAAAGTAATAAGATAAGAAAATTAAGTTATTGCTAAAATATTGGGAGAGACAGATTTATTCTATTTGCCAGTGTGATTAATACACATGAAAAACCCAGTTAAAAAAACATGAGCAAATGAAGGTAGGTTAGACGGCTGGCTAACAAGATCATGTTACAGAATAATGTGTATAGTGTGAGCCTGTCCATGTCAAAACAAGCAATAAAGTGTGTGTTTGACCCGGACAGAGAGCACAGCTGAGTGCTGACCAGAGGGGAAGGCGGCTGGGGTTGGGCGGAAGGTAAAGCAGCGCTAATGCACGGTGGCGGTGCAGTCTGCACAGGACACTGACGAAGAACGTGCACCTGACGTTTCACAGTTAGAAACCCCAGGACCTCAATAACATCAGTGAAAAAAAGATTTTTAGGAGTTTGGAGAAGAGTTTGGAAGAGTAGAAGCTACTAGACTGTTAACATTGGTTAAACTTTTTCATTATACCTTTGTATTATTTACACTGAACATGTTATTTTTATAATTTTTGAGGAGAAATTTTATAAATGATTCAGTCTTTGGTATTCAGGAATGTTTTTACTTTCTAATGGTTACTTCTTTACTCGTATCCTTATTGCATACCCTTAGTGCCCTCGGTTTTTGGCTGTTAGCGTGATTCCTTTTGGTGAGCGGTCTGGAAGTTAGCTAGCAATCGTTTGTTCTCCTTCTCTTCCCTCTCCCCCACTGTCTGATTTGCAGTATTCACAGTTGATATCTGAGGATTCTCAGTTTATATCTATCAAACCGATCAGCGAGATTATTCTGCTTTTCAAACACTCTTCCTGTTCTGCCTCCCACACTCCCTTTTGATAGTTGTGCACTCCTTATGCAGCACACTGTCTCCCTTCCATCCCCCCGTTTGTCTTAGACCTGCTAATAAGTATGAACGCTCACTGTGAGTTCTTTCCTGCTCTCTCGAGTCATCGTGGTTGCCTCACTGTCGACTGTTTCTCAGGAAGGGTTTATGGGAGCAATATTCTGTAAATTAACAGTGCACGTTCATCCACTTTGTCTCCGGCCTGTGTGTTTGAAGGCCTCTTTGTCTGTAAAAATCTTTGGATCCTATTTGCCTTCCTTAAGTAATTTAAATTTGCTATTCCATCGTCTTCTGATGTAAAGCATTGCTATTGGTGTTTGACAGTCTCGTTATCTTTCCCGTCTAAGTTTGCTTAGATTCCCACAGGGTTTCTTATTGACCTTTTATTTCAGAGTCTCTCATTTATTGTATTTCTTCAGTTATGTTGCTTTGGTTTCCTTTTTCAGGGGCTCAGCCTGTTATGTGTGTGTGTGATCTTCTTTGCTTATCTGTTTCTTTGACTTTCTCTCAAAAAATTTTAAATCTTCATTTATTTAAAAAATAAGTGTGGGGCCATCCCCATGGCTTAGTGATTAAGTTCAGTGCACTCCGCTTCAACAGCCCAGGTTCGGATCCTGGGCACAGACCTATACCACTCATCGGTGGCCATGCTGTCGTGGTGACCCACATACAAAATAGAGGAGATTGGCACAGATGTTAGCTCAGGGCCAGTCTTCCTCAGACAAAAACAGGAAGATTGGCAACAGATGTTAGCTCAGGGCAAATCTTCCTCAGCAAAAAAAACCACTACCACAAAACTTAGAGTAGATCTCATGTTAGGTATTCTAACAATGATAAAAAAGAAAAAAATTATTAAATATAATTTCAAACTTACAGAAAAATTGTAGTAGTAAAGGAACCTATTTCTGTTTATTTCCTTTTGATTTTTTAGAACTCCCCACTATTTTGTTTCTTTTAAAGCATTAAATGTTTTTATTTGCTCTCATATTCCTCATTTTGTCTTCATTTCTGAAAAGATTTTTTTCTTTCCTGATTCCTTTCACTTGTCTTTTTAAATCTTTCTTTTTTGTAGTTACCTTGTTTCTTGATTTCTCCTTCTCATTTACATTGTCCTTCCATAGCTTCTCCCATTTCCTTAACCTGGTCAAGCTTTGGATTAGTTTTCATCTGCGTGGGCGTCTTCGAGGCTCGCTTTTCCCTTTGGCAGGGGTGCTGTTTGTGCCTCGCTCCCACTCGTCTAAGGATGCTGTGTGGGACGCAGCTGCTCCTTGGCTGCTGCTCCTTCTACGGTGGGCAGAGCTGCCCCGGCGCCTTGGGAAGGAAGGGACCGGTCAGGCAGATGTTCTCGCTCAGGGCTCGCAGGCTCCCTCTTGAGTTTTCTTTGTGAAGTGATTTTTTAAATGACCTTGTGCTCGCTAAGATCAGCCTCCCCTAATCTTCCCGTCCAGCCTCCCCTTTCCTCAGAGCTGTGTCCTAGGTGGTTTCTGTAAAAACCTTCCTGAGAGCCCAGCCCTTGAGCTGCTCCTTCCCCAGCTTGTAGGGAGAGCCTCGACTCCCTCTCAGATGGAATATAGCCTTCTCCAGGAATGCACCATGTCAGAAAAGGGCACCACCCACGGCAGGATTAGGGGGGGAGAGGCACATCCTTCCAAGAAATGTTTTCTCTCACACCCAGCCATTCCCTGTGTATCATGGCAGGAAGTTACTCATTACTGGAAAATCACCCATGACTCCTCTATTGAGGAGCGCAGGCAGCAGGCAGAGTTCTCCAGGTTAGTCAGGTCATTGGTACTTTCTTATGCAGTCATTGTTTTCCAGTCTCATCCTCAAGCTGTGTCTCTCTTATTAATTCCAAATTCATGGCTCTCACCTTGTTCTTCCTCACCTGTTTGGTGCGCTCACTCAGTAAGTCCTCCCAGAGGGCCCTCTGTCTGCAGGAATCGTGCTCGCTGGTGCGCCCGCTATACCTGCTGATGTCTGCCCCTTTGTGCTGCGGAGGCTCATACGTCATCTCTTCTGGAAAGCCTCCTCAGCCCTGCTGAATAGAAGCAAGAAGCTTAGGAAGTGTCATGTGTCCCCTGTGCACCCTTTGGAGTCTGCGCACGCAGACCTGGGTCGCAGGGCGCTGTAGTGTGCTGCGGGCCCAGTCTCTCCTTTCTGACCTTTGGTGTGGTGCCAAGGGCTTGGAGAATGACGCAGAAGCAGACTTCTGAAGTTGCTGTGATGGAGAATGTCCATTCCTTCTCCACCCCAGCCCTCACTGCTGAAGTGTCCTTTCAGATAACAGTGCCAGGACAGACTGAGTGAAGCGGCTTGGACATAGCAGCTGTATGATCTGTTTTCTCCCGTTGATGCCAACCAGAGTCTGCAAGAGAGGCTGCTGGTCAGCCGGGCAAGGAAGATCTCTCTTTCCTCAGCATCAGACATGGCTGCTCCGCGGTTACTTCTGAATTTACTCTTCTCACTTTTATTAGGCAACCTTGATGCCTTTCCCTTCTTCCTGTAGAGTAGATTTCCCCTCTGATCACTACTTTCTACTCGACTGTATCTGTTTTTGGCCACGGGTGGTCTTTCCCCCACTAAGTGGGAACTCATTCAGGATGGGACCATGACGTAACTACCTGCCCCATCAACGCTTGGCACAGCTTGAAACACGGACAAAAGTTAACTGCAATTTCAGTGATTGATTGTGGCCTTGATTCTGCTGGGGATCTCCAAGCTTGCCTTTGACATCTTATGTAAGACTGAGCTTTAAAGAATATACTTGGGGGGTAAAATCAGTTACATTTTGAAGAATTTCCTGTCCTCTAATGAACATATCTCATTGAAATCTTACCCTCTCTGCTCTGGTCATCTTGCGAAGATCGCGTTTCAGCACGGTCGGAAAACAGACATCCTCATAGTGACTTTTGTTCGAGTTAAGGTATTGCTGTTAGATGAAACTGTCACTAGATTTAGTGTTTCTAAAGTTCTTTGTTTATCCTGATTTTTGCAAAGTGTTTGATCCATTCGGCCCTAGGGATTTATTTTTCTTCCAGCTCAGCTTACATGTCGGCATTTTGTGAGCCTTGGGAGGAAGCGTGTCTAGCTAATTGTAATATCTATAAGGATGTTACCTCTGCAGTAGCTTCACTTATTTATGTAATAATAGTGCCCCCAGGTCTGCATCCAGCAATATGTATATAGATTTTGGTTCCTGTGTAGTTTTAGTTGTGGCATTGAGAGATTGAGCAAACCCTCTTGAGGAAGGATTTGGCATCCGTCAGCTTTCAGCAGCTTCTGAAAATTGATCATATGTTATTAGGAAAGGTTTACTACCTCCTTCCATTGTGTAGAAAATGTGTTTTTTATGTATTCAGCTCTAAGAAGGTAGCTGACCAAAAGATGATGCCACTGTTGCCCAAGGCTTATGACTGGAGAGAGGAAGGAATAGAACCCTTTAAAAAATACCCAATCTCACAAAGTTTGTTGAGGAGGTGGGAAGATGTACTGATTTAATTTGTTGAGATACTGCTACTTTATGCAGGATATTATTTGTAGTAGTTACTCCGAAAGTTGCTTTTTAATTAATTATACTTAATAAAGTAAAATTTGCTTCGATTGAAGTTAGAAAGTTACATGTCAGGTGGCTGACAGAGAGAACTTTGCTTTTTTTTTCTTTTTGACAGAACTGCTTATGAACATGGTGAACAGAAATAATTTAATGTTTTAAATTTTTTCTTGTATTTCACTGCAAGTTTATACACATAGGAATGCATACCAGATAAATATAGGGGGAAAATTTGTACCAGAGCCATCCTGCCCATTCTTTCCTTAGAGAAGAACAAAGTAACAGTATTCATTTTAACTACAGAAATACTATTGTAGGTTTTTAAAATTCCTTATATTTTAAATCTCTTGTGTTCCTCTTGATCTTTAATTTGCTAAAAAGTTGCAAAGAATGAATCTAGCCTGCATCATCTTCTCAAAAAAACAACTTTACCTAATTGTAATGGTTCATCCATCTCTGAAAAATAGTGATTTGTTTACTCTGAAATCAGAATTATCAGATGCAGCTGCGTTTTGTTAGTATTTGACTTTGGGAGAGGGAGGAGGAAGTCTCTGTAATACACAGTTTGAGCTACTGTAATATACAATCCCCAAGATTACACTCAGCATGGGGGAACCAAGCTGACTGAAACAGACAAAACCTATTCTTAGCATGGTATGAGACTTAAAGGTGGTATAATGGGTGTAGTTGAAAATTGTAGGAGAAAAAACTTCAGATGGATTAAGACTAAATGTTTTTTTAAAAAGTGATATTGCCGTACTAAGGAAGACGACTTTCTGTCATTAGAACAATAAAGGAAATTGTAGAGGAGAAGGTCAATAGGTTTGAATGCATAAAAATTTAAAACTACTTTGAAACTTAATTATACAAGTAATGCATATTTGCTATAGAAAAAATTGGAAAACAATAGAAAATGAAAATCACTCATAATCCTGCCAAGTACAGTAGCAGATCTGTTGTAATATGTTGACGGTTTTATGATCATCCTCCCACACTTAGGTTTAATTTCCCAGACGTAAAAATTTTTGAAGGTACAAACAAATAAATTGGAAAAATGGTTTCCAGTATAGACAAAGAATTGGTGGCTTTAAAATATGTAAAGAGCTTATTTGAGTGAGAAAAACACTACTCTTCTGAAAGATTGCTACGCAGAGGACAGAAAGAGACAAATGACGACACGTACATCGTCCAGCAGACCTGAGCGCCTGCTGCCCAGGTTAGGCGTCCTTGTTAAAGTGGTGCTTGTTCTGCACATAAACAGCTGTTAGAAGGGTGGGACATGTCAGACCTGTTGTCAGGCCTGGTGTTTGTATGTTTTATTCCAATATTTTGAGGCATCATCAAGATATAAGTTAAAATGTGTGGAAAACATTTTTCTTCTTTAGTTGAACTTGCAAAAATAACGTGGGAGAATGTATTTACGAATTTGAAATGGGAAAATGTTTCTTAAGCAAGATACCCCAGAAAAGCTAACAATAAAGGAAAAGATTGATAAGTTGAACCACATGGACATTAAGAACTTCTCTTTGTCAAAAGACCCCGTTAATGTTAGGTTGTTTGCAGAAGTAGCCCAAATTCCCCCCAGGCCTGTCTACATGCCCCTCTGTTTGTGACTCTTATCAAGAGGTGGAGAATCACTTTTGAATTTGTGCTTGGCCACGTGACTTGCTTTGACTAATAGGGTGTTGGTGATCATGACACAAGCAGAGGCCTAAAAAGTACTTGCAGATTGGACCTTGCCCTCTCTGGCTGCTTTTGAGAATTCTACAATGGCTACCATGTAAGCAAGCCTGGGCTAACTCACCTGTTGGATGATGAACGACATGTGGCCTCATTACTGCCATCACTCTTATCAACAGCTAGCCAAGCATCAGGTATGTGAGTGAGGCCACTGGGCTACCAGCTGACCACAAATGCATATGCGAACCCAGCCAACAACACATGGAACAGAGGCAAGCCAGCCCAGCTCAGATAGCCAACCTCTAGAATCATGAGCAAATAAGTAGTTGTGGAAAGCCCTGTGTCTTGGGGTGGTTAGATACACAAACCAAAGGACTTGTGCCCAGAATACATAAGGAACACTGCATATCATTAGGAAAAAGACAACCTAATAGAAAAAAGTGGACAAAGGGTAAATATGGTAATAATTCCAACTATTTGATGTTTCTGGAAAAGGCAAAATGATGGAGACAGTAACAAGATGAGTGGTCGCCAGGGGTTTGAGGGGAGGGAGGGAAGGATGAATAGGAACAGGCAGTGAACTATTCTGTTTAACACTGCAGTGGTGGATACGTGCCCTTACGCATTTGTCAAAACCCATGGAATGTGCCAGGCACAGAGTGGGCATTCCTCCAGAACTCTTCAAGGGCTCCCGTGGCCTGTAGCGGTGCTGTCTGCTCCGGTGTTGACATTTGTCCAGATGTCTTGTGAGCAGGTGTGATGTGTGCCACCAGTTAATGATTTTGCAATGCTCATGTGCAAAGTTACTTTAAAAAAACTAAGAGTGGCTGTGGCTGTGAAGTCATTCTCATGATACTGCTTTCACTTGCCACGTTCAGATGTGCTTTCTTGAGTAGGAATTTCAAGGAACTCTGAGTATTATATAACTTCTTAGTGGAGAAAACAGGTGGGAAGCCACAGGCCATGGGCTCACAGGGGTTTTCGTCTCTTGTAACTTCATGATAAGACTAGCATGTCTTGGCATGGTAAATAGTAAGAATTCACTAAACTGATGGCTTTAATTTTTGTCAGTAAGCCCTCTCTCGCCAAATTGGCCCAAAGAGATTTTCTCCTGAAGCCCTAAAGTTTTTAAGGCCTTTGCTGTGTGTTTAGCAGCCTCGTAAATTAGCTTCATGTCAGTAGAGCTGCATCTCACTCATGGCTTAGGGTCTAAAAAAAACAGGAGAGAAATCTGAGTATAGACCAGGTTGTCCTTAAATTGCTCATATTGTATGCTGCATGTGGCTGTATGTGTGCAGTCTGGTTCCTGTGTTCTTAGACACATTGTGCTGCTAGACCCCTTAATTTAATCCACAGGAAGAAGCAGAAAGAAAGGTGCGGGTGCAGATGGAGGTTGGGGCTTTCGAACCACTCATTCTGTCTTTTCAAGAGTGATCAGATCCCTGGTGGTGGGGAGGGGGTGTAGGTAGTGTCCAGTTGCTGAGGGACCTTAGTCCTTCTGTTTGACTGTTAATCCTCTGTAACTGTGATGAATAGTCGTGGATGTGTTTGTGAGGGTTACATGTGACAGCGCCTAGCACAGAACCAGCATCTGTTTGTCTCGCTGTCTCCCCTACTGGAACACAAGGTCCGTGATGGCAGGACTTCTCTCTTGTTCATCGTCATGTCTTTAGTGCCTGCCACATAGTCGGTGCTCGGTAAATATTTGTGTGAATTGAAGGGGCTCCTCATTGACTGTAAACCTTGCTTCCTTAACCACATACATAGAGTTCTTTGGAAAGCTGTGCAGAAGAACTTGGTCACCTGTTCCTCTCTTCCTCAAATTGTCATACTATTTTTGTGGCCTCACGAAGAACTGTTATTTTATATTGCTGTTGGGCATTGGTCGTGTCTTCCTTCTTCATCCCTGATCCCCTAAACGGTGTGTAAAAAAAGTACGTTACATCTAGAAAGTATTTAGAAAACTCATTTGGCTGATAATGCACAAAGCCTTTTCCTTGGTAACAGAATCTTGTACTGCTCTTGGAATGTTAAAGAAATTCTTAACCAAAGCTAGTTTCATTTTGACATTCTGTTTTTCTCCCATTTACACTCCTAAATTATACACAGAAGTATCATAGCAGTTTTATCAGTATGGTTCTCAGTTATTTCAGGGTAGGAAAATCATGTGGGTTCCTGAGGTCCCTCCCTGTGACCGCTGAGCTTAGGGAAATTAACCGTGGAGGGAGGAAGCTGGCGGTTGGCAGTCTGGTTCCCTGTAAGAGAGGTGTAAGCCTTCCACTTTCGGATGTCTGCCAGCTACTTGTGTCCTTAGTCAGCTGTACCACTGCCCTCCGGCAAAGTGCTAGAAGCCCAGGGTCTGGTGCACTTAGCTGTCCTTGTGGAAAGCGGAAGGTAAACAAAACAGAAGTGAAAGCAGATTCAGTTTTTTAGACTGTTCTCTTACAGGAATGGTTTTGTGGTTCTCAGCATTCGAGAAGACACTGGTTCCAATAGGTTTTATTGACATCAATTACTGTAAGTCTGATTCATTTTCTGCCTATTGATTTCTGCCCAAGGTGAAATTCATGACATTTAACAGAAAACATAAGTGATTTTAAAAAAAACAAAAGAACATAACTATTAAGGACTGTAAAAATAAGATTTAAGTCAGTGGCACTTGAAAAAGCAATTTTTATACCTCTTTGTTAACGGTTCTATTTTGTGCAAAGTAATAGAAATAAAGCTTCCAGTAGTTTACCATAATGAACTGAGAATGCTGTTTCCAAATTTATTTTGTCTGTGTTAAAGTTTTTCAGTGTCTAATACCATGTCCATAGGCTTTCACTAATGGCAAAGTTTTCTTAAAGGTAAAGTGCTCCATTTCCAGATGAATCGTATTATTGCAGCAGAAAGTGCATCAGACCTCACAGAATCAAACCAGCTATTAACCACACATACATTAAATGGCTTTTTTCTTGTAAATGATTTAGGGTCACCATCAGTGACAGTGGTCTCTTTTTATATTTTTAAGAGTTTCTTATTTTAAATGGCTGCATAACCATAGAGTTGTTAAAAAATTAAGTAAATGACAGTGTTGAAGCTCTGTTAAGCTTCCAAAAGACATTGTAATTTACTGTGAAGATTCTTTATCCTTAATATTCTGTAGCTTTACCCTGAGCCCAGTGTGTCTGGGTACTGACCTATTTGTAGACGTGTGCTGGGGCCTCTCTATCCTCTGCATCTCTAACCTGCTCCTTCATGTTTCCTGTTTCTCCAGGCTGCATTCCTCTGTCCTGGCTTTCAATTTACTCGTCCCTTGACTGTGTTCAATATAGAGTTTATCCTCTCTGTTGAGGTGTCTTTCTTTTTTTTCTTTTTTAATTTCAGCGACTGTCAATTTCATTTCCAAGATTTCTCATTTGTTCTTTCTTGTCTACGTATTCTGATTTCTCCCTGTTTTTATTCATAGCATCATTTTTATACATGATTCCTTCATTTATCCCTGATCTTTGATGTACGTATCTTTAAAGTGCCTGACAGGCTATACAGCAAATTTCATGTGGGATGGATTTATTTTTCTCATTGACTTGTTGGTTATCCTTTACAGAACTAGGTATCCTCTGTGTTGCTGGTGCTGGTGCTTGCAGGCCATTTTGAGTGGGAGGTCTTTTGTTCCTTCTCCTTCCTTCTCATTCTGGTTTTGAGCCTAGCTGTGCCTTTCTGCCTTTCTCTGTGTTTAATTGGCCATTGCCTTGTGTTCAGAGCAGAGGGTTACATCAGAGCTTGAAGTCGGTCCCACCGTCTCCACCAGGTGTTCCCCTTGCCAACTTGGGGAAGGGTATTCTATACCTCCTGTTCCTGCCCTCATGCCCTCATTTGTGGAGTTTCTGTAAAGCACTTTGATTATGCTTTTTCCCATGTCCTTTCCCAAATGTCCATAAGTGTTCTGTTAGTGATCTGTAGCTCCATCATCTTCTAGCCTCCCTCCAGACCAGTGTGCGAGATGACCCGGCACTTCCTCGGGCGCTGGCAGGGGTGATTACAGTATATCCTGCTGCCTTGAAATGTTGACCGCTTCTTTTCCTTCCTCCCCACCCCTCTCTCTTTCAGCTGCCGCATAATAGTCTTGGGTGCTGGCTTTACTTTTCAGCGTCTTTTTTTATTCAGTACATAATCATTTAAAAATTTAAACCAAAATGAGCTTGATATCATTTAGCTAAATTTTAAGCTTTTTCTTTATTATCTAAACATTGTAGTTTATCTTAAAATTAACAATATTGAGTATATGACTTCTTGCATATTGATTATATAAGTGTGTAAGTATAATAAAAATATTTCCCTGAGGTTTTTTTAGTAAATTATATTGTTCCATTAACTTCTACATATATAGGATACAGCCTTGCCTTCAACTTGAAGGACATTTGTCCTCTGACATTAATGATGTACGTATTTCTCAGAGTATACTTTGTTATACAGAAATTTTATGTTTTCATTGGTTATGAGATTTATGATTAACAAAATTTGTTTAACACGTTACTTTGAAGGTTTGGTTTCTAAAATTTTACACTAGCCAACCCTCCCCCCCATTTCTGTGTGTGTTTCTATATATATCTCCCTACTCAGCAGCGACTACCGCTAGGGTTCCAGGAAATGTGCAGCCTGTGTGTTCACTTACTGCATTTTGAATTGCTGCCTTCACTGGGCTGCTGCATTTCCCTTCAGTCTAGCTCACCCTGTCCGTTTCTAAGAGCTAGTAGCTTCCATAAAGTACTAGGTAACAGCTCAAATGATCAAATTAGGTCACCATGTGTAAAGTGGGGGGAGGGGAGCATAGAGGCTGTTGAAGGTGCTAGGGGACTTTGTAGTTCCCCGAAGTCCTAGTAAATAAAAGGTACCATTAGAGGTTTTTCTTCCTTTAGACTTTTAAAACATATCACTGTCAGAACCATTAAAAAAATAACCCTTTCTGCTTTGAATTCATGTCTTAGTAACTATTTTGGTGCTGTCTTGTCAGGTGCCTGTGTGGCCCAATTGCAAAGCAAAATAATAACTCCAATAACTTCTGTTTTTGTAACAAGTAATTGAGAAAATAGGATTGGATTGGACACTTGCTTAAACATCTTCGCTTTCAGACACATTTCTGTCCCACAGAGTGAAGCTCATTGATGGAGCACATTAAGGACTCTGAGCTCTGGGAGCCTTTAGAGCTGTTGCTTACTTAGCAAAATCAGGCTGAGGGCCTGCTGGGCCTGCTGGGCCTGGGCGGGGAGGGGTTGGAGAGGGGAGAGTCTAGGCCCTTCCTGTCAGGCTCCCAACTGCCAGCAGGGTGCTGATGCTGGCTCTATCTTATCACTTGTTACATAGTTTTAAAATGAACACTGCCCCCCCCCCCCCCCCCCCCGCACAGCAGTTAAGTTCACATGTTCTGCTTCTTGATGGCCCGGGCCCAGGGTTCACTGGTTCGGATCCCGGGTGCTGAAGAGAAGAGGGTGTTATGACCAAATGCTGTGTTTACTTTAATAAAGTGCTTACTGTAAGCATGAAAATATTTCTTTAAGACTGGGCTGGCTTTTATGCCTGTATGTTTTCAAAATAACAGAAATCTCAAAAATTGTCAACTTCTCACCCAAGGTTGACTTTTTGCCTAATTGCATTTGAGAGGTATTTGAATAATGGATGATGAGGTTTCCTGAATAAATAGAGAAATTGATTCACTCTGGGCCCTAATTCGTTCTGTTCCCAGAGCTTTATAAGTCCGTTCTCCGTTTGTATTCATTGGGAGATCATCTGTTGTCTTCTTAAACAAGTGGGGGAGGATGGGAAACGAAGAACTAGCTGTAGAAATTATTCAGGTAATGTTGGTTTCTGCCCTGCTCACTTCCTTGCCTCTTTTAAGATTTCCAGTTCAGCACATGTTTTGTTTAAACTTTCTCAGACATTTCTAGCCCAGCTAAATCGTAATTTTGAAAGAACTTGCTTTTTTTCTGTCCTGAAAATGGTTCACCGTAGAGATGATTCAGATCATTTTGGGTGCCAGATACCTATGTAAAATGACACAGTATTTGCCTGTAAGCTTTGACCAAACTTGAGCCCGTTTCAGTAGCATATTATCAGATTTCTTCTCTAGAAGAGCATGAATGTTTGACATCTCTTAAATATGATGTTTTATTCTATCACATTTCTGAAATCTACACTAAGAACAGGAAGCAGGCTCTTAAAAAGCCAGTAAAGAGCTGGCTAGCGGAAGGAGGAGGGAGGGAAAGAATCTGTTCACTGTTGGCATATTTACTTTCCCACTAGTAAAATTTCCGACTTAGTACGATCCCATCTCTGAACTGCTGAGGCACATTTGGAATGATTCTTGAAATGGTCGGGGTTTTCGTTTAGGGAATGCTTCTGGGAACCTGTTTGATGGCACGTTCATTACTTCCTTTTTGGCTTGAGTCCTAAATTTACCCAGCATTCGTCTTCTCATTGGCAGCTTTAAGGCCGTTATTTTATTTTCTCAGTGTGGAAATTTTACATACTCTCTGGGTTATTTAATCTTGATCAGCATAATAAAAGATCTTCTAGGGATGTTTTATGCTTGTGGTGCAAGTCTCCTTAAGCTTGTTCGTTCGTCAGTAATTCGCTTTTTCTACAGCTCTTGGAAAATTAGCTCACCTTTGACACAGTTTTATAATATAGAAATCTTGTATTGCTGTTATTCTGTAAAGTTTTATGCTATAGTGGTCTATTTACTTTCTTCTAAACCACTATTATTTATTTGCCTTTAATTTTAATGGTATTTTATCACTCCTCAATTTTAAGACTATAATCCTGGTATTTTATTTTCCTAAATGAAATACAAATGCTTGTATTCAGAACATGCGTATATTTCCCATATGCCATTCTAAAGTAGAGAAACTCTTAAATGAGTATATTTTATTATTTGTAAATTATACCTCACAGTTGGTTAGAAAAACTTACTGAACCACACACTTAAGATCTGTGCATTTTACTCTATGGGTATACCTTAATTTTAAAATAGTATTGTGTGAATATGTCTTACTTTCCCAATATCTTTATTAAATGACATTGCCTAGTTTGACTTTCTCTCTCTCTCTTTTTTGTTTTCGGCACCAAAAAAGTACATATTAATACTCCTTTGGCTGAATACAATCAGTTGCACACTGTTATTGATATTTTGGCCCTTATTTCCTCAGAGTGAATATTTGTTAGTTCGGTGGTTTATCCATATCAGTTATTTCTTCCATGTCAGTTGTTTCTTCCATCTTTACCCAGTCCCACCAGCGTGTTTCACCTCACGAGGCAGACCTCCCCCCTAGTGCTGAATGCTGCCAAAGAATAAGGAGAACAGCGCATTTAAGACTTGGACTTTTATTCCTTCAAGTTATTTTTCTGGCTCCGCCGCATTTACCCAAAAGCTTAATCTGGTCCATAAATGATGTGACAGGTGCGTTACTACTGGATTTTGTTTAATCTTGGGTAGGTTTGTAATCCATCGACATGCTTTTAAATTGTGAGCTCTTCTCTAGTGTGAGTCGGGAACGCCTCCCTGCCGTTTTGCAGTTTTAAATAGGTGGAATAGCAGACTGGGCGATTCTCTTTTGTTTTAATTCGAGTTGGACGTGGGCGTGGTTTCAGAAGTTCAGTAGTGCCACAGTAGGGTTAGAATCAAGTCCAGGGTGAGCTGCCGAGTGCGCTTGTGCTTGTCTCCACCCTTCTGAGGAAGACGTTGCTCTTCTGATGCGCTCGTTTACTCTTTCCCAGGGCAGCCGTCTGCTCTTCCTCCCCTTCCTGTCCTCCCAATATGTTACACTTCGTGGTTGAAACAGTGTTCCTTATTTACGTTATTTGCCTATGCACATAGTCACCGATGGTGTTGTACTGTAGTGTTTCCTTTTTAAAAATTCTCCTGTACTAATAATTGCCCTTGTTTTCGTTTGCGTAGTTTTCTTTATACCTCTTGGTAATTCTTCCCGTATCTTCTTGTGGCCTCTCAGAACAGTTTTCCACAAGGTCAGTCGGCACTGTCCAATAGAAATACAAAGCAACCCACATGTATAATTTCACCTCTTCTAGTAGCCACAGTACAAAGATAAAAAGAAGCAGATGAAACTGATAAGATAGTTTACTTAACCTAATCTGTTAACAATGTTATCTCAACAAATAATATTTAAAATATTTGAGATATTTTACTTTCCTTTTTTAGTACTGTCATCAAAATCCGATGTGTATTTTTTTTTTTTTTTTTTTTGAGGAAGATTAGCCCTGAGCTAACTACTGCCAATCCTCTTTTTGCTGAGGAAGCCTGGCCCTGAGCTAACATCCATGCCCATCTTCCTCTACTGTATACGTGGGACGCCTACCACAGCATGGCTTGCCAAGTGGTGCCATGTCCGCACCCGGGATCTGAACCGGCGAACCCTGGGCTGCCGAGAAGTGGAACGTGTGAATTTAACCACTGTGCCACCGGGCCGGCCCTCAATGTGTATTTTTGCACTTGCACAGCATCTCTTTTCAGACCAGCCACATCTCAAGTGCTCTCGATAGCCACGCGTGGCTCATGGCTGCTGCATTGGACAGAGCAGTTTCGGGTGGTGGCTCAGTTCATTGTTTGCTCGGAGACGTCTGTCCTGGAGACGGCCATGCTCCTGTCTGGGTTGCAGTCCAGAGGCCTGCCTCACGCAGCTGGCGTCTTTAGACTGCCTTTGCTTTGCTTCTCCGTTGGGTTCCTGATTTCCTGTGTTTCAGGTCTTCTCCTCATTCCTCTCTGGTAGTTTCGCTACGTCACGGGTGGTATGGTGGACGCATCTCTCTGTCAAGTCATACTGCTCTGGTCTGGCCTGCTTGCCTCCTGGGTCCGCACATAGTTGTCATCCTGGGAGCTCCTCCCTTCACAGTTCTTGTGGAAATTTCCTTTGCCTTTGCCCTCGTATCAGATTTTTTTTCTCTTGTTTATTTTATAGCTTTCTCTTTCTTGGTTTATTTCTTCCCTCAGGTGGAAGACATGCTGCCGTGGATTGCCGAGAAAAGGAGCATGGGAGGGAGAGGTTTTGAGACCTTGCACATCTGGAAGTGTTTTCCTTGTACCCTCTCACTTGATGATTATTGGGCTGGATGTAGAATTCCAGGTTGGAAGTCATTTTTCTTCACAATTTTGAAAGCATCGCTCCATTGCCATCTGCTTTCACTCAATCTGGCAAAGTCTGAAGCCGTTCTGATCACCTTATCCTTTGAAAGTGAACTCTTTCTTTTTCCTGGAAACCTGTAGGGTATTCTCTTTGAGGGGTTCTGGAGTTGCACATTAGTGTGCTTCAGTGTGGGTCTGTTGTTATCATCATGATGAGCACTTGATGGGTCTGGAAGAGTTCCTTGAATTGTTTTTTGATGTTTTCTGTCCTTGTATTTTGTTTTCCCTAATTTTCTATTATTGTGTGTGTTTTTGTTGGGGGGGGGTTGGCTTTAATTTCTGGGAGAATTCCCAGTACCTTTATCTCCTGACTCTTAATTAAGCTTATCAATTCTGCTGTCTTGTTTTCAAGTTCCAAATGACATTTTTGTTACATCCTGTTCTTAATTCATGGATACAATATCTTTTCTTATCTTTCTGAGTATATTAGTAATATATGTTTTTTAAGCTTTCTTTTCTTTGCAGTTTATTTCCTGCAAGAGGCGTTTTTCCTGTTTTATTTTTCTCGTAAATCGCTATTATATTAAAGGCTTTCCTCCTGCATCTTGCGCTCAGTGATTGCACGTGCACGATAAAGCGCAGGGGCTTACAAGGCAGCTGGAGAGCTCGGAGCAGGTGGAAGGTGCTGCCTCCTGATCTACTTTTTTCAGAAAATAAATCTCTAGATTTCTGGAGAGGCGCAAGGCAGCAGTCACCCAGCAGCACAGAGGGGTGGTAGGGGGAGGTGGGGGGGGGACCCAGCTCTTCTCAGACAGCTCCACCCCATCCCCTGCCCTGAATGCCACCTCTCCTTCCCGAGGGCAGCTCTTCTGAGCCTCGGAGGGGATTCTGCGGTGGAACCCAGGCTGGTTCTCTGCATTCTCCACTGCCGGCTTGTGATTGAGCTTTCTCAGACCTGCCAACTACTAATCAGTCTGATTTCCAGCTTCCAAAATTCTGGTGCTGTTGTCTTCTCTCCTGTTTTCCCCTCATGGGTTTGCCTTTCTTTTTTTTGTAAATGTTGTAAAATATACATTACGTAAAATTACCATTGTAACCGTTTTTAGGTGTACAGTTTAGTGGGATTAAGTATAGTCACCTTGTTGTGCAGGTTTATCTTTGAATAATAATAAAATGCAAATTAAACAGGACAGATTTTTACTGTGATCATGGTGATGTTTTAGGAGAGCAGAATGCCCTAAGTATCCCCAGTCCAGCATGAGGCGTGCTGCGCGTCTCCTGTGGTCCAGGCGCCCCCTCTCTCTGACAGTTTGGTGTAATGGGATTTGTTTACCGTCTCCTAGGAAAGCAGTTGGATAGTTTGTTGGCATAAACGTGCATTTTATCTGCTCCTAATCACTGTAGCTTTACAAAGGCTGCAGATGGAACTCCCAGGCGCGACATTCAAGGCTCTCCGAGATCTGGCCTGCCTGCCTTTGTGCTCCCGCCGGCTGGCACTGCCCCCGCCAGCCCACTCACTGTTCCTGCAAAAGGAGTGAGCTCCAGCCCCCGGGCCTTCGCTGTGCTGGCTGTTCCCGACTGAAGCGCCCCCTCCCTTGCTGTCTCCCTGCCCTCTTCCCGTCTTTCCAGCTCCCAGCCCCACGCCACTTCCTCCCACCCCAGGCCTCTGGTTGTTCCTCTTCTGGTTTCCTCCCATGACCTTGCACATGCCTCAGAGTTATCAGCCTGCTTTTCCAACACTGCCCGGCTCCCTTTGATGTCCCTTTCTGCACTGGGTCTTCCTCGGTGCCTGGCACATGGGCCACGCTCGGTTAAATGTCTGGATGAATTACTGCTGCCAGAGATTTCCAAAGAACTCTTTATCCTTGTTTTGTAGGATATCCGACATGAAGCCAGTGACTTCCCATGTAGAGTGGCCAAGCTTCCTAAGAATAAAAACCGAAACAGGTACAGAGATGTCAGTCCCTGTAAGTATTCACATCGCCATTACTGGTCTCGCTGCTTCCATTGCGTCGGTTCCTCTTGCTGCAGGGCCTCCCGGTCAGGAGCCCTGGGGCTGGTAATACATCGATAGCAGTAGAGGTTTATGACTTGATTGTTTCCTATAATAAACGCATTAGAGACTTAGAGAAATGGTTATGTTTCCACCATTGTTGAAGGGTAAGGTTTCAGTTTCTGGAAAATTCAGCTAAGTTCAAAGCACTTTTAACTTTGAGTATTTTCGTGATGAATCATTTTCCTACCAGCTGAAGCAGAGTACAGCGAGCATAATAGAAGCTTTTCTGGATGATTCAGCAACAGTGCTGTTAGACCCAGAGCAGTGTGTTGAAACGTAATGATGCCCTGCACTGGCATGAGGGGTGGGAGCCATTCACCCCTCTACTGAAGATGCAAGTCAGCTGTGCCTATTGAGTCCTCCCCACCCCACCCTACTCGCCACCGCCATCATCACTTTTCTAGCGCTTTCCTGCCATTAGCTCTCATTGTGCCTGTCAGAATTTGTATAAAGCAAGAAAAACTGGAGCTGAGTAAAGGACATGAACTTGGGCTGTCTCTTCTAAGCCACAGAGGACTTTTTGACTCACCTCCAGGGTTTTTAGACGTTGTCGCTCACTGAGGGGTTGTAGGTGCCGACATCACCCATGGCGGTGTTATCTGCTGGGGACACAGAAGATTCAGTGGGTTATTCCTCAGACAGGTGCTGCCTGCATGCCGGCTGAAGCATGCCACACCCGCGGCTGCGGCCGAGTCAGCTGTGTGTCCCACCCTGAGTTGTACAGTGCCCGGGTTCCTGGGCGGGAATAAGGATGGACCCAGACTGGGGCCAGGCAGTCTGCGTCTGCCTCCTGCCGCAGTTCCCTGCCAGGGTCACATCTCAGCCTGCTGCTTAGCACTGTGGGACTTTGGGCAGTTTGTTCTCTTCTCTGATCTTCAGTAAAACAGGAGTCACACCAATCTCAGGACTGTATGAAGATGAAATAAAATAACTTCAGCCACTCGGCCCAGTGTCTGGCTCCTAAATGTTGGCCGTGGTTGAGATGGCTGTTAACCGAAGGTACACGCCAGGCACGTCTGAAGTGCAATTCGAGGTCATCGAGCGACACCCGATAGTGCCGCAGCCGCCGGGTAGCTCGCACACTCGAGTTAGCGTGGCTGGGCTGTGGTACCTCATAGGTTTTATTTTAAAAAAAAAACCTCTCCCCAGGTGATTGTGCTGTGAGCCCTGGCCAGCTGCTCTGAGGTGGCAGGAAGGCTTGCTGTCTGTGTCTTTCACATGGTGCCAGGGGTACCCCAGGCCTCAAGCTCTGCTGTACTTACTCTGAATTAGGCAGTAATGTTGTCTTTAATATGCCTTTGCTACATTTTGATCAGTGCTCATCTAAATGATTTCATGAACCAGTTCATGAACCAGAGATAAAACAGCAGTTATTTCCAGAGAAACAGTTCCCAAACTTTTTCACCCCCAATCTCTCTCCTCATATTTGTCTTTTTCTCCCCTACCTCTACTCTCCAATAGAAAGTCATTTGCTTTTAAGCTTATGAGGGAAATGGGAGAATGGCTCCAGGTGGAAGGTGAGCTCACTGTCTCCCAGCACTTGGAGGGTGAGCTGTTCGCCCAGGCCCCTCAGTGCTGTTTGAACCCACTCGCGAAACCCACCCACGCCGGTCACATAATCTTTTTGAGATCCCTAATCTCCATGACCCACTTAAATATTATCCACGTGTTTCAATTTGTATTAACCATCTCTGATGAGAAACATTATTCCAACTGGTAGCTAATTTTCAAAAACATCTCTTTGGAATCTTTTAGAACAGAAAACCCAAAACTACTCATCCCCATGAACTTCTCCTTCCCACTGGGCTGGGGGAGAGGGTACTGTTTATGGTGGTCACCTGAGTTCATCATCCCTTGTGGTGTACCAGAAATAGGAATACCCACCTGCTCTTGTTAGGACAAGGAAGGTGGCCCCCAGGGAACCATTGCTTTTGTGACACAGTCTTAGTAAAAAAAAAAAAAGGGTGGGGTGGGCTGTGCTTTTTCGGTAACCTGGAGCAGACTTTCCAAATGAGAGTTTATTTTTAAAAACTATTCTGAAAGCTACATTTAATATACTTTAGATTTTAGATTCAGAGTTTATTTTGTCTAGTTAAACTCTCTTCTAAATATCTTTGATCATGACAGGTTCTGAATTTGAAAGATTTAGAATCAGTAAAGTATATTATACTTGAACTTTTAAAAAACCTTGTATAAAGGAATTCAGAGTAGGACTTCGCACACTGCTGTATACTTGGGTCACTTAATCTTTCCACTGTTAGACATAGGTTAGGCTGAGTTGTGATTACAAATTCTGCCTACCATAGCTCATTGGACCAACTGGAGCTCTGGGGACTAGGTAGAATTTTTGGTGGATTTTGTTTCCTTTTAAAGATTAAAGCCACTATATTTTTTACCCTATTAGAAGTCTGTGTTAGGCATTAGAGAACAGATCCTTTGACACCCTCTCCCCCAGCCTACCAAGTTGGGGGGACGGTAGTAAGTATCATAGGAAGATATGACCTAAGAACAGATTTCCCAAATAGGACATAATCCATGTTTTAGTATATTTTATCTCTGTTGCTATTTGTTGTTAAGTTTCAAACACTTCAAAAACCTTTCTGAAAATCCTAGTGATCCCCATGTTGATGACTAATCTCGGTTAAAACAGCACAGCCTCAGGGAGTGTGAACACCTTTAATGCCACTGACTCACCTTCTTTGCTTTCCCTGTGGGGTGCACTGCCTGTGTAGACCCCCAGGTCCCCCAGGATTATTAACCTCTGAGGTCTGCTTTGCCTTTCAGTTGACCATAGTCGGATTAAATTACATCAAGAAGATAACGACTACATCAATGCTAGTTTGATAAAAATGGAAGAAGCCCAGAGGAGTTACATTCTTACTCAGGTAAACGGATTGCCCGAGGTTTTTACTCCTTTTTGCCTTGCTTGATGTCACCCTGTGAGCGCTGTTATCCATGCTGCAAACAAAACCCGCCACACCCTTGCGAAGGTCAGGTTCAGACAACGCAGGAAAGCAACAAGGAAGGAAAAAATCTTCTTCAGAGACTCTCTTTGGTTATGACACTAGTCTTTTCTGGGAAGTATGACATTACTGGGCTTACAGAAAACAGCATTAAGGTTCCAGAATTGCCTGTGGTCTATGGATGGAGGCAGCAGACCCATGGCTAGAGAAGGCCTGTGCCTGTATCTGCTCTGTAAGGATTCGCCACAGAGCGTCGAGTGCCTCGCACGGATGCCTGAAAGGGTGAGTGGGAGGTCAGGAACAGTTGCCCAGGTGCCATTCAGAATTCCTGGGCATGGTCCTCATTCTTTGGCCCAGAAAAAAAGCATCATTAGATTACAAGAACAAACATGCAACATCCTTTAAAAGTCCCATTGGCTTTTGGCATCTTTGTGGGGAAAAAATCGTAAAAGTGGTATAATAATTGACCTTCTTATGAAATACTTACTGGTATATGACCCAAAGACCATGAGTATCTGAGAATGGGGATAAACGAGTTTCTTTTTAATTAATTTTCTCACGTCTTAATCTGTTACCTGTAAGTTGTTCTGAAGAGTCTAAATTTCTCTCTTTTTTAAATCATAATTTTTGTTTTCTTATTCCACATCAGTTTGGGTTATAGGGTGATTTGAACATTATCATTGTGCTTAATATTTGGAGATGAAAGTGATGATGAAGCCAGAAAGCACTGTGAGCAAAGGCTGCTCTGGGGCAGGGGTCTAGATCAGGGCATGTCCACGTGGCCCTTCTTCTCCGCCCCTTTCTGTCCTGTCCCCAGCTCCTCTCCCTCCATGACCACAGTCGGCCCAGGAGGCTCCCAGGCAAGGTATAGGACGTCAGCCATGCTGTGTTCAGTCCTGGGGGCCATTGAGTCAACTCTTGGTATACGAATAAGGGGCAGGCCTTTACCAGGCCCTCAGCCCACGGTCTTCCCAGCACTTCCGGGTGGCCTTGGGTGGAATAAGGATGAAGATCCCTGGTGGAGGCAAGCTGCTGGGAAGAGGTTGAGGCAAAAGTGGCTTCTTGAGAACTTCTCTTTTCGGAAGAGTCAAGTCTTACTTCCTGATTTCAGCCACTCAACTTTGGTGTGGGGTCAGGAAACCCGAAGCAGAGAGAAGCAAGGTGTGTGAAGTCCAGGGAAGCCGTAGGAAAGTCATGGAGCCCTTTACACCACTGCCCCTGACCCCTGCCCTGGGACTGACTTGGCACGTCGGAAGTTCTGTCTGTCTTCTCAGGTGGTTCCACACGTGGATCTGGCTGCTCTCGTGGCCTCCCTTTACCCTAGGATTTACGAAAGGAGTCAAAGCAGCCTGACCCCCAAGTTGTAGCCCTGGACAGTATGACTGAAACATTTTCCAAGACACAAAAGCAAGAAAGCCCTGCCTATTTTTTATTTTCATTGTGTTCATGATGTAAGTCTGTAGTCTCACTCTTTGAAGCCAGAGGTGTAGCAGCATAGAGGGTAATGTCAGAGGTGCTGCCTTCTCCTACCCCGTGAAGTGTTGGCTAAGTCTGTGTGTGTCCTTTTAGATCTTATGTGATTTTTAATTCCTCAGGCCCGTTCTAAACTGGGGTGATGTTGGGGAGTAGGGCAGGTGACAGTCCAGTAACTGCTGAGAGTCACAGCTGTGGGAGGGCCGGTGACAGGGCCCATGTGATTCCTGCCTTCCAGGAGCCATTTTTCTGTTAACTGGGGGGAAAGGGATGCACACGTAACCCCTGTTGTCTGGGTCCCTGCTGCACACATGTGTAGAGTGTGGACTTGTTGGCTCAGGCAGCGAGTCCAAGATGAGTTCAGGGAAGAAAGTGGGGAGGCGCTGAGGGCTCTGCGGTCGAGGGAAGTGTGGGGAGGCTCAGAGGGAAACGCTGTCCACAATAAGGAGAACTGAGAGGAAACGAGGTGAGAATGGAAACCATTCTAGAAGTGGTGCTGGCTGGGGGAGGGGACACGCTCTGATGTGTGGGTGATAGATGATGTCCCTTCCAGGCAGCACTGAAAGGTGAGAGAAGCTCAAGGCATCCATACCCCTTGTATCCACTGAACATCTCTGCCCATCGCCAGGTGGGCTGGAGTGAGAGGACCAGCTGCTCGGCATGTGCCCCGCCATGCCCTGGCAATACCATACTCCTTGGGCAGCCTGACTGACCATTTGTGTGTCCACATCTCTGATGTCCCATGGTCCAAGGATGAAGGCTGTCTATGGTCAAGGTCGCCATTATTAATAGTAATAATAATAGCTAACATTGTATTCGGTGTTTACTGTGTTCCAGGTACTGTGGTAAGGCCTTTATATGTATGAACATAGTTAATTTTCAAAACCCTCTGAGTAGGGGCTATGATTAGTCAAGGGAGATGGGTGGAGAAAGTGAGGCATGGAGAGGTGAAGTGACTTGTCCAAGGTCACACAGATGATAAGTGATTGGAGCTGGGACTTGCATGCCAGAAGTGTCGCTGTTGATCATTTCCCCATCCTGCCTCTCGCCGGCCCCTGGTAGTTTTGTCCAGTATTCTCCGCACCCTTTGGGGTGGATCTCAGTGGAGCCCCTCAGCCGGCGAGCCCAAACCAGAAAGCAGAATCAGTGTGTTCTCTCCTCTGTCCGTCAGCCCCAAACCAGCCCTGAGAAGTGGAAATGACCTTTCACTGTGTGTTAGAAAATAGAATTGTGGTTACTCACCACTAGGCAGGGAAAGGTGGGTCCCTGTCCCATCCTCAGCCCCCACTCTGCCTAAAGGCACTGTCATTCCCTCGCCTCTGATGGTGAGCTCACACTGAGTACATTGTTGTGAAAAGGGGCATGTACTTTGTGGATTGTGTGTTTGCAGGGCCCTTTGCCTAATACGTGCGGTCACTTTTGGGAGATGGTGTGGGAGCAGAAGAGCAGAGGTGTCGTCATGCTCAACAGAGTGATGGAGAAAGGCTCGGTGAGTCATGGGTTTATCTACTATTTCTGTCACTGTTTGTACGTCAGTCCATAAGGTTTAATGCTTTTGCCTGAGTTTATTTCTTTGAATTGTTTTTATATTTCTTTCTTTCTTTTTTTTTGGTGAGGAAGATTAGCCCTGAGTTAACATCTGTTGCCAATCTTCCTCCTTTTGCTTGAGGAAGATTGTTGCTGAGCTAACATCTGTGCCAGTCTTCCTGTGTTTTGTGTGGGATGCTGCCACAGCATGGCTTGACAAGCGGTGCTGGGTCTGTGCCTGGAATCCGAACCTGTGAACCCCAGGCCGCCAGAGCAGACGTGAACTTAACCGCTACACTGCTGGGCCAGCCCCAACTTTTATATTTCTTTTACATAGTCTTTTTCATAAGAAAAATTTAAAGAGGCCATATATAAATGCATGTTTATTGTAAACAAGCCAGATAAGTAAGAAAAAAGAGAGAAAAAAGTAAAGTTGCCCTTGACCCGTCGCCCCCCAGAAGGAGTCCCTCTGCAGAGAGTGATGTGTCCTCCTCACACCTGCGGTCCCTGTTCTGCTGCCATTGTGTTACAGAGCTGTACACGCACAGTTTTATTCTGAAAAGAAGTTTCTGCCATATTTGCCTCCTGCCTGCTTTTCTGGCTGGTGTAAGTGCCTCCCATCGACTGAGCCGTGGGAGCGGCTGGACTCTGGGTTCGCTTCTGTAAAACCCTGGGTTCTTGGCTCCTGGTCACACCTCTTCAATGTGGACGTTGTCCGCTTGTGCGTTTACTGCAGGATTTGTGACATCCGTCCTTCCAAGTTCTTTGTAACTCTTAAAGCATACCTGGGGATGGGGTGGACCACAGGCGTACCTTTGTTCAGGCCACCACCCCACGTGCGTCTGGCCCAGTCTCACACCTCTTGCCAGCTGAAAACCCTGCTGGGGCTCCCCGCTGCCCTCCAGGATGTACGTAACGTGGCTGCAGGGCACAGCCTGGTTGGGCCCTGCTTAACCCAGACCCCACTCTCACACCTCCAAGTGCAAACTCCAGTCAGAACAAACTTTTCTTTCAGTTTCTTGCCATATTCTCTTGGCTGAGGCTCTGAATCCCAGTGCCCACCTCACTCCTCTGCTGGGTGTCCTCGATTGCTTCCCTTGGCCCGTCTAGGGCTGGTGCTCTCCCTTCCCACATGTCTCCCTCTGCGGGCTTGCCTGTTAAAGGCCTGTCTCCCGTGTAAGACTGTGTCCGTGTGCAGGGTGCAAGTGTGACCGTCAGCATGGTGAATAGACGCCACGTCCCTGCTGCCCGAGTCCTTCCTCCGCCGCCAGCACCGCCAGCACTTCCAGGCTCTCCAGCCTCAGAAGTGGAGGCCCCAGAAGAAGGCGAGCTGAGGACTGTGGAGACCGACAGGAGCGGAGAACGGGGTGTGCTGGCCCTGTGCTCCTGGGCCCCACGGGGCACCGTTCTCACGGCTGTCCTGGCCACTTCGGGACGCACACGTGCCTTCCCCGTAGAATGTGAGGGCTCCACGGAAGCCACGCCTCCAAAGGAAGCCCAGTCGTGGCCCTAGAGAGTAAAAAGGCAAGTGCGGAGGAGGAACACATGGAAGGAAGCCTCAGCAGGGGATGCCAACGCTCAGAGCTGCCCCCGCCGCCCCAGAGGGCGAGTGGTCCTCTCATAGCAGCACTGGCTCAAAACCCGGGGTTTTGCCTGGGACCCCTTTTCTTAAAGGGAAGTATTTATTTGCTCAATAATAATAGATAAAGAGCTTGCCTGGTTGGTCAATTGATGAAATAATGTTTCTTGTCTTAGAAAAAAATTTGTTCAGTGAAAGTGGTTTTTATTTTTTCTGCTTCAGTGGCTTCCTTAGTAAAATGCGAAGTTGCAGATGTGAAGCGAACCCCCCAACACCACTCCTGTCAGCAATTTTGAATAAAGAGACAAAGCGTTAGGTCCCCAGCACGCATCCTCTCCCTCATGGGGAAGGGAGATGTGGCGGCCATGCAGGCGTCAGCTCACCAGCTGCTCAGGCTCTGGGCCTCCGCTCCGCTGACGCTGGGGCTGGCCCGCTCCCAGGGGCTGGCCTGGGCCTTGGAGCATGCGCATCAGCATCCCTGGCCTCCGCCCACGAGACGCCTGGGCACCTCCACCCCCATGTGTGGCAACCAGAAGTGTCTGCAGACATTGTCCTGCATCCCTCAGAGCCATACCTGCCCCCGGTTGAGAACTACTGTTCTAGATGGTATGGAGGGTTGAGAGTTTTAAAGCAAGGCTGACTTATTCAAAAATCATGGATGGTAGCATTTGCTTTTTATTTATTTGTGTGTTGCTAAAAGCTCAGGTAAAGCCTCTTTGCTATTTGCACGTGGCTTGCTATAGCTACTGTTGTCATAGTCCAGCAGAGAGCAGTGTCCTGGCGCTGTAGCTCCTGTTCCTCACCAGCCTTCCTCAGTGTCTCCCATCCCAGGCTGACCATAAATGGACCACAGATCCATGGTGACGACCTTTTCCCTTGGGTTGCCGTGTTGGCCGTGAGGAAAACATGATTGGTTGGTTTTATCATAGTTCACTGCAGTAATGTGACAGTGGCCCCTGTTTTCCTTTGTAACTACTCTTTCTCCTCGGTCATCTGGGCGTGCCAATTGGCATGAAAAGCAACATATGCTACGAGATTCTTGCAGTTGCCTTGGGATCAACATTTTCGATTCGGCGTCAGCATCAGCACTGCCGTGAGGGCTGACTGGGAAAATCCAGCAGAAACTGCAGCATCCTGTGTGCTCAGCTAATCTGATTACAGGCTGGCTGCGGCCCGTGGGGAAAAGCAGCCTGCAGAGTGTTTGCATTTAGTGCATACTTGTTTTCTGGTTTCCATCCTTCACCAAATAGTGTAGGATGTCCCGCTCTTATTTTTGGCAAACCTGCCTCTTACCCTTTTGGGACCCCATGCTTCCTGGAAAACAGTTGTGCAGACAGTGATTGTGTGGTTAGATTGGGGTCATCCAAGCGGCTAAAGTTCTCGTTGGTTTGGTTTTAAAATTGCCTTGAGACTGTGATTGTGGAGTGCGTACGTGTATAAGGGTTGGGGTTGTTGTTGAGGCAGGGGAAAGAAACTAGACGAGCGTAACTTGTCCTTACAGAAGCATCACCATGTCTCTCCTAGAGCCCCGAGTAAAGATGCCGTTTGGTTTCAGGTGCTTTGGTGCCCAAGGCTCTGGGCTTCTGTCACTGGTACTCAAGCCTGGTCCAGCTCTCTCCTGCTCTGCCTAGTTCTCTCTGTTCGTCGTTCTTTCAGAAAACTGAGTCATCCGTCACAGAGTCACCCCAGATGACTTGCATAGATGTTTTTTCAGATTGCCTGGCTGTTTGTTTCAGAAGGCCCCAGGACACGCTCTCTCTCACACGTCCGCCTTCATGGTGGTAACGGCAGCTGTGACAGACACCAACGTGTTGGCATTGCCACATTGCTGTTTGGTGCCAACCCAAGACGTGCCTCTGTTTGAATCCTCGTGAAGACCTGCTTTCTAGTAAAGTCAGTCTCCTTTTCAGGTCGGGATGTGCCACTGTAATAGGCTAGCAAGAAGAGCGATCTTGGGCTTATTTTTTTGTTTTATATTCTGTGTTTAAAACAAAAATTTCTACAGGAAATGATAGAGAGCAGAGCGGGGCACGTTACTGTAGATGCCTAAGAGTTCTTAAAAATAAATATCAGTTGATTGACACCTAGTGTGTGCCAGAATTCCTCAGTTGCAGAGTTCCAAAGTCGTGGTCTTACCCGGATTACGGAGGTTATTAGGCTTTTTATTTGGTTTTGAAAGTGAGTGCCTGCCTGCTGGAGGTGGCGTTGAAGACTCGGCCCGCTGCCTGGGAGACGGGAACACATGGCCTCTGCTTCGGCAGCCGCTGGCCTTTGCCCCTGCTTCGCTTCAATCTCCCTCTGCTTGCTGCATTGGGTGCCCACCCCGGTGCCTGCCGGGGCAGTCTCTTTATTTCTGGGGTCTTAAGGCATTACACAGGTGTAATTATTTGAAGTGTAGAAATAAATGCATGCTTTAAGGGTCTTCAGAAGCCTTGCCCTCAGCTGCCCCACCCACTGTGGCTAAGCATGGGATCTTGCCGTGTCATTTGTTCTTCCGTGTCCCGAGTGGCAGAATTGCCTCAGTGCCGACAGATGGGCCCCACACCAGGGCTTCATCTCTGCAGCTCATCATCAACGTAGGGAAGTGACGAATGGAGCTGGCCAACACTTTCAGACAGGCCTGTGGCCAGGGTCTTTAGAAAGCCCTCTTGCCTTCTGTTTGGGGACCGTGAGTATGGTGCTGTGTTGGCGTCACACTCTGGTGTTGCTTGATTTGTTTCTCTCCTTTTGCTTTTGTGTTGTTTCTGGGCCGCGGGCAGCTTCAGTAGAGCAGGACTGATGGGCATTGGTGGTTCCATCTCCGCCGCCTTGAGAGCCTCCTGGTTCCTGTGTCCCAGATGATGCTGCCAGTTCCTGGCCTGCTGCCAGGCGGCTGTGGTCTGGGCCTCCACTGGCTCCTCCGCTGCTCCTCTGAGACTGGCTGCTTTGCAGGCACTGGCTGAGAAATCCTGGTTATCCTTTAAAACACGCCTCTGTCAGAGGCCACTTCTTCCTTAGAGCCTTCCCTGATCTCTCTTGCCCTGTAACCTCAGCCGGCCTTTTCGAAACCTTTACTTCCTCTGAATTCCCATGGCACATCCATAGCGTTCCCCCAGCCGCCTTGTCCCTGCTGGGCGTGAGCAGTCTATCCTGGCACAGGCCGGTCCTGGAGGAGCTGCCTCCACCTACTGTGGCATTTCAGGCACCATCGTGCTTTGCCCCAGAGGAGCTAATGCAGTGGATGAGTGCATGTTGAATTCTGACTGTCTTGAATTTGTACCATTTACCAAAGAGCTTTTCACACGCTGATAGTTCGTTTGCTGGAAGTCTGACGTCTTTGAGGTCTCCTCTGTCAGGGCGTGTCGTCCGTCCTTCTGGCTCAGCGACCTGGCGGCCAGCCCCCATCTGCCTGTTGCCTTCGTCCAGAGCAGTCAGAGCAAGCAGAGATGCCTGGGTAGCTGCTGCAGACACTTGGCTCAAGCAAAGTATGCCACAGACTTGAGTCAAATTTTCTTTCTTAAACTCTAAACTAAACCAAAACTTTGGGAGTTTGCCTGCTTTAAAGAAAAAGCTAGTTACATTTAAATCAAGACCATCAAGTAGTTTCTGAAATTATTAAAGTAGAACTTTGGAAGTATTTTTCTGAAGTGAACCAACCAGAATGAATGGGCAGGTGGGACCATGGGTGGTCCCGAGCTGTGGCGGAGCCCTCCCCAGGCCTTCTCTGAATGGTAGTCTGCATTCGACCCCAGCCCTTCACCCGTCCGAAGGGTTTCACCTGCATTCTCCTCTAGTCTTGTTTTCCATTAGCCTGTTATTTTCCCAGGGTAGGGGGTATACACCATGCTACCAGCCCTCAGCAGGGTCTTGGTGATCTTTGAAATGGCAACATAAAGTAGGTTGTGAGAGACTAGACCTGTGTGCAGTCTGGCTTCACTCATCGATGAGAAGGAAAGGGTCGGACCTCGAGGTGCCTCATTGCCTGCAGAACCGGGGAGCAGCTGGCTTGCAAGTCTGAGCCCCGCCTGCACAACTCACTCTGGCTGGATCTTCACGCGCCCCTCCCGTCTCCCCTCCAGGCAGAAGGTTATGCTGCTGGTGACGTCCAAGGTCAGGAAACCCTAGGCCTTCAGGTTATCATGAAGTTTGTGGAAGGTACTCTGAACCTCCTGTCATAGGAAAACAGTGCATTGCTCACAATAATTCCTGTTCTTTTCTCTCCTAGTTGAAATGTGCACAGTACTGGCCACAAAAAGAAGAAAAAGAAATGATCTTTGAAGACACAAATTTGAAGTTAACGTTGGTCTCTGAAGACGTTAAGTCGTATTACACAGTGCGACAACTGGAATTGGAAAACCTTACGGTGAGTGTGGCCTGCACCAAGTGCCTCCAATGGTTACTCGCGGATGGGTCCACTCCCTTGGGTGGTATTGCCTAAGGCCAGTTCCTTGAGTTTTGTGTGCCCTGAGCAAGACGTGGCTTGGGCACTGTGCTGAGCAGAGCTTAGCTGCCGCTTGCTAGGGGACCAGGGTGCTGGGGGCGCAGCGGGCTTAGGTCCTCCGTCTCCGTGGAACTCTCTCTCAACTTCAACACCTACTTAACACCAGTGCTCAAGGAAAAGGGAGTTTCCCACCTAAAACTTACCTGTTCCTGCCTTTGCATCTGTGGAGGGACCAAGGGGCGGCCTGCAGGGGAAATCCCAGCAGAGCGTGCTGCCTTCCCTCACTGTCCCCAGGCTCTTTAGACAGCGGCCGGGAAGAAGGGCCCTCCAGCCCAGGCTGGCTGCTTTCATAGCCAGGGTAAGTTTTGTAGGTGAGGTCTTGGGTTTATTTGTTGTGGGAAGGATTTGTAACACCAGCTGCTGGCTGTCATTAAGGGTGGTCTTGGAATGTGACAGGGCACTGTGCAAAGCAGCAGCACCCCGGAAGGCCCTGCCTGTGAAGATTCTGAATAATTCACCCAAGCCACCACTGAGGAACCATGCCAGTACTGGGAACTGGGGAGGGGAGCTCAAGGCGGCTCCTAGGGCGTCCTCAGACACGGTCGTCGGCCACTACACTCTGGAACCCAGCCAGCTTGATTCTTGGCTGCCGTATCAAACTGTCAGACTTTGGGCAAGGCATGTCACGTCTCATGGAGTCTCGGGTTCCTCTCTGTCAAATGGGAGGGGTGACGGATGTGAAGTGTGGGAGCAGGAGCCAGCTCAGGGTGCGCACGCAGGAAGGGTTGGCAGGCCCCAGCAGGGAGAAGGAGCTGGGGCCACTCAAGGAGCAGTGCAGGTGAACCGTCCAAGCGAAGGTGGGGCGCTGGTAAGGCCGCGGTGGGGCTCTGGGCTCTGGTGAAGAGTAAGGTCTCTTCCGAGCTGTGTTCACATCTTAGTTTTCAACTTACTGCTCGGTAGTCATCGTGACTCCTGCTGTTGAATCAGTGGTTGAAGTAAGGTGGCGGACTTCGCACAGATCACTGCACAGGAGAGAAGAGGTTAAGACCATGTGGCGTCTGAGGAATGCCATGGCGCAGGGGGTCTGAGTGCCCTCTGCTCTCCGGGACAGTGCTGGAGCCAAGCCCTGCCGGCCGCGCGCAGAGGCCTGGGGCCTGATCGATGGAGGCATTTCAGAAATAACCTTGACGGTGTGTTGGAATGTGCCTGGAGGATCATGGAGTAGACTTTTTTTAATGCTTTTTAGCATTGCAAGCGTGGCATGTTAAGAATGACTTCTGGTAAATGCAAGGAAGTTTCTCCTGCTCGTTGAGGGAGACGGACTTGGGGCCGAGCAGAAGATGTTGATGCTGTTCGCGTGGCGGGGCCCGCGCAGCTGCTCAGAGGCTGTGATGTTAGGAGAAAGTGTTCGCGCTAGCAGACTTGGTCTCTAAAATGTCTGTTCTCAGACGTGTGTCTCTGTTCAAGCACAGGTCTGGAGTGAATTCCTGGAGAAAGAAGCAGGCAAGTGTGAGGGGAGTCTAAACAAGAGATAACCCACACCTTTTTAAGGACTAAAAGAAAGACTGAGCTTTTGGCATGTTTTCTTATTGAGTTTTTTAAAATATATTTGTAAGTGCTTTTCTTGCTCTAGAAAATAGAAGAGGCATTTCTCTCTTAAGATATTAAAGTATAAGGAGATCATTTCCTAAGGAGGAAAGGGTGGAATCGCTTAGTGTGATCCCATAAGTCATCCTCCCGTCATATGCGGGGGCCCCCGGGTCTGCAGGAACGTCCCAGGGTGTGGCGGGCTGGTGCGGGTTGAATGTGTGCATTCCTCGCTAGTGTTAGGTCATTGGTGTTTATCACAGGTATGGTGGCTGGTACAGTAGCTCGTTGTGGACCTTTGCCAAACGAAGGGAGACACTGTCGCTATTCAGGCCTCTGTGAAGCCTTTCGCCATCAGCTGCTCTCCAGGTGACCTGGGCACTGAGCTGGCCCTTGGCGGTGCCAGCAGGAGACCCTCAAAGCTGGCAAGGTGCCCGTGTGTGGGCTTCTTCCTGTGCCCACTTCACAGCTTGCAGCCGTTGCTTCCCCAGGGACTGGTTCCCACTTACCGTGCGCTCTTAGCTTGCGAGGGTCTGGGCTCCCCTTCTCCCGGTGAGCACTGCGTTCTGATCATTGCTCCTGGGGACTGCTGTGCCCCTGGGAGTGGGCTCTTAGAGGCTCAGAGTAAGGAGCGGAGCTGGAAACAGCACGAGAGGCCATTTTTCTTTCTGCTTCCCCGGGATCAGACCGGGCGAGGGGGAGAAACACTTGGGAACAAGGGCCGAGGTCCTCCTTTCAGAAGGTCCTGCAGTAGGCTCTGAACATGGGCTCTGGAGTCAAGCGAACTTAGATTTAAACTCCTGCTCCCCTACTTAATGGAAGGTTGGTCTCCGAGCCTCAGTGTCCTAATCTGGAAAGTGGGGACGACGGGCATACATGCCTCGAAGGGTTGGCGTGAGGCTCGGTGAGCTGCCATGCCCAGAGCTAGAACAAGATCAGCTCTCAGTGCGTGGGGCCAGTTGCTGCTGCTCTTGTCAACGTCCTCCTCCTTGTGGGCTATCTGTTCAGCGGGGCATTGAGGTACACGTGGCAGCCACCAGTCATTGGAGACTGAGTTGGTTACTTTGCCTAAAACAACAATCGTCTGAGATGTCCAGACGTAAGAGCCCTCAGTTCCCCAGAGTTGGTACACACACGCAGGTCCATTCTCAGTCACATGAAGCCGCCTTGTGCTTGGTGATAAGATTGTCGTGGGTGGCAGTGCATCATTTTGACTTGTGGGGCAGAGAGAAATCAGTTGTAACCATGAAGAGGGCAGAGGTGATTGAGACACTGGAGAAAAGAGGTGGGCGAGACTGTTCCATCCTAAAGGAAACGAAGCCAAGCAGGCCCAGCAGGAGCTCAGAGCCGGGCGCTCGGTGCTTGGTATGTGCTGACTAGATGTGTGACCCCTGGGAGAAGACCTGAGCATTGAAGCTGCTCGTGGAGATCGAGGGGCGGGGAGGCGTGTGGTGCTTCCTGCAATCACCAGTTAGGGACTAGTCATTTCTGTACAGGGGATTCTCTTAGAATCATCATGAGGATTTTTCTCTTTCAGTCTAAAGAAACTCGAGAAATCTTACATTTCCACTACACCACGTGGCCTGACTTTGGAGTCCCCGAATCACCAGCCTCGTTCCTGAACTTTCTCTTCAAAGTCCGTGAGTCAGGCTCCCTCAGCCTGGAGCATGGCCCCATCGTGGTGCACTGCAGCGCCGGCATCGGCAGGTCGGGGACCTTCTGCCTGGCTGACACCTGCCTCCTGCTGGTAAGGAGGCCCTGAAGGGTCGGGGAGGAGAAGGGATGCATGGGAGCCTCTGCTCTGGCCCGGCCACAGCTTCTCTGTTGTCTCTGCAGCAAACTGTCTTTGGTCTTCGCTTTTTAAAACTTCCTTCCCATGAAAGTCGCATTGTTTGGCAGGATGCTCATCATTGTAAGGTGGAATCCAGGAAGATCCAGAGCGTCCCCTTCGCTCTCATTCTTTCCCCTGTGCTCAGTTGTCCCAATTTTGCTGCCTTTTCTCAGATTTTCTAGAATTCTGCCTGCCCCACTGTGACTTTTCCCAAGTAGAAAGCAGAGCACGCCTCCAGAACGTAGAAAGTCACATCGTCCATGAGAGGTAGAGCTGGCTGAAGTGTGTCTCCCCTCTGGCTTTCAGATGGACAAAAGGAAAGACCCTTCTTCTGTTGATATCAAGAAAGTTCTGTTAGAGATGAGGAGGTTCCGGATGGGCCTGATCCAGACAGCAGACCAGCTCCGCTTCTCCTACCTGGCTGTGATCGAAGGCGCCAAGTTCATCATGGGAGACGCTTCAGTGCAGGTCGGCATTGCTTCTACTTTCCTCCACGTGTGTTGATTTTAAACTTTTGTCTCTGGAGCAGGAGGCTGTCAGTTGTAAAAGTTCAAACACTCCTATGTCAGAGGAAATAGCTATGCTCTGTGTTTCAATAGCTAGAAAGTTGTGGAAATGTTCACCGTGTTCCAGTTTGTGCCTTTGAAGTGCTCACAGAGAGAGTGTTGGTGGGAAGAACAGACTTCATTTTCAGAAGATTTCCTCTTCCAAATATATGTCTGGAGACCCGAGAAGCAGAGAGAGCCACTCCCCAGGCTGTCGCCTCTTTTCACTGGAAGGGGAGTGGCTTTCCTGACGAATCAGCCAGACGTGAACAGTGACGGGACTTTCTCTTGCTGCTTTTCCAGGAGCAATGGAAGGAGCTCTCCCATGAGGACCTGGAGCCCCCACCTGAGCACGTCCCCCCACCTCCCCGGCCACCCAAACGAATCCTGGAGCCACATAATGGGAAATGCAAGGAATTCTTCCCAAACCACCAGTGGGTAAAGGAGGCGACCGAGGAGGATAAAGACGACGGCCCCATCCAAGAAGAAACCAGAACCCCCTTAAGTGTCCCCTGCAGCATGGAAAGGTAAGGTGAGAGGGTCCTGGCTTACTGGGGGCGAGGGGAAATGACCTCCTTTTCCAGAAACGTGTATTGATATCGAAACCCTGTGGACGCAGCCTCCTCTTGGCATGCAGTGCTTTTATGTCCTTGGGTAATGGGGCCCCTGCACCATCCTTCCCGTCCCCTGGCTGGAGAACCTAGGCGATCAAGCCACCTGTTGGCCCAGGAAGGTGCCGACTTCAGTGGGGGTCTAGCACCACCTTGCGGTGCTCCTTGGAATCAGGAGTGCGTCCAGGCTGATTGGATCTTCCCACCCAGTGATGACAGTGCCCGCCCCCAGGCTTCCAACCCATCCTGAAGCGGGATGTGCACGCTTGACCACACGCCTTCAGCTCCTAAAATGGTCCTTTTGGGAACTAAACCTTTTCACCTAGTTTTGACTAAATGATGGTCATTTTGCTTCCTCACAGTTTAACAAAGATTGTTGAGCATCTGTTGAGGCGTGTGAAATACTGAGGTCACTAGAACATGGCCCTGCTCAATGTTGTAGCCCCCCTGGTTGAAGGGAGACAGGAGACTATAGTCAGAGCCCGGGGACAGTGATGCAATGGAGGTGCATGCCCAGGCGGTGAGCCTTAGAGAAGAGTCACTGAACCTTCCCCAGTGCTTGAGGAAGGCTGCTGACAGGAGGGGCACCTTGGAAGCTTAAAGAAGGAGGGAGTCGGCTGAAACCTGAGACTGCGGAGGCGGTGCCCTTGGCCCTGCTCTCCGGAGGGCACTTTAACATGAGTGCACGTTTTGAGCCAGCATTCACGCACATTAGAAATTTAGCCTGCAGCAGTTCTCAAACAAGGGTGCCGAGATACGTAGAGGTGTTCCTTGTGGCATCATCTGTGATGGGGAAGGTTAGAAATGAGCCGATCGTGTATCCTGGGATTAGGTCCGTCATGCTCTCTCCCTCTGTTGGATATTCTGCAGCTGTTAAAGAACGGGATCTGGGTATATTGACATGGCTGGACGTTGGAGTTACAGAACGTGAGAAAGTGAATTACACGCGGCGTGTGCCCCGTTGGGTCCTCTGGTTCATTCCATCGTCAGAATCTCACCAGGCACCTCGCTAAATGCCGATGGCCAGGCCTCAGTCCTGACCCAGGAACCTAAGTCCCCAGGGTCCTTCGTGCCCCAGGTCCTTATCAGAGGAACACAGGATCTGGTTCTGGGGCTCGAGAGACACTTGTCCAGTGGGGCCTCCCAGAGCAGGTGCCATGTGATGTGACAGCTGAGCAGTGGCTTGGTGACCGTCCCCCAGTGAGACTGTGCCCAGCTTCCCAGGGCCTCTGTTGACTTTCTCAGGGTGGGCCTGTGTGCTCCATCCAAGGGCTTGCTGCGGGCCTAGGATGGGAGACAGGAGCTGGCAAATGACTTGGGTCACATTCGTGTCGCGTGTTCTTTCACGAGTGAGAGAACGGTGCCTTTCATGCTGTGTGTGAAGGTGGTGAATGGGGAAGTGCGTGGGTTTGGGAAGCTGGAGAGTGCCAGGAGAAATGGAGTTGTACCCAGAACCTAAGTGCCACTGGACACAGTGGGAGCCCATGTGCACAGGCCTCAGCTGCAGGGCGGGTGCTGAAGGTGAGGGCTTCCTGCAGCCTCCTGTCTGCTGCAGCCTGGCGCCTCGAGTGGTCCTGCCAGCCACACAGGAGGCTGCTGGGGTGGGAAGGCCTTGGAGGTGCACACGTGAGGCAGGACTTCCTGTGGCCAGGGCCTCCTTGGTGGAGACAAGGGTGGACAGGGGAAGGCCTGGAGGGGTGGGAAGAGGAGGGGCCTGGCTCCTCACAGGTCCGCGAGCCTCTGCTGGCCTCTCCCAAGACAGCCCTGGAGCAAGGACACAGTGCACGTCATCCCTGCGGGGTGGCTCTTGCTGGCCGTCAGGAAGGCAGCCGCTAGATGGCTCACAGGACGCCTGGCCCTGGTCCTGTGGGCAGGACTGGATTGCTGCAGGGGACTCGGGCCTGCAATGGCGTGGGTGGAGGGTCAGTGCTGAACGGCAGTGGGAGTGTGTGGTGTCTTCGTGTCAGCAGCGTCAAGGGCCCCTGTGAATCAGCCTCCGTCGGGGTGCCCGGGTGGAGCTGGTAGCACCTGGGCCATGCCCTTGCCTCCCCTGATCTGAAGGGCAGCATCCTGTGAGCGGACCCCGGGGCAGAGTTAGCACCTGTCTTGGCACCAGTGGCTGTATTTCTCCTCAGAGCCTTACCACCCTCCACCACCAAGGAGTCCACAGGTCTCCAGAACTCTGCCCTGGCTATGGGGCCACCTGGGCCCCTGCAGGGAGGCCGTGACACCTGGGCTTCAGGCCACTGTCAGCATTGCCGTGCTCGTGTTCTCCTGAGAGTCCCCCGTAAGAATAGCATGCCCACCATCCTCTCCCCAGAGTGACTAACCCTCTCTGCCGCCTCCTTCCTCAGCAACAGGCAAGACACTGAAGTCAGAAGGCGGGTCGCCGGGGGAGGTCCTGCCCAGGGGGAGCTGTCGCCGCCCAAGGAGGAGCAGGACCAGGCGCTGACTCACTGGAAGCCCTTCCTGGTCAACATGTGCATGGCCACAGTCCTCACGGCCGGCGCGTACCTCTGCTACAGGGTATGTTTTCACTGACAGACGTGCTGGCGAGACCGTGTGCAGAGAGCACTGGCCGACAGCCCGGCGTTAGCATCCAGTGCTGCACGAGGATCTGAGCCAGTCTCAGAAGAAACAGATCAAAGGTTCTTAGAGTCTGGAACTGTGAAGGGCTAACGAGAGGACTGAGGATTGATGCGCTGGGGTTTCAAGGAGCCCTGTGGTCCCAAGAATATGCGAGTCTAATCTCAGGGCCTTAACCTGTTCAGGAGTAAGTAGAGAAAATGCCAAATATGTCTCTCTCTCTCTTTTTTTTTTTTTTGGTTCGTTTTTGAAAAGAAAGAAAAAATAGAATTACAACACATTGTTGTTTTTAACCTTTATAAAAAGCAGCTTTTTGTTATTTCTGGGGAAAAAAAGACTAGGCACTTATGAAACTTTCCTGTGCCCTTCGGCGGCGTGAGCAGATCCACCGTTTCTGTTTGATCTCCCAGGGAAAGACTCCGCACTCGCGCTCACGCGAATGTCACTCCTTCGGAGGGGAGGCTCCGGGGGTTTAGGACGCCGTCTTGCTCAGTCCCTTCCTCCGCTGTGCGCACGCACACTGAGCGCGCACGGTGCCTATGAGCTTTCCCGTTTTAGGAAGAAAAAAGGCCATCTCTAGAAAACAAACCCGGCTTCTGCTTTTGCTCAGGGTGTCCCGCTGGTTTTCTCTCGTCACTTCCCCGCCCGTCCCTTCTTGTTGTGGCCATCCTCTCGTGTTCGGCCCGCCTCACTCCATGCCCCAGACCGAGCTTCCTCGAGGCCCGGCCTCAGGGTCCGAGCTCACCACAGGCTGGCCACCGGCCACTGGCTTTTCACCCTGCCGTCAAGGTCCGGAAGGAGCAGCCTCCACTTCATTTGGAATATAAATTCCGTATTAGTAGAAATCCACGTGTTAGACGTGTGTTGCTGTTGAAGTAACGAGAAGAGAGGATTAGCCTCAAAACTCTGGCCATGGGAGCCGGCCCCGTGGCCGAGTGGTTAGGTTCGTGCACTCCGCTTCAGCGGCCCAGGGTTTCGCTGGTTCGAATCCTGGGCGCGGACATGGCACCGCTTGTCAGGCCACGTTGGGGCAGCGTCCCACATGCCACAACTAGAAGGACCCACAACTAAAAATACACAACTATGTGCTGGGGGGATTTGGAGAGAAAAATCAGGGGAAAAAAAAAAGGTTGGCAACAGTTGTTAGCTCAGGTGCCAATCTTGAAAAAGAAAACTCTGGTCATGGAAATCACCTCACGAGACCGTTTTTTTTTTAATCATTTAAAATATTTTACCTCTTTCCAAGCAACCATCTTTGAGTGCATCAGATGGTTTAGCAACAAGCAAACAGTCTTTTCCTTAGAGGTGAATTTTGGAAAGGGGAAGCTATTGTAAAAAAAAAAAAAAAAAAAAAGTAAAACCGCCTTACCTGGAGGCTGGCGTGGTGAGGAGCAGGGTGGCCTGGGGCCCGAGGCTGCGGCCTGCGGGGGTGGGTCCGGGCTCATCTGAAAATGTTTGGTTTCATTCCAGTTCCTCTTCAACAGCAACACATAGGCTGACCCACCTCCACCCTGCTGGCGGCTCCTGCTCACAGAGCCCGCAGCCGATGCGCAGGCCGAGGGAGGGCAGGGCCGCCGGACAGCTCAGCCAGCCGGGACCGGCATGGACGTTGGCTCTGCACCGAAACCAGAAACCACCGCCGCCCTGTGCCCCCGCCCCGCCCCGCCCCAGGCTGCTGGCCTCACACCTTACCCTTTTCCTTTCTCTGCCTCCCTTTTTGGTCCCAGATCCACACGCCTTTCTGAAGGAGAGCAGAGCAGAGCACGGTGCCCTTGGCACAGAGGAAGGGTGGCCTGCGCCAGTCGCAAGGCTCGCCTCACCCAGGGCTCCCTCTCAGCGTGTCCCCTTGCATCCCAGTGGGCGGTGCACAGCGTCCTCCCCGTAACCTCCACCAAGACTGCATGTAGGAGCCTCGCCACTCCATATTTATTTTATTTTTCCCCAAAGGCATCCATAGTGCACTAGCATTTTCTTAAACCAATAATGTATTAAAATTTTTTGATGTCAGCCCTGCATCAAGGGCTTTATCAAAAAAGTACAATAGTGAACCCTCAGGTAGTGCTGGGAACGGAAGACTGGGGTGTGAGCCTGCTGCGTCAGACCAGTGCTAGGAAGAGGACGGTTGTGAGCAGTTGCTGTTTCGTGACACTGTGGGTAACGTGAGAAGAGGTTTGGCAAATGTTTATAGAACAGTGGGATAATATATAATGAACACTTGGATATTTAAGATACGCGATGTGAGATTCCCTTGTCGCGGTGGTTCCCTCCCCGTTATCTGCTAGACTGCTGCTGTCGGTCTCCGCTCTCCCCGTGTGTATTAGAATGCATGTTCGGTCTTCCTTGTCCTGATCGAATACCACGTGCTTGAAATACTTAGATCTCTGCTTACTGGTGTGCCCCGTGGACAAGTCCAGTCTCCCTTTGCATGATCTGATCCTTACCTGGTGTGGTTCCTAGGACCGTTGCTGAAATAATCGCCCTTCAGCAGTGGAGTGATGTTTTCCAGTAACAGATATTTGCCTAATTCCTGGCATGACACTCTGGTGACTTCCTGGTGAGGCCCAGCCTGTCCTGGTCCGGCTGGGTCCCTCCGTAACTCAGACATTCCAAGGGTGTGGGAAGCCATAGTCACACCCCGCGCTCTGGACATCCAGCCAGGCAGGGTCTCCCCGCCAGCACCTTTGGGATCAGCCTCCACTATCCCCAGTTCACGCTCTCCTTGAGCAGACTGGGGTTTGGAGCCCAGGCAACTGTTGGAAACCACGCTTCTTGAGACAACCTGGATGACGGTCCCTTAGAGTCTAGGTCTGGGGGAGGGGCGGGGGCCTCGCGGAGAGAGGCTTGTCTGCCCTGCCCTTAACCCCGGGGACTGATGGTGCTCACGGCTCTTCCTGCGAGGGGAACGTAAGATCTCCACGTTAAGTGGCTTTTTTAACAAGAAAAAAAGGCAGCTGTAGCTCATGAGCTGCTCTTTTGCCAGCATTTTCACATTTTGCCTTTCCCGTGTGAGGAGCCCGTGCAGAGTGCTTCTGCGGCGGGAGCAGCGGCGGCACCCCACAGAGCCTTGGTGAGGTGCGGGTGGGGCTGCGGCGCAGGCTGTGAGCAGTCTGGAGTTGGGCTTGTCTGTCTGTTTCTGAAGTCCTGTATATGTATGCAGTAGTTTGGGTGTATATACATAGTAGCATTTCAAAATGGATATACTGGCTTCACCTCCTATCCTTGGAAAACAGATGGCTCTCCATCTTGTTACATGTATGTTAGAGAAGTAGCGAGCTGCTCTGCTATATGCCTTAAGCCGATATTTACTCATCAGGTCATTATTTTTTACAATGGCCATGGAATAAACCATTTTTACAAAAATAAAAACAAACAAAAAAAGCGAGGTGTTTTGGTATAATACCTTGTCAGGTGTGTGTATATGTGGATGCATGACGGGGTGGGGTGGGGTGGGGGGCGCGTCTCAGGGTCTTCTGTGACCTCACAGAACTGTTAAACTGTACAGTTTTCCAACTTGCCATATAAATCATGGGTTTGCATTTTAGTTGCAACAATAAAATTTTTTTCTAAAGAACATGGATTTGGCGTGCTTCCCATTTCTTTGCTTAATGGGCCTGAACCAGGATGGGCAACTCCTGTTTCTTTCCATCCCTACTGATGTCAAGCAGATGTTGTCAATCAAGCAGGGTTCTACTTCCCACATCTCAGAATTGCAGCGGCCTCTGGGAGTTGTGCGTGCCTTTGGGCTGGGGGACATCCGCTTCCCGGTGAGTTTATTTAACGCTTCAGGCCTCAGCCCATTTCCTTCAGCAGCAGCAGCAGCAACAACACCGAATGTATAGGGCCCCCGACTACCTGAAACATCTCCACGTTGTTTGAGGAACTGTTCACACCTCGAGGATGTGTCCCATCGCCTGTGAGACACAATGGTCACCCCATCTCGGTGCCTCGGTGGGTCACGCACGATGTGGAATTGATGTAGAGATAGTGTGAGATGTAAAAACTTCACATAGGCTTCCTTTCTTATACAGGGTTAAATGTAAATCTCTCCTAAAGTGATGTTTTGACTTTGTTTTGAAATAATTTCAGACTTGCAAAATGTTGCAAAAATAGTACAAAGAGTTCCCTGTGCCCTTGAAGGTTTTATGACTGTTCAGAGCTGGCTGCTGAGTAAACTGTGCTGTGGCCTCCCAGCGAGTTCCGCCGAACCGGGACACAGACGGGCTGTGGTCCTGTGACCACGGGACGCCCAGAGAGGACTGTGGGCAGCAGGCTGGTGCTGTCACACCCACTGTCACTTCAATCTTAGCTTCATTTTATGTCTAGTTTCAAAAAACGGCATCTAAGCTTTCATGAAGAGCTAGAATCCTGGCGTGAGAAAGAATAACTAAGTTTGTAACTTTGGAGCAGGAATCAAATGGCCAGAGGCCAGACAAGGGCCCTGCCCCTTGGCGTCTGTGGGAGTGGGCACCCGGGGAGCCTGCTCCCCACCTGTGTGGGAGAAGCCGCCTCCCCGGCTCACTGGAGACCGCGGAGAGCGCGGAGGGGACGGGGGGCCGCTCCCACCCCCGGAGGTTCGGTAAAACAGCCGCCACTTTCTACCATTTCACGTAAAATATAACAGCAATAAAAATTGTTTTTTTAATCAAAATTTCGGAAAATCGAACATAGAAACAAGGCAAATAAATACTAAGTTACACCAGAAAGAACAAAATATGTCCAGGAAGTTTAAATGAGAATGTTTAAGTTACGGAGTTTTCTGACGCCATTGTGGATAGCCACGTGCAAACCCCGCTTATCTCTACGGTGTTAACACAAACAGCTCAGGACATGTTTGAGATTTTTTAATAGACTTAAATAGGCAACTAATTTTCTTTCTTTAAACATGTTCTTCAGTGAAATCTCTCTTCAGACCAGCTCATGGCTTCTGAAGCAGTTTATTTAACGGCCCTAAGTGGACGTGCTTCGAAAGCTGGATTCCATTTTGATGAGTGAGGTGAAAGCAAATGCTGCTGCTGACATGAAACCCAAGGCATCTTGGCCGGTGGCATTTTTTTCTTTCATTTGTGCTTTTTAACAGTGAAAATAAGGTCCATGGTCAGCAGGCTGCCACCAGGCTCCCCTGTGGCATGCGGGCTGTAGGCTCATGTTAAAAAGTGCATCATAGAAACCCTGGCTCTGCCTCTCCCCACCTTCTGCAGCTTACCCGGGGGACAGCTTGTGCTGCTGAAATGACTAGACCCACCACACCCTCCTGACAAGGTCAGCCGGCCTGCTCGAGGCCTCAATCAGTCTTCACTGACCCGCGAGAGCTCGAGTTCAGCCCGTTCGTCTTGCAGCCTTTTCTTCCAGGCCTCAGCCTGTCTGGCCTCGGCCCCTCCATAGCATGGCTGGCTGGCCCGCCAGAGCTCTGCATCCAGGGAAGGTCAGACAGTCTCAGAGCCCAAAGCCCATCTCTGATTGCCGCTGTGCCGCCTTCCGAGTGCTGGGCGTCACTTTTTTCTGCTCCTGTGCAGAAGCCTCCCGTGTGCCCTGGGGCTCTGCAGCTGCTCTGGAGACTCGGGGAGCAGCTCACGCTTCCAGGGGAGCACACAGTACCCCCGAAGCTCAGTGCCTGTGTCGAGGCTGGGCAGCAGCAAACACGAAGATGCCAGATCTGAGCTCATCAGCTGAGGCTGCTTAAAATACTGTGATTTCAACGTCTGCCTCCTGGCAAAAGGCGGCTTCTCTTTGTTCTGAGCGAAGTTTGTCCATCTTCTCAAAAGCTAAGCGGCCTTTTTCACCTGAAATATTAAGGCGATCTGTCACTTGATTGTCCCCCACCCATGTTTCCTACTCTGGCAGGCCAAGGTGGCCTTAGTGCTTACTGTCGGCTGGGTCTCGGGTGCCGCTGTGAGGGGCCGGGGGCGGGCAGCGTTTGGGGAGCTCCCACCGGCCGACTTGCACGGCCCCAGTGCCTCATCCCTGCATCTGATGCGGAGCCTGATGTATGTGACTGCTGCCTCGCACCTGAGTCCCGTCCCCAGGAGCGTAAACTGAAGTCGACGGAGGAAAAAGCACTTCCTGCCACCTCAACCATGAAGGAAACCTGCCTTGGTCAAGTGCAGGTGACAGGTCTCTAACTGCCTGCCCTGTGTGCTGTGTTGTGTCTTTGAGGGCTGACCCTGGCCTGTCGACCACAGCTTTTCTAAGGACCCTGGGAACCCAGCTGCGCCGCACACGCCGCTCAGTGCTGGACCTACCGAATGACAGAGTGGCTTCCCTTGCCGCCGCTCGCACAGCCTCCCGCTCACACTGGCACAGGCTGGCGATCTGATCGATGCTTTCGATGCCCTGTTTGAGGTTGAGAAAAGGAGGGTCTGTTGGGGGCCATTGTGGTTAAGTGGCAGGTGGGATGCCCTTTGTAAGCCCGGCAGGCCTCAGGCACGCCGTCCGCCTGCCCCTCCGGGCCCAGGACCAGAGCGCAGCCGCACCCTCTTCCTGGCTTGGATGACCACCAGATGGTCCTCCTGGAATTCCTTGTCGACTCATTCCAGGATGAACAGGGCGAGTTGAACCGATCTGGGACTATTTTTCATCTAGCAAATTCGCGATGGTTTTTTAAGTGAGAGTTCCACATGCAGGTGAGGCGGAGTTAAAACGGGCATCCCCTCTCATCTGCTTTGGGGCATGTGAGTGGGCTACGTTGTATCAAGAATCTCAAAAACGTTCATATTCTCTGGCCCTGCAGTAACACTCTGGAGAGTCTAGCCTAAGGAAATAATTCAGAACTCTTTTTTTTTTTTTTTTTTTTTGAGGAAGATCAGCCTTGAGTTAACATCTGCCACCAATCCTCCTCTTTTTGCTGAGGAAGACTGGTCCTGAGCTAACATCTGTGCCCATCTTCCTCTATTTTATATGGGATGCCTGCCACAGCATGGCTTAACAAGCGGTGCATAGGTACACACCCAGGATCCGAACCAGTGAACCCTGGGCCACCGAAGTGGAACATGCACACTTAACCACTGCGCCACTGGGCTGGCCCCCCAGAGCTCGATTTTTTAAAAGCTTTAAGCACGAGGATGCTCTTAATATTATTTACAATTTTAAAAATGGATAAGAATCCTGAATTTTCTATAATATGATCAAGGAGCGCAGAAGTGGGTCCCTGGGGCCACTGCTGACCCGGCAGAGCCAGCCGAAGGCTCCCTGTGGTGGAGCGGCCTCTGCGGGGGAGCCGAGGGCTGCTCCTCCAAAGCCAGCGCTAGGTGCGGCGTTGCCGGCAGTGACGTTCTTATTTTGATTCCGGGGGTTTATTTTGAAATGAACTAACTTGGACCACAAGCCGCCTTCTCCCCATCACCAGTGGGACAGGTTAACTCACCCTGAGATGTTTGAGTGCCACGCATGCGGCTTGCTGGAGTTTGGCGTCGTCCTCGGCCAGGGCGGCCGTGTAGTAGAGCAGAGCCTGCGAAAAAGGCTGCCGTGAGGGGGCCCTCGGCTCCGCCTCCAGGCGCTGACCCTAATCACGCCCTGCTTAGCTTTTTCTAGACAAAATCAGGCTGCGAGCTGTTCATCTTTGGCCCAGGTGCACATAGTGTCCCAGTGTCTATCCTGCAGCATTCGCTTTACCTCTAAAAATGCTTGGCCCCAGGCTGACGGTAGTCAAGTGAAAACTCTTTTTCCCAACGTTTATGAAGTGCATTCTGAAACTGCCATCCAGACAAAATGCCACGTCAGAGGAATCCGATGTCCAGCCGGAACAGCAGAAGAACTGGACAGAGGAGCCGTCGTCGTGGCTGAGAACCCCTCAGGCCAGAGGGCAAGGGGCTCTGCTCCCACCACCCTTTCCGGCACAGCTCTGAACCCACCTCCTCCGCCACGTGACCCTGGTCCAGTCACTACAGCCAGAAGAGAAAGCTTGCTTGCCAAAATCCTAAAGATTGACTAGGAAGCACGTGGGGAGGTGGCCCGTGGTGAACCCCGAGACTATAATCGGCCCCAGTTCTGCCTTCCTCCCAGCTCAGAGACTACTTCAAATCAAGAATGCCATGAGTCCAGGAGCCTAAAAGGCAGAGGGTTCCATCTTGGTTTTCAAATGGACCGAACACAGTGGACCAGCCAACCACACAGACTGATTGAAAGGACGTGAGGATGGCCGTCAGGATTCTAGAAACGCCCTGCTTATAGGTCACGTCCCAGAGACCGAATGGGTATGTGGCTTTAGAAACACTGAGGCAAGCGAGGTGGCAAGCTTGTGGCGTGTGGTTATGCAGGCTCCTCAGGTGATGGCCTGGCAACCCTAGCTGGGCCCAGACCCCGCCCCAGGGCTGGTGTTACCCACGGCAAAGGCGTGAGGAGGGCCGTGCCCACGTTTGGAGCCTCCCTAAATCGAAATATCCTGCAGGGAATGCAACCCCCCGTCCTCACTCCTTTGTGTTGTTCCGAGAGAGGGAGAGCCGCCCGCCTTGCACACCTGCGGCCAGGGGGACGCCACCTCCCCTCCTCCTGCCGTACCTTTTCCCGAAAGCTCTTGTTCTTGGCTGCGCTGGCGAGGCGAGCGCTGGCTGCCCTGCACACCCGCGGGGTCCCGTCCAGCTGGAGCAGTGCCCAGGCCCTTAAGGTCTGGGGCAGGGGCTGGAGCTGGTCCAGCCGTTTCCCCTGCAGCTTCCTGAGCGTCTTGACCTGCCCTGTGCACTGCAGCTCCTCGGCAAGCGTGACTGGAAGAGATGGAAGGAGTGGGCCCAGGGTCCCCTCTGACTGGGGCTGGGCGGGACAGCGCAGGTCAGTTTGGCCACTGCAACTGCCATGGAGAAGCAGGTCCCAGGGCAAGCCCATGTGTCCACCAAGGCACGTCTGGGTTGGTTTCAGAGGGGCCTCCTGGGATCTCTAGGAACGCTTTCTGGCAAGGGGTCAAGTACACCAGAAAATTAATAGCCCGCAGCTCATGCTTTGGGACTCCAGCCAGCCCAGCATCACTCTTCCCCAGCTCTGACCCCTGCTCCGGGCCTGGAAAGCCACCTCTTCCTGGGGAACCAGTTCCTACGTGGGCTGCGTGTGGACCCTGATTAAATCTGGGCTCTCAAAAGAACAGCTGGCGGTTCTGAAAACCGGGACAGAGGACCCAGGGACGGACATGGCTGTGTTGTTCCACGCTGCCGTGAGGCACCTGCCGCCCCCAGCCCACCTTCCTTGGTGAGCTGGGCGAAGTGCTTCTCTAGGTCGGCGACACTCTGCCTCTGCAGGTAGCTGTGGAACTGGAACCAGGTGACGGTCTGTTGTTCAGGGGCCCGGACTCCGGGGAGCAGCCCGCCGCAGCTGATCACCTGCTCCAGGAGCCGGCGGCACACTGGCAGGACAGAGAAGGCCGTGAGGACTGAGCCCGCACCCCCTCGGGACTTCTCAGGCGGTGTGGCGCGGTCAGTTCAAAGGCCTGCTGATGGCACGTGGACAGCTGTCCCTCACTGTGCGAAGGCGTGTGCTCCAGCTGGGGCCCCAGCCCCCAGTCAGGCAGTCTTGGGGGTGCATCCCCGTGCCCGGGCCCCCGCACCTGAATCAATCTGTAGGCCAGCGGGCAGCCAGGCAGCGGTTAGGGCCGCGTGAGTGCCAGAGCCACTGCCTCGAGGACGGCTGTCGCCCTCAGGTGTCAACCGAGGAAGATGCTCTCTGCCTTTTGAGGAAGAGGCCAGCAAGGCTTCAAGACCCCTTACTGGGCAGATCAAGTGGCGCCTCCCTCCCCATCGAGGCGCTTCCTTAACCCCTGAAGGTTCTGGGGGCAGCTATGGGCTTGGTCCCCAGAAAAACGCATCGTCCACTGCTACTGGGGCTTCGGGGCTCACACACCCCCTTTCTCTGCCCAGGAAGGGGAGCTGACATGCCCCAGCTGAGAAATGGCCGCTGTTTGGCCACAAGACGCCCTGCAGAGGTGAAGCCAGGGCCACCCTGAGGCCGTGGGGAGGGGACAGGCCTGGAGGCCGACGCGTCTCGTGGGGTGGAGGGAGCTACCTGTCTCCAGCTGTCCCGGGCACTTCGCTCGGACTCGGCGCAGGAAGGTCCTCTTGAGCTGGTGCAGCAGTGCCGAGCCAGGGCAGGACAGGACCCCGCTGGGCCCTGCACACCCCCTCCACAGCCTCAGACACCCCTTCCTCTGGGCGGCCTGCGCAAGGACTGAAAGGCCAGGCTCAGATGCCCGGTGAGGGCCAGAGCTAGTGACGGGGGGCCCAGGGTCTCCTCTCGGACCCAGAGACTGGGAGGGGAGGGATGACAGAGCCAAATGCAGTGTCCCTTTCCCACCTTCCAGTGTGACACAGGACAGGCACCTGGCCTGGTCACCACCCACCGTCCTCACAACAACCCTGGGGTGGCTGCTGTCACCAGCTTCTCCTTGGGGACAAGGAGAGGGCCCTTGGGGGCAGAGGCAGAACTGAGGTCACGGCCACTGTTAATCTGAGTATACACTGTGTACCTGGAATGTGTCCTGCGGATTACTCACTGACCTCTACCCAGTGGCCTCCCCATTATACAGATGGGAAGCTGAGGCTCAGAGAGGTGAATCGTTTTCCTAGAGTCACACAGCTGACCAAAGAGCATGTGCTGCCAACTCCAAGGCTGTGTGCCCCCTTCCCGGCCCCTGCAGTGTGTGTCTCTGAGCCCGGCCCAGCCACTGTCCCCATGCACAGCCCCTGGCCTCCAGTTAACTTCGGATGTCCGGGAAGAGAGATGAGGCTCCCTTGGGCTTCATGCCATCCACACGAGCAGCCCGTGGGTGGCAGGCAGTCACTTACTCTCTTCAACGCATGCCGCCTTGCTGGCCTTCTCAAAATCAATCACAGACAGCGTCTCCAGAACCCGCTTTTGCTGTGCAGCTTCTTCCAGAAGGCGTTCCTGGACCATCCTCGACAGATTAGGAGAGGCCAGTTTCTGGGAAGCAGCCCATGATGCTCCAGGTTAGCACAGAACATGCCGTCCGACATCGGCCATCATGACCACGGCCCCACCTTCCCTGTGCCCATCCTTTCTGTCTCATCCCCCCGCACCAAGGTGGCTGAGGTGATAGGATACAGGCCGGAGCTGCCAGGGGCTGCCTTCACCACCAGAAAGGGCGAGTCAGACTGAAAGGAAAGCCAACCCACACAGAAAAGCAGAGCCGAGGGAGGGAGAGACACAGTCCTGATGACATTTGAAGCCCTGGATCCACCTGGGCCTGAAGCCCACCTCTGGGCCTTTCAGTTCTGTGAGCCAGTAAATTTTCCTTTTTCTCGAGCCAGTTTGGATTGGAGTTCTGGCATCTACAGCTGAGAGTCGCAGCCACTGCCTTTGATTCAGGGCCAGGGCTGCATGAGAGCCACATGACTGTCCACCCAGGCCTGGCCTGGGCCTGCGCAGAGGGAGCTCCTCAGTCTCCCTGGCTCCCAGCGCCTGGCTCCCTCGCTCCTGCACCACGCTTCCCACCACCTTCAAGGTCCGCCTTTTGCAGAGAGGACTCCCAACCCTCAGCCCAGGCCCCTGGCAGGTGTCCCCGCCCCTGTCCCTCGGCCACCTCCAGCAGAGCCTTGCAGACTTGGAGGTGTATGGTGAGCAGCGTGTCCAGCTCCAGGGTGCCGGCCGTGAGCTCCCTGGACGACGCCTGCAGCGATGGCGCTGGGGGTGGCATCCCGTCCCTCCTGAGTTGAATTGAGAAGAACTGGGTGAGCGCTCCGGGTGGCGGTTCCACTCCCTCGGAGGGTGGAGGGGCCCCCCTCCCTGCAGAGCTCTGACCAGGGGGCGACTGCGGGCCCCAGGGCGGTGTGGTGGAGCTGAGGAGAACACTAAGGGGAAAGGAAGAGCAACAACAGGCGCACGACACAAACTGCGTGCCATGGTGTCCCCAGGCCTGGGGGGGCCACCGTCCGTGATGCTGGATAGGTCTGCCCCTTCCAGCCTCAGTTTACTCGTCTGTAAAGTGGGGACAGGAGCCCCAGGCTCAGGCAGTGAGGGTGAATGAGATGCGCCCCACAGTAGAGCTGACCCCGAGGCCTGAGGAAGGATGGGAGTGACCCGGGAGTGTGGGGGCAGTGCCACCCCCCCCCGTGGGATGGCAGAGGAGAGGAGCAGTGGAGACACCTCTGTGCCGCTGAGATTGGGATGGAAGACGCGCTCGGGGCAGTGGAGGGGCGGCGGGGCTGGGGGAGGAAGGGCGCGGACGGGCAAGGGTGCAGGAGACGGGGGCACAGGGCGCCGCTGCGCGTTGGCTCAGTGGAGGACAGAGGTGCTACTGTGCACTCAGCTTTTTATGATAAACAGAAAGCCCATTGCTCGTAGTAGAAGGCTCCGGGCCAGGCTGGGATGTCCTCGGTCTGCAGTGGTCACCAGGGCCCTGCTCTGTGCCAGGCCATGGACACATGGGCTCTGGCGGTGGAGGCAGGGGCCGGAGCGGGCAGATGGGCACTCACCTTGGGCCTGGGGAGCCCCCGAGCAGGGCCAGCCGGCGTGCGCCCAGGTCGGCGTGGAGGAAGGCGAAGCTCTCCAGGACGCACTCCAGCAGGCTCTCGGTGGAGGCGCGCTCCTGGCGGGCGACCCGGGGCTGTGGACGATGGGGACCCTGAGGGGTGGCCCCTCACCCGCCCAGCCCAGCACACCCACCTCCTAGCGGCCCAGCCACGGCGCCGTCCCTCAGTGGGGGTCCGGGTCTGCCAGGTCAGGACGGGCCGGGGTAGGCACTCCCCGAGGTCTGTCCTGAGTGGCCTATGACAAGGTGTGGTGCAAAAGCTTGAGGGAGACAGAGCTGAAAGCCTCCCCATCACAGACATCCACAGGGACGGGACAAGGGACAGGAGTGAGGGAGCGGTCTGGGGACCACGGAGAGCAGGAGAGCCGGTGCCCTCCCCCCAAGGGTGGCTGCTGCTCTGCTCAGCAGCCACCGCCTGAGAACAGGCCGGTGTGGCCAGGTCGTTCAACTTCCTAAGAAAAGCTGGAAACCTAGATTTTTGTGGGAGGCCACCCAGTTTATAAATAACAACAACTACCTCCAAATTATGTTTAAATATGGTGTGGGCCAGGCCAACACCTCTTCAGGGCTCCAAGGCTGCCAGGCGAGCCCCTCGACTCCAGGGGTCACTTCTCCCAAGGAACGTGAGAGAAGAGGAGGCTGGAGGCAGACCCTCCCCGGGGAGGGGCCTTGCAGCCACCGCTCCTGCCACTGGTGCTCAGTGCCTCCAGGTGACAGGTCCCTTCCTTGGCATCTAGAAATCCACGAATGGAAATTCCGGTCTTGTTCCGATATGTGGTGGGACTCCAGGGCTGGCTCCCGTCCCTGTGCCCAGCTCACTGGGCCTCATCCCAACTAAGTGCGCCTAAGACATAGCCCGAGCAGACACACTGCCCCCGAGCCAGAGCTGGGGCCCTAAGAGGGGGCCCCAAGAGAAAACCTTGAGCAACGGGAGAATAATAAGGCAAGTTGCAGAGGTTTCCTTTCTGGTAGAAAGTTTGTGTGTGTGCGCGCACGCGTAGTTAGTTCTCATCGTTCGCAGTGGTTGTGGTCTCTAAAGTCGCCACGGACACCGAACCGTTGCTCCTGGGGGTGCCACGGCCGTGAGCCTCAGGTCACGGCATTTTCATCAACCATCAGCACAGAACCTCGTTGACGCGGGTTTCTGTTCAAAGGCGCTGTATTTAATATCTGCTGTTGACTGGCCAGCACTGAGCTCACAGCCAGCAGCACCGTGACCCGCGCCGGAGCCAGCTGACAGAACGCACGCACTTTCTCCAGAAGGCCCATCACCGCTCCCTGCGCTTGGGGATGCTGGACGGCACGTCAGCATGCCGCTCATGGGCCGTTGTAAACAGTGGAATCGCCAAAAACAAGTACAACCATGTGAAAAACAGCACTAACTAGACTGAGGGGGACACTTGCATCCAGGTGGCCGACACGAGAAAGCAGAGCATCGGCGCGTCCCACCTCCGCAGGGACGCGCATCGGGACGTGGCGCTCCCCCTGCACACGCCCTCGAGCGACCATGGGGCATCGAGCATATTGACTTTGGGGTTACAGATAAATTCTAGCGAGTGGGTGAATTTGCAAAAACAGAACCCGTGAATAGTGAGAGCCAGCTGTATAGACTTAAATATATGCACGTACGTATTTACACACATAGAAGCGTGTGTATATTCTCTTTCAAAAGTCAAACTAAAACCACAGCCTCTCATCATTTGTTCTGTTCTAACTTGGTTTGCCAAACAAAGAAGTTCCTCAAAGGCGTTCAAAATTATTGCCTTCTTGCAGTCTTATTTTAAGATTTTTAGGTAAAATGGGTATAATTTTTCAGAATACAGGTCTGTGGCAGAAGCTGCGTTGTGCCAACTCACGCTGTTCTATGTAAGAATGCTTTTAAGAAACACAAAAAGGTGACACCCTTTCTGCAATCCTTCTCTCCAGATCTTCCGGCAGGTCCTTTTTAAAGACCGCAGCAGTGGCCAACAGTCAGTCCGTTTTTAAAGTTCCCGGGCGTGGATGCAGGCTCAGCTCCCTGTCACCTGGCTGTGTGTGATGTGGGGGTGAACCAGCCAGGACTGAGTTTGGAAGAGACGGAAGCTACGGCAGTGCCCATGCATCCTCCACAGGCATGGTGTTTGCATAAGTTAACTGATGTGTCAGTGGGTGCTGGTGTTAGACATTTTATTTGATGTACATTTAAAGTTATGTAAACCAAAGAAAATGGCACAGTCTGCCCCGGCCAGCACCTCTGGGCGCCACCTGAGAACGGCCCCTGGCGTGGGCCCTGTCGAGAAGCTTCCGTGTGGGGTGTGGCTCTGACCCTGAGAGCACCCCAAGCTTGGGATCTTAATGCCGAGCTGCAGCCCCAGCTGACCGGGTCAGAAGATGTAAGACGGGCTGGGTTCTGGCCAGGTCCACTCTGAGCCCCGACTTCCTCTGAGAATCCTCCTCCCAGCCTGATAAGCCTGCTGTCCCCACTTGGCAGGTGAGCAGACTGAGGCCCAGAGAGGAGACATCGCCCGCCCGGGTCACATGGCGTGAGGCAGGGAGGCCAGCCCAGGCTGGCTGCCCCCAGAACCCACTCCCAGTCGTTACACCATCAGCAAAGCCAGGTGCTGCCCAGCAAAGAGGGGACATACCTTCAGCCGGTCCCTGAAGCCGAGGACCTGGTACTCCAGCTCCCGGAGCCGGGGCTGGGTGGAGTCCATGGATCCCAGTAAGTCCAGGACCTCCTGGAGGGGCCCCTCAAGGCTCTCTCCAGGCCGGTCCGCTCCGTGCCTGATTTCTCCTTCATCGGGGCCTTCCTGGCTCCCTGAGATCCCGTGGTCTTGGAATGGGGAGCCCCGTGGCAGGGTGGGGCTCTCTACTCCCAAATTCCTCCAGCCAGGCGGCTCCACGCGCGAGCCTCCAGCCAGGTGAGCAGCCTCTGGCAGGAGGCCCAGGACCGGGGGGTCCTCCTGAGCCTCCTCTTCAATGGAGGCGTTGGGGCCGATGGCCAAGGGCAGGAACCCCACGTCCGAGGTGGACGCTGATGTGCTGGTCTCAGTGTCCCGGGGGTCCTCGGAGCTGAAGGAGTCCATCTCAGGCAGCTCCTGACTGCGGCTCCGCAGGCCGGGGCCCTGCAGGTCACTGTCAGACAGGCAGCTGAGGACGGAGGTGGCCCTCGGCCTACCCACCAGCAAGGCCTGCTGTGCTGGCTGCTGCAGGACAGACTGGAGAGAGAGACATAGGACCAGCCTCACCGGCCATCCCAGGGACGCCCACGGCTGCCCCGAGGCCCCCACAGACGCTTGCTCTGCACGCTCACATTCTCAGGATGGCTGAGGTCTGCCAAGGTGACTGGCGACCCAGAGGTGCTGCCAGGAGCCTGGAGCCTCTCCCTGTCGCCGTCACCCCTCTAACTCACTCCTTTCCAGCCCCAGCGGCCTCCTTGCTGTTTCTTACACCCTCCAGGCTCATTCGCAGATTCCCACCTCAGGGCCTTTGAACTGACTATGTTCTCAGCGTCACTGAAGGGTGACGTTCTTCCCCATGTGTTGTGGCTTGTGCCCTTGCCCCCTCAGGTCCTTACTCAGATGTCACCTTTTCTAGGGACCTTTCCCTGGACACTTTATCTTAAATAGTAACTCCCACCTTGCCCTGGTGGTCCCTTCCCCCACGCTGGATTTTCCCCTGGTCCTGATGTCCTCACCTGGCCTAGAGCCTAGCCGTGGTTTTGAATGAGTGAGTGAATGAAGGAGTGAGGACCTGGCTGTGGTACGCACTGAGTGTTCATCCTCTGAAAACAGCAGCTGTCCTTAAGCATTCAGCGGTCACCCGCCCTAAGGGGCTTCCGATCCCACTGCGTTCCACCCTCGCCTCCAGGAGGGCGCAGCATTCTGACCTCTAGAGGCCGTCCCGGGCCGGAGCAGAGGGCAAGGATCTGAATGGAGGCGTGCGGCACAAACCCTCGCCCTCTGCGTGTCAAGCAGCCCCAGCATCACGGTCGATGCTCCTGCTGCCCCGTCTCTTGCCTGGCCTCCTCTCAAGCACTTCTCGTTATTCATTCATTTACCCCTCACAAGACCCCATCAGGGCAGTGCTGTCATTCTCATTTCTCTGATACAGAAATCGAACTCCAGAGAGGTTGAGCAACTTGCACAAGGTCACACTGCAGGTAAGAGGCATAGACAGAATTTGAACCTAGGCTGTGGGGCTCCAGAGTCCATGCTCTCCACTATAGATGACGTGTTAACCAAGATGCACTGGCCCCCATGGCCAGACAGTCTTCTGTAAGCGCTCAGGTTGCTGGGCTCGTGTAAAGCCTCCCTCCCCGCTGAGGGTCCAGCCCAGCGTCACCCTCCCCACCCCCGTCTCTCTGCCTAGACTCTCACTGGGGCACGCGCTGTGGGGAGGCACTCGCACTCGGGTGGAGGGACACATGTGCAAGGTTCTTCACTCTCCTGTCGCTGGCGACACCAAAAACGCAAGCAGCCTCAATGTCTCAAAGGAAGTAGGATGCAGCCACACATGCACGTGGCGCGGGAGAGACTGAGGGAGCCCGGGACAGGGGGCTCTGCTCTGCCGCCCGTGCCTCACGAGGCTAAAGAGGCTGCTCTGGAGGGGGAGCCGGAGGAGAAGGCGCCCCGGCTGCCAGGCGGCACGGGGCGGATCCGGGGGAAGGCGACCACAGTGGTTGCCGCTAAGGAGGGGACCAGTTCCCTGGCGGCCGCAGGAAAGATGTTTTACTGTACACGGTCTCAGAGTATTACCTGCTAGAAACACATACTGCATTCAAGTTTGAAACAAACACATTGGAGGCCCCGGCCACGGCTGGGGCGGTGGAACCGTCCAGAGAGCCCATCCCAGGCGCCCAGGAACCAAGTCCAGAGGCCCCCAGCGTGGAGAGCCAGCAGCAAGGAGGAGAAAGCACAGAAAACACCCAGGAGAACCCCAAGGAAGGGAGGCTGAGCCCAGGCTCGCTACTTCTGGAGGTGGCCGCTGCTGGCCCAGCCCCCGTGCCGGCCCGGAGAGCACCCCCCAGGCCCCACAGGCTCACTCACCAGGTAGTATCTCTCCCGGAAGCTGGGGGTGCTCGGGGGCGTCCAGTTGTACAAGGAGCCCTTCCTGCTCCCCAGGGAGAACTTGCCCGTGGGGCTGGGAGACACCAGGAAGCTCTCAGTGTCAAACGGGCTGGAGGAGAGGACAGGGGTCACCGGTCCTGGGAGGACATTGGCACAGACAGGACCCAGGGGTCTCAGGAGGATGGAGGCTGGGGGAGGCGCAGGGCCCGGCCAGTGCCCGGGAACTCAAGGTCCCCATTCGCAGCTGTCTGGGAAACGGCTCTCGGCCTCCAGCACCCTGAGGCCCTTGGCCGGATGGCACATGTGAGGGACACCCCGCTCAGAGGCCCCTCGAGCGGCTCAGCAGGTGAGCGGTGGCCGCTCAGTTCTGCCATTGTCTGGGTAGACTGTGTCCCCACCCCTCAGATTGCTCATCTGGAAGGGGCGCCACTACAGAAGGATGTCGTGTCGGCCCCGTGACGGGTGAGGCTGGGTCCACGGCAGGGTGGGGGGGTGACGCTCAGCCTGGCGCAGGTGGGCCCACGGGCAGAGGCCCTGCAGCCCTTCCAGGACGCCTCCCCTGCCCGCCCAGGGCCCGGCCGAGGTGGTGTGGCGCTGGCAGCCCTCTGCCCTGTGTGCTCCAGGGGGCTCCCAGAGCACGTGCTCCGGCCCCTAGACAAATGGGGACACTGAGGCTGGGGTGACCACTTGCCCAAATTCACCCGCCTCCTGGGAGACAGCAGCAGCTCTGGGGCCACGCCCGGACACCCACCCCAGGGGAGTGGGGACCGGCCGCCGCTGGTCAGAGTGAGCTGCAGGACAGGCGGCCCGGCCTGGCCCCTTGGTGCCCGCTGCATCTGCCCTGAGGAACGAGGGGAAGGGTCCGTCGAAACGCAGGGTCTCACTGGGGAAGAGAGCGCTGTTGCCCACCCGCCCTCTGGGAACCACCCGCGGCCACTGAAATGCAATGCTCAGGGCAGCACCCCCACCCCAGGCAGGAGCGTTCCATGAGTGTCCCCCATCCACGGGTCTGTGGCCCAGGGGGGACTCAAGGTGACCGCTCAGCCTGAGCCCGCTGGGCCGCAGGGGTCAGAGAGGACTGAGGTGCGGGAGCAGCAGGGAGCACCATCCTGGGCAGAGACGGCCCCTCCAGGGAGCCCAGCCCAGGGGGCCGCTTGGCTCTTGAAAAGCCACTTGCTCCAAAGTGAGAAGGAATTACAACTCAGAGGGGCGAGGCCTGCCAGAGGGTCTGGCCCAGGCCTGTCCCTGGGGCAGGATGAGGGCAGGATGCCCACGTGGATGCTAGTGTGCAGTCAGGCCACCAGGGGGAGCCAGCAAGGGCCTGTCTCTCCTCTCTGGGTGGGAGTCCCTCGGTGGGAGCTTGGGGCTGGCCTTGGGGTGGGGCAGCAGGGCTGGGGAAGTGGCCCCTACTCACTTCCACAGCACCTCCAGCTGCAGCTTGATGGTGCCCAGCTCTGTGATGTCCACCACAATGACCTGCGGCCGGGTCGTGAAGAAGTCGGCGATGTCACATGTCACAGTGCCCACCGCCAGCGAGCTCAGGCCCCGCAGCTCTGTCACCTGGGGGATGGGGAGTTGTGGGTGGTCTCCGATCGGAGCCTCTGGGCGCCCCGGCCCTGCCCCTAGGCCCCACCCACCTTGATCTCGAGGTTCTCGTGCAGGGTGGGGATGAAGGCCTTCTCCTCTTCCTCCCAGGTCTGACTGTCATCCGACTCAATCCGGCCCTTCAACCTCCAGCGCTGGCGGCCCAGGCGCATGAGCACCTGTGGACAAGGCCCAAGAAGGGACAGGTCAGCCCCAGGTGGACGCCCCACCTGCCAGGGGGCCCTCCCTTCCAGCCAGGTGGGGATGGGGACAAACCCAGCTGGGACCCTGGTTCCCAGCAGCTCCCAACCCCCAAGGCCTGGCGGGGAGCCCTGAGGACTGACCCTAGAGGGTGGCCATACCTCGTACTGGTCTCCAGGACAGAGGCGTGCATAGCCCACCAAGCCTGGAACACAGAGACGGGCTGATCTCCTCTTGCCCTCCGCTGCCCCTGCCCGTGGACCACAGGCCCTCACCAGGGATGCCCCCTGCCCCCACCCAAGGGTAGGTAGCAGCTTCAGGGAGGGATAAGCTGTCATGACGGACACTAGCTAGGCCTGGGCCCTCACATCCAACTCACAGAGGGGACGGGACTTGCCCAAGGTCCCATGTCACACGAATGGGAACCCAGGGCTGGGCCTGGACCACTGGGAGTCTGACCAACCCTTGACCCTCAGCAGAAGTCCGGGAGCCCCAGAAGTTCTGAAACCCCACCCAGACTGGCCTCTGCCCCTACTCAGCTCATTACCTTTCATCCTGATGTGGAACTCGCCCAGGTGAACCTCCAGGGCCCCCTCGATGAGCCACATGTCCTGCAAAGCCCCACACAGGGCGCTCGCCGCTGGCCCGGGATTGGCCGCAGGGGAACGCACAGACCCTGCCGTCAGAGGCCCGTGGGCGGACAACCATCTTCCCCGGGGCCCGCCCCAGCCCCCAGCGCCCGCGCCCACCTCGGTGCACTCCTGCAGGCTGCGGCCCAGCTCCTGCAGGCTCTCCCGAGAGGCACGGCTGGGTGGGCACCGGGAGAAGGCACGCTGCATGTTGGAGGCGCCGTCGCGCAGGCGGCACTGGATGCAGTAGCCCTCGTAGAGCTCATCCACCTGCGGGCACAGGCCGCTGGGTGCCACCCGGGCTGGGGGGGGCAGGGCCCCAGGGCCACCTGCCACCCTCACCCTCGGAGAGGCTGCCCCAGCTGACATCCCCACCCCAACCCCTGACGGCATCGCACCCTGCACGGTCACGCTCTCGACTCTCGTTCCCCCACCCCATAGAGGGTGAGCCCACGGGGGCAGGGACCACGTCTGCCTCATCCACTCCATATCCCCACACCTGGCAGCGGCTGGCGTGCAGTTGGTGCACAATGAAAACTAGTGAACTGGACGGGGAAGGCGTCACCCCCACCCCTGCCTGAGTTTTCAGCTATAAAACAGGGGAGGTGGGTTCCTCATGTCCTGGGGGAGAGTAAAGCGAGATCTTGGAAGGGTCTACAGACTTTAAAACTTAAAGGACTTGCTGTGCGACTTTGGGCCAACCCTTGTCCCTCTCTGGGCCTCCACTCTCCCATCACTACAATGGGAGTTTGGACTCAACCTTCCCAGCCCTCTGAGACCAAGCATGAGGTTTTGCTGTCTAAACCCCACAGTCCACCCTCCGGTCCCCACCTCAGGGCTCGGCCCTGCAGCGCCGGCTCCTCTTCAGCTTCCTCCAGCCGCCCGGCACCCGGAAGGCTGGGGGCTAACCCAGCGGAGGCCCAGCCAGCCCAAGACTTCCCCGGCCCCAGCCTGCGGCACGGCAGGGCCCACTGACCTTGCTGATGTGAAACTCCATCTTCCGGATGTGCCTTTCCACGGAGCGCGTTTGCTTCTCCAGAAAAAGAAAAGATGTGTAAAGGGGCCTGGCCCCCCCGCCCCCCGGCCCTGCCCCCTCCTGCAGGTCCTAACACAGAGAACTGGGCTCGAAGCCAGGCCAGCCCCTCACCATCCCAGGGGAAGGCTCATCGCTGAGCCTCAGTTTCCCCATTTGTAAAACGAGGAGGTGGCCGGAGGATGGAATGCGAACAAAGTTGTTATACTTGTCAGCCAGGCCCAGCCTCGGCCCACGTGCCTCCCACGTGCAGACAGGGGAAGCCTCACTCACCTTGTCCAGGTCGTAATAGAAAGCCTGAAGGGGGAAGGAGAGAGGAGAAGGGTCAGCGATCCGGACGCTCCTCCAAGACGCACGAGACTACATTGCAGGGGTGCCTGAGCTCAGAGGACAGAGAAGCCGGCAGCCACTCCATCCTCTGAGGCCTGCAGTCAGCCGGCCATGGTCCAGGCCACAGAGGAGGAGTGAGTACCCACAGGCACTTCGGGAGAGGCAGTTCTAGGCCTGGCCCGATTGCCCAGCTGTGTGTCCCAGGCAAGTTACTCCACCTCTCTGAGACCCTACCTGCTTATGTAAAAGGGGGTAGCTGTAGCACCTGCCCGAAAGGATTGCTATGAAGAATAAAGAACACAATAAGCACTCAACAAAATGGGGACCATCGTGGTTCATTGTTTAGGGGATGACTTCAGCCATGACCAGAAGAACCGAGAGTGGGCAGAGGGCACCGCCCACGAGCTCCGGCCTTAGGAAATGGCAATGTGGACCGTCCAGCCCCGCCGGGGCCGGGGTGCTGCCAGTGAAAAGAACATGCTGTCAGAGCCAGCAAGTCTTTGTTAACGGGCTGGATGGTAAATATTTTAGGTTCTGCGGCCACATGGTCTCTGCCGATGTGGCGTGAAAGCAGCCACAGACGGCACGTAATGACGGGTATGGCCGTGCGCGGATAAAGTTTGTTTCTAAAAGAGGCTCTGGTTTGCCCACGTGGGTTACAGTCACCGTGTCTGGGCCCGGAGGAGTCTCCACAAGGTTGACGGTGCACCAGGAGAGACAGTGGGATGCAGGAGAGGATGTGAGCGAGATTTCATCTTTATGAGACAGCCGTGGACCAAACCCTCTGTACACATCTGTACGTGCGATTATGTGACCAGGGAGAAAATACGGAAAGGTAAATCCTAGACTGTGTCCTCAAGGGTTAACAGAGAAGATGGGGCCTCAAGCAGAAAGGAAAGATGGGCTAAACCCCCGAAAGTCTGCATTTTCCTGTGTACGCTTTTATGTGAAATTGTACGCCTGGGATTACGATATGAAAACTCTGTGTAAGAAATAAAGAAATGGGAACGTCCCCAAGCCTTTGGAAAGAAAAGTGACCGCACAGCAGCCTCTCAGAAACCGAGAACCAGCAGCGTCCAGGGAGGCAGGACCCCAGGCCGGTCATCCGGCTGTGCAGCCCCAGTGGAGTGGCTGCCCCGTCCCCGGCCTCAGTGTGCCCGTGTGTGAAATGAGAGCAGCTAAAACATATGAACCCTTAAACCCTCGCCTCCCTTAGAGTCACTTCTAGGACCAAGAGAGATGGGCCATGAGAACCACTGAGCCACATGGGAGGGTGTGGCGGGCGCTGGGCTGGGTGGGGAACAGGCAGCGGGATCCTGGCACCATCCGCGCTGACCACCCGCCCACCAAGGGCAAGAAGGGGGCCAAGGAGTGACTGAGCCAGCCAGCCAGCCAGCCTTCCCCAAGGGGGCCGGCCCACTCGTGAGGCTGGGGGCCCAGCCTCCCACCCCTCCGACCTCCAGGGTCTCCTCCGCTGAAGCTCGATCCGGAGGAGGCCGGATGCTATTTTGAGAGAAAGACCCGTTTCCCTCTCCCGGTCTTTGCAGTCCCTCACGGAGCGGGTGGCCTGCTCCGGGCTCCAGGCTTTGGTGGAGGGGTGCTGGAACCAGCAGCAAGGCCCCCGCTTTTGCTTCTAGAAGTCTAGTCGCACTAAGGATGGGAGGGTCTTCCCGAGACTGGAAAGAAAGAGCCTCTGCGGAGGGACAGGATGCGGCAGGGCGAGCAGGGACCCTACGGACTCCAGTTACATGGAAGTTCCCCATAAACAAGCGATCTTTTTTTTAGTATGTGTCCCAACCATTGCCCAGAACGTACTTATACTGGAAAATTTTGTTGTTCATCTGAAAATCAAATTTAACTGGGCATCCTATTTGTTTGCCTGTTTGTTTCTGGTCTTGGTTTTGGGGTCTCTTTTTTGCTAAATCTGGCTCTGCTAGGGGGTGAGTCTGGAGCCAGCCACGCCCTCCAGATGGCAGGAGGACCACAGAACTGCTGGATGTTGGGGACGCAGGCTTGGTGGAGCCAGCGTCAGGGCCACTGTGACACACCCAGAGTCGATGCCCGACCCAATTTCCTGGCATCGCAGAAGCCGCCCGGATGGCAAGGCACCCAGATGGCCAAGGCCTGGGAAATAGGGCATCGAAAACATGCGCGCCTCTGGGCACCCACCTGCCCTAGGGCGCTTCTAGACCCAGAGAGGACGGAGCTGAGCCCTAAGACACAGGATGACCTGCGGCAGTATGGCGGGGCGGGGGGGGGCGGGGGGAGCTTCCCACCAGCCTGTGAGGTTAATTCGTCATAAACTAAAGTCCCTTCCCTGCCCTCTGAGTTCTGAGACGGGATTCACACCCAGATACAGGCAAGGGGGTGAGGGGGGTCCACCCTGAGCCCCGCCGGCTACGGGGTGGGAAGGGCAGGAGGTCTCACCAGCCTGGAATTCCTGCGGGCGTCCTTGTGGCGTCCTGACAGGTACCCCAGCTCGGCCTGCTGGACGCACAGATGCTCCCTGTGAGGGGACGAGGGCAGAGTTTGAAAAGGAGCAAGAAGAGGAAAAGAAACAGGCAGACGACCAGTGCTCCCCAGTGGGGCGGCACCAGCGGTGGTCCTAGTGGGCTCCGAGGTCAGAGGGCAGAGCCATCACTGCCACCCAAGCCTGGCCCAGCCGCTCGGCCTCCACGTCCCACATGCCGAGGGCTGCCAGCCCGGCGCTCTGCACGGTGGGGACTCTCTCAGGTAATTCCCCAAACAGTCCCACATACAGGCGCTACTGCTGTGACACCCATTTTAGAGACAGGCTGACTGACCCTTGACGACACCCAGTCACCCAGCAAAGGGTCACACGGCAGGAAGAGGCCGAACCAGGTCTGAAACCAGGCAGCGGGCTCCAGGGGCCAACACCTCCACCCCAGCCCATGGGGAGGTCAGCGCGAGCACGCCTCCCTCACAGATGCCCGGGGCCAGGGCCCGAGAGGGCCTGGAAAACCCATTCTAGAAAGCACAGAGTGGTGGGCCGAGAGGGGGCATTTCAAGTTGTGTTTTCTAGCCAGAGAGATTCGGACAGGAAATCCAAGATCTGGACTTGGGGGCCGGAGTGGGGGCCCTATCTTGCTCCATCATAAATTTGCTGGGTCACCCCAGGAAGGTGACTCACCCTCGCTGGGTCCACCTATACCACCTTCTGCCAGGCCACCGCTTGCTCAGGAGTTGAGCTCCCCGGGAAGAATGGGATGCCATTGACCCCAGATAAGTCTCAAACATACGGGGTCACCAGGAGCTGTCCCGGGAGACAGTCGCCTTCGGGGTGGCCTCTGCCCTCCAGGCACACACCCCAGCGCCTACTCTGCACCAGCACTGGGCCAGGCATGTCATGCCCATCGTGGGAGGAGCGCGAGGGAGGCCCCCTGGGTGGGGAGCCAGGCCCTGCCAGTGGGGGAGGTGACATTGGCCCCGAGCCCAGGGGGAGCAGCGGGTCAGGCCAGCATCTGCCCAGGAACCCCCGCCCCACTTCCTGGCCGTGTGATCCTGGGCAAGTCGTTTTCTATTGTTGGGACTCAGTTTCCTCGCCTGGCAAAGGAGGCTGAGATTTCTCACAGGGCTCTTTAGAGGTTCAAGGACAGGATGAATATAACGCCTCGAACAAGTCGTGGCTGCTGCTGCTGTTGTCAATCAGAGAGGGTGACGAGGTGGAGGGCAGGGTGCCCCAGGAGCAAGGAACAGCATTCACCTCAATAAACGCGCGTTGGATGAGAGACCCGGGGAGCCGCAGCCCCCGTGACGCGACTCTCCACTGCCCGGGCACTGTTTCGCAAGACCAAGGCACAGACTCATGCGGGAAGAGCCAAGGCACATTTGCGGATAGGCTAAGGCCCGGTGGGGACAGCAGTAAATGATGAAAGAAAAGTCTAGAAAGGTCGAAGGTCAGAAAGGACCCTGAATGCCCCCCAAGGGCAGTAGGGAGCCACGGAAGAGATTAGAGCAGAGGAGGGAGGGGCAGGGGGAGGAGGGGCGGGGTGGGGGCTGTGAGAGCAGCAAGGAGGCTGCTGCCGCAGACCAGGGGCGGGGGAGGTGGCCTGCACCGCCGCCGGGGAGGAGGAGGCAGGACGGAGGAGAAATGTGCAGGGGCTTCTGGCAGGAGAGCCGCAGGCGGCATGGCCAGGGAGGCGGGGCGGCGTCAGGCAAGGATGCTGCACTTGAAGGCACAGAGCTGTGAGCAGCCACGCAGCCCAGGCCTCGAGCTTGCTCCCGGGCCCCGCTGTGCTCACCACGTTTCTCTCTGGGCCCAGACCTCTTCCACGGTCCCCGGATCTGTACCAGCTACCACCTGTCCTCTCCTCGTGGACAGCCTCTCTACCCCCTCCCCTGCCCCCACATCCCATCCCGCCGGCAATCCTGTCCCCTCCACCTTCGAATGTATCCCAAAGTGGCCCTGTCTGTCCCCACTAGGATGCCAGCTCCAGGGGTCAGGGATTTTTGTGTTTCTGCGCGCCTGGCACTCCATAAGCCCTCAATTAAGACACATGGAGGGAGTGACTGAATCTTTCTCTTCCAGCCTCTGTCCAGCTCAGTCAGTCTGCCCTTCACTCAAATCCAGCCCCCCCGACCTCCTGCTGCTGTGCACACGCCTGCCTCAAGGCCTTTGCACCTGCTGTTCCCTCTGCCTAGGATGCTTGTCCCCCAGAGGCCAGCATGACGCTTCTTCTCAGACTGTTGAGGTCTCAGGAACCATCGGGACCTCCTCAGTGAGTCTCCTTGGGCCACCCTGTCTGACAGGCCTTCCACGCGCTGTCTCTCCATCACCTTTCTTGACTGCACTCAGGGCTGGTGGAAGTTACGTTATTGATCATGTTCCTTCTTTATTGCCTTTCCTCCTCTGCACTCTAAGCTCCGTGAGACCAGGTCCTCCTGCCGTATTTGCTGTGTCCCCAGCACCCAAGGACGGGGCCAAGCACGTGGCTGCACTCAGGACATGCTTGTTGACTGAATGAATAACTGGAAGCTCCCTCTGTGGCCTCTTACAGATAAGACCCAACCACGCTCCCCAGGAGGAAGCAGAGAGGAGCAAGCAGGTGAGCCCAAAAACACACTTTTTAGAGGCAACAGCACTCGTCCTTACTTGAGGCCTCTCTTCAGTGCTTCGAAGATCTTCTTCACCTGCTGCGGCTTGGGGTCGGGGCCCACAGACCCCTTCCGCAGTGTGCCGTACATCTTGGAGGATTTCGCAGGCATCCGAGATCTCACTGAGTTCCCGTGGATGGACTTTCTGTGAGAAGGAATGGAGGGGTCAGAGCAGCGGGCTGGACAAAGCCCATCCAGGGGCAGGCACTTTGGGAACAGAGGCCTGAGCCCCAGGCAGTCAGGAGACCTGGCTCAGGCCCACCCCATCGCCACCAAGCTTCATGGTCTTGAGAAAGTTGCCTAAACTCCTTGGGCCTTGGTTTCCTCATCTGTAAAATGAGGGCTTGGATTTGAGGATTAAAATAATAATAATAATAATAACCAGATATGAGAAATTAACTTACAGTGAGAAATACAATCGAGCAGCCCAAATGCCAATGTCCTCTGTTCAGCATGCTCTGTCTGTGCAGGCAAAGCAACGTAGGAGGCCAAATCGTAGTCCTGTGGTGTACCCGTTGGGTGGGCACCCAATGGCTTTGCCTGCCCAGCTGCCATCCCCCTCCCTCTGTTAATAGCACCTCACTTTCCTCTGGGGCACCTCTCCAACGCTGCTCTTTATACATGTGGTTTGGAGAGAGATGGCCTAAAAAATCACCACACGCACACGCACACGCACACGCATACATGTGCATTCTGAGGCACACCCATGTCCCAGTCCTGGGATGGTCAACATATTGTACCCCGGCCCACGGAGAGGCACGGGACACAAGTCCAGCCAGGAACCCTGCCAGGAATTCGGTTCCAAATTCACTGGAGGGGGAGGTTCTTCCCACCAGCATGTCTCATCTCAGGGAACACACACCCGGGGCTTCCGGCCGCTTCCTTTGCCACCATGTAGGGAGAATGGAGCCAACACGGAGAGAAGCAGGTGGAGACCAACCAAATCCACATGACGAGTTCCTGGATCCAGCTATGCCTGAAGCTAGAGGTGTCCATGGACTTTTGGATACATACCACTTGGTTCTCTTTTTGGCTTACGCCTATTGGAGTTGAGAGTGTGGACTGGATGATCCTAGGAACTAATGTCTCCCGGCTGGGACAGCTGTGTCTCTCAGCCTTCCAGCATTGATCGCAGTTGTGCAGGGCCAGGGTGCTCTCGTTACACTAGGGAATTGGTTTCGTTGGCATCGAAGCCCCCTCTAGAGTCTTGTGATGCTGCACCTTGTCCCCTCAGCTCGGGACCGGGGCTGGCTGGCGCAGCCTGCGCTCACCGCCACGCGTGTTTAAGTCCATCTCATCCTCTCAAGACACTGCCCCCCGACCCCGTGGCCTCATGGCTGCCTTCTCACAAAAGAGACAAGGGAGTGACACGTAAAGCCCGCCGCTGGGTCAGTTTCTTAGAGGGGAGCTGCTAGCCGTTCTCTCCCCGTCCTCCCCTGGTGCACAGCTTCCACCGCGTGCACCAGGGCCCCACGGCAATGGCTGAGCATCAAGAGGGGAAGAAGGACCCTGAACAGCCTGGCGAGCAGGCCACCCACGGCTCCATGCTGTCAGCAGAGAGGGAGGAATAAGCGTCTCATTTAAGCCCCTGTATTTGGGGGTTCCTCGTCAAAGGGACTTCCCCTCTACACTAACACGCCACCGAGCCTCAGTTTTCTCATCTGTCAAATGGGAAAACCATGGAACCTCCATCAGAGGGGGGTGCTAGGAATTCTCTCAGATGCCAGGTCAAACGTTTGGACAACGGGGGCACTTTCTAGGTGCTTCATAAATGTTTGCTCTCATAATGCTAATCACAGCCTGTCTGCATCCTCCCTGCACCCGCAGCCTGGGAAGCCGTAGGTGCTCAGCAAACGCCCAGCTGAACTGAACAGGGAAAGAGAGCGCACCAGGGGGCCCGGAGAGCAGACAGATCCCGGGACCCACGGTGCTCAGCTGGATCTGGAAGGAAGAGCAGAACCAAAGGTGCGCCCCAAGAAGTGTGTTCCAAGTCAGGGCACAGAGTGAGCAAGGGGGGAGAGGAGGCGCTAGAAGAGTCTGTGTGTGACGGGCGTGCGCGGACACGAGGAGCGGACACAAACTTGACTGAAGCAGAGGCGGGAAGATGCTGGAGGGGCCGGACCATCTTGGGACCCCAGGATGGGCGGGGGGAGGAGAGGGTCAGCTCCCAGGGAAAATGCAGCGGCAAAGACCTTGACAGTGACAACTAACATCTCCGCAGAGAAACTAAACTCGGGCCATGTCTATCGGGCCACCAGACCCGCCACCACCACGCAGCCCGCGGGCCCGGGGAGCTCACTGATAACCCGAGGAGAAGGTGCGCGCTGAGCGTCTGCTGTTGCCCGGCGCTTGCTTGGGGCTCTGTATAAATATCAACTTCCACAACCATCCTGGGAGGCAGGTATTATTAACCCCATGGCAAGGGAGGGAAACTGAGGCTCAGACAAGTGACTTGCCCCAGATCACGTAGGCGGCGGAGCAGGGATCCAAACCCAAGTGTCTGCAGACCTCAGCCTGGGATTGTAACTGCCCAGCGGGGCGCAGGGGCAGGATCCCCTCGGGGTCCTCAGAACCGCCTGGAGGACTAGTCAGACTCAGATTACTGATCCCCCAAACAGGGTTCTAACGTGTTCCCAGGTGCTGCCAATGTTGTCGCTCCTCGGATCACACTTTGAGGACCACTGTCTGGGATTCACCGTTTCCACTTCACTCCGAGACGTCCTCCTGCTGGCAGCCCAGCTCCTGGTCTCCTCGGGAGCCCATCACAGTCTGCTGCCCTTCGAGGCCTAAAATCGAGGGCACAGGACTCCTCCATTCCTTCGAACACCCGGCCCAGGCTTCCTCCGAGCCAGGCGCCGAGATGAGGGCCCAGGGGCCGGAGTCCCACCCTCGAGGACCGCCGGCTGGAGAGCCAGGAGGGGGCAAGCAGGACACAGCTCCAGCTCCTTCGCCAGGCCTGGGAGAAGGGCCACGGGGCCGCCACCACGCCCTGGTCCCCGAGAGGCTCCTCGGGTGGCCAGGCTGTGTTTCCAGCCCAGCCAGATGCTGCGCATTCCACGCGCCGACGCGGACACCTGCTGTTTACTCAGTAGAGAGGAGCTGTGCCGGCCGCCCCTGCTGATGGGGACCGAGCCCCAAGCCCCGGGTTCCTCACACGGCTGCTCGGCTGTGTCACAACAGTATGCCAGGAACACGGATTCCAGGCCCGCTGAGAACGGGGTTCAGAGGATGCTGCAGCCGGGAAAGACCTGGAACCCTGCCTTGGACCCTCAGGCACCTCGCCAAGCTGGGAGCCCACACTGTTTGGTGGGACACACACTCCTGGCCAGTCACCCACGCTCAAACCCCAGCCCCAGAGGTGACAGGTACTTAACCTGGGGAGTCTCAGTTTCCTCATCTGCAGAAGGGGCCTAGTCAGCCCCACGAAGCTGTCGTGAGATAGTCAGTTGCTCAGCAAGTATTTACTGAGCAGCTACTGCGGGCCAGATGCCATTCCAGGGGCTGCGGGGGAACAGCAACCAAGACAGACAAGAGCCCTGCCCCCTGAGCTCCCGTGCCAGCTGGGGCCACCGTGGGAAGCGTAACAAGCATAGGATCCAGACCCGACACCGGGTCTCTCTCTGGCTCCTCCAGTTACAAGCTGTGTGACTTTGGGTAGGTTATCGAACCTCTCTGTGCCTCAGTTTTCTCATCTTTAAAATGAGGGCCAGAGAAAGGGTTCTTTGGGAGTTACACAAGTTAATAAGTGGTAAGGGCTTCGAGCCATGCCCAGCAAAGGGAACGGGAGATATATATGTAGGAGTTAAATAAGATAATAAAAAAAAAACCCATATATCAGACAGTGCCTAGTGCCGAGGAAAGCGATAGAGTTGGAATAACGAGTTTAAACAGGATGATGGAGAAGGCTCCTCCAGCCAGGGGATGAGTAAGTGAAGGTGCTGTGCACGGAGTACTGGGCACAAAGCCAGGGGCCTCATTAGTGCTGGGGCTGTTAGCCACGTCTTATATGTCAAGTGACACTTTCCAGAGCCCAAGAGGGGCTGTGCTCCCTCCTCCCTCACCCTCCCCGAGACCACATCACCCACCTCTTGGAACACGCCCTCCACAGAGTTGCCATCTCCAGGCGGGCCCGGCAGAGACGAGCAGGGCCGCAGCTTGGGGAGAGGGGGGTCCCAGGCCGGCCGGGGTCCTTGCGGGCGCGCGGGGTGGACAGGCAGCTGAGCCGGGGCTGCAGCAGCCGCGCTCACCTGCCGGCTTCCAGGGCTCCGCGCCCCTGCGGCTGTGCCTGGAAGCCCGGCTCCCGTCTAAGCCTCGACAGGACAGGGCGGGTGGTGGCGCCCCAAAGCCCACCCGGCCAAGGAGGCGAGGCATCCGCCTCCAGATGCTGAAATCAGGCTGCGCGCGGGCGGTGTTGCACGGGGTGCAGGGAGCAGCCTCCGGGGGCGGGCGCTCCCCCGGCTCTGGGAGGACCCTGTAAATATTCAGTAGCTCCTGCCCGCCAGCTTCCAGATGAGCACACGCGACCTGCTGCAGCCACCCTCACGGGAGGCCCGCGGGCGGGGTCGTTGGGAAACTCTTTGTCTCCAGTGGGGACTGGAGGTGGGTGTGGGACAACTCCAGGACCGACTGGACAGCTTCAGGCCAGCACTCCAGCCGACGCCACTGTCAGCTGCCTGCTCCCCCACGTCTGGTGGCCCTGGGTGGGCCGGAGGACGACAGTCAGGCGCGTGGCCCTGGAAAGGTTCAAGCCCTACTCTGCGCTAGCCCACTCCTCCTTACGCCCGTCTCTGAGCTCTGGCCCTTTCCGCAGTCAGGGAAACTGAGGCTCGGTGATCGGCTTCTGGGCCGAGTCTGTGCCCCTCACTGCTCCACACGCACGCTGTGCTCTGTCTCCAGCCTCCTCTCCTGGAAAATCGAGGGCTGCTGCTTGGTTTTCCCACCCACACTTCCCAGCCACCCCAACGGAGGAAGCCCAAGGTGGCACGCGGCCCCTGGTTCAGGAGGGCACCTGCCTGACAGCCTGGGGGAGGCAAGACCTGGCTGAGGAGAGGCAGGAAGGGGTTAAGGGCAGCCGCGCGTGTCAGCAGGGTGGCATGGGAAGCATCAGGGTGGGCCTCTTCTTCGCCTCCCCCGCGCATCTTATTATATATGACCTTATATCATAAAATATCATTATATATTGAGTATATATGGCCATATTGTAGCAATCATTCACACCTTAGTGTAAAATTTCCCTACCAGATTACTTTCGCAAGTGAATTCTTTGTGGAATAAACAGCTCTGTCCAGAGTCAAAGGGGTTTCAGGTACCAGGACGGGGCGGGGACCAGGGACAAAGCGGGCATCAACCTGCTTAGTGGAGCCCTGCTGTCCTGCTCTCCATCTAAGGTTATTGTGCCTGACCCGCCCCAGCCGCTGAGTGCCTTGGCTGTGTGGCTGCGTTTCAGCCTGCTTGAATTACCTGGCAAATAAGGCCAGAAGGTGGGGCCTGAAACCCAATCCAGGCCATCCCGCCCCAGAGCCAGGGGTCCAGACCCCAGGGAGATGGACAGAGACAGGAAGTTAAAAATAGACGTGCTTCTTCCCCGTCCTCATGGGCAGCTTCACCCTCACCCACCGACAAGGGGACTGTGGAGGCCAGATGGTGGCCACTCAGGGACCTCAGAACCCACCCAGGCCAGGCACCCTCCAGAATTCCCCGAGGGGGCCCCCAGGAGGAGGAGCCCCCAGGAGTGACCAGGACATTTACAGCCATCAGGGCCCTCTTTCTCAGACGAGGACAGACGAGGCGGGGCCTGACTCCTGGCCTTGCTGATGACCCATGAGCCCTGGTGTCATGGGGTCGGATCCCCTCTGTTCTCCTTCCGTCGAGAGCTGACCCCAGGAATCCAGGAGGCGGCCCACCTTGGGATATTCGGGGCAGAACTCCCCGTGGGGCCTGAGGGGACATTTCTCACGGACGCAGGAAGTCCAGAGGCCCCCAGAGGCCTGACGGGAGGGGATATGCAGGCAGGACCGGCTATAGAACTCTTAAGGCTCAGCCCAAAGGAAAACGCAGGACTCTTTGTTCAAACTTGCGCGAATTTCTAGATGGTGACAGTGGAGCGTTAAATCCAAGCCCAGGCCCCACGTGAGCGCAGGGGTCGCACGCCCGTGCAGCTGGCCTTGGCTGCGGGGTCTGTGGACCCCTGCCCTGCTGCCAGAGCGCAGGGAACAAGTGCCCCAGGGGGACCAGCTCTGTGCCGGGGCGCCCAGTTCGGGAGGGTCGCGTGGGCTGGATGCCCCCCTCAGCCAGGCCATCTGCACAACTGTCCTTAGCAGCCCTGATTACAGACCCGCGGGGTGGGAGACCCCGACGGAGCCCAGGAAGAGGCCGCTGTGAAACGGCATCATTGGCTGGCCGGTCTGTCACCAGCCCCTCCCAGCAGCTTTTATGGCCCGCCGTGTGCCCTCCTCACGGTGGCGTCACACATTCTCCTCCCGGAGGCGTGGAGGCAGGGGCACTGGGCACTAACTCCCTCTGGGGCTTTGGCCAAATTTCTTCCTGTTCGGGGCTTCAGTTTCCTGTGCCTCAGCCCTTCGGTGGCTCCTCTCACACAGTGAATGTCCTCACTGGGGCCCATGAGGCCCTGCAGGGCCCTCCTCCCTCTCTCTCTACTGCCCCTCAAGCCAGCCGCATGCCACTTCTGTCCCTCAGAGTTCATTCCCACCTCAGGACCTTTGCACTTGCTGTCCACTCCACTGGAACGCTTCCCCAGTGCCCCGTCTGCACGCGATCGGCTCCTTTTCTTCTCTCTGGCCTTCACTTAGAAGGCTCCCTGCCTCATCGAGCTGCCCTCTCGCACCCGGTTCTGACTCCTCACAGCACTTGCCACCAGCCGAATCCATCTCCATTATTGTCAGCTCATTTCTGCCCCGACAGGAGGGGGGGCCCAGGTCTGTGCCCAGAGCCTGGGTGCTCGTAAGTCTCTGTGGAATGACTTAGGGACTCCTCAGGTCATCTGGGACACTCCGGGATTTCACTCCTGAGGTGCCCCTCCTCCCAGGTGAGGCTGGGAGCTGAGCAGCCCAGAGACCAGGTGGGAGAGTGAAGAGGCCTGACTGCAGGGCCAGGCATCAAGGTGGGGGGCTACTGTCAGCTGTTGAACCCCCGGAAAGGGCTATAGGAGGGACCAGGCCTGGTCTGGGGCTCCAGGGGTCCTCCCCAGACATGGCCTTGAGGCTAAGTCCCAGAGAAGATTAAGCAGGAGCTGGCCAGGGGAAGAGGAGTGGGAGAGCTCCAGGTGGAGGGCACGGTCTGTGCAAAGGCCCAGAGGGGAGAAAGGGCAACGTGGCTAAAGCACAGGGTTAAACATGAGGCCCAGCGGGGCCAGCTCACAGGGGCTGTAAGGCCACACAAGGGGCCTGGATCGTATTCTAAGTGAGATGGGCACCTCTGGAGGTTTCAGACAGGGAGTGCCATGATGAGATTTGGTTGTTGACTGACTCACTGACCACCAGGTTCTGCGCCCTGCTCTCCTTGGACAGGTGGGTGTTCGGGCCCTCAGGGTGCCCGAGGGGCTGCGACTCCCCAGGCCTGACAGCTGGCAGGTGGTGCCCCAGGGGCTTGTGCAGTGCCCGACATGAAGTGCTGGAGCCAGGGTGCCAGGCGGGCCTGGGCTGAGCGGGCCTGAACCTGCCTGCCGGGGACGCGCTGCGGCTGGAGGACACACGGTGGGTGGTCGTGAGCTCGGGTCCGGAGGCCCAGCCCCGGCCCAGCCCGGCTCCACGGACGCGGCTCCTCCCCCTCTGGAAACTTCCCACAGGACCTGCTGTGCGCCGGCGTGTGCCAGTGCTTGTCACGTGTCACCTCGTCACACCCTCATGACAACCCCGAGAGGGAAGGCCGTTCGTGATCCTCATTCACAGGTGAGGAAACCGAGACCCAGAGAGGTGAAGTCACCTGCCCCAGGTCACAGCATTCTGTCCAACAGGAAGAACATTCCATCCCAACCCCACCCCTCAGAGACTAAGCTCCCACTCTGAACCAGTCTTGCTGTGTGGCCTTGGGTGAGCGGCTCCGCCTCTCTGAGCCTCGCTTTTCTGGTCTACCAAGTGGGTCTGATAAGCTCAGACAGATCGACTCCTGGGACCGACTGCAGGAGCGTGCGAGATGACACCTGTTCAGGTCTCGAGGAAATCACAGGTTTCTCCTGACACTGAGTCTCTCTCACACATCACACACGCACACACGCACATGCACACGCACACGCACACACACACGCACCCCGTGTCCTGGGCTACAGGCCTGGCAGGAGAGGGAGCTCAGGGAGCCTGGCAGTGGGAGGAGGATGTCCCTGCGTCCCCGCCCGGCCCTGGAACCAGCCCCGCCCCCGCGGCCCGGGCAGAACTTACGCGATCCTGCGGCTCTGTGCGCTGCTGAAGCCTGCGAACGAGGCGCTCCGGCCCACGACCCCCACGGCCCCTGCGTCCCCCGAGGACAGGAACCGCACCCTCACCGACATGGCCGTGACCTACAGGGACAGGACAGACAGTCAGCCTCGCATGTCGCCGGGCGGGTGCCGACCCCGGCCGCCCACCTGCCACCACGGGCCCGAGGTCCTCACAGCAGCCCCAGAGAGGGGCTGGCCAGTGCTGTCCCAGCTCACAGATGAGGAAACTGAGGCTCAAGGAGGTTAGGGACCCTGCCTGGGGCAAGTGCAGGAGCGAGATTGGAACCCAGGTCTCGGTACTCTGCGCTCGGGTCCTTAATGCCTGAGCGATGCTGAGTGCTCGTGCGGCTGGAAACAGCGCCTCCTGAACCCAGGTCTTCTCACCTCCCCCTGGGCTGCTCCTCTCTGCCAGTGACCCCCCCCCCCACCTCACTGAGCACCTGCTGTGTGCCAGACACTGTGCTGGGGATGCGCACTGAGCAAGGCGGGCAGAGTCCCTGCCCTCCAGGGCTCCTGGTCCAGCCCCTAGGCAGTTGCAGTAAGGAGTCGATGGGGAAGTGATGGGGGAGCCCAGGGAGAGCCGGACCCAGCCACGGAGGAGGTGACCAGGAGCTGAGAAGGCAAGGCTGAGGAGGGGAGACGGGAAGGGAAGGGAAGGGAAGGGAAGGGAAGGGTAGCTAAGGCAGAGGGAACAGTATGGGCAAAGGCCTGGAGGTGCAGAGGACATGGTGTAATCCAGAAAAAGAAGGAAATTCAGTGGATTGGGGCATGGCTCCGGGTGAGGTTGGAGAGGTCAGCGCAGCACAGGTCACGGGCGCCTTGGTGGCTCCAGGGAGGAGTTTGGCCTTGCAGTTCAGCAAGGGCAACTGGGAGCCATGGAGGGTTTTGAGCAGGGAGTGACAAAGCCCAATTCGCATGAGGCCGGGCTGCCGATTAAGGGTTTCCAGAAGCCCCTGATCCATGGCCCGCCTCCGACCTGGGCTGCGAAGAGGCCAGCCCAGAACCTGGCTGTCTTTTCCTTTTTCCAAACCACCTCTAGATTGGAATAACGCCACCCCATCCCCTGGGAATGTCACCCAGCGTCTTCCATCATGGACGATCGGAAAGTTCGCCCCATATCTAACCTGAATCTCTGCTGATACAGTTTCCTACCTTGCTCCTAGCCAGGGTGGAGTCGGTCCAAGGATGCCAGGGACCCCACTGCCCAGGCCCAACCCGTAAAGAATCTCCACCCCCCCAACTCCGTCGCTGTCATCCCGCTTGGCGAGGCCCCTGCCTTCCACGTCCCCTCACCCAGCCGCTGAACCCAGGCCCCACGCCTTTGCTCACACTGGGCCTCTGCCTGGAGCGACATTCTCTTTCAAGCCTCGTCCCTCCGGAGTCCAGTCCCGCATTTGGCCCGCAGTCAGCCCCGGCCCTAGGCTCCAGAGCCTCACTCTGCTCCCCCCGCCCCCGCAGATGGGTGCAGCCCCCGCCCCGCTGCCCCACGTGTGCTGCACGCAGGCGGGTGAGGGAAACACAAAGGCTGGCCTGGCTCTGACCACGGCGGTGCCTGTGCCTCTCAGCGGCTCGGGGCCTCAGTGACCACGTCCGTGGAATGGAAATTCAGGGAAGGACCATGGGACGATGTGCTGAGAGCACAGGACGCGGAAGAGACGGGAAGAGGCGGCTGTTTGGGCTGCTGGCCGGCCAGACCCCAGCCCCGGGGGAGCTGCTGAGTGGACGAGCCAGGGAGCGACCACCAGCCCTGACGGGCCGCTGGCGAGCATTTGCTGTGTGCCCACCAGGGCCAGGGACTGTCACACGCTATAAACCCATGAGCTGCGCCCTGTGTGTGGACGGGGACGTTGAGGCAGCCTGGTGGCGGAGCCCCCATGTACCCAGTGCTCGTCACTGAGCCAGCCCCACGCTCGGCGCTCAGTGTCAGCCAGCTCAGTGAAGCCGCACGGCCCTCTTAGGCATGGGGGCCATTGCAACCTAACTCCACAGCTGAGGAAACTGAGGCTCAGCGAGGTGACACGACGAGTCCAAGAGCCCAGCGGGGAGGCGGCAGAGCCAGGTTTGGAATGCGAGTGTGACTGCTGCTGCCAGCACTTCTCACCACGCAGTCTGGGGTCCCCACGGCCCCCACCTGTGCGGGCTGCTGCCGGCCTGGACCAGGTCGCGAGAGTCAACTGTTAAGGTTCCAGGAATTTCGGTAGCTTGGGATCCACTGTGGTGGGAACACGCACCGAGTGGGGCTCCGCGAGCGTGCCCAGTGAGGGCTCCTCCTGCTGGCGTTAGACACTGACGGCCCCCCGCTGCCTTGGCGGCACCTGCTCCGGGCGCCTTCCCAGACGGCTGACCGCCTCCCTCCACCCACCCACCCACCCCTGCCAGCCTGCTGGGCAGCTCCTGCGGCCTCCTCGGCCCTCCGATCCGGGGAGAGCGGGACAGCTGCTCAGCAGCTGGAAACAGCCGCGCCGACTCCCTGCTCAGTGCCAGCCCCGACAGCGGTTCACAGCGCATGACAGCGCCCCGAGGTGCCCACCACACTCCTCACATGAGGAAGGAGGCTCCAGGGCAGGGAGGTCGGCTTGGGAGCCTCTGTCTCTGCGAGGTCTGGCCGCCCTGGAGGACCCGCCTCCTGGCCGAGCCCTCCTTCTCCTCCAGCCAGACGCGGCCTCCCCTGGCACCGCTGCCTCTGGCTGCGGGCCGGGAATGGTGACCTGCCTGCCCCGCTGGACAGAGAGTGCCCTGCAGGCAGGCCGGGTGCCTGGAAGATTCCAGCCCGTCTTCACAGGCGGAGAACAGCGGTGGCAGGCAGAGCTGCCCACCCATGGCCAGCAGGGCCGAGGCCGTGGGGCAATAAGGAGGCTCAGACAGATCCTCTGCTGCGGGCCGGCTCCCAGGTGGGGCTGGCGGCAGCGGCTTCTGTGAAGAGAGCGAGCTTCCCAGCTTTGCAGACCGTGGAGTCCGTGTCACCACGCAACTCCCCGTTCAGAGCGAAAGGTGCCACGGACGCTGCAACTGCGCGGGCCGGCTCTGCTGCCCTCACACAGCAGGTACAGAGCAGCAGCTCTCCATGGATGACCCCGGGTGGCCAGCGAGACCTCTGACCCCTGGGTGGCCAGCACAACCTCTGACCCCTGGGTGCCAACTCTCTGCCCACTACCTGCTCTAAGGGCTTCAGATCTCATTTAATTCTCCCAGCACTATATTCAGCGAATACTGTTATTATCCCCATTTTACAGATAAAGGAACCGAGGCTCAGAGAGGAGGGGAAATGACTCAGCCAAGGTCACACAGGTAGGAAATGCCAGAGCTGGGATTTGACCCTGGCACAAGGGACACTCCTGCTGGCTGTTCTGGCTTCCCCAGGGGCTGGGCTAGGGCACACCCCCCCCCCAACCCATGAGCCAGACCCCGGACGACGGGGAGGGAGGGGACCCCAGAATGGAAGCAGGTTCGAGAAGGGGACCTGCCAAGCTAGACCCATGGCCCTGGGGGATGGCCGAGAAAAACCAAGCCCGTCCCCTCCAGGCCCCTGTGGGCCCCTCGGGACTGGCACCAGCGCCCAGACAGCTCAGCCGCTCCATGAGCCAGGCTGAGACCCCTGACCCTCAGGAGCCTTCGGGGTGCAGCTCCCGAAAAGCCCCAACAAGTGTCAGTCACCTTGACCACAGGCAGCAATGCCTAATGTTTCATCATTAACATGCAAGGGCACTGAGCTCAGAACAGAGGCTGGGCACCACAGAGGGCCCCATTTCTCCCCCTACACCCCCTCCACCCACGCCCCTGCCGGGGCTGGCGTTAACCCTTTAGCTGCTGGATCGTGGGCAGGTCTGGGAAGTCCCTGGGCAGGGCCGCTCGGGCAGCTCCGGGCAGCAGCCTGCAGGGCATGAGACACAGGCCAGACGCCTCGCTGGGCCCCTGGGCAGGGGAGGGAGGCAGAGGAGTCGTGCAGGGCCCAAACCTTCAGTGGCAGACGGCCTGCCTCTTCCGCGGTGTCCCTCGCCGCCTCTCTCTGCCTGGCACCCCGGGCAGCACTGGCTCAGACCGATGCCGCTTGGAGCCAGCTGGCGAGCGCAGGCGGGCAGACCAGCTGCAGGGGCTCCTCACGCAGCCAGCTGCTCCCCAGACTGTCCTGGGCCTTGTCCCCAAGGTGCAGCTGCAGGGAGCAGAGCCACTGCACCGTGTCCGTCTGCCCGCACCGGCCCCGCCGCCCGCCCGCCGGGGAACCTGCAATTTCACCTCGCGGGAGGTGAGGCTTCTAAATTTAACGGCGTGGGCGCCCGGGCTGGGCGGCTCTTATGCCGAGTCCCTCACTTAGGGTTCTTTTACATCCGCTCCAGTGCCAGCCAGGCCTGAGTCTGCTTACAGAGTTTCCAAAATAGCCCCTTCGGGTTAGCATGAGAGAAAACGGCAAAATAGCCAGGGCACGGAATATGAGTTTATACACAAGAGGGACGGCGGCCCGAGGAGGCTCTGGGGACCAGACCGTCTGCACCGTCTGAGCCCGACTTGCTCATTTGACCTACGGCGGCCAGGCCAGCCCAGAGTGGTCACGAGACCCGCCCGGATCACCCAGAGGAGGATGGAGGAGCTGGAAACTTCTCCTGGCCCAACACGGTCCCCTGCGCCCCAGCTGGAGGCTCCAGGCCTCGCACTGGCAGTGCCCGCTCCCTGGCACACCCTTCCCCCAGGCCTTCCACACTGCTCCTCCCAGCCTCCAGGCCTCAGTGACCAGGCCCCTCCTGGGAAACTCCCCCTGTGCCCCGTGGCTGCAGCGGCCTCACCCCTCACGCTGTTCCAAATCCTTCAGAGAACCTGTCACTGCCCCAAATTGTCAGTAATTGTGGGTCTCAGCTCTCGGGGCGGGGTCTTTCCTGTCTTCACAGCCGCACCCCAGACCCTCAGCAAGGAGGAGGCCCCTGATAAATACCAGCAGAATGAGTGATTGCTGAATAAATGAATGATGGAAGGGCATCTCTTCAGAACCGTGTCTGGGGTCCCTTCACTCACTTTGTTCCCTCAACATGCATGTATTGAGTGCCTACTGAATGCAGGCACTGGGCATACAGCTGTGAACCAGTCCAGTGGGAGACAGCCTGGGACACAGGCAAGGAGGACACGAGGTGATGAGACTGTGCTGTGATGGAGAGGGAGCCGAGGCCTGGGGAGCAGACGAGGACCCCCAAAGGCAACCCCAGGGGAGGGACTGGGAGAGCCCCTGGGGGAAGCCTAAAGAAGGAGGAGGAAGTGGCTTGGCAGAGAGAGGATGGGATGGAAGAGTGTGCCAGGTGTTAGGAACAGCATGTGCAAAGGCACAGAGGTGAGAGAGATGGGCTCAGTCAGAGCACCTGCCAGTAGTCTGGTCTGGCTGGAGCATCAGCGATCGCAGGGGATCTCTGAGGGCTGAGGCGGGACCACACTCTGGGGGAGGAGTGGGTTTAGGCTGCATCGAAGGAGAAGTAGGCAGGGCAGGCCTCCAGAGCCCCTGGGTTTTGTAGCTGCAGCCCCTGAATTCCTTCACCCAGGCACTAAGCCCCCTGCATGCTGGTCCGAGAATGCTGTGTCTCAGCAAATAGTGAGTGAGTGCCTACTGCATGCCAGGCCATTGAACACCGAGCTTCCGTCAGGGGCTGGGAGCGGGAGGCCTCTGCCCCTTTGGCCCAAGGTCATGTCCCCTGGGATGACACAGACCACCATTTATGGGGAGGCTCAGACACCCCGTGCGGCCCACAGCGGCTGGAGCTGGGGTTTTGCCCTCTGCTCTCGATCCCTGACCGCCCACCCCTTGCGTCCTCACAAACAAGGGCCAGACATTTGCTGATGCCCAGAGAAGGGAAGGCCGGCAGCCGACCCACTGAGCACAGAAGCCACCAGCTTGGGCACCCCACTCCCCCTCAAGCCCACTGGGCCTGCTGGGCGCCCCTCTCCCTCCCGGCTCTTTCTGATGCTCCTCTCCTGACTGCAAGAAGGGCGTCTGCTCAGCCCCCCTGAGCCAGGTTCTCTGGGGCCGGGAAGGCGCGCCCAGGAAGCGGGGAGACCTTGAACACGTCCCCTCCCCTCTGGGCCTCTGTCTTCCTGCCTGTGAGATGGGAAGACCGGGCTAGAGCTCAGGGCTGCCCCCAGCACAGGACGCTCTGGGCCGAGTGAGGAGCGCACGGAGGACCCAGGACTCGCTCGGCCAGAGAGTTATTCCTGCCTTCGTCTCCTTTCCGTCCTGACTTCTGCTCTCTGACATCTGTCACCCTCCCTGGTCAAGTGAGCACAGGGCTGGCCCAGGCGCAGAGCCAGGGGCCACAGAGCAGGAGCCCACGCTGAAGCCGCTGGCTTGTTTCGAGTAATAGCATCTTTGATTGAAGAGAGTGATGGGTTCGAAGGACCCTTGGTTTAAGTAGAGCAGATAGGAGCCCACCGTCCTGGGTCCTGCCACCCCCTCTGCCACCCTCCGGGACCACCTGCTTGATGGAGGGCCAGATGAGTGGACGGCCCTGGTCTCTGCTGTAAGAGAACAAGCAGCTCCTGAGGGAGCCCCAACTGTCCCCCAGAGGTCACCGTCCCCCTTTCCTTTCCTCAGTTTATCCCACAGTGCGCAGCCCGGGGGCCTTGCTGCCCAGGGCAGGCCTGGCGGGTGTTCCTGTCCTGCTCCACTTCAGGCCCACAGGCTCACTAAGGACTGGTCACGCGCACGGACAGGTCGGCCACCGCAGTGGACTTCACAGCGCACCTGTGCCCATTTCACAGATGAGACCGTGGACACAGCCACAAATGGCCAAGCACACAGGAAAGGGTAAGTAACCGCGGCTCAGCCCTATGGAGGAAATCCATGTGGAATGTGTTTTTGAGGAATAAAGACATGGGAAAAGACAATTGTTTAAAATAAGATGTCGAGCCAAAAAGAGCAAGATGTGGGGCCGGCCCTGTGGCCGAGTGGTTAAGTTCACACATTCCGCTTTGCCAGCCTGGGGTTCACTGGTTAGGATGCTGGGTGTGGACCTACACACTGCTCATCCAGCCACGCTGTGGGGGCATCCCACACAGAAGAACCAGAACAACTTACAACTAGGATATACAACTACATACTGGGGCTTTGGAGAGACAAAGAAAAAAGAGGAAAATTGGCAACAGATGTTAGCTCAGAGCCAATCTTCCTCACCAAAAAAAAGAGGGGGGCATACTCAAAAAAAAAAAAGAGTGGGGCCAGCCCGGTGGCAGCGGTTAAGTTTGCATGTTCTGCTTTGGTGGCCTGGGGTTCGCCGGTTTGGATCCCGGGTATGGACATGGCACCACTTGTTGAGCCATGCTGTGGCAGGCGTCCCACATATAAAACAGAGAAAGATGGTCATGGATGTTAGCTCAGGGCCAGTCTTCCTCAGCAAAAAGAGGAGGATTGGCAGCAGATGTTAGCTCAGGGCTAATCTTCCTCAAAAAAAAGAGCAAGAAGTAAACTACATGCAACATGGTCTCAGATTTAATTCTGAAACAATACCTTACAAATGTTCTACACTGAACACGTATTCCCTCATAATTAGAAAAAAATATGTTAATTTGAAAAAAAACAGACAGATTAATTAAGCTGTCCTGGGATGCACAGTAATTAAGCCTTGAAGCTGACTGCATCCTCCGACTAGAGAAAATTGCTTTTCAGGATGAACCTGAGATCAGAGGAGAAACTTTCCTCTTGGAAAAAAAAGAAAAAAATTTTTAAAGGTCCACAAATATGTTCTACACTCCCAGCTAACTCCACTGGGGTTTTACGGGGTAAAGATGATTCATGAACTTCTGTGAAATATCCAGAGGGTGTTTTAATTTATAAGGCCCCATCCCGCCCTCAACACCACCAACACGCTCCCATTGCCGGGTCAGCCACGGGTCGCCTGGGAGAGATAGCAACTCTTCGAGGAAGGGGCCCCCTGAGGCCGCCCTGGGGGTGGGAGTGTGTGCAGGTGCCAGGGGGCAGGACGGGAAGACGGAGCCCGGAGGAAAGATAACAGGGGTGGAGGTACGAAAGCTGAGCCTCTGGGAGGCACAGAAGGGGCAGCTGAACCCCCTCAAACGCCCCACCCTGGCCTGCTGTCGGACCAGGGATAAAACCAGGGCGGGCAGAAGGGTCAGCGCTGGAGTGGGGGCCAGGACAGCGGAGAGGCGGAGCAGAGACCCCTCCTGACCCTGAGTTCAGGGGAGGATGGGGTGAGGCCCCCTGCTCACCGTTCCAGCCAAGCGCCTCTGTTGGATGCTGAAATCCGAGACCAGCAATAACGGTGATGATAGTCAACTTAGAGAGCGCTCACCACATGCGGGGCGCTGTCCGAAGAATTAACTCCAGAGTCGGGTACGGGGGTCTCTCGACCTCGGCACCACTGACAGCTGGGGCCCGATAACTCTTGGCCGTGGGGGCCGTGCATCTTTAGCAGCATCTCCACTGGGTGCCAGGAGCGCTGCCCCTCCAGTTGTGACCACCAAGAATGCCTGCAGACGCTACCACACGCCCTGGGAGGCGGAGTCTGCCCTCGAGGGACCATGGATCAGAGCAGTGGGCGTTAGGGCCGATTCTCCACGGGTGACAGGAGCAGCGCTGAGACTGGGTTTGGTGGGCTGCAGACACTGTTCAGGCTTCTTCGCCCCCCGTGAACCGGCTGTGGGAATCTGGGGCCCGGCAGTCTGACGTTCTCAGAAGGGGCCCTCGGCCTGCAGCTCCCGTGGGGCCTCTGCCACCCGCACCCTTCACACACACGCGTGCACAGGTGCACATGCGCCGGGACATGGACGAGAGCCTGGAGGCCTGAGAGTGAGCACACGAGCTTGGAGAAGAGGTCGGATTCCTCCCGGGGTTCGTCTGCTGTCACGTCGGAGCTCTGCCTTCAGTGCAAGCCGCCTACAGCGAGGGGAGACCCAAGGGCGCCCCGCCTTTTCAGTCCAGAGAACCTGACCGTTGATGAACACACACTGTTTGGGTCAGCTCGACCCAGGCAGGATTCGGGTTCAAACCCGAGAGGCTGGACTTGGAAGGCCACCTCGGCCGCCCGCCCCACACAAGACGACCCGCCCAGACTCTGCATCGTCTCAGGGACACAGACAGTCCCGCGACCACGCAGCTGGACTTGGGGGCAGCAGCATCTCTCTATAAGCAGCCCGAAGAGTTGGAAAGAGTCCCATTGCCCACTGCCGCCTCCGGAACAAGAGCTAGGTCCCTCCCAGGGCCGCCTGTCCCCCAGCACAGGGCATGGGTCCTGTGGAGACGCCTGGGTCACCTCCAAAACCAGAAGACAAAAAATGAACTTTTAGGTCAAAGAAAATATTTTATTACATAATATTGTACATGTCCTCTAACAGCATGTATTTTATTATATAATACATCCATCTTTATAACAGTTCAGCTGTAACATACAGTAGTCCCCCCTTGCCCTCGGTTTCACTCTCCAAGGTTTTCAGTTACCCTGGGTCAACTGTGGACCAAAAATATTAAATGGAAAATTCCAGAAATGAACAATTGGTGAGTTTTAAATTGCGCGCGGTTCTGAGCCGCGTGGTGAATCTCGCGCTGTCCGGCTCCATCCCACCGGGACATGACTCGTCCCTTGTCCAGCGTGTCCGCACGTAGACACCTGGTAGTCTCTTAGTAGCTGTCTCGCTTGTCAGATCGACTGTCCCGGCATTGCAGTGCTTGTGTCCAAGTCACCTTATTTTATTTAATAACGGCCCCAAAGCACAAGAGTAGTGATGCTGGCAATTCGCATACGCCAAAGAGAAGCCGTAAAGCGCTTCCTTTAGGCGAAAAAGTGAAAGTTCTCAAGTTAACAAGGAAAGGAAGAAAATCATGTGCTGAGGTTGCTAAGGTCTATGGTAACTTTTATTACAGTGTGTTGTTATGATTGTTCTATTTTAATATTAGTTATCGTTCTTAATCTCTTACCGCGCCTAACTTATAAATTAAACTTTATCATATGTCTGTACATACAGGAAAAAACCCCGTCTACACAGGGTTCGGTGCCATCTGTGGTTTCAGGCATCCACTGGCGGTCTTGGGACGTTTCCCCTGTAGATAAGGGGGAACACTGTACACTACTTAGTATTTTTTATGGAACAAGAGTCCCAGGAAGGCCGAGGTGCTCAGGGGCCCGTGACAGCCATCACTCGGCCCCCTGCCCTTTCCCACCCCTCCCACCTCCAGCCCACAGGCTCCCTCTCCCTCCTTCCCCACCAGAGCCTCCGTTATGTGGATCGGGTTAGCCCACCTCTCACTCCCCGGGTGTAGCTCCCACTCCCCGACTCCCAGCCAAGACCCAGGAGCCGAGAGAGCCCGGCCGGTCCTCACCCTCGCCCCGCTGACCCTCCCCACAATGTGGCCTCGGGACAGGAAGGTGCAAAGAGCAACTTAAACCCAGGCGGCTCGGCTCCCAGTCCAAACTCTCGACCACAGGCCTCAAACCGCCAGGTCTCTGAAGGGGGTGGGGGGTAGGGGGCACCATTACAACAGTGTAGCTGTCCCATCCTGAGTCTGATGTGGGCGCTCTCCCACCGCTGGCCCCATCCTGTCTTTGCTGCAGCCACGACCCTCCCAGCCCAGGACGCCCCCCTCCTCGTTCTGGCCAGTACTCAGCAGGGAGTGGGCCATGTTCTCACCTCACTTCCCTGATTCCCGAGGAGACAGAGGGGCGCGTGTCCACATGTTCATTGTTGCCAGAACCTTCCTCTTGTGGGATTCACCAGCTCAGATTCCTTTGCCCAGTTATCCAGCTTTTTCTTGGTGGTTCCTGGGAGCTGTCTGCAAATCCCGGATGGTGATCCTTTCTGGGTTTTCTCCCAGCCCCCCGCTCACCTTGCAACCTTTTCTTGATGGGGGTGTGTGTATAACAGAAGCTGCGAGCATTTACGCGACCAGATCTGTCAACACTGTCCTTCTACGTTTCAGAGTTTGGAAACCACTCTCTCCCGCTCTGAGATGAAGTTTCTCGTCTGTTGACCACTGAAGTCTGCCTCCCTGGGTGAGAACTTTGTCTTCCCCGCCAGGAGGAAAGTCCTGAGGGCATCTTCCTCCTCAAACACCGTGAAACTTCCCCTTCCTTCCCAGCCCACCCCGGGCCACGCCCCCGTCACCTTGCTGGGCCTCACGGGTCTCCAGGCCGCAGCCTCGCCCTCTGCGCCCCCCCCCCCCCCCGAAGAACAGAGTGAGCTTTTGAATGTCCATCAGGTTTCTAAGACCCAGGCTGGGGCTGCTGGGCACCCAGAATTAAAATCTCACCCCGCACCACACCCACAAGGCCCTGAAGGAGCCCCCCCCCACCCCGGGGAGGCCTTGCCCAGCAATGCCTAAGGGTGGCACCCAGACAGGGATGGCCAAGAGCTCCCTATCCACTGCCCAGGAAGGCAAGAGGCCCCATGGCTTCCCTTTCCCACTCCTCAAAAATCATCGCAACCGGGTCTTGTCACAGTAAAGGCGGGATGGGGGGAGTTGCAAAGCCTTTACACAATCTGTCCTATTTCCACACATCCTCCCCCAGCCCGTAAGGCAGGCGGGAAGCGATGTCAGCCCCCCACCCAGCCCCGTTTACAGCTGAAGTACTACGGCTCAGAGAGGGGAAGGAGTTTTTCCACACTCACGCAGCGTGCAGGAGGGAGATGCTGGCATTCGCACACATTTTGAGCACTTGAGTGCCAAGAGGTGAGGGGGTGGGATGAAAGGGGACCCCGCTGGAGGGCCCCAGAGGTGAGCGAGGGGCAGGGTCGTCCCTGGGGAGCCCGTGGGTATTAGCAGTTCGAGCCCACCCCACCACGGTTGCTCTCCAACCCGAGTGGACTACCTAGAGCCGGGTCTCCAGGAGCATCGCCAGCCCAGCGGCTGAGTCAGCCCCCTGGAATGCCTGCGGCTCCCCCAGCAGGCCTGCGCCTCGCTCGGCTCGTGGGCCGGTGGAACGGGACTGTTTGCTCACACCGGCTTTTAACAGCACAGGAAATGGTCAAGGGTTCAGCGAGAGATGAGCCATCTGGTCGTCCCGAGTAAACAATTTACAAGAGCCAGATCCAGCCGGCCCGCCGTTCTGCTTCTCCTTCGACAGTGTGATGTGCGGCTTCCTTCTCCGCCCGGTGCCGGCTGGAGACACAGAGACGGTACCGGGCTCCCGGCCGCAGCTCCAGGGCCGGCCTGGGGCAGAGGGGCAGGAAAAGCCAGGTTTTCTTCACACCTTTATGCCAGATGGTCAACCCACATTGTAAAGAGAGTGGATTTCCTCCCAGAGGAACAGACTTGTTTTCTAGAACCCAAAGCCGTGAATTTCAAGAATCGTCTGCTTTAAACCCATTTCCTGATGGGAGAAGCCCCCTGCTGGTCCCCCCAGGTATTGCAGCCCTGCTCTACCGGCCACGACAGGCGCCCGCACGGAGGCCAAGCGAGGGCGCCATTCCTGACGTCAGGACCGAAGCCAGCGGATTCCCAAGCATGCAGGACGTGTACGGGGTTAACAGCCTGAAATAAACAGCTCGTGCCGGAGTCGTAATCCCGGACTTTGTGAAAGTGTTGCAAAACGCTGCAGACAGGCCCTGGAGAGTGTGTGCTACGCTGTTTATCAGTTCGTTCCTTCTTTGCCAGACGTTCTGACTTGGCTCCGCTGGGAGATGACCGCAGCGGGAATGCGTCCCCAGCGCTGTGAGGAAGTCACGAGGGAGAGGGCTCGCTCCATCCTCGCAGAGGATGTGGCTGCCACGGGTGGTTCCCGTGGGGACGAGGGCGGCACTAAGTTATGAGCTCAGGTCACAAGGAAGAGTGACATCTGGGGACCAGGATTTGTGGACTCTGCAATAACCTGTGAGAGACACGTCCACAGCTTCAAAGGGTGGGTGACGAGTGTAAGTCTTGGGGTCAAAGGCCCGAGTTGAAGCCCAGCCTTTGCCTCTTTCTGGAAATGACTGGGACGAATCCTCAGCTGCAGTTTGCTCGTCTGTAAAATAGGAACCACGGACACGATCTTACAGTTACCCCACCTTACAGCTGCGAGGATGCGCCATTTTCTCCTCTTTAAAGGGAGACTCCCAACCACAGTTTGCAGCTTCTCCTGCTGCTCTGTGCTGCTGACGCGGAGGCCTGAGGTCGCGTGGTCCTTTTCCGCGGCTGCTGTAAGAAAGCACCATAAGCTGGGGGCTGGAAACAACAGCGATGTATTATCTCACAGTTCTGGAGGCCAGAAGTCCAAAATCAAGGTGTGGGCAGGGCCACATCCCCTCTAAAAGCTCCCAGAAAGAGTCCTTCCGTCTCTCCTCCAGGTTCTGGTGGCGGCCCGCCATCCTTGGCGTTCCTGGGTCTGTGGCCGCACCGCTCCAGTGTCTGCCCTGGCGTCCTATGGTGTCCTCCCCGTGCGTCTCTGTCTTCACGAAGCGTCTCCCTCTTGTTATAAAGGGCACCATCATGGTTGGGGCCCACCCTAATGACCTCACCTTAACCTGATTGCATCTGTAAACACCTTCTTTCCAAATAAGGTCACATTCACAGGCACAACGGGGTAGGACTTCAATTTACCTTTTAGGGGGACACAGTTCAACCCATCACAGGTAGAAAATGCCTTGTTTAGCCCAGCAGTTTAATGAGGTTTTGGGTGCGCCAAGGTGGGCCCCAAGCACTGGTGGGTGGGAGAGGAAGTGCTAGACTGTTCCTTATAAGGAAAGACAGAGGGGCTGGCCCAGGGGTGCAGCGGTTAAGTGCGCACATTCCACTTCGGCGGCCTGGGGTTCGCCGGTTCAGATCCTGGGTGTGGACATGGCACCACTTGGCACACCATGCTGTGGTAGGCGTCCCACATATAAAGTAAAGGAAGATGGGCATGGGTGTTAGCTCAGGGCCAGTCTTCCTCAGCAAAAAGAAGAGGATTGGCAGATGTTAAGTCAGGGCTAATCTTCCTCAAAAAAAAAAAAAAGAAAAGACAGAAATGTGCTTCTTGATAATTGACAGCTGGAGAAGGGGAAGGCTTGGGGGAGGGGAGGGGACAACACATGGAATTCTCCAAGCAATGAAATTTTAGGGCAGGAATTCTAGAATTTACTTCCAAGTGTGCTCCCCCTGGGTTCCCATCACCCCAAATTCCATGGACTTTCTCTCCTCCTGATGGTGCGCTGTTTTCCTTTAGAGGATTTAGTTCTTGCCTACTGCTGTCAGTCTGCTGGAACTGGCCCACGGCCCCATGGCCCCTCACCAAGGAGCCACACAGGAGCCACAGCAGGCTGAGCAGGACAGAGGGGATGCACGGGATTCCGTCCATCCGGCTGCAGTGGGCCCTGACCCGCTTGTCCACTGTGAGCCAGTCTTGGGCTCCATCTTGGTTCCGGCCCATTTCCAGCTGCCCCTCAGGATCCACTCAGTGACCTTCTGGGACCACCCCCCCCCTTTAAAGTAGCCAGATTCCTTCACACTGGCTCACAACAGACATTTCTAGAGCCCACTCCCCAGCAGCCTGTGCCAGCAATACTTTAGGAAAAGTGAAAGGATAGGAGCAGCATTCAGCGTGGGATAAACGGAAAAAAGACAGCAATGTTAGGAGAACAATGGAGAATTTTAAAAAGTTAACATATCAGCACAAAGATACCTGGAAGAAACGTTAAGACCCTTGACAATCCTTGGGGATAGTCAGGGGGAGCTGAGTTTCTCACTGGGGTCTGGGCCTTGGTTTAAATATTATTAAAGCAAGGGGTACCCCATGAGAAGTCTGGAAGATGTGGGCACCCAGGGGCTGACGCTTGGGGCATCCACGTCAAGTCCCAAGTAGAAGGCCTGGCGCACGTTGACGGGGGACGGCGGGCACTGCTGCCTGACACGGCGTCCTCTGGAGAGCGTGGCCCTCGCTGTCGGCCAGCCATCCCAGCCTCAGCCAAGCCGCCTTCCCCCGCGGGGCTGGGCCCTTCCTGCACACGTGCTGTTTGGATTCTGCACCCCTCACGCCTTATTGTTTTCCTGCTTAATGAGGTGAGGTTCGCCCAGGCCAGTGGTGATTCCTGTAAAAATGACCCGATGCGGCGAGCTGACAGGGAAACCTCCCAGAGGGCTGGGCTGGCTGGAAAAGAAGCATCGCCCCTTCCAAGGACGGCGATGAGATCTGGGGCTCTAATGGGAAGCAGAGGCACTGTGGGCACCAACAGCCCTGGGCCGGGGGTCAGATCTGGACGCCAGCCCCGGCCGGGCTAACTAGACACTTGCCTCTCTCGTGGGTAAATAGGGATAATGCATGTACCTTACAGCGCCTCCAACAGGATTACAGATGTAGGATCAGTCTGAAAACGATGACGCTCTAAGCAAATGAAAGGATGTATCGCTGTTACTGTAGCTACCGTGACCGTTACCACTAGACCCTAAGATCTTCCGCGGCAGGCAGAGCGTTCAGACGACCCCCCAGTGACCTCTGACCTTGTATCATCCTCTCCTTTGAGTTTCGGGTACAGCCTGTGCATGTAACGAGTGTGCGTCCTGTGAATAGGTCGCCTTCTGTGGTTCCTCCTGGAACCTGGGCCGGCCTGACCCGCTCAGGTGGGCCCAGAACAGGACCGGCTCTTCCAGGTGGAAGAGATTTGAAGCATGAGAGGGAGCCGGGGTAGGGTGGTCTCCCCTGCTGGCTCTGGAGATGGGGGGCCACGTGGCGAGGAATACGGGAGGCCTCTGGGAGCTGAAAGTGGCCCCAGCTGACAGCTAGCAAGGAAGTGGGGGCCCCAGTCCTACAGCCGCGTGGGACTGACGACAGCCTTGTGGTACCCAGCAGAGACCCCAGCCACACCAACTCTGCCCTCCAGAACTGGGGGCTCACGCACCAGGACTGCCTTAAGCTGCTAGCTTTGTGGCACTCGGGTACACAGCAGTAGGAAACCTCCACACCCTCTGTAATGGAAGCCTTGGAATGGAAGGCTGCTCTGTGAGCCACCCTCCCAGGTAGCCTGGTGGTTAGAGACCCGTTCAAATCCTGACGGTACCACTCACTGGCTGTGGGGCGCACTTCCTCCTGGAACCTCAGTTTGCTCCTCTGTGAAATGGGGACGGAAACAACGTGTGTAAAGCATCAGAGCAGGGAGGTCATAAGGGTACATAGTAAATACGGAAGAAGCTTGAGCACTGCACACGTTAATGATCAGAGAGCAGCCGGCAACTGACAACAGCGCCTCAGAGTGGCCTCAGAGCCCGCCCCACACGCCAAGGGCCTGGGAACGAGCCCCGACCAGTGTCCTGGGTGTTACAGGCCACTCGGGGAGTCAGGACCCTGAAGGCCACAACTTGGGAGAAAGTAGGTGGCAGGCGCATCACGATCTTGGTGGGCACAGCTGGCAAACACCGGCCTCAGGGCTCTGAGCTCCCCTCAGAGTCCGTCGCGGGCCTGGGGGTGGCTCCCTCCTCTGGCGCCTGGTGCAGGCTTCCCCGAGGAGGAGATCTGCTGCCAAGCCTCTGCCTCCCTCTGTCCAGATGGGCCTGAGGCCAAGGCCCTGTCCTTGTCAGGAAGGACTGACCCTGGACCCAGAGAGAGAGAAAGGTCCAGGCCACCAGCTCTGCCCCTGGCACGGGCCCCCGCCAGCCCCATCACACCCCAGAGTCTCCCAGGCTCCAAACCCGTAACCCCTCTGACAGCTCTTCTCTCCCCTACTCGGAGCACTCACGGAGCCTGCTTCCCCACCCACTCACCCAGCCTCGGTTAGCCCTCCCCGTCTCTGTTCCTGTTGACCCAGTTCCGGGAACACGAGGCTGGGAGCTTGTGCTGCAGGGACCGTAAATTTTGAGTTAAACGCGACTCAGCTGCTGGGGAATGCAAGTCAAATCCACGAGGAGATACCACGTCACACCCACTGGGAGGGCCGGAATCAGAAAGACAGACAGGAACAAGGGTTGGCGAGGACGTGGAAAAACTAGACCCCTCGGACGCCGCTGGTGGGAATGGAAAATGGTGCAGCCGCGTCGGAAGATGGTTTGGCAGTTCTCCAAATGATTAAGCATAAAGTTACAATATGACGGAGCAATTCCACTCCTAGGTAGACACCCAAGTCAAGTGAAAACACGTGTCCCCTCGAAACCTGCGCCCCAACGCTCACAGCAGCATTATTCATCACAGCTAGGACGTCAAAACTACCCAAATGCTCATCAGCTGACGAATGGTGAAGCAAAATGCGGTACATCCATGCAATAGGGTATTTGGCCGCAGGAAGGAACGGAGCACTGATGTATGTAGCAGCGTGGCCGAATCTTGAAAACATTATGCTGAGTGAAAGAAGCCAGACACAAAAGGCCACATGCTGGATTCCATTTGTATGAAATGTCCAGAACAGGCAAATCCACAGAGACAGAAAGTATATTAGTGATTGCCGGGGCTGGGAGCAGACAAGAATGGGAGTGACCGCTCGTGGGTACGGGGTTTCTACGTGGGGTGATGAAAATGTCCTGGAATTAGATGGCGGCGGTGGTTGCACAACTTTGTGAATATGATAAAACCCACTCAACCGTACACTTTAAAAGGGTGAATTGTATGGCATGTGAGTTATATCTCAATAAAAAAATAGATTAAAAAAAAAGTGCTGACTGCTACTTCCTGGCTGTGCGACCTTGCACAGGTCTGGGCTGCCAGCTCCCCGTCTGTAGGACAGGGCTGCAGCCACACTGCGACCTCGCCGGTCTGCGGGGATCACATCAGAAAATGCGAGAAAGCCGTGCCCAGTAAGTGGAAGTTTTAGAATTCGTGTTAGGATTAGTCCTGGACGATAGGAAGTTGGGGTCGTCTCCCTCGGACCTGCCTCCCGCAGCCACTCTGCTCGGTGCCGGTGCACACGAGGCCGGGCTGATTTTCCTCATCTTCCCACCCGCTCTGCCCTGGCTTACGCTGCTCCCCCTGGCCTGGAGTGCTCTGCAGGTCCTTCCTCGGCAGGTGCAAATCCGCCCCTGCCCTCAGGCTGCCCGCAGCAGAGCCCCTTAAAGGGAGGCGGGGATCACAGGCTGGGTCACACAGAGTGCCTTCATCTCCGGAGCCAGGCTGGGAGCAACACGAGGAGAAGGGTCACGTCTTATTTTAATGTATCCCAAATTTCATTCATTTACCACCTTCACAATGTTCCCTGTATTCAAGTACCACCTGTATTATAAGTTGCTTAATACTTTTCTTTAAATCAACTCGCTTTTCAACAAACAGTGTATATAAAAAGGATGCCTTAATGCTGACTGTAAATGAAGAGCCAGCATCATTGGCCATTGACGATACCGCATGCAGGAGCCGCAAAATAGTCACACTGGACATGAAACCGTGCTCGAGTGCAGGTGGGCGCACTCGCCAGCTGAGCCTCTGTGGTCAAGGGGGAGCTCGGTGGGTCTCAGCCGGGCGTCAAAGACATATTAACAAACAGAGACTTTCTCATCGGCACAATCAGGACTGAAACATAATTGAAAAGGGAACGACATGCCCGTGAGTCGCTGCTGTTTCGTGCCTGTGCCTCCTCAGTTGTTTCCGCTGGTCTCCTGCAGGTTCCGGCTTCACCAGCACCTGCTCATAAGTCCTTTCCCCTCATCTAAAAGCGGGACGGCCCCCGCCCCCCATTTCCCAGTCTCTCATCCCGGCCTGGTCTCCCTCTTCGGCGTTTAAATGCCGTCTGATATCCTCTGGCTGCATCTCCTTGTCTGTCACCCCAGCGAGAAGGCAAAGTCTAGGAGGCGTTTACCGCCAGCGGCCCAGCCCCCAGAAAGCACCCGGCGCCTGCGAGGCCTTGGGTAAATGTGTGCTGAACGAATGAATGGATGAAGGAAGGAATCCCGTATCTCCAGCAGCTTTGTACTAGCTTATACTAGCTTTGCACCAAATCTTACCCTTGGCGGGGCCGGGGGGTGGGGGCTGCCCAGGAAACAATTGTGGAGTGAACAAGTAAATGAATGAATGCAGGAATGAATCAATTAATTTTTGCCAGCTACTGACGCTCTCAGTTTTTGAGATAACCCAGGCTTCTTCATGTGCTGTGTTTGCAAAGTCCTCCAAGCTCTTCCTGCAGACTGTCTCCAGGACTCAAAGGACAGGGCCGTCGCCAAGAAGAGAAGCTGCATTCTCAGGCCTCCAGTTTTGATTCAACAGTGGCGGTTCACCAGGAAAAGAAAGTTGGGGACCCCAAGAAGTTGTAGGGGCTCAGGAGGAGTGGGGAGAGCATTCTCCAAGAGATAAACTCTTTCTCGCCCTCCTGCCTGGCGCCCCGGCACGCGGCCGAGCGGGAGAAGCCAGCCAGCCGCACAGGCACACTGCAGTTACTAAGGGACCCTAAGTACATCAAGATGGGCGCGTTGACGCCAGCCACTCGGAGCGGATCTGGAATGAATTGGGGGGTTGTTAAGATCGCCGACATAAGCCTCTTCTCACAGGAAAAATATTTATTTCACTGAGCACTGCCTTTTGGAAAGCTGCGCCTGTAACAGGCTGCATCGATCCAGCAGAGTTTTGGCTGTTGCTGGTTATTCTCTCCTGTCCTGTCCTGTCCTGTCCTGGGCGGCGTGGGCCGTGTGCGTGTGTGCGTGTGTGTGTGTGTCCATGTTCATTAAGCCAACAGCCAGAAGACACAGCCAGGACACTCTGCTGTCCTTTAACCAGAAAACAATGGACACAAACTGAGTTTGTGGCATGAGACACAAAACCTGGATGTTTTATCTTCAAAAATGGCGGCCATACAAGAGGCAATTGCTTCTTTCTTTCCCTTTTTATCTAATGTGCTTCTTTTTTTTTACCCCCCTGGTTTGGGTAAAAAAACACAGACAAGTATGAAGAAGAAAGTAAAACTCCCTCCTGCTCTCCCAAGGAGCCAAGATTAGCCTGCCCTGCACAGTTGTTCTTTCTGTTTGTTTCCGCTGTTTGGAGCAGAGGGCCCTGGGTTTGAATCCCGGCTCTGTCGCTTGCCGGCTATGTGACACTCAGAGGTCCGTCACCACTCGGAACCTCTGTCTCATCATCTGTAAAATGGAGAAATAATGGAACCAACTCTTTGGGTTGCTGGGAGGAGTAAAGGAGAGAAAGCACATGCAGAACTTAGCAGAGTTTCTGGCACATGGTAAATTTGCCATAAATGGTATCTATTTTATTGGATAAACATATACACTTTTTATGCCTTCTTTTTCATGAAACAGGATAGCATATACATGTTCCCATTTCACTATTCTCATAAGTGTCTTTGAGGACTGCAAACTATCCCCTTGCAAGGCTGCGCCGACGTTATTTCCTAACTGCTCCCTGCGGGAGGAAATAGGGTTGCTTCCACGATGTCATGAAGACGGCCGGCACCGACTTCTGCAGACTCAACTCTGGGTTTGCATTTCAGCTTCTGGCTTTAGGATGGATTCTCAGAAATGGAATTATTCGGTCCAATGATATGAGCACCTCCAGAAGCCTCACTATATCCTTTTTAGTCCTTCAAGTCGCTTTCCAGACAGAGTCGCTTTCCAGAGAGATGCCCCACGGATGCGTGTGAGGGACCCTCTCACGACCCCCAGCTGTGGCCAGGGCCATCAGCTCATAGCTGTTGCTAATTTCACGGGCAAAAACGACACCTCGCTCTTTAATCCGAGTTTTAAACAAGTTTACCCACTATCTTTCTAACACTGGTTCTATTAGTTACAATAGGTTGAACTTTTGCTACGTACGAGCACGGGCTGAAGGCTCTCCGGAATATCTCTTAAGCACACTCCTGGGGAGAAGCGAATGCAGGGACTTGATCGGCTATTTGCTCACCCATGTTCACGGCTGCGCTATTCACGACAGCCAGAGGCAGAAGCCACCCAGGTGACCAGGGACAGAAGAATGATTAAACAAATGGCAGCGTCTACATACGATGGAATATTATCTGGCTTTAAAGAAGAAGGAAATTCTGACACGTGCTACAACACGGATGACCTTGACATTATGCCAAGTGAAGGATGCTAGTCACAAAAAGACAAGTATTGTTTGATTCATCTTTTTTTTTTTTTTTTTAAAGATTGGCACCTGGGCTAACAACTGTTGCCAAGCTTCTTCTTTTTTTTTTCTACTTTTCCTCCCCAAATCCCCCCAGTACATAGTTGCATATTTTAATTGTGGGTCCTTCTAGTTGTGACATGTGGGACACTGCCTCAGCATGGACTGATGAGCAGTGCCATGTCCACGCCCAGGATCCGAACCGGTGATACCCTGGGCCGCCAAAGTGGAGCACGTGAACTTCACCACTCAGCCGCAGGGCCAGCCCCATATTTGAGTCATCTCATGTGAGGTTCCTAGAACAGTCCAACTCGTGGAGACAGAAAGCAGATGGTGGTTGCCACGGGCTGGGGAGCGGAGAATGACGAGTTATGGTCTCATGAGGACAGAGCCTCAGTTGAGGGAGATGAAAAAGTTCCGGAAATGGATGGTGGTGATGATTTCACAACAGTCTGAATATACTCGATCCCACAGAACTGCACACTTAAAAGATTAAAATGGTAACTTTTATGTTATGTATATTTTACCACAATAAAAAAACTTAATCTTCATAACATCCTATGAGGCGGATATTATTATAATCCTCCCTTCTTCTTTAAAAAATGATGAAACTAAAGCTCAGAGAGGTTAAACATATTCCCAGAGACACACAGCTTCTAAGCAGTAGAGACAGGCTTAGACGCCAGGTCATACCCCTAAAGGCCACGGTATCCTGCAAGAGTTCTGCGGACACAGCAGTGAGAGGGAAAATCCTAACAAGCTCAGCGCAGCAGGCGAAGCCAGCAAGGACACAGAGCCAGAGGGAGCTGCCAGCCCTCAAGGTTCAGAGTTCAGGCCTAAATTTATTCTCTGACCTTCTTGCGGGTTCTAAATTTGGCCAAACAAGTTCTTCCAGCCTAACGGATGATGTGGGTGCATTGTTTGGAGGCTCGAGCCCTTTTCCTGGTATGAAGTAACACAGGCATGCAGAGTCTGTTTGCAGCAGTGGTCCCGCTGCCGTGAGCAGCCGTCTGGGACGATCCTGGGCTCACTGGCCGTCGACACACGTGGGTGTGGACTGGTTTCCCGGGGACAGTGATTAAAACCGTTTCTTGAACCCGAATCTGAATTTCTCCTCCTGAATGAACCAGAAACAGAGCCTCAGGAAATAGCGAGGCAAAAAATTCCTAACCAGAACCAAATTAGAAATTTTCCTAAAATTACTAATTAAGAACAAAATAGGACCCTTCAGATAGTCTCCAGGCCTTTGTCTGAAGGGTCTTTGGGGACGTTGCCCCTGGTGGCTGCCTGATCCATGACTCCTTCTCAGACATCCTGCCTCCACTGAGGTGGCGTGGACACGTGACCCTAATGGTCTGACTACCAATGACTGAACAAGCCTTGGACGCTGGACTCAGAAGAAACCATCTACCCACTGGCCAGAAACATAAGACTTCTGATGCTTGGCCCAAAAGGATGAGCCTGGACATCAGAGCCCTCCTTCAGGAATGCAAATCAAGAGACACAGAAGAACATTCCTGTTGGTGCAGATACTTGAGCTGAAAGGTCATGGATATTTAGAGCTCAGGTGGCCGTTCTGGGGGCACATGCACACAGATGTATGTGGAAGAGGGGTAGGTGCTGTGGGACTCTGGATTCCAGGCATAGTGTTGAGTGGCTGGATCAAACTTCACCTGAAAGCCAGCCTACCACTGGACTTTGCTATTACATGAGCCAACAAATCTTCTTTCTTCAAATTAGTTTTACTGGGTTTCCTGGGGTTTTTAATGTTTATTGTTTTATGACCAAAAGAAACATCTCTATAACCTTCCAATGGATCCCTTTTCTACCTGAAATTGTTGGAGTAGATTTATGATCCACAGAACCCAAAGAGACCACATCAAAACCAAAAAAGGGCAGAAGCCGTTTGGGAGTCTGGGATTCAAAGCAGTGTCCTTGCACATCCCAGTGACAAGTTCCCTGTCCTGGTCTGAAGCCCTGGGAGGATGGGAAAGAGGTTAGGACTCGGCTGCAGGAACACGCTGTCCTCGGGACGACCTCCCTCAGCCTCGGAGTGGCTGTTATCAGAATCTCTCGGCCGTTCGGACAAAGGGTGAAGCCAGGGACTCGGGAGGCCGAAGGGCAGGTCAGGGGCCTGGGAGAGAAGGGGCAGGCTGCGACCCGGCAGAAAGCTGTCTTCCGTTCCCTCGGCCCCACAGTGTGTTCAGCCAACAATGGGGACAGATAACATTCACTCGAGGGCAGGGACCAGTGCTTGGGGCACAACCAGGGTAAACTGAGTCCCATCGAGGTGAAGGGGCTCAGCAGCGAGCGGAGCCCGTGGGATTTGAACCTGCGTCTGATGGGCTCCGAGTGCAGCTCCCTGTCTGCTCCACTGCAGTGAGGCCCCGCCAACCGCCGGCCTTGTGCTGCGGCCACATCTGCCCTCGCATTTCCCTTCCAGCTGGTTCCACCATCAGCAGCCCCTCCAGACGTCCCTCGGGGGTCCGAGGAGCTGACTGCTGATGAGGAAAAGGATTAGCCGCAAACTGGACTCTCCCACCAGCCTCTGCCAGACCGTCCGGAGGCAGGGAGCGTCCAGCCCACCTGGGAGCGTCTGCTTCTGTCGTCAGACAAGGCTGCCTGGATTAGGACCAGCGCCCCTGAAGAAGGGGAGAGCCAACAGGAATTCAAAGTAAATTTCCAAAAAGAAATAAATAAGCAATAATAATTGGCTACATCTGTGAAGCTGGGTGATTCTTAAGTGCCAGCCACGGGGCCTGGGTTTGAGCCCAGGGGCAGACGTCACAGGTGCTGCCATGATCACTGCCATCCCAGGGGCACCAGGCACAGCACCCCTAGGTGTTTCTCCCTCCGGGGTCCACCCAGACCCTCCGCTCAGATGGCCCACAGCTGCCTTCCACCATTCGGGTCCTGCTGTTTCTCATGGGCCCCCGGGGAGTCAGCCGAAGCGGGACCACGACGCGGATTCAAGTCCTGGCCCCACTGCTCACGGGCTGTGTGACGTAGGGAAAGTCGCTTCTCCCTTCTGAGCCTCGGTTTCCTCCCCTGTACAATGAGGGGCTTGTTGTAGATGGGAAGTTTGAAACCGCTGACTGCGCCTGCTGTGGGCCACGAGCTCGGCTGCGGGAGTCGGACGGGCATTCGTTGCGGTTGTTCAGCCTTGTCTCGTGCCGTCGTCCCAGGGGCACACCCTGCGCTTTCTGGAAGGACCGCGTGCTGCTCGGATCCCACCCGGCACCTCGGACGTTGCTGCCGTGCCTCGTCCCTAAGGGTTCTCAGGGCCTCTCACAGGCCGCCCAGTCCTCCTCTCAGTCCTCCAGCCCACGGAGCGCCGCTCGATCGGGACTCGGGTCGGGTGGAGCTGATCCGGGCCGCCACCCTCGCGGGGCAGCTGCGGGCGTCCTGCCCCACTCTCCGAGCCTCGGGTCAGCGGCCGTTCCCAGGAACCACTCCGCCCACTGCTCAGACTGTCTCGAGAATCTGAGTTAAGAGGATGCAGACAAAGCCTGTCGCTCTGAGCAGCACATCGTGAGCCCAGCACCAGCCCGCTAAAATTATTAACTTCATGTCACGTACACCACAACAGGCGCCTTGGGGTCAGGGCGGTCCCTTCCCACAGACAATAATCAGCTGGTCCTTTGACACCTCTTCTCCCCTTCTGACGGGGTGAGGCTGAGCTGGGAGGATAAGAGCCACGTCGGGACCCAGCTCTGCTTCCCGGCTTCCCTGGATGGGTTGCCAGCCCTTTGTCCTCCCTCGGGACCACTCGGACCCGTCCCCAGAAGGGAGTGACCTCAGCCCCCTCCCATTTGAGATGCCGAGCGGGAGTTTTATTGTGTGTAAGGTAGGGCACCAGGAAGACCCCAGAGGTCCCTGTGGACGGACAAACTGTCTGACCGGGCCCCCTGCCCGTCTGCCCATGGGCCGCGCTCAGCTCCGGGCACTACTCACTGTGAGAGCCGGTCAGCGGCCGAGCTTTCTGGCTGTCCTCTGACCTCAAGTCTGCCCCTTCTGCATGTGCAGCAGCTGTCCGGAGTGGGAAAGTCCTGAGGGACAGACCTCTCCGCGCTCGCTTCGGGCAGGATCCCACAGGAAAGGAGGCTGGCCGAGGCTGGGAGGGGTCGGTCGCCGAGTCCCCGCACAACCCCGGGCGAGTCACTGCAGCTCTCAGAACTCCGGTCCCCGGAGCCCCGTCGCTTTAGAACAGAAACTGCAAATAGGCTCCGGCCCCTGTTCTCACACCGGCTGGTTGCATACGGGCTGCTTCCGGTCTTGTGTTGAGATGGATTCTGAGGCTGTGTCTGGGCTCACTAGGAGAGGGTGCTGTGATCAATTAGCCACGCCTGCCATGAACTAAGGATGGGGAAGAATGTATGTCTGGCGTCACATACTTGCCACCCCAACCCAGATGCTAAGGCTCCTCAAAGCTGGAAATGGCTTAGATTCTTAAGATCTCATTGGACCACACAAAACTGAAGGAGATCTCTCTGTCAATGTGACCTTTCATCTAACAGCACCATAGGTGTCTCCTGGTGAATTGTCCTTTCCCACTTTTTCGTGCACACCACAGAGGCCCATTCAGACCGCCACATCCTTACAGCCTCTGTGCCGGGCTCAGCCAAGGAAATCTCCTCCAGGCCGGGGGCACTGAAAATCAGCCCTAGGATGCCCCACCCCATCCACCCTGCTGGATCCAGCCATACCTGCTGCTAAGCTTAATCCTAGGCTTTAAATTATGTGAGTCAATGGATTCTCTTTCTGGTTTAAGCCAGTATGCATTGGTTTGGTCACTTGTAATGCAAACAGTCCTAGCGCACATTCTTTCTTTTCCCAGTCAGGCCGCAGGATGGAACCAAACAAGCGTTTGGCTAACGTGACAGGGAGAACATCTGGAGGCTTGTTTTTGTTTTTTTCTTCCATCCAACCAAGACAAGAGGCCTCGAACGCAGAGAAAGGTCACCAACATCTTCAACTGTGGAAGCCTGGGAGACCCCTCCTGGGCTTCTCTGTGATAAGACGGCCTCTGCTTTGGATGAGTAAAGTCAAAAGGGGGCAAGTAGTCTGGCATATCCTTCTATTCGCCCCAAAACACAGTTTCCATGAATGCTTTTTCCTTAGCTTCCTGGGGCACTGAGTCTGGCTTGGTTGGATTTTGTTTGAAAACATTGGCGTAAATCACAAATACCCCTGGGAGGGAACATTAACCATCAGCTAGCAAATGTGACACCCTCCACCCCTGGCTCCTCCGGTTAAAGGGACTGGAGCCTCCGCCCCATCCCCAGAGGAAACCTCCCTGCCTCGTCCTAGAACATTGCAAAACTGGGTCTCTGCTGGAAGTTCTTAACATGTCCTCACGGCCACTCGACCTGACCGGCCTGGCTCCTTCCCAGCCCGGGGGGCGTGGACCATGACACGGAACTAACAGCTCTGGGCATTTCTGGAGTCTGGCTCTTGAAGCTTTTTCTGGGGCAAATTCTTCTCTTCCCCCAACCAGGAGCCTGAAAGGCACAGCAGCAGCGGGACGATGGCGCAGGCCAGGGACTCAGGGAGACCTGGGGACAAATCATAGCCTGCCACATGCTCACTGTGTCGTCGTGCAAAGGTGCTCAACCTCTCTGAGCCTCAGCTTTCCCTTCTGTGAAATGGGGTAATAATACTCCCCACTGCGCAGGGCCGTTTCTGAGAACCCGATGTGATGATGTTTGCGCAGTGCCTGACGTCGTAAGTGGTAGTTAGAGTATCAGCAATCGTTTCGCTCTCACTTAGACCGGCTTGGACAGGGGTGAGGAGGCAGGAGGTCGGAGAAGCGGCGTGTCTGGGATGCTCTCAGATCTTCTGCCTCCTTCCACCATGGGGTCAGCACCTGCTCGCCCCCGCCACCCTAGTGTGACTCTCGCCCTCTTCAGCACACCAGGAACTGTCTGCTTCATCTTTTCAGAGTGACAGATTCATCTCTTTCTTCCCCAAATGGGGAAACTGAGGCTGGGCCTCTGCCCAGGTCCCAGAGTCTGTTGACAGAGACTGAGCTGTGATGGAGGCTCTGACGCCGAGTCCGTGGGACTTTGTCATGGCCGCTGGACTGGAATGGGAGGACAGTTCCACACTCCATCACCCGGGAGTGTCTCCCGCAGCACATTCACACAACCGCCACTGACAAAGTCCAGGATAGTTTCTGTAAAGGCAACAGTTTGAAAACGATTCCTGTGCTTCCCTCTCTGCCTTTCTGGTAAGCAGCCCCTCCCCGCCGGGTCCTCAGACATCCCTCTGCCTGGGGAAGGCGTGGATTCGTGCAGAGGATACAGAGCAGGACCAGGCCGTGTTCAGCTTCTCATCATCAAGAGAGATTTTGCCACCACACAGGAGACGGAAAAGCCACCACCGTGAGAAAACTCACTTTTTGTTTTTTGCTGAGGAAGACTGGCCCTGAGCTAATATCTGTGCCCATCTTCCTCTACCTTATATGTGGGATGCCACCACAGCATGGCTTGACAACCAGTACCACGTCCGCACCCGGGATGCGAACCTGCAAACCGCAAACTTAACCACCACGCCACCAGGCCAGCCCTGAGAAAACATTTTTAAAAAGTCCTTTAGCCTCCAATTAACATAGCAGGGACACAGAACTTCCCCAAATTGTCCAGAAAGTAGACATCTCCCTCCACCCATGACCCTAGGCTTGCTGTCTGTGGCAGAAGGAGCATCGCACAGAAGAAGGGAGAACATCCCTCTGCCCTTCCCCTCAGCTTCCGCCCGGAGAGGACCATGGCTTGGAGGAGGGCAGTGGTGAAGGGTATGGACTCAGGGGCTACCTGGGTTCAAATCCCAGCTCCGCCACTTACTAGCTGTGTGACCATGAGCAAGTTAGTTCACTTCTCTGTGCCTGAGTTTTCTTGTCTGTAAAATGAGACTAAGAGTACCTCCTCCTGCGTTGCTGTGAGTATGAAATGAGTTAACATGTGAAGTGCCTAGAAGAGACTCCATGCCACACGTCAGCTGCTTCCATTTGTTGGTGTTTTTATATAAGGAGAGTCGGCCCCAAAGGCAGGAGTGTGCGCTGATCCTCTGGGGGCTGGAGGAGGAAGCCGCCATGAGACCACCACCCACCATTTAGGGGTGGGGAACCTGGAGCCGGTTGAAAGGAAGGAAGCCCCGATGTTCCACTGCCCTGGCTACGTCGTGTCCCCCCACGTCCAGGATGGGGCTCAGCATGTTCCTACTCAGGTGGGGGACACGTTGTTAGGGCGAGGGGCAGAGGGGCAGCAGGGACTGGCGGTGGACGGCCAGACGCAGTGGAGCAGGGGGTCTGAGCCACGGTGGGGGCAGGTCGTCAGGCAGGGCTCCAGGCCCAGGGCAGGAGTCCTTCCAGCCGCAGCTTCGGCCACAGACGCCAGAAAGGCGCGCGGCGATGCGGGCAACAGGTGTGGCTGGGGTCCCACCCCCGCCTCCACTGGGGAGTCTCATCATCGTCACAGCCCAGGACACACAGACCCCGTGCCGTCCTAGCGAGGGCTGAGGGGGGAGCAGCGGGATCTGAGACTAGCATTACCTAGAGGCCTAAGGACTGGATCCGATTAAATTGAGCAGATTAGACTAAATCTGGTGTTTTTCCTTGTTGCCCAAGGATGGGTTTGTGAGAAATCTCAGATCGGTTACAGGAAATAAAGAAAAGACATTTTCTCTGCATACGCGTGTGACAGTGAGGAAATGCGCAGCCCTGTGGGCCACCAGGACGGACACTCCTGTGGGCGGAGCCACGCCTGTCCCCGTCAGCTCTGTCTGACACGTAGGGGGCACTCGGTAAATGTGCACAGAGTCAGAGAACGCGAGGGTCAGTCCTGACTGTGTGTGTGGCGGCTGGGCGGCCAGGGGGCAAGAGCTCTTTTCTCGGCTCCCTCGGGGTGGGGCACAGGCTTGGCAGTAGCCCCAATTGGCTTCAAACCCAGGCTCGGCCCCTGGGGTGGGCAGCTTCTGACGTGGCCCCCAGAGACCCATGCTCTCCTTGGAGTGTGAGCGGACCCGTGACGTGCTTCTAACAGATGGAACACGGCAAAAGTGGTGGGGCGCCGTGTCCAGGATGAGGTTATAGAAGACAGTGACTCCACGCTCTACACACGCACATGCTCACACACGTGTGTGCACATACACGTACATGCACACACACGTGCACACACACACGTATGCATACACCCCTTCTTGGCCCGCTCACTTTGACCCAGCAAGCCGCCATGCTACAGAGGCACACGTGGCTAGGGACGGAGGGCCCAGAGGGCCTGAATCCCACCCACGTCACTGAGTGAGTTCAGACGCGGATCCTGCCTCGGTTGAACTCGAAATGACTGGAGCCCCCAACACCCGGATGGCAGCCTGAGAGACCCTGAAGCAGGGGACCCAGCCAAGCCAAGCCTGGGCCCCCAACCGGCAGCAACTGTGAGGTCACAAACACGTGGGGGTCATGTGTTATGAAGCAAGAGACAGCTAGCACAGCCCCTCATTGGCTCTGGGCCTGTGAGCCTTTGCTTAGCCTGTATGCGTGGACCCTCACCTGAAAATGGGCATAGTCATAGCACCTCCCCACTCATAGGCTCATTGATAGGACCAAGAAAATGAATGAATGGATGACTGAATGAATGGGACCATTGGCTGGAGCAGTGTGAAGATCACAGAATCAGGAAATGAAACCCGAGGGGTCGGTCAGGATGCGGCTGTGAAGAGCCCTCACTGAGCAGCTGCCACAGGCCAAGTCCCCGGGGAAGGTCCCTCCCCCAGGGGAAGCCCTACGGCCCTCCTCACTTTGCCCCAGCCAGTTCCTCCTGGGGTTTCCGAGGACCAGCCTACGGCCAGGACACCCAGCATCCTTTGCCCTCCACTCGGCCACCCCCACGCTGCGTTCTTCCGTCCCTTCATCATGGAATATGTTCCCCAAAAGCTGGCCGGGCTTGGCGCCGTGGAGACAGACAAGCCGTTGGCCACAGCACTGATAGCTCCAGAAACTGACGCTTGTGGGAGAGCCCCTGCCAGCTGGCACGAAAAGCACGGCCTGGCCACGGCTCCCAGGCAGTCCGTGCTGGGGGTGATGGGGACAAGGGGAGGGGTCAGGCTCAGCCTTCACCTGGTAACAGACCCCTGACTCCGAGTCAGCAGCAGAGACTGTCGACCTGGATGCACATCACAGGCCCTGGGAGCCTTAACATCAGGATGTCCAGGGCTCCCCGCCCCAGGTCTACGTGACCCCCAAACTGAGCTGGACCTGCCATGCTGCCCACCTCTGACCCGGAGGCTGTGCTCAGACTCGACACTTTCCCCACCCACCACCCACCACCGCAGGCTTGCGTGCCCGCAGAGGTGCACGTCTGGCCCCCCTCTCATGCGGAGTAGGAGCCACCTGAGCAGAAGGGCCACATGGCCATTGTCCATCCTTCCTCCATCCTAAGGTGGCTATGTGAACCAGATCCTTGATGTCCACAGGCGGAGAGACCGGTTGCCAGCCCACGGGCAACTCCCCTGTAGTGGGGCGTGGTTTGGGGGTAGCCCCAGCCTTCCTCCTGGGTCCCCCCCACTCCAGCTGACCCCACAGCTTCTTGGATGCTGGGTACACGGCTGCCCAACCTGGGTGACAACCAGCATCAGCACTGGCCCCCCAATTGCCCTGAGGGACGGGCCCTAGGAGAAGGTTCCTGCCCTGTGTGCATCGGGCAAGTCGGGAGCCTGGCCCCAGACCCCCAGCCAGAAGCTGCCGTCCACTCCTCTCTTGTCCCGGGCCTTGGCCCTTCCATGTGCACCACCAGCGCACCACGCCACGTCATCGTCATGACGACAAGGCTGGAATTAATGAGAACTCGCTCTGTGCCCTTAGCTCAGGGAGTCCCTGCCAGCCCCAAGGAGGTTCCGTCACCATCTCTGTTCTACAGAAAAGCAATCCAAGGCCTGGCCGGCCCGCGGGGGAGGCAGGACGTGAACGCAGGCAGTTGGCGTCGGATCAGCGCCCTGGGCCACGTGTCTGGCTCCTACAAACTCGCCAGCCCCCCGGCCCCCCGCGAGGTTCTGCAGGCTGGATGTGTCCTCAGGGGAGCCCCTGATCTCCCCGGGGGCCTCCCGCCTGCTGGCTGGCGAGGAGAAGGCGCCTGGCCCTCCCTGCTGACAGAGCAACTATTTCCTGGCCCCAGAACCCCAGTTGTTGGAAACGACAACCTCTCGTTCCAGACTCTGAGCCCAGGGCTCCAAGGCTCCTGCTCGCACGCCTCCCGTTAGCCAAGCCTGCGATTCCACGGCCGCGACAGGCGTGCTCGAAGGCGGACCACGTGCCCCCTCTGGCCGCACATTCACCATCCCTGTCAGGCCCCGACCACCCGCCAGGCCCGCCCGCCCCTCACCGTCAGAGCATCAGCCTCACCCCGCCAGGGACTTCGCCAGGCCCAGCCCCAGAAGTCGGGGCTTGCAAACCCGACAGAGTGAATCACTCTGCAGACATTTAACAGCGTTGTCTGGATGACGAATAAATCACACCTTAATGGACCAGTTCTCGATTTGTAGCCCCAAGTCAAGACTCCTCAAACATTGCCAGATGTCAGGGATGAAAGGCACGCCTCCGGTGCGCTGACAGCGCGGGAGAGCCGGGCACGCCGATCTGCGGGAGAACGCACCTTCGTGTAACCGCGATCGGGACAGGATTCCTCTCTCCCCCTTTTTAGAGCCTCTTTGGGGCAGATGTATCTGGAGAGAGCCCAGGTCTGGAGAGGGCACCCCTCAGACGGCTGGGATTCTGGGACAGAAAGCACGGCGACTCTAACTCCGGGGTTGGCACTGGAGGGTCTTGAAACCGTGCTTGCTTTGGAGTCTGAACCCCAGATTTGCTGTTTACCAGCCGTGTGATCTGGGACAAGTCCGTCCACCTCTCTGGGCCTCAACCAGAGGTACTCAGAGAACCCACTTCACAAGATCGTGGAGACGGGAAAACGGGGGCAGGAATGACAGGAACTCAGAAAAGTGCGGGCACACGGTCCGTGCTGCATAAATCCTGCAGTCAGAGGAGTGTCGATAACAGCTAATATTTATCAGGTGGTGTCGCGAGTTGACCAGAGTCCCCTCAAATTCATGTCTATCCAGAGATTTAAACGTGACCTTATTTGGAAACAGAATCTTTGCAAATGTAATTAGTGAAGACGAGGTCACAGTGGATCAGGGTGGCCCTAAATCCAATGACTGATGTCCTTGCAAGAGGAGGAGGGGACACAGGGAGGAAGGTCCCGTGGAGGCGAGAGACCAACTGCTCATTCATTCGTTCACTCATGCAGGGCCAGCCCGACGGCCACGGGGCGGGGAGCGGGGCCAGCGTGAAGGGAGCAGGAGCCCCCTGGCCTGCTGGATACCCTCCAACAGTCCCGGAGGTCATCCCTGGATTGACCCCCTCCAGGTTTTCGACAATGGCTGCTGAGCAGGAGGGTGGGGAGAGGGGCAAAAGACAGTCAAAACGCGCTTCCGATGCAGCCCCACCGCAAAGATCCCTGCCCGGGCCACCGGGTTTTTCCACCAGGAAATGGGAACAGTTCTTCTGAGTTTCTTCAACCCTTGTCCCAAGATGCAAAAATGTCAGAAATGTGCAAGGGCCCTCTCTGGCCACAGAGGACACTGTATCTTGCCCCCGAGGTCCATTTCCTGCCCGGGGCTGAGCGTCAGAGTGAAGCACACTGTGGGCTCCTGCCGAGCCGCGTGCTGGCCGTGGGGCGAGGGGCAGGCCCTCCCCTCTCTGGGCCCCGGTTTTCTTGTCTGTAAAATGGTGCTGACAATGCCCCGTCCATCATCTCACAGACTCCAGCTGCAGCAGATGCCACACCCGCAGGTAAGGTCGCAGCCTCTGTGCTCCCTGAGGGGTCAACAACGTGAGAAATGGGTCCCTCCATCTCCCTCCCCCAGACCCAACTTTATAACAAGTGGACGTGGCCCTGTCGGTCACTCCATCTGTATTCACTCGGCGCCAACTGCGTGCACGACGCTGTGCCAGTTTCTGGGAGGACGTATACAACGGTTAACCCTCGAGATCAACAACGTCAGCAACAGCCACCACTGACCGAGCGTTCGCTGGTCGGAAGCATTTCGTGCTCTGCCGCGTTTAATTCTCACAACAAACCTGCACGATACATATCATCAGAACCCCCTTTTTTTTTTTTAACAATTTTTTTTTTTAAGATTTTATTTTTTCCTTTTCCTCCCCAAAGCCCCCCGGTACATACTTGTATATTCTTCGTTGTGGGTCCTTCTAGTTGTGGCATGTGGGACACCGCCTCAGCGTGGTTTGATGAGCAGTGCCATGTCCGCGCCCAGGATTCGAACCAACGAAACACTGGGTCGCCTGCCGCGGAGTGCGCGAACTTAACTCGGCCACGGGGCCAGCCCCAGAATCCCCATTGTTGAGAGAAAACGCAGTTCAGAGGGCATACGACCTGCCCAAGGCCACACAGTTAGGTGGGACGCCCTTCACCCTCTGCAGACGCTGCTGCCGGCAAGGACCAACAGCCCCGCGGGTGACCGGCTCCTCCCACAGACGTGACATTCCTAATGCGAGCTTGTATTTCTCATGCCCGACACAGGGTCAAACGCTTCACACCGTTTCATCGCCGAGACCTCCCGAGACCCTCCTGAGAAGTTGTTGCCATTATTATTATTATTATCCGACTGTTATTATATCCGACGGGGAGGTGCAGGGGGTTATGTGAGCAGGAGCGCTAAGAACTTAGGACCCAAATCCAGTCTTCCTGACCCACATTTAAGGTTTTGCCCTCTCAGATCGTAGCTGGGTACCACAGTGCTAAATCCGTGCAGAGACAGCCAAGGGTGTTGGAGCCGAGATCCCAGGGGGCTTCCTGGAGGAAGAGGATCACAACGAATGGGCAGAACCTCCGTGGCACAAATTTCCTCTCTCCAGACCACCTCAGGGCGTTTGCCAGGAACCTGGGGGCTGGATGGCCCTGGCCCCAACCTTCTGAAACTCACCCCGGGGTGCCTCGCTCCCCTGAGGGATTCGAGAGGAATCTGTCCTGCCAGGCTTGGGGAGAGCCCCACCCCACCCCACAGGCCCGTCTGCATGCCAGGCCAGGGCTGGCCCTTCGCCCGCACGCCTCTCATTCTGCAGGCCCCAGGAAGGAAAGTGCAGAGCCAAGGTTATCGTGGAGTTCACAAACCTTGGCAGGGGGGTGGGGTGGGGTACGCAAAGCCAGAGATTATTCAATGCAGCATTATTTACAATCACAAAAGACTGGAACCTACCCCATGTCCATCACCAGGGGACCAGGTTAAGATACGTGGGCACAACCACGTACGACTCAAGTGTCAGCAGAGGCAGAGGGGAGGGTGGCGCGTCAACACTGAAGGCTGACGTTTGCACAGGACATGACACGTGCTCAGGGCCTCTCCCAAGCACAGGGACTCCTTTGATCCTAACATCGCTCTCAAGAGGAGTGGCCACTACCATCACTGTAAAATAAGGAAACTGAGGCACCCGGAGGTCGAGTCCCGAGCCCAAAGCTCGCGGCTGTAAGCGGCAGAGCTGGGATTCCGCGCAGGCTGTGGGCGTCAGCAGCCCGCTCGGATCCATGCTGCCGTCCGGCCACCCGGCTTCACCGTCTTGTCCAGGGTCCCTCCGCCAGGACCCCCCTGGAACCCCGGAAAGAAGAGAAGCAGACAGACAACCCTCAGCGCTTCCCACCCTGCGCCGGCCGGGGAGCAGGTGGAATTAGCAGAGAAGTGACGGAACCTCCGCCATCTGAGTCGGATGCTGGTCGCCCAGACGCTGGGGTAGCCAGCTTCGCCCCACACTCAGTTATGGCCAGCGGGGCCCACTGATTATTTTCGTAGCCTTTCCTGGAGTCATGACGAGGAAAACTGAAGGATCCGCACGACCCCTTTCATCACGAACAGCCAGGTTTCATGGTTGGGGGTGGAGGAAGGAAAGAAAAGCCACTTTTTTCCCCACTTAGAGCTGATCAACAGAACGCAAGCCTGGGCAGCCAGCGTGTTGGTGTTGAGAAGAGCTGTTCTCAAGCAGAACTAATTGGCAACAGAAATGGAATTTTCCCCCCCAAAAAGTCCAAACATGCTCCATCCTTGGGAATCACCCTTCGGAATAGGTATTCCAGACACGCCGTGTGCACCGACGCTCGCACGGCCATTGGCCTCACACGGACAAGGCCAGAGGCGGCCTGTGCTGGTCGCCACCCAAGCCGGTCAGCCTGTTTCTCAGTCCTGTGGTCACAAAGGTCAATGGTCCAAGCCAGCCCAGCCTGGAGTGCACATGTGCCCACCCGTTGCCCAGCAACACGTCTCCCTCCCAGGCACAGCAGTTGGCTTTGGGGCAGAATTGGTCCCCCTTCCGCTCCGGGGATGGGCCCTGGCAGGCTCAAGCCAACGAGCATATTCCAGGGATGTTTCAGGAACGGGCATCCAGCTCGACAAGAAACAATAAGACACAAGAAAAAAGCACTTAATGAGGCTGCTGGAAAAGAGAGCTCTTGCCATTTTAGAGGTACAGAGAAGTGAAGTAACCTGCCCGAAGTCACACAGCACGGTAGTAAGAGATCCAGGATTTGAATCCAAGTCCGTAGGACTGAGGAGCTTGCGACACTTCATGGCTTGGCTCTATCCAGAGGTGACATAAACTCCAGAGGAAGCCAGACGAGCTGGAGTCAAACCCAGCTCTGCCATTTACTATCTGTGTGATTTTGGGCAAGTCACCTAACCTCTCTGTTCCTTAGTTTCCACATCCGTGAAGTGGGGCTAGTAAGAGGACTTCAGTTTGTGGGGTCTGAGGATTGCATGAATTAGCAGCAATTGGTGGAAAGTGCACGGATCAGTGCCTGTGACAAGGTCAGGATCGGCCCTCCCACCACCACACGGCTCTGCCTCACGGTAAGAACCAGACTAAACCATGGCGGTCAGAGGGCGGGAAGGAGAGGTCGATGCTGCAGGGCAAGGTCTTTCTTCCCCACTCTGTGTGTTCCTTCCTGTAGCACAGCTGCCAGGCTCCTTCGCTGCAGGAGCAGCCATACGACAAAGATGTGCGACAGCACGAACCCACGGCCTGTTCAAGGCTTTCAGATATTCTCAGACCTGGAGACACAGTTAATGGCAGCCAGGCCTGTCTGTGATGGTGGCAGGCGAGGTCCAGGGGAAATTCTACTCATTCAAGCGGCAAAAAGTGAGACATATGACGCTATGTGGTGGAAGGTTTTGTGAGAATTGGTACAGCCACATAGGAAAATAGTTCAGTATATTATTTCATATTCCCCACGACCCAGCAATTTCTACCCTGGCTGCACCTCTGACACACATGCCAGCATGTAGGTACTAGGACAGGTGCAAGAACACTCAAAGCTGTACCGTTTGTGAGAGCAAACAGACCAGTGGAAACAACCCAAATGCCCATAGACAGGGAAAATGAACTCTGGTACAGAGTGGAATAGTATGCAGCAGTGAAAATGAATGGTCAACAAGCTATACGCAACCACGTGGATGAATTTTAGAGATAAAAGGCTTTCTGAAAACACAAGTGCCACAAGAGAACATACAGTATCTTGTTGTAAAGTTCAAAAATAAGTAAAAGTAATAGCATATTATTTGGGCATATACATGTAAGCAATAAAAGTATTTTTTTTAATCAATGGAAAGCAGGATGATGAAAAAGTTCTGGAGACGGATGATGGTGATGGTTGCACGACATTATAAAGGTACTTAATACCACTGAACGGTATACTTGAAAATGGTTAAAATGGTAAATTTTACATTATGTATATTGACCACAGTTTTTGGAAAAGCAAGAGAAAGATGGCAGCATCCACCGCACATAAGGAGCACAGAGGTGGATAACATGATGGTCAAAGCTGTCGTGCTCAGACTGGGGGGTGGGTCCAGGTGTCTTTTATTGCATAAATACAGGCATACTTTAGAAATAGTGCAGATTCGGTTCCAAACCACTGCCATAAAGTGAGTCACGACACGTCCTGCTTTCCCGTGCAGACAAAACTTATGTTGACACTATCCTGCAGTCTTCTAGGTGAGCGAGAGCATTATGTCTAAAACAACAATGTGCATACGTTAATTTAAAAATACATTATTGCTAAAAAAGTGCTAACCACCCCCTGAACCCTCAGTGCTGACAGACCGGCTGGACACGGCCTGGCCACAAACCCTCGGTTTGTAAAAAACACAATATCCGCGAAGCGCATAAAGCAAGGTCCTCCCGCGACACAGTGCGAGGGTCGGGTGGAGGGGCGAGGGGCCTCTCAGGCGCCCCTTTCACTGTCCCGACGAGACCGTGACTCATCCATCCACCTGGGGCCACGTCCTGAGGTCTGAGGAGACCTCGGGATTTGGGACCAGGACCCTAAGGAGGGGCTCGGCCGTCCCCTCTGCTGTTGGCAGGGCACGAGCCTATTTGGTCCCTGGTGGGTGGGGTGTCGGATGTGGCCTTCGGAGGAAGCACACAGCCACCCACGCGTCCACCCGCGGGGTCCCCCCCGCCCCTTCTGCCCGCGGAGAGGGTCTGGCTGGCGGCGCGGGGCACGCTCTTCCGTGGAGGTTTCAGCTCACGGGATGACACGGCAACACGTCAGAATCCACGTCCCATAATCTGCCTGACCCCCGAGCCCACCCGACACAGACGAGAGGGGTGAGCACCGGGCCAACGAAGGGCCGGAACTGGGCCTGGGCTGGGCAGGGGAGCCCCTCCCGTGGTCCACCAGCCACATTGGTGACGCACAGCCCCACAGACTCTCGTCGTTACACGAGCAGCCGGGCACGTCTCGAGTTTGCACGGCCTAGTGAACCTGGCGTTTATCAGTGAGAGGCGGTGTGGGGCTGGCAGCCCCCAGCTACCCTAATGCAGGGCTCTCCCAAACAGTCCGGCTGCCTCGTCACCCTTGGCAACACAGCAAAGCAAATATTTCCACAAGTAGTGAGTGCCTACTCTGTGCCAACCAGCATTTATTGAGTGCCTATTATGGGATGCAGCACTGAACGACAGGCAAAAAAAAAATCGCTGCCCTCAGGAAACTCACATTCTAGTAGAGGACATCAAGGAAAGAAAAATATATAGTATGTTGGATGATGACAAGTGGTCAGGAGAGAGCCATGTGGAGATCTGAAGAGTGAGTGTCCCAGGCAGGGGGAGATCAAGTGCAAAGGCCCTGAGGCAGGACTGTGCCTGGCACAACTAAGAACAAGTGTGGCAAGGGGCGGAGCAGGGGAGATGAGGTCTGGATGCCACAGGGCCTTGTGGGCGTGGCGACAACTTTGCTTTTTACTCTGGGTGAGGTGGGAGCCGGGGCTCGGGGGAAGAGGGTGTCCTGAGCAGAGGAGAGACAGGACCCCACTGGCTGCAGGTGGAGAACAGACCGGCAGAGAGGCAAGAGGAGAAGCAGAGACAACAGCGAGGAGGCAGCTACAACAGTCCAGAGATGGAGGCCATGCGGACCAGGGTGGGGCAGAGGAGGTGATGGGAAGCCGTCAGCTTCCAGATACAGGTTGAGGGGAGAGGCCACAGAATTTCTTTTTTACTGAAAAGTGGAAGCAGCTGGGCTCTCCTTGTGTGTTTTGGAGTCAAGAAAGTTCGAGACCTGCTTAGAAAGCAGAGATGTGGTTATCAAAACAGATCCTGTCTTACAAACTGCTGGGACTTCCGTTACACAGGCTCAGAAAGGAATGGTTTCGCTCCACGCACAAGAGGGCAAACGCCCAGGACACATTGCCAGGGGAATAAAGGACGATGCAGAATCGAAGGAAAGAATGATCTTTTTTTTTTTTTTTTTTGAGGAAGATTAGCCCTGAGCTAACTGCTGCCAACTCTCCTCTTTTTGCTGAGGAAGACTGGCCCTGAGCTAACATCCATGCCCATCCTCCTCCTCTTTATATGTGGGACGCCTACCACAGCATGGTGTGCCAAGTGGTGTCATGTCTGCACCCGGAATCTGAACCAGTGAACCCCCGGCCGCCGAAGCAGAACGTGCGCACTTAACCGCTGTGCCACGGGGCCGGCCCCAAGAATGATCTCATTTTTGAAAGTTAAAATTACAAAAAAAGAAAAATATGAAAATGAGTGCTGGATGCTCTGGAGGAAGAGCCGCCTGCCTCCTCACAGGGTCCCGGGGTCGGGAAGCCCTGAGATGGAAACTCGGGATCGCCCTTCCTACCGTGTGAAATAAAATAATAAGAAAACCCATTTTTAGTTCTTTCTAAAATTCGCTGTGGGCGTGGCTCCCTCCTGGCCATCACAGATGCACTTCCCTTAGCCAATGTCCCCACCTGGGCCTCCTCCTCGGCCTCGACTGGAGGAGAGGCAGAACTTGGGAATGAGAAATATTTTCCTCTCGTGCTTGCTGGCTTGCGAGAACTGGAAAGGGCCCACCTGGCTCCCAGGGTTTCTAAAAATAGAAAGTTGTCTTAACTTTCCTATAGGTTTGGCTCAGCTGTTCCTTCTACTCGTTCCAAGACGCCGTTTCCATTAGAGAATCGCGTGCCGCACGTGAGAATAAAGGATGACAGGAGTGAGACCTGACATGAAATGGAATCAACAAGGAGCTGCCACTGCGACGAGCGTGTGGAGACGGAGAATGCGACGAAGAGCGAGGCCCAGGGCCCTGGTCGCTGCCGGAGGTGGCGCCCGGATGCTGCCGGCGCAGGCAACATCTTCCATCCCCGACCCGACCTCTGCATCCTTCCAACGCCCAGAGCGGGAGGGGGGGTGGACTGCAGGTTTGTTCAGTTGAGAGGAGGAAGTCTGGGGCTTTGTGTCCAAGGCCCCAATGCCCAGAGTTTGACTCCCTTTGGGTGATGGCTGGGGAGGGTCCATAATAGCATTTCCGAGACCCTGGGCACAAGGGTCCTATATGCTATGGGGCCAGTGCTGCGCTGGTAAAGGCTTAGCAACCAGCTGTCCAGGGACAAGCGTGTGTGTGTGTGTGTGTGTGTGTGTGTGTGCGCGCGCACACAGGTGTGCATGTGTGTCCATACAAATATATGCACATACCCACGCACACGCATGCACACATACATACTCAGGTTTGCTATGGACTGCATTGACGTAACGGATGTGTAGCACGCAACTTACAAACAAAAATAAAAGTTACAATACCCCTTTTGTAAATTTAATGTGATCAACTGATTCGCGCAGAACGATATTGTTGATCTTTGCCCCCAACTCTTGTATCTGCTGTCACCCCATGGTTATAACTGGCGAACGAGGGTGGCTCTTCAGGGACGCCGGTTGACATTTTCCTCCACTCTGAGGAGTAAGACGAAAGCGACGCCACAGAGAGTGACGTCGGAGCTTGACTCGTGTGCCACTGACGTGAGCAGCTGCCTGGACTTTTGGTGCTGTTCACAATGGAAAGCTACAGAGGCGACACGCTTCTATGTTTAATCTGCGTCATTAACTTTTTCTGCCTCACTTTCCCAGCTAGACAGTCAACAAAACAATAAATCGAGCCCTGAGCGGTCTGTTTGCCAAATCCCACCTATAAATACTTCCACCGTGGCTGACTGCAGGCTACCAGCTTGAAGTTGCTAAAAAAGGAATTGGGAAGAGATGCGCGACAGCAACCGCTATAGAGCATTTCCACCGGACAGTTACAACAGGTGCAAATAACCTCAGGAGCACAGGTAATAGCAGAATGTAGTTTAAAAAACGGGCAGTGCTAGGGGCCGGCCCCCTGGCCTGGTGGTTAAGTTCAGTGCGCTCCACTTCAGCAGCCTGGGTTCGGTTCCCAGGCATGGACCTACACCCCTCGTCAGTGGCCATGCGGAGGCAGCGTCCCACATACAACACAGAGGAAGACGGGCACAGATGTTAGCTCAGGGTGAATCTTCCTCAGCAAAAAAAAAAGAAAAGTAAAGAAAGTGATGAGTTTTGAGTACTTATTCCCTTTGTTTTTAATGTAATTTAATTATAAGTTTATGAAGTTTAATTTTTAACAACGGCTCTGTTTGACAACCAGTTCACCGAATTCCTGCAAATTTGACAATGGGCTTTCGTGTGACAGTACATGCTGGCTGCTGCATACCACAGCGTAGGGACCACCGGCAAAGCATGCCCTGACTTGGGGAGGACGGGTTCCCTCCACCTCTGCCCGGGACCCAGAGCAGCTGGCACTGTAAAGGGGGAGCTTCGGGAGAGCTCAGGCCGGGCAGTGGCAACAGAGCAGATTCTCCGAGTGGCCTTGGGGACAGAGGCAAGAGGAAGCAGGAGAGGACGAGCAGGACGAGAGAGCAGTGTGTGAGCACAGGTGAGACCCCCGTGGGAGCCCCCCACAAAGAACTGGGACGCTGGCGGGTGCTGAGCGTCCACGGACCAGAAGGTGAGGGCTCTGTATCCAGCGGACATCTGGGTTAGGTCACTCCACACAGAACCTAATGCGAGCCCGGCCGCACTCTCAGCGATTCCTTAGGTCTTTCAGAAGCTCTCGGGGTCCGGACCGCTACCTCGGAGGTCAGCGACGTGGCTCTGCAGGCCATCGGTCACTTCCTCAAGCCCACCTTGATTCCAGCCTCCTCTGGCATCTCCCTGACGTGCTGTGGGGCTCAGGGGGTGTCCTCTCTCAGACACCCTCCCCCCCCTAGAGCCTAAGTGCTCTCCCACTGGTCACAGAAAGTTAGAGCTGCAGAGACTTTCCAGATTTCCTGAAATAATCCCTTCGATTTACTGATGAGGAAACAGAGCCCAAGCAGAGGGAAGTGACTTGCTCAAGGCGACAAAGAGAAAAAAAAAAAATCAAGGGCAGAACCAGGCAGGGTGACCAACCGTCCCGGTTTTCCCAGGACTACAGGGGTTTCTGGGACAAGCTGACCGCCTTAGAGCTGGGACCACCGCTCAGGCCTCCACTCGAGCCCAAGGCAGAGAGCCTAAGCCAGTCCCCGAAAGGGAAGGAGGTCTGAGGAGCACAGAGCTGCTGCAGGATGGAATTTTCCAAGGGAGAGAAACAAGGCCACATCTGGGCACCGGGACCTCCGTCTCTGTGCAGAGGCCTGGCGCCAAGGGACTCCCCACCTGCCGCGGCCGCTGTGCCCTTCCCGGTCCTGGGATGCGACCCGCACCCTCCTCCTCAGTGCCAGGAAGACGACCGCTGAGCCTATCACATCTTATCTCTTGGCTGCTGCCACCGCAGCTGCGGGGACATCTATGCAAATAGCCTCCGAGAATTCCAATATGTGACTCCCCCAGGGAGGCGTGTGCAAAGCTCTCCGTGAGTTTCACAATTCTGTCTCATCCAGACGAGCAGTGGGGGCCCAGAATGATTTGAAACACATTTTTGAAAAGGCAAAATAAAATTGGAACGAAACCCAGCAGAGGCGTGTGCCACTCTCCCCACCCCCAGCTCTCTCCACCCCTGCCTCGCGTTAGCCCTCTGCTCTCACGCCCCAGGAGCCCCCACACAGGGCAGCGAAGACGGTAAACGGCCTTGGACACTTCACTGAAGCCAGGAGCCCCTGCCCGCCCGGACGGTGTGCCCCCACCCCGAGATGACGCGCAGTCCAATAGCTGAAGGCTGCTCGGCCTGTTGCTTCCTCCGTCCAACCTCTCTGCCTCCCTCCTACAGGCAATGCTCCCTCGACACCCACTCCTCCTTCACCCCTGCTTCCTGGGGTGCTCACAGAACACAGACTCCAGACTGCTGGAGGTGGAGAGGTTAGCAAAGGTAAAGTCGGGAGGACGGAGATCTGATTCTCATCTCTGCCACGGACCAGCTGTGTGACCTTGGGCAAGTCACTTCACTTCTCTGTACCTCCATTTGCTCAGTGTACAATAGGGATAATAATAATAACACCTACCCCACTGGGGGCTTGCAGGGGTTCCCTGAGCCAAAGCTTCATCAATACCTAGCACTGCGCCTGGCACACAGCCGACACACCAGAAATAGCAGTCACAGTAAAAGCCCCTTAAAGATCGCCTTGTTCAACCGCTCCATTCTAGAGATGGACAAATGGAGGCCCAGAGAGGGCAAAGAACTTGCCCAAGGCCACACAGCCAGTGACTGGGATCTCATCTCAGCCTCAGGGCAGGCCGCCTCCTGCTGCGGGAGCCCCAGGGTGGAATGAGAGGAAGCGCTGCCCTCCTCACGCCTGGCCTCCCTCTGGAGCCTGGTCTGCACGCACGCGGGCCCGCCAGCTGCATGCAGAACAGCTGTTTCGCACTCACCATCAAGCAGCGCTGGACGTTCAGGACCGAGTCATGCCTCCTCCTTCTTGGAGTAGCCCAGCTTCCTCAATCACCAAAGCCGGCGCGGCTCCCACCCGCCGGGGGCTCGAGGAGATGAGCTGGGACCCGGGAAACCGCCCCGCTGGCCCTGGGGAAGATCGCCCACCTCCGGAGCCGGCTGTCCCCCGTCCTCCTTGCGCTGCTGCGGGACGGCGCTCTGCCGGGCTCTGATACCACAGCCCAGCTCTTATCTGGCGGGTGTCAGGGTGCAGGCGGCCGTGGAGTCGGGGTTCCAGGAAGCCCGCCCGGGGCCCCGCTCGTCCCGGATGCTGCCTGCAGCTCTGGACGCAGCCGATTGCCTGTCAGTGTCACTCTGAGCTCCGCCAGGGAGAAGTCCATGCTGGCCCCCAGCAGGCGGGGGCCCCACCCCTGCACGTCCCACCCCCCACTCCCATCTTGGCAAGGGGACTGGGAAAAGGCAGCTAATTTCAAGTCCGCACAGCGTTTGTGGTCGTGTCCTGAACTCTCCACGGTTAATCACGGAGCATCTGATTTCTGCGTTGCCTCAGAGGGGGTGTGGGGATGCCTGGAAGTTTCTGTTTACTCCATTCTGCACGGGGCTGTGTGCTAATCACAAACAGACAGGGACGCAGCCCGTCCCTCCCTCCCAGGCCTCCGCTTCTTCTTACCTTGCCACTTTCGCGTCCCCCTCCCCTCACTGTCTCCCTTCCCTCCTTTCTTCCCTCTTTCCCATCTGTTCTCCCGCCGCAATCCCTTCCTCTGGCCCTGGATCCCCCAGCCCCCTCGTCCCCTCTGCGCCTCCCACTTCTAGGATGCAAATTGGCTTGGCCTTTCTCCTTCACATCTTTATGTTAGTGGTCAGCCTCTTTTACTGCCTTTTTTTCCTTTTTTACGACCTAATTATCTCAGGGCTTGCTCACCCCCACCCTGCCTCTGTTACATTTGTGTGTGTACGACTCCTACAAACCTGACGGTGCCTCTGAGTCAAGGGGTGTGGTCCAGTCACAATGCACGGCTCCTCCCGTCACCTCGGCACATCTCGGCTTAGGATTCTGCTCAGGGATGGACACAGGAACAAAGCCCCCATTGACCGCCGCCTTGGAGAGGCGGACCGTGCGGTGCCAGCCGGCCTGTTACACCTAGAGACGAATGTCCCTCTGTCCCCCTTGGCTCCCTTCCAGCCTGCGGCCGCTGCAGACAAGAAACCAGGAATAAACAGCCCCAAAGAACAGAAACCGACAACTCTCCCCACAGACACACACACACACACAGACACATACTCTGAATGGTAATTTGGCAAGACCTTTGAAAACCGGAAATGAGCACAGGCGGCCACCCAGAACATCACTTATGCACATGCATAGGGAGTCATGCAGCCAGAGGTTTGCTTAAAAAAAAAAAAAAAAAAAAAAGGTTTATCATAGGAAGCAATTGGAAATAGTTTAAATATCCATCAAATAATGACTAGTTGACTAGAGTGCAGAAGCGTCGTACTAATGTTTACCAGGCAGCAGTTTAAAAAGAGTGAGCTGCGTCTGTAACAACAGAGATGGGTCTCCAAGACCCGTGCTGCTGATGCTGAGTGGAAAATGGTTAGAATGATCCATTCCATATAACCCTGGCTGTGTACCTTTCCCCTCAACACACACGCACAATGAAACACTATGGAAACACATTTAAAGCCAGGAAAATCGTCCTAAAGGGTTTAAACCAAACTGAGTCGTTACCTCTGGGAAAGGGGGAGGCGCAAAGGTTTAAGGGCGAGCTCTCAACCTATAACCGTTTCATTTCGAAAAATGGAAATGGATTCGTCTATACCGTGTCCCAACCAGCTTCCTTCTCTAGGGACACCGCACCCCGCACGCAGAGAGAATGTCATCTACCCGCTTGCCTCCTTGGACTAACACAGAGGATTCTGTAATACGTCAGCGGAGAAAGACACGGCAGTCCCGAGGAGCGAACCCAGGAGCTCTGCACACGCTCCAGCTTGATCCCCTCCGGTTAGCTGTCTGGACCCCTGAGTGAACAGTGAGTTATTGGAGTGAGATTCCTCAGAGCAGGGGAGCCGTCCGAGTCACTCTCTGGTGGGCTCAGCTCTCCTGGAAATGAGGACAGCAGGTCTATACTTGAAGAGAAAGTTCTGGAAAGTGATGACTTGGTTTCAGGAAACAATGTCACCTACTCTAACTTATAAAACATGGAAACCCTTTTAAAGGAATGAGTGTGGACAACTTCAGACATGATGCCAAGGCCGCTGAGAAAGCACGGTTTCGGTCAGGCCATTTTCCTCCCGCTCACTGGCTACACGCATGACCACAGCTCCCGGACACGGCAGGAAGGCCGACCTGTGTTCCACGCAAGGTGCTTTCCCGCGTGCTGTGCGTGGAATTCTCCAGCACGCTCTCTTCTGTTCTTCACTTGTCAAATGCCCCCCAGCTTTGGGGATTCAGCAGGGCATGACTGTAGAGAAAACAAGTGACATTCTCACAGCCCTGAGCCAGTGGGGCCCCTGGCCCCTCAGCCCCCATCCTCTAGGGCAGAAGGAACCTCCAGGTGTGGATTCCCGACACCTCAGACTTGGGGTCTCCAGCCGCCTGAGGGTATGGCGTACCCAGACCATGCGGTTCCCCAAAGTGGGGCCCACCCAGGGGTGGTGCCCAGGACCACTGTAGTGCCACACGGACTGGGCATTACACAGCACTGGGTCTCACAGTGGGAAAGTCCGTTCATCCTGTGGCGATTCTTGTCCGATCCCATGTGCCCTGGGAGCAAGTCTCGGCTAACCACTCTTTAACACCTCTCTAACATTCCCTAGTTTCCCCTTTTAAGAAAGAGAAAGCCATTCAGCAGCCAAAAGCATCTAGCTAGAACTGTGCTTGGCAAGTGATCGTGGTTTTCCATTTCCATTTTTTATTTTTTAAAGCTTAAAAATGACTCCACCAGATAAAGGGAAAACTAACAAAACCCTAGTAAAACACGAGGAAAGTTAATAATGACGTATCGATATTGGTTTACTAGTTGCAACAAACGTACCATAGCAACGTCAGAAGTTAAGAAGGGAAGCAAACCTTTACTGTAAATCGGAAACTACTCTAAAATTGAAAGTTTATTTAAATATCTTTAACGGACTCACAAAATACAATAAGTCCATGCTGTTTTTAAAATGTATCTATGGAGAGAAAGAGAGAAAGCAACTGCGTGCGGCAAAATGTGAAACTGGCGAATCCAGGTGAGGGGTATATGGGTGTTCTTGGCACTATTCTCTCAACTTTCCTGCAGGTTTGAAATTTGTCAAAACAAAAATTAGGGGAGAAAGTAAATCAACTTAAAGAAAAATACTAAGTATATAAGAGCCAGGTGGCAAATGAAGACGGAGGGAGGTGTCCGGGTGGTGCCTGAGCTGCTGGCGTGTGGGGACCCTGGGCTAAGAAGTGGCCTGGCAAGGAGATCTGTGACAACCCCAAATGAACTCTCAAGTCCCTGAGCGGCCACCTCCCTCCCCATTGCCCCAGAATCTTCTCTACAGCCCCCACCGGCACACCCCTCCCAAATGGTACAGCATTTCCAACACTTTCAAACTGTGTCCTCATCTCCACCCGTGTTCCCCTCACAGCATCCTCACGAGGTAAGTAAGGCAGGTGTCATCCCCCCACATGTCAGGCTGAGTCTTTCGGGGACAGAGAGGAATAAGGAGGAGAGTGCTAGTGGGGGGCAGACAGGTAGAGAGCCACAAGGCCAAGTGCTCATTTCAGCCCAGAGAGAAAGTGCTGGGCAGAGTGGACAGGGGCGGGGGGAGTGGGGTGGTGCGCTGGCTTTGATAACGAAGGGGATGCCCCAGGGAAGCGTGTCACCAAGGAAGGATGAGTACACAGAAAGGTATGTGATCTTTCTAGAGGACTCTGTCCTCCAGCCCTCAGGGTAAGGCCAAACGGCCACATTCGCAGGCCTGCAGAGCCTGGGTCCACCCGCCTCCCACTCTGCCCCCTCGCCTGAATGAGCACCCTTAGTCCCCTAATGTGCCAGGCTCTCTCCTGTGATGCCCCAGCGCAGAACCCCCACTGCCCGCCTCCCCGGCTTTCACCTGGTTAATATCTTAACCCTTAACCTGCTGGAACCCAGCTCAGGAGCCGCACTCTCCCAAAGCCGTCCCGGAGCCCCCTCTGGGTGTGGGGCCCCTCTCCCAGGCACCCTTGCTGCCTCCTCACGGCAGAACTGTGTAAGAACGGGCCCCAGGGTCCAATCCTGGTTCCTCCATTTCCCAGCTCTGTGACCTTGGGCAAAGGCACCTGACCTCTCCAGGCCTCCGTCTCCTCATCTGTGAAATGGGGATAACATTAGTGTCTGTTGGGTTGTTGTGATGATGAGATGAAATAACACCTTGCTACTCAGCGTGCAGTCCATGGACCAGCAGGCTGGGCATCCTGGGAGCTTGTTAGCACAGAGGCCCAGGCCTCGCTCCAGACTTCCTGAACCGGACTACATTTTAACAACAGGATCCCAAAGTGATCAGCACGCACATTAAGCTTGGGAAGCATTGAGACCTTATACATAAAGGGTATAGACGCTCCCTTAACACATAGCCGGCTCCTACTAAATAAACCTGATTGTCATCATCGTCATCGTCATCGTCATCTTCATCGCAAAAGATTGCCTGTTTTCTAACCCTTCTCCTCCCCCTGAGGGGAAAGACCACCACCGCCGTGCGCACCATTGCGTACTTAGTGCCCAGAGAGAGTGGGTGCTTGATACATGACAGCTGAATCAAGCCATTTGTCTAATTCTCATGGAAAAGCCCGGATGGAACCCAGGTGGCCTCACTCCCGGCTGGGTTCTTTAGGACTCATCACTTTTCCAGTGCCCCAGCATCCTGCAGAAAGCTGGGACAGCGTCTGGGAGGCGAAGGGGTCTCCCACTCCGGAAGCGGGAGAGTGAGCTTCACAGGAGGGACACCCTCCCGGGCTCACCCACTCAGTAAATGCATCATCTCCCTGCTGATAGTGGCGTCAGAATTTTCCTCCTTTATCAATCTGATCGACCTTCAGCGCTGAGGAGAACATCCAATTGCTGGATTCTTCCTGAGGATAAATATCCCGATCCCTCATTCAGGGGCTTCTCCTCCAGCTCATCCTAACCCCAAGCCTCATTCCTGGCACCTCCGCCCCACTGTGACCAAGCACAGATTCATCCGAGAGAAGCCGGCTCTGTCGAGCTGGGGAAGCTTCTGGAATGGCCTCAGCCGGCGCTGTAAACCTTGGTTCAGCAGAGGAATGAATCTGCCCTGAAATCTGGGAGCCTTATCAGCTGGGGGGATTAGCAAAGGCTGCGGCTTGACCTGAAAGAAAATCCCAGACACCCTCCACACTCCCTCAGGGACCCTCCAGAGTCAAATATTTTCAGAACCAAGTCCAGTTAAGTAAATAGTTTTCTGCACGTGAGTGCCCACAGGGTTTCTCGGAGGACCTGACATTCTCCACTCGGTGACTGTCATTTCCTTACAAACACAACATTGAAAGCGATCTTTGCATTCCCAGAATGACTTCCCCAGCTGCGGAATTCTGCAACTCTCCTTGAGTTCAGGCTGTTGCTTTATTTTGTGCTTTCATGACAACACCCTCCACATGCATCCTGTATAACTTGATAAGAGCCCTTTGCTTCCCCCCATGCATGGCTGTCTTGCTACAAATTTCTAGTAAAGTCTTCAGAAATGCACGGCCTAAATTGAACCCTGATGCTAAGAGAACTAATGGGGTGCCCTCTTCAAAGCAATTCTCTGCAACCCAACAGTTTACATGTTGCTGGAAACAATGGACTTAAGTGCACAATTTATTTAGTTTGGCTGGTTTCATGATGGTTGGAATCTGCTTTGGGGGGAAAACAAACCCCGCATATGTTTAGATTTATAATTTATACCGAAAGCACACAAACCTAGTAAGAGGGCTAGAAAGACACGCAGTTACGAGCAGGAGGCACAGCACATGTTGGCTTTACTCCTTCACGGATATACCAAGAGAGATTGCAAACTGCTTCTCTCCCCTCCGCCCAGAGAAAGGTCTGTGGCGGAAGCTGCAGGCGGTCTGCCTGACCTGCACCGGTGCCCTGAACGGGCCCTTTCCCGGCTGTCTGGGGGTGGTGACTGCTCACCACTCTAAGTGGTTTGCAGTTACTACCTCACTTCGTCATCACCACAACCATCCTAGGCATCATGGTCCCCATGTTAGAGAGGAGGAAACCGAGGCACAGGAAGGTGAAGTCACTTTCCCAAGGTCCCACAGCAAGTAATTGACAGAGCCAGGATTCTAACTCAAGGAGTCTTGCTCTGGAATCAACACTCTCAACCCTTAGGTGCTTTGGCAGTAAAATCTACAGAACAACCAGCTGGAAGGCTCCATTAACTCGACGTTTTATTGCAGTTGAGTTGGAAGAGAAGCAAAGCAAATGGCGAGAAAATAAAATGGAATCGTGACTTCACCAAAGCAAAAGTGAGATCCCACCCCCAAATTAAACCGAACAAAATCTGGAAAAGAACATATTCAACCTGATCTCCTCCACCGGCTCCACCTCCATCTTCAGGCACAGGCAAGGAGATGCCAAGGCCGGAGGGGAGACTCAGGGACCCAGAGGACTCTCCTTCAATAAGAAAGACCCAGCACTCCCGCTGGATTCCAGAACAAGGAACCCGAGAGAACACTCCAGGGAGATTGCTGGGGAGCGTGACTATAATGAGGAATTATTACTATAATTCCATCACTGGAATGTGCATTTGCCCGTGGATGTGCCTCCCGGGCCCCACTGTCCTCTGCAGTGTCCCGATCCTGCTCCTCCCACCAGAGGTGGAGATGCGGTCCCCCGCCGGAGCCCGGCACTTGCTTTCGCCAACAGAACGAGGCAGAAGCAATGGTCCGTCAGCTCTTGAACCAGGCCTTCACCTGGCACTTTCTGTCTTGGCTTTCACTTTCTTGGAACCTCAAGACCACAAATGGTGCAGAGGCCTGGGCTGGCCTCCTGGAAGACGGAAGTCCATGTGGAAGGGAACCACGGTACTCAGCTGACAGCCAGACCACTGCCGGGCCTGTGACTGCGGCCACCAGGACCCTCCAGCCTGGTCGAGTCATCGGATGACCGTAGAAGTGAGCCCGAGAAGGCCAGCAGCGCAACCACCCAGACGGCCAACCTGGAATCTCGAGAAACAACCATCTCGTTGTCGTCTAAGCCATGAAGTTGTGGGGAGGTTTGCTACACAGCAGCTAGAGCTGAAATAATTGTTAACACAGTTAAGATGACTGTTTTCTACTGAACCCACCGCCGTAAGGAGAACCCCAGTGTGACCCGTCCCTCTGGCAGAGCAGTTTCTGGAGGGTTTACTGACACTTGGCTCTCACTGTGTCCTTAGCTCATTGATCAGGACACTAGGAGCCCAATAGTGATTTTGCTTCTATTCTCTCATTAAATATTTGACCACTGTTTTCCACATAAAAGGAAGAACTATCTTTTGCACTGGAGATGCAGATAAATTTGGCAGAACCCTGTCCTCTGAGAACTCCCAGGACAACAGGGGGGCGGACAAAAAAACGCTATTATACAATTCACTCAGCGAAGATCTGAGCACCAGGCTCTAGGTTAAGGGCGGGGACTATGATGACAGGAAAGTCACAAATCCAGATCTCACGAGGTCTGTGTCCAGTGGGGACGAGGGCATGAATAAAAAGAAACCACGAAACGCAGGATTGTGATTGATATTAAATGCCGTGACGCGGCACATGGGTGGTCTCAAAGAGCATTTTCTGTGCAAGAAGCCAGGAAGGCCTCCTGAAGGAAGTGCCTTCAAGTTGCGAACAGAAAGGCCAGGTGAAGGGCCTGGTGCACGGGGAGCTGAAGAATGTTCCAGGCCGAGGGGAGAGCATGCGGCAGGGGTCCTCCCCAGGAGAAATCTGGTTAATCCAGAACCCAACTCCATTTTACACATAAACACAGAGCGTTTGCATGGTTTTAATACAAACTGAATTTTCCCGGAATGCCATGACCATGTCAGTCGAGAGAAAACTGATCTTACTCTGCTCGGGAATTTACACCGGTCAACATTCTGGACCGACAGCCCTGGCAGCAGTTCCGCTCAACGTGCTTGTGGCGCCTGAGCGGCCGACGCCCCACACCTGGATCCGCCTGCCTTTGCAGCTGTCACCTTCCCAGGGCTTCCACCTGTTTTATTCAACACCTGGCTACTTCATTAGGATTTCCAGCGACATAATACATACGATTTTATTATAAATTACTTTCCACTTATCCTCCTTTATTTTATGGCTTGAGAATTACATACACATGTTTTCACTATAAGAGTAGGTGGGTTATCTTATTTATGAATTTCACTTCAGGGTAGACACAGAGGCACTGGGTCTAACAGGGTTAGAATCACAGGCATCTTCAAGACCGTCCTTTTGCTGTGGGACCAGGGAATCGGGCTGCTGTCAGGACGAACAGGAGGTGGGGTCAGAGCCGGGAAGCTGGGGCAGTGAGGTCCGAGATGAGGCCAGAGGAGGACGTGGGGAAACGAGACACTCCTGCACCACTGGAGGGCATGGGACCCGGGACAGTGGCTGCAGAAAACAGTCTGGCAGCTCCTCAAAGGTCACACCTGGAGCATCCCTGAACCAGCACTTCCCCTCCCAGGCATTTACCCAAGAGAGATGAAAACCCGAGTTCACACAAAAACTTGAAAGCAAATGTTCACAGCAACATGGTCCATGAAAGCCCAAAAGGAGAACCAACCAAGATGCCCGTCATGTGCTGAGTGTGTGAACAAACGTGGTCTATCCATACAGAGAATATTATTCAGCCACAAAAAGGAACGAAATATGGATACACAGTACAACATGGATGAACCTTGAAAACGTTATGCTAAGTGAAAGAAGCCAGCCACAAAAGGCCACATATTGCACGATTCCACTTATGTGAAATGTCCAAAATAGGCAAATCCATAGAAACAGAAAGTAATTTGCGGTCGCCAGGGGCCGTGGAGGGGGTGGGGTGGGGCCGTGGAGAGTGACTGCCAAGGGGTATGGGGACTCTTTGCGGGTGATGAAAATACTCCGGAATGAAATAGTGGTGATAGTCGTACAATTCTGTTCATATATTAAAAAACCACTGAATGGTACACTTTAAAAGGGTGAATTTTATGGTATTGGAATTATATCTCAAACAAAACAAAAAGATGAAGCTGCAGAGACAGACGCGGCCACATCATTCAAGGTGTTGTGACTGAGAAGTTTTCATCTTCAACCTCAAGGGCTCCCTAAGGGGAGCCACCAAAGGCTTCTGGCATCACAGTGGCAATGCAGGTTTGCATCTGAGAAACATCTCTTGAAGAGGGGACTGGAGACGGGCAAAAATGGACGACTTGGGAGGGTGACGAAGAGAGAGGCCTCTGGAACAACACTTGGCTTCAGGCTTGAGCAAGCTGACGGAGGCGGTGCCGCCCGCGGGAGGGCTGGGAGGCAGCAACACTGAGGGGCCTTGTGAGAAGTGCTGTCACACAGGTACGAGCACACTGGATGAGACGAGCCTGGAGAAGTTTCTTCTGACTGGTGGCATCTGGGAAGGCGTTTTGGGAGAGCCAGCGTTGGAGCAGAATTTGCCAGGTTGGTTTAGGGCGCAGAAGGATTCAAGGGGCACTCCGGGAAGAAGGAATCCCACCAGCAAAGGCAAGGAGGCCGGGAGTGCCCAGGTTTCACGGGGTCCCGTTTAGCAAGAACAGGAGGGAAAAAAAATTATGTAATGCTTTAGTCAGAGTTCTCCAGAGAAACAGAAGCAATAAGACATATGGATATTTATATAAGAGGAGATTTATTATAGAATTGACTCATGCAATAACGGAGACTGAGAAGCCCCGCGATCTGCCCTCTGTAAACTGGATGAACCACGAAAGCCGATGGTATAAATCCTAATCTGAGTCCAAAGGCCTGAGAACCAGGAGCACCGCCGTCCAAGGACAGGAGAAGATGGACGTCCCGGCTCAAGCAGAGGGCAAATTTGACCTTCTTCCGCCTTACTGTTCCTTCCGGGCCCTCAACAGATTGGGTGATGCCCACTTGCGTTGGGGAGGGCCATCTCCTTTACTCAGTCTACCGACTCAAATGCTAATCTCTTCCAGAAACAGCCTCACAGACACTCCCGGGAATCATGTTTTACCAGCTCTCTGGGCATCCCTTAGTCCATCAAACTGATACGTAAAATTAACCATCACAAGTCCACCCCTTGCCAACCCGACACCCACACGCATCTCCTTAAACCACATTTAATCTCCTAATAGAGACGAGGACTAGGTCTTAATTCTGCTGAACATGATACAACTATCCTGCATACGACGGAAAACACACCAACACGCCAGCAGTGTGTCCTCCTGCTTCTCACGACTTCCCTGTGAGCCATCAGCCCCTTTTTCCCAGGAGACAGAAGCTCAAAGAAAAGAGTTCTAAGTGACTTATGACTGAAGTCCCACAGCTACGAAGGGGCTGGCTGGGTTTTAATCTCAGGTCTATTTGAAAAAAAGATACACGAGGTGGGTCCAGGCCAACTTGTAGCATGCGGACTTTATTTTATAGTCAATAAAGTCATTCTTTCTCTTCTCTGGAGCCATAAAACTCAGTCTTCTCTGCGTGTCTGTTTTGTATTACACATTCCGATCCCTCGGATCTTTCGATAACAAGTTTCCTTAAGGGAGAAATTGTGCTCGTTGTTTGGAAAATGTAATCACCGTAGCACAGGAGATGACTGAGAAGCCCTGACACCTCTGTGTAGGGGCGTAGGGGGTGTGTGCTTAAGTGCCAGAGGAACCATAACCTGTGAACGCTATATCCATGGGGCGATGACAGCTGCCTGATATTAAATAGGAGACGTGTGTGCTTTCTGCCACTTAAATTCCCCAGCTTTGCTCTGAGCAATAAGTACAAAAAACAAATACATATTTGTTGAATTTTTGCTTCATTCTGTTTGATTCCAGCTGTCGAGATATAATCATTTCTTTTATGTAATGCATTTTTGTAAAAATCTACTGGAATCTATACCTTCTGGTTTTAACAGCCATGGAAAAAGTCTTGAAATATTTTAAAAGGCAAAGAAGTGGTACAGGAGGGAAGGGAAAGGGATAAAAGACACAATTATCAGAACTTAAGAACCAGCACAAACAGACGCGGTGGGAGACAAACGGGGCTTCTGAAAGGGAGGAAAATGAACTGCGACCAACGCCCAGCACATGCCACCCGCTCGCTTTCCACCAGAGTGTCCAAGCGATGCGGGACGCCCGAGGGGAGCCTGTCTGAGGGGCAGGAGTGGCCCCAGGGCTTCTGAGGGGCTGCAGCAGGCAAGTGGGGGACAGCCCTCAGAACAGCAGAATCGCCTTCCAAAATGAGTCCACACTTTTCCAGAAAGTGCGGCGTTTCCCAACCTGCCTCAGGCCAAAAGCAGCCACAGGTGCTCTTTATAAAGGCAGGTTTAGGGGCCTCACCGCAAGCCCCGTGAAATGGGACGTGCAGGAGAGATGGTTAATTGAATGATTATGGGCAACCCACTCAACCCATATGGGCCTCGGTTCCTTCACCTTGAAATGATGATGGGAAAAGCACCCAGCCCGGGGTCGTGGGAGGACTTAACCAGGGAATTCAGGCAACAAGTTTAGCGGCATGCTGGCACCTGGTTAATACGCCATACCTGTTACCTGCTTATCTCCCATTTTCTGTCCAGGTGAGGCACACATCTACCCAGTTGCCCTCCTCAACCTCCGTCTCAAGAGGGGGCTGGCGGCAGAGTCTCCACAGAGCAGCCTGCGTCTTGCTCAGACTGAATACGTTTCACGTGTCCTGCGTTTCGGCGGCACGGGCTGCGCCATCAGGCTGGGTCGCCCCTCGCCAGGCCGGGCAGAGCTGTGCTGCCTTGCGCTCGGCCTCGGAACTACGCAGATGCTGACGGCTCGCCCTCATTTGCTCAAGCACACTGACCCGGGGCCAGAGCTGTTCCAGATCCTGGAAATAAAGCAGCAAAAATAAAGTCCGTGCCTTCGTGGACTCACGTTCTCATCAGAAAAACTAATAATAAACAAAGAAAGCAAATAAGTGTGTCCAGAATCTGACCGTTTCTCGCTGGAAGCAAAGAGCTGGAGGGTGTGAAGGAGGAGCAGAGGGGACCTCAGAGGCCCTGAACGAGGGGAGGGTGGTGGGAGATAAGGTTAGGCAAAGGGGGAAAGAGAGGCTACGGGGTGGGTATTGTGAGCAGCTGGCGTGGACTCAGTGAGATAAGAAGCTTTCAGAGGGCTTCAACTGGAGGAGGGACGTGCCCTCACTTAGCATGGGTCCTGGTGGCTTGGTGTGGAGAATAGACTGGAGGGGCAGGGGTAGAAGCAGAGAAACCAGAGAGGAGGCTACTGTATTAGTCCAAGCTAGAGACGATAGTGACTTAGTCCAGGGTAGAGGATATGGAGGTGGCGAGAAGCAGTGGGACTCTGGAAATATTTTGGAGGTTGAGCCAATAGGATTGGATGCGGCCTGTGAGAGAAGAAGAGGAATCAAGGGTAATCGAACGGCAGATATCTGGAAGATACAACCGTGAGGATGGAGTTTCCATCTGCCAAGATGGGAGAAGCTTCTCGACGAGATCAAGAGTTCAGCTGGGACCATGTTAAGGCGAGTAAATACATACATATGGAGCCAGGAGAGAGACTGGGGCAGGAGCTGCCCATGTGGAGGCCGCCAGCACACAGCTGGGGTTTAAAGCCACGACGAGGGATGGGGCCACCTGGGAACAAGTCGCGGAAGACAAGACGTCCAAGGACCAGGCCCTGGGGTCCTCAGTGTGGAGAAACAGGGGCCAGTCGAAACGTCCCCTCTACAGATGTGGAATCTGGGCCTGGCTTAACTCAGTCACCAATCTCTGGACTCCTTTGTCTGCTGAGAGGGGAGGGCAGCAGCAAGAGGGCTGGAGTGAGATTCAAAAGATCCGGCCCCCATCGCTCCCCACGGAACCTCGAGTAAGCACTTCAATTCTCCCAACCTCCTCTGGAAAGTGGGAACGCTACTTCTTTCAGCTACAGCACACGCGACTGTAAGGATGAAATGAGATGATGACGAGAGCGCGCCACAAACGATAAAGAGCAGAAAATCTTGGTCGTCACTGAGGTCTTCCTGGAGGGGCCAAATCCAGAAATCCCCACTTCGTCCTGGGTCCGAGCATGTCATCAACATCCACTCATTCAACAAACCTGCCTTGAGAGTGTCCTATGTGCCAGGAACTGATGACCCAGCAGGAAAAGGAGACACAGCCCCTGACCTCACAGAGCTTCTTTTCCTGTGAAAGGATCATCGTCCTAACAGCCACCTTTTAGCAAGTCCTACTTCTCCTGGAATCCTTGCATTTTGTGTTTTTAAAGTTTGTTTGCTTTGGGGCCAGCCTAGTCATGTAGTGGTTAAGCTTGCACGCTGCACTTCAGCGGCCCAGGGTTTGAGGGTCCAGATCCTGGGTGCAGACCTACTCGCCGCTCATCAAGCTATGCTGTGGCAGCATCCCAAATACAAAATAGAGGAGGGTTGGCACAGATTTAGCTCAGAAACAATCTTCCTCAAAAAAAAAAGAGAAAGATTGGCAACAGACGTCAGCTCAGGGCCAGTCTTCCTCACCAAAAAAAACCACAATTTATTTGCTCAATTTTTGTGTTTGTTTCTAAGAAGTGAGAAGAGATCACTTCAGGTTTATATTTGTGATCATTGCTCCACTAACAGAGTACAGAATGTATAGAATCGTTGCTATATTTTTCTTCTTACTGTTGATTTTTCAGTATCTCGGGCTCCTCATTAACTTGTTGGATTACAATGGCAGTTTCTGCTGGTAGAAATGAAGGTCCAAGAATGAAAGCAATTTAATCCTGTATGACCGCACAGCGCTCGAGGAGGGTCACTGAAACCCAGCAGGCAGCTGAGCCATGCGTGTACTCACTTTTTCCACACTCACTGGGCAAGCAGAAACTACTACACTGCCAGGTTTTTCAACAAAACTTTACAAATAATTACCCTATGGGGCCGCCCGGTGGCCGCGTGGTTGAGTTCGCGCGCTCCGCTTTGGTGGCCTAGGGTTTGCTGGTTCGGATCCTGGGCGGGGACATGGCACCTCTCATCAAGCCATGCTGTGGCAGCATCTCTCACTGAAGAACTAGAATGGCTTACAAGTAGGATACACAGCTATGTGCTGGGGCTTTGGGGAGAGGAAAAAGAAAAAAAGAGGAAGATTGATGACAGATGTTAGCTCAAGGCCAATCTTGAAAAAAATTATTCTTCTTCTTAAAATAGAAATTGAGATAGAAGCCACTGGCGTTCTGGAGATTTCATGGGACTTCTTAACACATCCCTAGGGGGTATTAGGGCCACTGTTTGGGAAGCACAGTTAAGACACACAGGGTTTCAAATCCTAGCATCACCACTTCCTGGCTGGGTGACCTTGCGGAAGTCACTGTTCTCCGGTGGCTTTCAGTCTCCTCACCATAAATAGCGGACAACAATAGTTCCTATCTCCCGAGAATTAAATGACATCGTGCCTATAAAGGCCTTAGCTTTACATAGTCGACTCTCCATAAATGGCAGCCGTTATTGTAGGAACCTAAGGCAGAGGGTTGGGGCCAGGCCCTGGAGAGCCCTGAGTGTGGTGCTAAGGGGGGAGGGGCGGGGAGGGGTGGTCACCCAGCCAGGCGGCTCCAGAGAGGCCAGCAGAGCGCCCGGCTGCCGCTCAGATGCCGCCTTCCCAGACCCCTGTGGATGTGGCGTTTCGTTCTGCTGGAGGCAAGGAAGGTGTGCGCTGGGGGTGCCGCTGCACGGCGACAGGGAGGAACCGAGGTGATAGAGGTTTTGAATCTGGCAGCTACACGGATCTAGGGAGTGACGGGGAGAGAGGGTCCAAAACAAAGTCACGGTCCTGGATGGCCAGAGAGAGAGCGACGCCATTAACAGAGATGGATTACACTCAAGATAGAGACGTGAAGACAGATGACGACGTTGAGGAGACAAGGAGTCCAGAGAGGGATCAGAGGGAAGGGAGCGGCCGTGGAATCTGGGATGTGGCCGCTTCTCGTCCTCAAATAACCTCTTTGGAGCAACTCACCAGTGATAAGTAAAAACGACTCTCACCACAGTTAACTCTAAACTCGGGGAGTAAATTAGCCCCGTTAGAGCTTCTTACGAAGGCTCCTCTCTGTCTGTCGGAGAATCCCACTTCCAGCTCAGACAGTGCCCTCTGTTGGAGACCTCAACCGCCAGCCCTGGTCCTTTTAAAGACCACAGAGAAGAAGGCCTTTCCGGAGCCACCCACGCCCTTTACACACAGTCATCACGTCCTTCTCACGATCACTCTGTGAGAAGGTGAGGATTTCCAAGACAGGGAAACTGAGGCACCAAGAAGCTGGGCACCAAACCCCAGATCACAAAATCGGAGCAGAGCCAAGCTTGGAGGCCAAGCCCGTCGTGCTCCGCTCCCTACACTCAGCTCTCCCTGCACGTGACAAGGTGATGTAGTCAAAGCAGAATCAGATGGTTCTCAAAAGGGCTGCGAAGGCACCCAAGTCACAGCCCCTTTCCTTAGGGACTTAAGACGCAATCTTAAGGACGGAGGGTCACAGCCTTCACACCTGGTTCTGCACAGGGCACCCTACCAGTCAAGGTAAATGGCCATGGGCTGAAGGAGGCCGATGAAACACTGGGACCTCACTGGACAGAGTCAGGAGGCTGTGTTCTTGCTCTGTCTTGAACTCACCCGTGACCTCCATCGAGTCCTTCCCCCTTTTAGCCTCTTGATTGGCAAAAGGAGGAGCGAGTTTGACAGAAAACTTTCCAACTTTTTTTTCTTTTTTTAAGATTGGCACCTGCGCTAACATCTGTTGCCAATCTTTCTTCTTCTTCTTCTTCTTCTTCTTCTTTTCCCCAAAGCCCCCTGGTACATAGTTGTAGATTCTAGTTGTGAGTGCCTCTGGTTGTGCTATGTGGGACGCCACCTCAACATGACCTGATGAGCAGTGCCATGTCCACACCCAGGATCCGAACCGGCGAAACCCAGGGCCACCAACCACTTGGCCACGGGGCTGCCCTCTCCAACTTTAAAATCTGATGATCACTGGTACTCTTTCAGGAGACCAATCTGGGCAGTACCTACAGAGTTTCAAACGTGCACACCCACTGACTTCTTGGACGGTGTCCTAGAAGAATACACACGTCAGTTTACAGGACGGACATACAGGATGTTCAGGGCAACACTGTGAGTAATAATGACCTCAACATCCACCATCACAAGACTGCCTAAAGAAATGACGGCATACCTATGTCTTGGAAAGCAATGCAGCTGGAAAAAAGAATGAGGAAGGTATGTAAGCAGCAAAGTGGAAGTATCACCATGATACATTGTTGAGTGAAACGAGCAAGGCTTATAAAAAAAATTGTGTTGTATGAGCCCATTGCTATATTTGTATGTGTGTAATAAAAGACCTGGAAGGGGGGGAAACGGGAGATTTATGTTTCCCCTACAAAATGCTTTACTTTTATAACAAGAATTATTTTAAAATATTTTAATCTGTGGAGTGCTACATAGGTAAGTCTATAGGGATCACATGTAAGCACTTTGGGTTCCTGACCTACCAAAAGAACGTGACGAGAGTTTTGTACACTATTCCCCAGATTCGGGTGTGGCTAACGTTTTATGCATCAGCTACACCCAACAACCTGATGGTGTGGACTATTTGACAGGGGGAAACTGAGGCCCAGACTCTGATTTTCAAGGCCATTTCTACTATCCGTAAGATTGAACCCTTTGGGTTCCTGCAAAACTATTTATGTCCTTCTCTTTTGCGATTCCTTACCTGTGAGGACATTTATCACTCTGTACTATAATTGTGCACTCAAGCAGAAGCACAATGCTCCTTAAAAGGGGTCTGCTGAATCTTACACCAAAAAAATGGGGCTTGCGTTTGGTACATCTTTGGGATTTTTAAATTTCATTTTTTCTGGTAGTTCAATTTATTTTATTTTACAAAAGTATCCATCTGCAATACCATTCACAATCGCAACAAAAATAATAAAATACCTTGGGGTGAACTTAACTAAGGAAGTGGAAGACCTATACAACAAAAACTACAAGACTTTCCTGAAAGAAATTGATGACGACATAAAGAGATGGACAGACATTCCATGCACATGGATTGGAAGAATAATCATAGTTAAAATGTCCATACTACCTAAAGCAATCTACAGATTCAATGCAATCCCAGTCAGAATCCCAATGACATTCTTCACAGAAACAGAACAAAGAATCCTAAAATTCATATGGGGCAACAAAATACCCTGAATTGCTAAAGCAATCCTGAGAAAAAAGGACACAGTTGGAGGCATCACAATCCCTGACTTCAAAACATACTACAAAGTTACAGTAATGAAAACAGCATGGTACTGGTACAGAAACACGTGCACAGATCAATGGAACAGAATTGAAAGCCCAGAAATAAAACCACACATCTATGGACAGCTAATCTTTGACAAAGGAGCTGAGAGCATACAATGGAGAAAAGAAAGTCTCTTCAACAAATGGTGCTGGGAAAACTGGACAACCACATGCAAAAGAATGAAAATTGACCATTCTTTCTCACCATTCACCAAAATAAACTCAAAATGGATCAAAGACCTAAAGGTGAGACCTGAAACCATAAGGCTTCTAGAAGAAAATATAGGCAGTACACTCTTTGACATCAGTATTAAAAGGATCTTTTCAGACACCATGTCTTCTCAGAGAAGGGAAACAATAGAAAGAATAAACAAATGAGACCTCCTCAGATTAAAGAGCTTCTTCAAGGCAAGGGAAAACAGGATTGAAACAAAAAAATAACCCACTAATTGGGAAAAAATATTTGCAAGTCATGTAGCCAGCAAAGGTTAATCTCCATAATATACAAAGAACTCACACAACTCAACAACAAAAAATCAAATAACCCGATCAAAAAATAGGCAGGAGACATATACAACGGAATACTATTCGGCCATAAAAAAGGATAAAATCGTCCCAATCACCACAACATGGATGGACTTTGAAGGTATTATGTTAAGTGAAATAAGCCAAATAGAGAAAGACGAACTCTGTATGACTCCACTCCTATGTGGAAGTTAAACATGTGGACAAAGAGAACAGATTAGTGGCTACCAGGGGAAAGGGGGGGGTGGGGGGAGGGCACAAAGGGTGAAGTGGTGCACCTACAGTATGACTGACAAACAATAATGTACAACTGAAATTTCACAAGGTTGTAAACTATCATAATCTCAATAAAAATTTAAAAAAACAAAGTATCCATCTGCAATGACTAGAACATTTTTTAAAAACTGGTCCTTCAGGGCTGTCTATCGGGGAAGCACTGGGCTGTGGGCTGAAGACAGTTCTGGGAGCCACGGCCGGCCCTCCACGTTTGGTGTATGAACAAGTAAACCACGGAATGGACAACTGGACGAACGAGCGAGAATAAGCTGCGCGAAGAGAAATGCCCAGCATCTAGGATCTCATCTAGGGCCACGCCAAGGGTGAGAGGTCAGGACTTCAAGTTCATGGCCAGACTCGGTACGAGCTTCCCTAATGGCTCACTCTCCTGATTTTAAAGATGGAGCTGAGAGATTTTTTGTCCCCAAGTCGTGGAACTGACCAACGGAGAAAAAGTGCTGGCGAGGGCCACCCCAATAAAACGCAGCATTTACTGCTCACGATGCAAACGTCAGACGAGGTTAGTAACTAGTTAGCAAAGATAAACATTCTCTGTACCATCTCGAACGAGTCACAGGAAACACAGCCCACACGCACAGAGACCCTATTTTAAGGACGCTGTTTAAGCGGAGGTTTTTGGACACATTTACCTCAGGCTGACGACACCAAGGAGAGCGCAGGGGTCAGCCTGGCCACAGGGTCAAGCCTGCTTGACGCTCTTCAGCTGTGTGGGAAACACCTTCACCTCCGAACACAGGCAAAACCTCTCTGATCCAGAAGGCTGCCGGGCACACCCTGCTCCATTCTGAAATTTCCCACTGGCACTTGCCAGAAACAAGCAGGTTTTCTTTAGACTGAAAGAGACCTGGAAGGAGAAAAATGACATTCCTTTTTTTTTAAAGTTTCCCTGTCAAGTTGCGCGGTAGAGTCAGAACAGACCCGGGTCCTCTCTGTGGAAACCTTCAAGGCAAACCTCTTCACCTCGGTCTCCACGTCTGCAGACGGAATCACGACAACAGCCCCCAAGCTCACGTGAGGATGAAATATCAGAACGTGTGTAGGACACTTAGCTCAGGCTGACACGGTGTGAGTGTTCAGCAAACACCAGCTCGGGCTCTTGCTAATCACAGACCAGACCGAAGTGTAAACCCAGGGGGATCCTGAGCAATGATAGGTACCATTTGTTCAGCCCTTGCCATGTGCCGGAAAGTGTGAGGTGACATATTTAGAATCTGGTGGAACTCTTACCACAACCCTCAGAGGTAGCCCTCAGGATCCCACTTTAGAGACGAGACTCAGAGGGATGAGGTCCCTGTCCCAGTGCAGCCAGCTCAGAGCCAGCCAGGAGCTGGACCGGCCCCCCAGCTGCACGCCCACCACCCAGCTCACGCTCCTGGCGTCCTTGTTCTTGCTTTCTCCTCTCTCTCCCAAGAGCACAGGCTGTGGGCATCGACTCTGGCTGGCTCTGTTGTTGTTCTCAAGCCTCTTTCATCATTGGTATAATTTTACGTAAACTTGGCATTCCTCTAAATTTTTAAAAAAATATGTCCAGTTCTTAAATGTCCCCTGAGGGAGAACGAGGTTTCTGTAAATGATTGAGTTCTCTTCTCCGAATGTTGAACTTAATAAGGCTAAGTTACTGATCCCCCTTAACGAGTTGGCTTGTTTGCTGGCTTATTTTCATTTTGGAAACTCCTCTCCATAGCGAACCACTCTCCCTCCCCCTGAAAAAATCCCAGGAGGAACTCTGATCAGATGCCCCGGGCTGTGGGGCACATCCCCTGGAGGGTGTCAGGTTTCCAGAAGGCTCCCAGAAGACAGCATGACTTCAACCTGACTCTTAAGCGACTTTTCAACTGAAGGACTGTCTCCGGGCATGGGGAAAGGACGCAGGCCTGCTGTCTGCTTCCTAACAAAATGATGTATTTCATGATGGAAGAGAGACTTTAAAGCAGTAGTTGAAATTCTCTTGACCCTAGGAAAGGCTGGGGGCTCTGGAATCCAATGACTTGGGCCTGAGTACCAGCTCTGCCGCTTTTCTGCCTGACCCTGGGCAAGTTACTGAACTTCTCTGTGCCTCAGTTTCCTCGTCTGTAAAATAAGGGTAATAACAGGACCTAAATCCATACGTTTTTGTGAAGATGAAATAGAGTTTTCGAGGGGCTGAGAGGTTTTCCGGGACTCTCAGGGCTAAAACTGGGAAAGTCCCTGGCAAATTGGGAGGAGTTGACCGCCCTAAGATGAAATGAGAGTAGACATGGGGGCCGGCCCCACGGCCGAGTGGTTGGTCCCGCTCTCCGCTTCGGTGGGCCAGGGTTTCACCAGTTTGAATCCTGGGCACGGACATGGCACCGCTCATCAGGCCGTGTTGAGGCGGCATCCCACATGCCACAGCTAGAAGGACCTACAACTAAAAATATACAACTATCTACTGGGGGGAATGGGGAGAAAAAGAAAAAAAAAAAAAGATTGGCAAGTTGTTAGCTCAGGTGCCAAAAAAAAAAAATGAGAGTAGACATGTCAAGGCTTTAGGACGAGCACCCACACGCTTAGTGCCCCGTGGTTATTATTCGTGGCTGCCTGCAGCAACCGTCTATTCCTGCCATTTGCTGCCACGGTCTTCACTTCCTCACTATCCACTCTACCGGGGCCTTCAATGTGCTTTTACTCCTACTGTGCCACTGACATTACACCCCCAAAGTCCCCAGTAAATGTTTCTGGCCATTCACGGGACAAGCATGGAGAGAATTTATTATATGCCAGGCCAGCAGCTTTTCAACAAATTCTTCCGTCTTTTCCCTCTCTTCATCAACTTTCAGGTGACTTCTAACTTAAAGGTTAAAATGAGGAAAACACCATGTGTGGACAGACAGGGATGGGATCAATGAGCCTGAAGGCCAGGGAGCGCCACGGCTCGCCGGCCGCCAGCGGAAGCTGGGAGCAAAGCGTGAGCGGACTCTCTCAGAGCCTCCGGAAGGTCCCACACCTGGATTTGGGACTTCTGGCCTCCAGCACTGTGAGAGATCAAATTTCTCTTGTTTCAAGCCACCCGGTTTGTCGCACTTTGTGACGAGAGCACTAGAAAACTAATACAGTCCTCTTACATGACCAAAGTCAGACCTTCAGCCTTGAGTTACGACAAACCCGAGGGCCTCTTCACTGGTCTCGCCACCTGCAAGCCCTCTCTCCTCGAGTCTACCTGAAACACCGGTTCCTGACTCCCAGGTCAGAGACCTGCAGTGACACCCAAGCACCTCCACCAGCATTTCCTGAACTCACTTGAAGGCAAGAATCCCACAGATGAGAGTTAACATTACAGGTTCCCAGGGGCTGGCCCGTTGGCGCAGTGGTTAAATTCACGTGCCCCGCCTCAGCCGCCCGGGGGTTTGCCGGTTAGTATCCTGGGCCTGGGCCTATGCATCACTTATCAAGCCGTGCTGTGGTGGCGTCCCACATACAAAGTAGAGGAAGATGGGCACGGATGTGAGCTCAGGGCTGATCTTCCTAAAAATAAATAAATAAATAAAAATTTTTTTTAAAAAAGAAAATTACAGGTTCCCAGGGGCTGGCCCTGTGGCACAGTGGTTAAGTCCAGCACGCTCTGATTCAGCAGCCCCGGGTTCCCGGGTTCAGTTCCCTGGGTGCAGACCTACCCTGCATGTCAGCCACGCTGAGGCGGTGACCCATATATAAAGTGGAAGAAGATTGGCACAGGTGTTAGCTCAGGGCTAATCTTCCTCAAGCAAAAAAAGAGGAAGATTGGCAACAGGTGTTAGCTCAGGGCTAATCTTCTTCAGCAAAATAAATAAATAAATAAAATTTTTAAAAAATTACAGGTTCCCTGGGCCCCATTCCAGATCTCCAGAAATGGGATGACAGAAGGGGGCCTTGGAATCTGCATTTTTATTTATTTATTTATTTATTTTTGAGGAAGATTAGCGCTGAGCTAACATCTGCTGCCAATCCTCCTCTTTTTGCTGAGGAAGACTGGCCCCGAGCTAACATCCGTGCCCATCTTCCTCTACTTTATACGTGGGACGCCTACCACAGCATGGCTTGCCAAGTGGTGCCATGTCTGCACCTGGGATCTGAACCAGTGAACCCCGGGCCGCCGAAGCGGAACGTGTGCACTTAACCGCTGTGCCACCAGGCCAGCCTCTGAATTTTTAGTAAACACCCAAGTTGATTCTTATCCTCAGGCACGTTTGGGACCCTCTGGCTTACAGGACAAAATCTAAAGATCTTGGTTCAATGCTCTCTACAAAATGGCGCCAACCCGCCTATCCGAATGTCTTCTCCCGAGGTTTCCCCGGGTCTTGGAAGTCAGCCCAGTGTGCTGCCTGCCTCCCCCTCCTCCCGTGGCTCATCCTCTCCTCAGGGGTGACTGAGTACTCGGAGAACCACCTGGCTCCCCCCATCCTCCTCCCTAGGACACCTTTTCATTTCCTGCCTCTTCTAGAGCTAGCGTCAGGTACCTCAGACCTTGGTTATTTCTAATTTTTCAGAGTTGGGTTTTCAGTGAACTCGGAACAAAACCCAAACCCCTCATCCTGACCTACAAGGCCCTGTGTGGCCCGGCCCTGCCCACCGGCCGCCCCAGGCCCATCTGGGGCCTTCCTCTCCTCTGCTCCTGCAGCTCCAGGCAGGCGCTTCCTCTGACTTCCTCACACGCTGAGTTTTTCTGGGCCTGGATCCTGGGCACGTGCTCTTTTCTCTCCCCACCGCCAACGCCTTAGAACACTTAAATATCACCTCCTCGGATCTTTTCCCACAACCTGTCCTGAGCAGAACACACACACTCACACTCACTCACACTCTCTCTCCATTTATCTTCAGTCACTACGCTCTGTTTGAGCAGTTCTAACATTTAAAAATCAGGAAATTTTAGGGGCTGGCCCCGTGGCCGAGTGGTTAAGTTCGCGCGCTCCGCTGCAGGCAGCCCCGTGTTTCGTTGGTTTGAATCCTGGGCGTGGATATGGCACTGCTCATCAAACCACACTGAGGCGGCGTCCCACATGCCACAACTGGAAGGAGCCACAACAAAGAATATACAACTATGTACTGGGGGCTTTGGGGAGAAAAAGGAAAAAAATAAAATCTTTAAAAAAAAATCAGGAAATTTTACATAAAAATGTCCAGCCTCTCTCAAAGAATCAGAAGATGGGCCACTCTGAAGAGCACACTCCCACACAGGCCGTGGGTCCCGGCCTGGGCAGGAGTCTCCGCCCAGGATCCTCAGCCTTTCCCTCACCTGCCTGGGCACAGGGCACAGAGCACTTGCATTTGTGACACCCCCCCCCTAACCCCCCGCCCCCTGAAACTGGGTTCCCTCGCTTCTTATCTGTCTCCCTTGTGCAAAGACATGGTTTCACTCCCCAGTGCAGCCCAGCATCCAGCCTGTGCCTGGCACACAGCTGGACCTCAGTGACTATGTGCTGAATCCACGAAGAAACGAATGAAGGGATGTCCTGCCTCCTTCTAAGTCCCATGAACCATACTCTGCCCTGCAAGACATTAATTTGCTGCCCACAGTGCCTACCTCCTGGGTAGATCTTATTAAAACACATCTGAGCCTTTCATTGCCGTTTTAGACATTTCAGGGCTCTGCCAGCACCGACTGGAGAAAGCATAACCTCCCACGGTGGCCTTTGGGGCCCTTCCCATCTGGGTCCCACCCCCTTCTCCAGCCCCCACCTCCAGAGAGGGCCGGCGCCCGGCGCACACCCACACCCCCTCCACGGCTCAGGGAACACGCTGTGCTCCCTCCCCAGCCCACACCTCCCGGAATGCCTCCTCCCCCGGCCCCAGGCCTCGAGCAAACTCCTACTCATTCTTCTGCCTGAGCCCTAACCAACGTCACCTCACCCGTGAAGCACTCCAGACCCCCCTGCCCCCGGGCTGACTCAGTCATTCTCCCGTTTCTGCTCCCACCCCCTCCTTCAGACCCTGGCCTTAGCACTGCGTAATGGCTCAAAATAGCAGCTGATGTCTCCTGAGTACTCGCCGTGTACCAGGCACCGAGCGAGCCCCAGCACTCTCAGACCCCACACCCAGGCCCAGCCCGGCCTGGAAGGGTCCCCCCACCCCCGGGCCCCCAACGGCGAAACGCCGATCATCGCCTTCTTGCCTCCTGAGAGGCCAGCCCTGACTCCCTGTTGTCCATTTTCTTTGTTCTTCCACACCTCAGCCCCGCCCCAAGGCCTCCCCATCCCTTCCCGGCTTTATTTTCCTCCAGGGCTCTTATCACTAACACATTGTATACTTTAATTACTTTGTGTCTTGCTCTCTCCCCCTGGAATGCCAGCTCCCGGAGGACAGGGACTGTGTCGTCCTCTTTACTACCGTACCCACCATCTAGATTATTGCCTGGCACAGAATAGACACTCAATATACTTATTAATTCAAAGAAGGTAAATAGTATTACTTTTATAAGTATAATAGTATTATTTTCAGTGTTCTCCTGAAAAAAGTGGTCTTTAGAGAGATTAAGACACGTGCCCAGGGACTGGCCTGGTGGTGTGGTGGTTAAGTTCAAACTTTCTGGTTAGGTGGCCCCAGGTTCACCAGTTCGGATTCTGGCACCCACCTACACACCACTCCTCAAGCCACACTGTGGTGGCATCCCACATACAAAATAGAGGAAGACTGGCACAGGGCCAATCTTCCTCACACCCCCCCCAAAAAAAGACACATGCCCAGAGTTCCACAGCTGGTTGGTGGTAGAGCCAGATGTTAACTGCGACAAGCCGCCCACCACCCTTAACCACTGTGCCTATCACTTCCAGAAGACACCTCTCGTCGGACTGACTTCTCAGCTGGACCCGAGTTCCTCGGAGGCAAGAACTCCATCCTATTCATGTTTGTGTTTCCTTGCCTGATGATCTTTGGTGGGTGCTGAGGGGTGTCTGCTGAACTGACCTGTGTGGGAACTGGGAAGTGCTGGATCATAAGAATCGTATTTTCATTCTTTTATTTTTTACTATCTTTTATCTCCAAGCCAAAGACAGTGTTATATACACAGTTGAGACCCAATAAATACTTATTATGTTACTGAATTCTATTATGGAAGGCGGTAATAAAAATAATTATAGCAATAATGCCAATAACAGGCAACATTTACGGAGTCTTACTCTGCGCTGGGTCCTATCTTAAGTGCTTCGTACAGGAATGAAGACAACAACTGATTCTCTTATCCCCTTTTTCCAGATGAGGCAATGGAGGCTCAGAAAAGTTAAGAACTTGCCCAAGGTCACACAGCTAGGAAATGGCAGAGGCAGAATGTGAATGCAGGCGTGGGGAAGTCATGTTCTTAATGAGTACTGCAGGCTGCATCTCAGCCTCTGTAATTATGAGATGCCCACTAAAAGGTCGCCCTGTGTGAAAACAAGAATGGTTTATTACACATTTCTGTTTTCTTTCAAAGGGTTTCTTGAAATTCTACCTAGGCTTTGATAGGCAGTGTTATTTGCTAAATAATAACGACTAATATTCGCACCGCACTTGATGGTTTGCAGAGAAGTGCCATGTATTGTTTCTCATCTGTTCCTACAACAATGACGTGAGGTAGGTGCTGCCAGTCCCCTTTTATAGAGGAGGAATCTGAGGCTCTGAGTGCTTAAAGGAAGAGGGTCAGGGAACCCAGCCAGCAAGGAGCAGAGTAAGGGTTCAAATTAATATCTATCACTTAAAAAAAATTAAGATCTGAGTGCCTCCAAATATAAAGGTCTTTCATGCTACTTAAGAGTAAATAAGATAATCCATGGGGAGGCACTGAGCACAGTTCCCGGCACCAGGTGGGACCCTCAGAAATGTTCGTTATCATCATCTTCATCAGCACCTTCTAGGGACCGGAAGACTTTAGCTGGTGGCTGCAGCCCGTCTACGGACACTGGTGGAAAGATTACCCTGCTCCTGCCAGTTCACCCCCGGTAATGTTGAAATAATTACCCATCTCCAGCATCCCCTGGTAATGTTGAAATAATTACCCATCTCCAGCATCCCTGGGGTACCACAGAATGTGAATCGCTGGAAGGGATTGTGGAGATGATCTCATCAGGCGCCTGCATTTACAGATGGAGACACTGAGTCCCAGAGTGGGGAAAGGTCGGCAAGCAAACGGCTCAAGGGCAGGGCTCAGGCACAGTGCCTGGCACATACTGCCCCCCAGGAAGATGGGTTTTTACCTAAAAAGGTATCCACCTTCTTAAGGCTCCAGGAGATAATTCATTAGCACTCCCACCCCACCCCCACACAAAGCACTAAAGTGTTATAAACTATTAACCAGAAAATAGATCATATGACTTAATTCCACCCCTGCAAAAGGGCTGAAAATGCTTTGGTGAGTAGTCTGAGATTCATAAATATACACTTCAGCCCTTTCTCAGAGAATTATTAACCAGCTCCATCAAAAATGGGACCTGGGCAATCAAGGAGAAAAAGAGCTGGCAAGAGAAACTTCTTGAAAAAAATCTCTCCACCAATATATATGATTTCTTGCCACCTCTTTCTTTTTTTTCCCTATGAGGTGGAGAAGGAAGGAAAGAAAAAAGTATCATGTGTGAGACAGAATCAATAACAAATAATCGTGGAAAATTACAAACCCTTTCCGCCTCAAAAGGCAGACTCCAAAAACACAACAGTTGTGTTACATTGTAAAAGAAGATAAAGACAGAAAGCATTGAAAAGGAGGATAGAGCAGAAATGTAACTCTCACTAGCTTCTTTCCGAAGGTAGAGATGGGCTGGAAAGATCTGACAGTGTGTGGGTGTAATAAGGAGACCATTCCTAACGAATCATTTTCTGAGCCTCTAATTTATGGCGTCCACGGCATACACCCACCTCGCTTATCTCCCTAACTCACTGAGTATGAATTCTCCCAGGCACGGGACTAGCTTTTCATTCCACACGTAGATCTTGATCAGCTTTAGCTTGAGGATTTGGGGGTGGGGAGGCATGATGGAGAGAAATGAGATTAGGGTTCAGTCTTCAAACTGAAGAAACAGGAATATAAACTCTTCTCTGTGCTGTTTCTCTGGGCTTCATGCTTCTCCAGAAAGGCTGAAATTCAGGTGCTGCGAACAAGCTTGTGGCCGGCACAGCCCTCGGAGTGAGAGGGTGCCCCTCCTCCACAATGCTTTTATCAAATTCTAACTATTTTCCACATTCCTGCCTTACACAACCCAGGCGCACTTGTGACGCAGGCCTCAGAGCAAATTCCACTTAGGAGATCCAGGAAGCTCTGGCCTGGCCCTCCCTTCTAGAAAGGAAAGTCCAAGTAAAGAGAGATGCCACACCCGGGGGAGGGGAGAGAGGACGTGACAACAGCTCCTGGAATGCAGGGCCCACACAGGTGCGTTGGCACCCACGAACTTCCTTTTCGAAAGGGTCTGATAAATCAGGATGGATAACAGCAATAAAGCTCAACCCAACAGTTGCTCACACAGAACTGGGACCCCGGCTCCCACGGCATGGCCCTGGCAATCGGAGAGAGGAGGGTGACAGCTGAGGGGACAGACCCCTAAAAGTGGTGACATGTTTTCTAGTCAGCAGTTCTCAAAGTGGGGTCCCTGGGAGTCCCTGAGACCTTTTTCGAGAATTCTCAGCCAAAACTATTTTCACAATACTAAGATGTCACTTGCTCTCCTGACCCTCCTTGTCTCCCAGGTGTATGATGGGGTTTTCCAGAAGGGACATATGTGATGACATCATCACCCTGATGACTACCTGGAATGTGTGCTTGTGTATTCTTGTGTCTTGGAAAATTCTCAGTTTTAATGCTAATACCATGCAGAGTGAAAGACGTAACACATAAACAAAACACTTGGGCGCCCTCCATAATTCTTAAGAGCATCAAGGGACCAGACTGTCACGGAGCCCCATCACAGCGCCACACTTCATTTCCAGCTCAGCTTGAGTCACTGAGCAGGTGCTTCTGACCAGGCGGTGGAGAAGGCAGCCTTATTATCATTTAGCTTGGAAGGGTATGTTTTCCATCCGTACTTCCAACCAAAATGACCAGAAAAACCTTAAATTCTCCCACAAACCTTTGGTGAACTGAACCCCTCAGGGGGAAAGATGGGTTTCTCACCTTTGAACTCCGGTGGGGCAAAGTTAACCTGAAGAAACCACACTCCCTCAGCTCCAGCAGCCGGCAAAGACCATCTGAGTCCCCGCCCGGAGTCAGGCACCATGCGACCTGCTCGCAGTGAGCAAAGCAGACGTGGTCCCTGCCTTCTCAGAGCTTTCATTCCAGGACAGAGGTGGGTGACTCCCAAAAACATGGGAAAACTGAAGCATGTCATAAGTACTGGGAAGGAGGATGCAAGGTGTCAGAAGGGATTTGAGGCAGGCAGGAGATGAGGGGAGGAAGGGATGAAGTACCCGACTTAGTCTGTTTTTATCAGGGACACGGCTCCGTCCCTCCACTCAGGGAAACGAACACAAGGCTGAGGCTGTCATTGGTGAAAACAGCAAACAGCCAAGAAACAGCTGGAAGAAGGGAAGAAGACGGCTTCAGAAGTTAAAAATAAATAAAAAAGAAAATCAAGCAAGCCCTGGAGGGCTGGTTTAGGAGAAGTCCCCAGGGAAGCCGGAGCTGCGAGGAGCATCCCGGGCCTCAGCCCTCTTTCCCTCCCTCCCGGCGCCCACTCGACCCCTCCGGACCTGACGGACAAAACCGAGCGAGGAGAGGCCTGACGTTCTCCCCAGTAAACTGCTGCAGAAGCGAGAAAACTTGAATTTTGCAAGCAGAGTTGCAGCCGGACTTCTAAACGACGCGAGTGGGTGAGGGGGAGCGAAGCTGCAAGCTGCAGCATCCCCAAGTGGAAGCGGGGACCGGGCGGCCCAACCCAGCAGCCCCGCCGCGTCCCCGGAACCCGCTGAGCAGCGCTCTCCATCCCCCAGCGGGGCGCGCGCTCCGGTCGGGCCCCGGGCCACCAGGCGCGCGCCCGCGCGTGCGCAAAAGGCCCACCCGCCCCGCTCGTCTCCAGGTGCGCTCGCGCTTCCGGCCGGCCTAACCGGGGCGGAAACTCCAAAGCCCGCGCATGCGCCCTCCTGCTCTCCTGCTGGGTCCGGAGAGGCCCACGGCTTCAGGTGATCCCGCCCCTCCCTCGCAGGGCGGGACCAATCGCGCGGCGGTGGGCGGGATTTTCGAGAAGGTGGCCCGCCCACGCGCCGCGCGAGGCGTGTACCGATTGGTTGGCGCCGTGGGCGCAGGTGCGCGCTTCCTATTGGGTGTGGGCGGAGCGCGAGCCGCCCAGGCTTCCGCGGCGGCCGCAGGTGAGCGCGCGCACGCGCCGCGGCTGCCGGCCGGCTCGGGTGCGCGCGCGCGCGGGCTCGAGGGGGAGGCGGTCGAGAGAGAGGCTGCAGATCCGTCCCCTCCGCTCCGCCCCCTCCTCCGCCTCCTCCTGCGCCGTCGCGGCCGCCGCCGAGGCCCCGGGGAGGGAACCGCGTCCCCGCCCGCCGCGCCTCCAGTGCGACCTCGGTCCCGCCGCGCGAGGAGCCAGCCGAGCGGAGCTGTGCGCGGAGGCCGAGCGCGGCCGCCCGTCCGCAGGTGCCGGTCCCCAGCCCGCCGGCCGCGCGCTCGCTCCCCACTCCCGAGGGGCGGCCCGGCCTCAGCATGAACCGCGGCCACCGGCACGGGGCGGGTAGCGGCTGCCTGGGCACCATGGAGGTGAAGAGCAAGGTGCGCGGGCCCGCGCGGCCGGGGCGGGGCGGCGCGATGGGGCCTGCAGGGGCCGGGGCCTGGGGCGGCCGGGGCGGCCGGGGAGCTGCCCGGGGGTCCGGCGCGGTGCGGGCGGTGGTGGGATTTGGAGGCGGGGGATGGTGGGTGATAAGCTTGCGGAGAAGGGCGCTGGGGGCGGGGGGCTTGCGTCTCCTCCTGGCCCAGGTGGGAAGACCTGGAGCGCTTCATCGCGTTCCCGCCCAAGGATGGGGGGCGTTTGAGCGCCCCGTGGTGCGAAGGGTTTGGGGGGGGATTCTCCCTCCTGGCCTCTGAGTAAAAGGGCTTCGGTCGCAAAATGTTACCCCTTTCTGTGGTTCAAGACTGCGTCGAGGGGTGAAGGAGAGCCCAGGGCGCCCAAGGGCCCTTTTAAAGTTAGCTTTGCTTCCTGCTCGGGATTTTTCTAGCGCTCACTGTGGTATGCGTTTAGTCTATAAAATTAACACGATCACCTTTCGTTTGAGTAGCACTTTACAGTCGGAGAGTGGTGCTCTTTTCATTCCATCGTGCTACCTTTTCACATCAAGTGTTTTCGCTCTTGACCAGCGGTATGCCAATCTGCTGATAATTACGTCGGTATCTACTGAATTCCTAAATTGCAGGAGTCCCTGAGCAGGAGGGTAATCTATGCGGATTAATTAGGGAACACTTCCCAAAGGGGGTTTTGAAGTGGAATTTGAAGGTGATCGGCGGCCACGGGAACATTTTCAGCAAGCTTTTCTTGAATTGAAGAGCCAGAAGGAGCTTAGGATAACTTAGTCTGTTTCCCGGAGAAGACAGAGGCTCAGAAATGTTACGACTTTGCCAAGCTCTGCTTTTATGATGAAATCTTAGAGCCTTTTTGTAAAAAAGAGTAACTTTTAGGCTTATAGAATACAAAAGAGAGGACACCGGCTGGGCCCTGAGAACATGTAAAAGGGAGTAGGGAAGACCAAAACATGTAAAAGAGTGGAAGAAAAGTAAAAGTGTATCAACTTCAAAAAAGGAAACATCGTTGAACGTGTACTTAGACAGGACGCAAAATCAAGCAGTGATTTCGGGTGATCCTGGAGCCTCTGGTAGAATGGTTTTTATTATCTAGAGTTGATAAGCAAAGTTCTGTAAGTTGCTGTAACTGACATCATTCCATCAAGAACACATTCATTTTTAACATTTTACGGTGTCATTTGCAACTTAACTCGTGTCAGGATAGGCACTAGTTTCAGAACCCCGTGTGTTTAATGAGAATGGAAGTGTAATTATAGCAGTTTAAGGAATGTGCTCTTCCCTGTGGCCTCCATGGAACTGTCACAGCAAATTGAAGTGACTTGGTTGAACTAAGAGAGAAGATGACTCAAAATATAGAGAGCTTCTCTAGCAGTATGGTGGCGTTGGTGTTTCCATGCCCAGTCGTTGAACCTGCTGATGGCTTTTCTGTTATAAATTTAGTTTGGGTTTGTGGGAGTTGAGGTTAAAAAAAGAAAAACGCTTGTGATATTGTGTAATCTTAAAATTCAGTTTGTGGTCCCAATCTTGGGAGTTACATTTTTAATTTTTTTATCATAAGAAAACATGAGTAGGGATCTTAGGCGCACTGATAAAGACAAGCAAATAGTAATTTGTCTCTCGGACTAGGAAACCTTGAGCGCATCGGGACTGGAATTTCTGGCTTTCCACCTTTCTCTTCTGTCATCTGATTTGTGAATATTTCCCATACTTTGTCTGAACTGCATGTTGTATGTTTGACCTCTCGTACTGCTCTCTTAGTGATCCATGTCTCTTAAAGAGAATCAAGGCATTCTGAGAGCCTGCGCCAATTGAAGTGTGGTCTCACTTGTTCTAACTGTTGATAAATAGTCACAGTATAGGTACTGTTTCTAGTGTGTCTGTGACGCTTGTGTTTTAACGTATACTGTTGATACATTTATTTTTAATGGGTTAAATGAAACACTTGTCATCTTAACCATTTGAAATACTTGGTCAGATGTTTGAAACAATATTTCCCTTTTCACTGCTTTAATGATATGGCAAACTTTTTACAAAACTGATGGCTAAGAGATTGTAACCACAACTAGGTGACATGCAGATCCACATTTCAGGACCTCTTTTTCTTCTGCATAGAAAACTTTATCATCTTTGCCCGTGGAAGGGGAAATGGTGCAAATAATCAAAGTGATGGATAATGCAAATATAACTGTAGTTACATTGTGATACCAGCTACCATGTGACTTTTCTTTGGTAACTGATTTATCTTCTTGTTTCTCCTGAGTCAGGAAAGTTCTTATAATCAAGGTGGTGTCCTTTAATAACCTTGGAACAGTCTTTGAGCTGTACATTTCCTAATTATTTTTCATGGGCAAACAGGATATTAAAATTAAGTTTGCATTTCTCCAGTGTACCAGCAGATCCTGGGAGAAGGGTGTCCGTACTCGTTCTGGGTGGCCAGGGCAAACTAGACCAGGCTAAAAAAAAGTCATAAATGGTTTACGTAGTGAAGAGTTGTTGACTGGGTCTCAATTTTGTCTCTATCTTCGTATTTTTTGCTGCAAGAAGCATAACAATTTCTCTTTTTTTTTTTCTGCTAACATTTGCAAAAGGGCTCATCTACAGTGAAGCCATATAGTTTTCCATTGTTTTTATCATAACATTTAAGCAAGAGAAAAAAATGCTGAGCAAAGATTTTTCATCCAGAAGCTTTAACAAAAACATTGAAGCCCTAAAATGTTCAGTTATGAGATGTTACTCCCATTCCTGTATCCGGGGAGGTGATAAACCCTGGGATGAATCAGAAAGCACTCGGAGCCCCATGTTGTGACACCAGAATAAGGAAAATGGAGGAGAAACTATGACTTTTGATAACATCATAGACTAACTCTGATAGCAAGGGTGTTCCCAAGTTCTTATTTACTTTGAAACGTGACTAAACTTTCTGAGAGCTTCAGATCTGAGTCACCCTAGTTTGACAAGTGTTAGTGTTTATGTTTTAGGAATGTGTTTTAGAATCTGTTTTAATTATTTGTTAGAGGTAAGAGGTGGTGTTAGTGAGTTTTAATTTAACAGTAGTGTGGGTGTAGGCAGGCGGAGGAACTTAGATGCCACAAAAGCAGTGGATCCAGGTGTCACGGAGGGTCCTTGGGAAGACGGACTGACACGTTTGTAACCTGCTCAGATTATCCTGACTCTGCCTGATGTTTCAGGCTGTCTTAGTGGAACGTTGGTATTTCTTGCTGATAATAGTTATTTAGAGGGAAAATGAGTTCAGTGGTCAAACACGTTTGGCAGACATTTGTTTAAAAATTTTTTTTTAAATCAACTGTAGGACTTAGCAGAGGCTTGGTGTCTGAGCTCCACAGTGATTCCTGAAAGTGCAGTTCTAGTCATGTAGCATCTCCCGAGCGGACGTGACTGGGCCGCTTTCGGAGGAAGGCTGGTGGACCTCTCTGAGGTTTCCACATTTGAGGCAGTGCTGCGCTAGCCCCATAGTCACTCACAGATCCTGTCGGTTATGGACCAGACAAAGCCGGTCCTCAGGGTCCAGTAAGAGCCGCTCTCGTGATTTGGCATCTGGAGAGCAGAGATGTGATTCTAGAGTGGGGAGGCCGCCCTGAGAGCCCGGGCTGTGAAGATAAGTATTGGGCGTGATGGAGGCACCGCCCGCCCTCCCTGTTTCTGTGATCTCTCATGCCTCTGGAGTAATTCTCTTCCCTCACTGCTGGGCGCGCTCCTAGTGCAGGCCCCAGGCTTTCTGTCTCTGGGGCCCAGCACCGTGCCAGCACATAAACACTTCTTGGGTTAATTGGATGGTTGGAGGGCATATATTTGATGTGTTAATAAAGCTGCTTTTTCTGCACTAACTAGGGAAGATGCTTCTCTCTAAACCTCTGTCTTATATGATGTACTTCCATTTGTATCGTACCCTGAGGCCAAGAAGCTCAAAGTTCTTTTTGTATGTGTTGATGTTAATTCTTGCCATTTCCTGTGAAATCGTAATTCCTTTTATGGGGGAGGAAACTTAGATGCTTTCTGCTAACTGTCAAATCAAAGTCTTGGGTGCATCTGTGGTACCCCGTGGCCTGAGTGAGGACAGTACTGCTGTCAGGATCCGGGCTCCAGACGGTGTTTGCGCTGAGTCACTCTGCAGGACCGTCCCCAGGGAGGCGCGGGCAGCCCAGGGAGTGAGGGGAGCCCGCGTCTCCTGAAGGGAAGTCCCGCAGAGACGCTGCCGGGGAGGGCGCATCCCCAGCCTTTCTTGGGCTGCTCTGTCTCCAGATGCACGAGGTCTCTGCCGACAGATTCTGCCACAGGAGCTGTCTTCTTTATTCAGGACAATACTGTGCTGGCTGATTTTTCTGTGGCATGCATTTTAAAATTGGGTCCTGTTTCTTTTGTTTTTTTAATTAATGTGTTTATTATATTTATAGTTTGGAGCTGAATTCCGTCGGTTTTCACTGGAAAGATCAAAACCTGGAAAATTTGAGGAGTTTTATGGATTGCTGCAACACGTTCATAAGATACCCAATGTCGACGTTTTGGTGGGCTATGCTGACATCCATGGAGACTTACTGCCCATCAATAATGACGATAATTATCACAAAGCTGTTTCAACAGCCAATCCACTGCTTAGGATTTTTATACAAAAAAAGGGTAAGTACCACCGTTTAGGAAAATTATTTTAGAAACAGAAGTAGTTTATAATTTGCCTCATTGATGGAATACGCAGACTTAATGAATGCCACAAACTCAATGAAGAGACATTTTTGTGTGACTTCTTACCGTGTTACCTAACAAGTGGATTAAAACCTTTGTGATAGTGTTGGTTTTATTAATATCTTTATACCTCACTGAGTGTATTTTAGGAAATTTGTGTTTTTAATTACTTTAATTGTACTCTCTTAGGTTTCTTTTTAATAGAATCTAGGAATTTATTGAATCTTCATTTCATTGAGTGGAATTTTGTCCATTCAGAAAGATGTGGTTTAAAGAGTATGACTTTGGAGTCAGAGAAACCTTCTAGTTTTTTGGGGGCAGCCAACTTCCGAGTGCTGTATTTACTGTTTAACCAAGGGAAAGTTATTCATCTTTCCTGGGTCTCAGTGTCTTTATCTATAGAGTGGACTTGTTGTCTCACAGGATTACTGGAAAGATGAAATGAGCTAAGTGCCACGTCCTAGTACGTAGTAGGCATCCAGCAAGTGTTTTCTTTCCTTTCTATTTTAGGCTATTTTTCAGAGAAATACAACTAGTTGATTGTCTAGAAAATCAGATAGCAAGTGATTATTTTGGAGGAATGTAAACACTGATATTAGTCTTGCAAAAGAACATTTGAAATAACGACTCTACATGCCAAGCATTTTCAAATGTGTTTTGAGTCCTAAAACGTTTTTTTAAACTTTGTGGCCTCCTCTGTGTGTGTGTCTCTGTCTGTCCATGTGTCTGTGTCTGTCCGTGTGTCTCTGTCTGCAGATGGGCATGGTGTGTGCCATTTACTCCTTTGTCTTTGGTAAGTGAAGAGGTTGGAGATCCCCGGTGAGAGTAGCAGGCGCGCTCTGGGCGGGATGAGGAGAGCCTTGCCGGGTTTGTAAACCGCCCCAGGGAGCAGTCTGAGAGAAAGGGTGGGGATTAGCCTTGAAGGTGAAACTTTATTTCCAACCAGCTGATAAGCATTGGACCACTCCCAGGGCTTTGAAATTCCACTGATTGTGTATCTTTGCTTGTCTGGGTTTGGAGGAACTAAAGTCTGCCAGCAAAATAAACCTCCAAGGGTAGCTTATGTTTATGTATATCAGTTGACTATTTACAAAATACTTATAAACACAGAAATTAATTCCCCCCCCAAGACTCCTGAGGTGGATTTCATAGACGTGTAAGTGGAGGGTGGTACAATTAGACTATTACTTTGGGAAGAGTACCTGGGCCGTCAGGATGCTTTGGAGTGACCAGCACTCTTAGAGGAGAGAGCAAGGCCGTGGAGAGGAGGAGGCTGAGGAGTGCAGTGCTGGAAGACGCTGGGGTGAACTTGAGAGTTGCTGGCCCCCCTGCTGGATGGCGCAGAGCTGAAGAGGAATCGACAGAGAAAGGCTTTCTGGCTTGGAGCCTGATGGCTGGGATGGTGTCATAAGCAGAATTTGAAAGAGGGATGGACTTGGAAAGAAAATTGGTTTGGTTTTAGGACAGAAAGGCTTATCTGGCAGGTGCCTTTCAACCGTGCCATGTAGGAAATTGGAAATGGGAGACTGGAGCTCGGGGTAGAAATCCAGAGGCTGGTCAGAGAGGCAGGAAAATGAGAGTTGTAACTTTCAGGAGTAGATCGAAGGGCTAGCGGAGATGAAGACTGTGGGACAGACCCCTGGAAAGCTGTGCACAGAATGTTGGAGAAGAGAGAGCGGCAGTAGAGGAGAGAAGGACAAAACGTTTGAGTGGAGCTTGTCATTTTCAGCAGAATGATTTAAATAATTGTCGGCCTTTGTTGTTAGCAGTTGTAATTTTCATTAAAAATTTAGGGGCTGACCTGGTGGCGCAGCGGTTCCGCTTTGGCAGCCCGGGGTTCACTGGTTCAGATCCCAAGTGTGGACATGGCACTGCTTGGCAGGCGTCCCACATATAAAGTAGAGGAAGATGGGCACGGATGTCAGCTTAGGGCCAGTCTTCTTCAGCAAAAAGAGGAGGATTGGCAGCAGTTAACTCAGGGCTAATCTTCCTCAAGGAAAATTTAGTTGCTGTTTGCAATGTGCTTTCAAATGGAGAATGACTGTCTGGCAAAGTTTTGTTGGGTTATCCTCTTTGTTAGAAAGGTTCCAGGGGTTGCATTATACTGTGGCAAGTTTTTGTTACTGGAATTGTAATGCCCAAGTGGTTGTGGGGTTAATCCTAGCGTCTTCTGGGGATGGTTGTCTCCTGCTCGTTCCTTTTGAAATGTGTTTATGCGTGAACAGAAGTTCTCCATGTCATCGAGGTAAACCTCCAGTACGATTAATAATCCTTGAAATTTGGTTTAGAAATAGGCAATCCATTTGAGGCCGGCCTGGTGGCGCAGGGGTTAAGTTCATGCGCTCTGCTTCAGTGGTCTGGGGTTTGCAGGTTCAGATCCTGGACGTGGACCTACACGCCGCTCATGAGGCCACGCTGTGGCAGCATCCCACGTAAAGTAGAGGAAGATTGCTGTAGATTTGAGCTCAGCAGCAATCTTCCTCACAAAAAAAAAAAAATAGGCAGTCCATTCAACAGAAAATTTTTGTTTTTAAAAATATAAATTTAATACAAATGGGACTTAAGCAAAAAATGAAAGAAAGTTTTGGTCAGTTTGTTCCTGCTTAAAGCCCTCCACCGGCTTCCCATCACACCCAGAATAGGACCCTTCCTGGCTGGACTTCACAGCCTCCTCCTCTGCTCCCACGGCACGGCCGCTGCACAGCGTCTTTCTGTCGCTCAGGCCTGGGAGGCCCGCTGCCCTCTCCGGGCTGTTGCACTTGCTGCTGCTTCTGTTAAGCGCGCTTCCCCCAGCTCCTGCCACGGCTGCCTCCGGCTGCCTCCTCCTCCTCCTCCCTCGGACCTCAGCTCCTGGAACTTCCCCCCGGGCCTCTTCTGACCCCCAGGCGAGCCCCTGCACCCACCGTTACCACATTGCCCTCTGAGGACCTGGAATTACCTTAGTTAAGTACAAGCTCACTTGTTTGTTGTCTGTCTTACAGACACTGCCCTGTGCTTCATGGTGATACTTTTTTCTTCTACACAAAACTCAATCGATGCTTAAGTATAAAGTTGATTTTATGTAAACTTTAATGGACATTAAATTCAGGAAACTAATATAAAGCATGACATTAAATATAGCTACATTTTACTGGTTCATTGCAACACATACTCCGTTTTCTTGGCTTGTTGATTCCAATTTAGGAATCAACAGGGCAGCTGTTACACTAGATATGGTACCAGTTGATTTTTTAAAAACAGATTTCCAGACCATTTTAATTCTCTTATTTTTTTTTTTGCTGAGGAACATTAGCCGTGAGCCGACATCTGTCCCAGTCCTCTTCTATTTTGTATGTGGGTTGCCGCCACAGCATTGCTGACAAGTGGTGTAGGTCTGTGCCTGGGATCCGAACCCACGAACCCAGGCCCTGAAGCAGAGTGCACTGGACTTGGAACCACTCAGCCACGGGGCCGGCCCCCCATTTTAAATTTTAAAACTATGTGATCTTTTAAAATCTGATACGCTCTACTAAATAAAGTTTGTTTGAAGTGAAAGCTCACAATTGAATGCATAAACTTCTTTATAGCCTGAACTCAAAGATAGTGTTGCCTGTCTTGAAAAGTTTTGTGTTTTATAATAATTTATTGTTAGAAGGAAAACCATACACTCTATTTCTAGGACTGTTATCATGGAAGTGAAAACAAAACAGAAAACCTGATATCTTAAAAGTTATTTTCACAAAGAGGATTCCCAGGTTTTGTGCCAGCCCCGCCCCCTCCTGGAGTCCAGAGGATCCTCATCTGTTTGGGGAAGGAGACGAGAAGGCCAGAGGAGCGCTTTCCTCCTCTTGTTGTTAGGTTATTTGCAGTAGACAATTTCAGAAAACATTTAAAGGTTGTACCTTTAAAAAATACTCAGGTCCTTTCAGCAGCTTTGGAATAGAGCCAGGGAAATGTGTACTTTTTAAAAGCTCCCCAGCCGGCCGTGAGGATCAGCCGAGTCTGGGGTCCGCTGATGTGCACAGGCTGCTTGCCAGATCTGATCCGAATGTCTACACCGCAGCTTCTTGCTATATCGCCCCCTCTTTTTGTATGACATCAAACAAATACGTTTACATCTCAGATGTATTCAAAAGAGTTTGCTAGAAACACAAGAAGGGCCTTGCCTTAAACATCGTCTCACTTAGGACGTGGCCCTGTGGCCCAGACGCCTGTGATGGGACAGGCACCCGCGCCATCTCAGAACTTTACTGTGCAGTGGGCTTATTTGCAGATGTATTTTAAGGTTATATTTTAATGAATCAGGGTTTAATGTCTAAGGGATATACGTTTTTATAGTAAATTGTTGGGGCCAGCCCGGGGGCGCAGCGGTTAAGTACACATGTTCCCCTTCAGTGGCCCAGGGTTCACTGGTTCGGATCCCGGGTGCAGACATGGCACCGCTTGTCAAGCCATGCTGTGGTAGGTGTCCAACATATAAAGTAGAGGAAGATGGGCACGGATGTTAGCTCAGGGCCAGTCTTCCTCAGCAAAAAAGAGGAGGATTGGCAACAGATGTTAGCTCAGGGCTAATCTTCCTCAAAAAAAAAAAAGGCAAAAAAATAGTTAATTGTAAAAAGTAATTTAACAAAAGGTATGGCCCAGAAATAAAAAATTAATGAAAAGAAGAAATTGTGGCGAAACATCTCAGAACATGACGCTGGTTGATCATGACAGAAACCTGGGTGTCACCTTTGACACATACCTATTTTTAGTCACCAAGCCTATTAAAACTATGTTCTAATTATTTTCCAAATTTGTTTCCTTTATCATCTCCACGGCCTCTGCTCCAGGCCAGGTGCCATCCTAAATGACTGGGTACCCTCCTGTCTTGCCCCTCAGGGCCTTTCTCCAGCTGCAGCCAGAGTGAGCTGTATAGAAAAACCAAAATCCTTGGTTTTCTTCCCCTTGCCCTTAGGCTGAAGTCCATAATCCTCGACACTCCCCAGGAGGCCCTGTGTGTCTGCCTGCCCCTGGCTGCTCCTCTGACTTGGCTCTTGACTCCTCCCCCTCCCTTCGTTTTCACCTTAGTGAGCTCCTCTGTCTACCCCATCTCTCTGTATCTCCTGGATCCTGTGTCTGGAATGTTCTTCCCTCCCTTCTACCTGATTAGCTGCTGGCTTCTTTTCAGTCTCAGCGTAAACCTCACTTTCCTAGAGAAGCCTTGCCTCGCCCTGCAGGCAGCACTGGGTACCTCACAGCTCTTGGCACCTTTGTGGTGATTGAATTGTTTGAAATTGTGTTCGTTGCCGTCTCCTTTTTTTAGGCCGTAAGCACCATGACAGCGAGCACCTTCACCTGCTTTGTTCGCTGGCTGCAGCACAGAGCTCCAGGCCTGGCCCCATCGTAGATGCTCCTTAAATATTTAGGGATTTAGGGATTGATTTTTCTTATGTTAGGAAGTGGAGATTCTGCAAAATTTGAATAATACTTGAAGTGATGTTTAATCCTTTTAAAGTTGCCAGATCTATTTCCTTTAATCATTTTGGATTAGAACAAGGGTTGGCAAACTAAGGCTTGCTGGTGTTTGCGTAAACAGGTTTTCTTGGAACCCCCATGCCCGGTGCGTTGTTGCCCGTGGCAGCGTTTGCAGCAGAGACCGTGTGACCCGCAGTACGTGAAGTTTTACTCTACAACTCTTGATGCAAAAGGGTCGTCAACCCCTGCATTAGAACAGCTTCAAAAATTATTTCGTTCTTCCCTGTCTTCCTGCTCAACTTCAGATGGTTTGTATCTTGAGCTTTCTCGATGACTCCACCATGAGCTGTTGCTGTTTTGTTAGCGTACAGGGCTGCTAATGGGCTTGATATAAAGGCTGGTTTTTTTCTTCCAGATTTGGTCCTTATTCACTGTAGGCTTTTGTTTCTTGTATCTGCGCCTGCCACTCCCTGGTGGACCCTTGCCCCCTACTGGGAATCTGTGAGTTAGGGCTCTGTGTGAGCTAAGGAGTGAGAGAGCCAGGCTTTTCAGAACTCATGTTTAAAGAGTAAGAGGGCCAGGGCCAGGGCCTGCAGGGCCCCTTGGTGAGTAAAGCACGGGGGCTTTCTGTGTAAGGAAGGGAGATGTCTACTGTGGCTACTCAGGGCCGTTCCGGGTGGATCCTTGTCCGTTTAGGTAGCCCAGATTGTTGGCTGAGGGACAGGCTGGGCATAAGTGAGGTCTTGCTGGATGAGCCTGTATCATGTACTGTCGCTTAAGCCTGGGTTTATAAAGTGGAACGTTGCTGTGAACCAAGTTTCACAGCTTTGCGTCTCCTTCTGAGTTTAGTGCTCTGAGCACAGACTCAGGTAGAAAGTCACCTGCCGTTCCCGCTGGACCGTCACCTTTACCCTTTGCCCTAACACCCTGCACCTGGCCTTCCGCCAACATATTTCTTTTCCCAGTGGCTGGAAACTGATTAGCCAGATGGGAGAACAAAGGTGCCTTTGTGCTGGGGCATATTGCTTTAGAGAATTGAGGAGAGAGCATTCACACAGAGTCTGGATGCGGTGCCAAATTATGCAGATTTGGGGGTTTTTGGTCAGGTTTCCCATGAGTATGTATGTAGGCAACTGGATTTTGTTCTCCGTTTGTATGATCTGGAATTTCCCTTATAAATATTATGTGGGCTTTCTTAATTGATTGTTTTAAAATGAAAATATATAATTTTGAGAAAACACATTCAGTAGAATACTGTTGTTGATAGATTTTTGGCCAGATTTTGCCAAAAAGATTCTTGTTTCAATAGCTTTATTTCCAAAGCCAAATGGTAAGTTCCTGACTCTGTAAGAACACATAAATGAAGAGAAAATTATCCCCAGGGGGAAACAATCCCCCAAAATAAGCTACCCCAGTCTTGTACACTTCTCTGAAACTAGCTTTTGAAGACTGTCCAAGCAGCATGAGAAAAGAATCCTGAAGGTCTCCGTTCTCTGACACGAGTCGACACTTAAGAGTCACGATGTGAGTGTGTAAGGTATTGGCCTAGGGAGAAAGCCTGGGTCCAGTCTTTTCTGTGTCACTTTCTTTGTACCCTTAACCTCCTGGTGTGTGCAGTGAGGATGATGATACACTCACAGCGGGGAGAGTGCCGGTCGGGGTGGGGGAATGGGAGCCGCGACGCCACCGTCAGCTGCAGGAGCCGCTGACGCTAGGGTTCTGGACTAGTTTTTTTTTGAAGAAGGAGGGGCTTTTACCTCTTTTATTCTTAGTAAATATTTCTTTATCCTTGAAGCTTCTGGCTTTTTAGTTTATTGCCATTCCAGTTATTTTTTCATCGTGATTTAAACCTTTGTGCCTGCTGTTGATTTCGTTTCCGCTTCTTCCCGGATGAGATGTTTTATTTGTAGACTGTCTTCCCTGCGCGCTGGGATTGAAGAATATCTGGTTTTAGGTGCCCTGTTTGCCCTTGGTTTACATCAGAGATTACAAATTGCTGGTTTGAAGAATGAATTCAACCCCCAGATGTTATTTGGCTCACACAGGTTTTTGTTTAATTAGGTGTCAGCATTTAAAAATGGGGAGATTTTTACCTAAAAAATAAGACTCTCTGGCAGATTGGATCTGGCCGCACAAATTCCTACAGTCCATGAAGGGCGACTGCCTGGAAGAGGAGGAGCTGTGCCCTTAAGTGGGGCAGGAGCTCCCGTTTGCCAGAGTCCTTACCACCCCGTGTTGTCTGTCACCACCACTGAGACAAGATGTCATTGCACTTGATGGTTTTCACACAGTGAAGAAAAAAGTTAAGAGTCTTACACATCAGCCTCTTTCAAAGTGGGAAAGTGAAAGATTAAGAACTCCCCCGGTAGGGCTGTCCTGGTGGCAGCAGCGGTTAAGTGCGCCACGTTCCTCTTTGGCAGCCCGGGGTTCGCCGGTTCGGATCCTGGGTGTGGACATGACACCGCTTAGCACACCATGCTGTGGTGGCCTCCCACGTATAAAGTAGAGGAAGATGGGCACAGATGTTAGCTCAGGGCCAGGCTTCCTCAAAAAAAATGTTCAAAAAAGAAAAAAGTTCAAAAAAAAAAAAAAAGAACTCCCCTGGAAAACAGAGTGTTTATTTGCAGAAGACCCAAAGTCCTGTTTGATATGCATTCATTTAATTACATTATCATTTAATGGATATTATCTACTTCGTTTAGTTACATCATTTGTTCTCTTGATTTACTTGTCAATCAAAAGTGTCCTTTTCATGTCGCTGAGTTGAATATGATAAACAGGCAAATTGGAGCGTTTTTTTAAACAAATGACGGAAAAATACATTTTAAGTAACTTGTTTAAAATGATGTTTAGGAATCTGTTTGTCAGACTTAGCAGGCTTTCGCTTGCCGCACTTAATGTTAGTCGTCATTGAGCTTTATCAGGTTTGACTTCAGCGTTTGCTGGTTTTATGACGTGTCCTTGACAGGGCCGCCTGCTGCTTTGTCCTATAGCGAATCTTAGTGCTGCGCTACACTTTGATCTGGTTAGAATAAGCTCATATTTAACTAGTTTGTTTATGTACCAAATACATTTGTTATCCTTTCAGTACAGACTCAGCTGTAGATAAATGGGTGTTTTCACAGCATTTCCATAATTATTTTATTTTATTTTTAAACAGAAGAAGCAGACTACAGTGCCTTTGGTACAGACACACTAATAAAGAAGAAGAATGTTTTAACCAATGTATTGCGTCCTGACAACCATAGGAAAAAGCCACATATAGTCATTAGTCTGCCTCAAGACTTCAGGCCTGTGTCTTCTATCATAGACGTGGACATTCTCCCAGAAACGCATCGCAGGGTCCGTCTATACAAATACGGCACTGAGAAGCCCCTCGGATTCTATATCCGGGACGGCTCCAGTGTCAGGGTGACACCACACGGCTTAGAGAAGGTCCCAGGGATCTTTATATCCAGACTCGTCCCAGGAGGTCTGGCTCAGAGCACAGGACTGTTAGCTGTTAATGATGAGGTTTTGGAAGTTAATGGCATAGAAGTTTCCGGAAAGAGTCTGGATCAAGTAACAGACATGATGATTGCAAACAGCCGCAACCTCATCATCACAGTGAGACCGGCGAACCAGAGGAATAACGTTGTGAGGAACAGTCGGACTTCCGGCAGCTCGGGCCAGTCTACCGATAACAGCCTTCTCGGCTGCCCACAGCAGATGGAACCAAGCCTGGAGCCAGAGGAGGAAGACAGCGATGACGAGGACATCGTCATTGAAGATAACGGGGTGCCACAGCAGATTCCCAGAGCTGTTCCCAATACCGAGAGCCTGGAATCATTAACACAAATAGAACTCAATTTTGAGTCTGGACAGAATGGTTTCCTTCCTTCTAACGAAGTAAGCTTAGCACCTGTAGCAAGTGGCCCAAGTACAGAATTTGAAACTCGTGCTCCAGATCAGAAGCTCCTAGAAGAAGATGGAACAATTATAACACTATGAAACGGTTGTTCGGATGTTTTCCGAGTGAGGATGCTGTGGGGACTTGTAAATTTGGCTAAAGCATATATACCTCTGAACCAGTAACCTGGAATAGGCATGAGAAAAATAATATTGCAAGCTTAAAATGTTATTAAAATGTATTTGGTAATTGTTAATATAAACTTTGGTGGGTCAGAGGTGAATTTAAGTCTAAACAAAGGGGCCTTGGCTGATGAAGGGATGTGCTTTGCTCTGCGTCTGCGGAGGCCTGGGTGTCGAGCACGCTCTCAGAACCGCGAGAGAGGGCCGGTCCTTTCTGTCTGAAGTGGTTGCGTGTTTAACCTGCTGTGCAGGGCCCAGTTAGTTTTTCCTTTAACTGTACTTTTTAAAATTCTAATGTGAAGAAGTCTGACTCTATCTTTTGGTACCTTGGGGACCTCAGCTCCTATGTTCCCTGTATTTTGTTCTGATTCCTTAATGTTGTTCCTCTGTTGCTAATTAAGTAATTTTTTCAAATGCTTTTTTCTTTAATTTCTAAGAAATCAAACCAGTTGACTGTTCTAGGAGTTGCTTCCTATGTCATAAAGCGTTGAAGCTCTGTTCCTGGATTAAGACTCTGTAACAGTTGTTGGAGTTCGCGTGTGTCCCTCTTAGAGCTTTCATATTTACACACTCATTCCACGTGCGTGTAACTGATGTTGTGGACGGCAGTTCCATCGACTCTGGTCACGTGGGAGACTCTCCCCAACCTCTTCTTGTCCTCGTTCCCACTCTCAGTGGAAATCCTTCCTTTTGTTGTCGGTGTGTGCATTTTGTTGGTGTGCGTTCATAGTCTTTTTAATGTATTCGAGTAGCGCGAATCATTTTGGACAAAAAATGCACCCAAATTAAGAGACTTTGACACACAGGACAAACTTGTGCACTTTTTATATGAAAAATTTGGGTTTTCCTTAGTGAGATTTCTAGGAACACTGTCTACACTTTATGAAAAATACTAAGTATTCACCTTGGACAGGTAGAGTTTATCGCTATTAATTTGAAGAGGCTATTTATTACTTTCCAGTGCATCCACTTAGAACGAGTTGAGAGTGAGGCTGCTTTCACTCCTTGCCTGGCTTCATTGTACGACGTGCACAAGCACGGCAGGATGCTTGTATATAGAACTAAGGAGAGTATGGAGTACCTAAGTTCCCACTGGCTTATGGGTATTTCTCTCGGTTATTTATTGATGAAGTTTATGGTGGGGCTAGGATGGGTACTTTTATAACAATTGTATGCTGTTAAAACAATGAAGAATCAAATGACTCCGTTTTGAAGGATATTTTCTCTCTATGGTAAAAATATATGAAGCAGTCAAGTGGACTAAGTGCAGATCGCTTGACTCAGAACACTTACATGTATTTTGTTCACGTTACCGCTAAACATATTATCGCTAAACTCTTAACCGCACATTCTGGAATACATGGTACTTTTTGTTGAATTCACCGAAGTTCTCCCACGGATATACCACTGTCTTTTAACAGCATTCCAGCTTTAACATTCTGTGAGTTTTATAAATTTGACTCTTGAATGGCAAAATAATGTTACTCTGTAGAAGGTTTAATCTCATTTATATTATAAGCGGTGCAGGGGTTCAACATTTTAAGTAAAAATACTTTCACACACTACCTCTCTCTCTCTCTCTTTTTTTTTTTTAACAAAGTTTTAACATCAGAACTTTTGGGGAGGGGAAACACTTCAGGGCTTGACTTTTTGTACAAATTTTAACTGTAAAATACAGATCTGTCTTGTATGTATTCATGAAAATGGAAATCAGAGCTGCTAGTGCGTTTTGTTTTAATTATCCTGCTAAGGGTATATGTCAACGGTGTTTTCAACTAGATCTCTCCTTTAAATTATTGCTAAAATGATTGATTACTAGACGTATTGTAAAACCAATAGATCTTGGTTATACAATAAAATGTCAATTCCTTGGTAGTCTGAATCAGTTATTTCAAGTGTTCCTTATTAACAACAGTATCAGTGGGTTCAGCATAAGATTTTATAGTACTCAATGTCAGGCCTAACTGTGAATTTTGTTCTGTATCTTAAGTAAATTTATGATAATGTTCTCATGAGCTATCAACAAAATATATGTACTTTTGTGAACTATGAATTTTCTAATTAAATTTTACATGCGACAACATGATTTTTACATGAATGATACTTTGTTTAAACTATCAAATGTCAGTATTTTACTACAATTTTATTATAAAATGTACATTATCACTAAATGAACTTTGATTTTAAAAATCAAATTAGCTTTAGTTGTATTTTATTTTTTACAAATAAAGATAGACTTGTATAAAGGCTATTTTCTTGTTTGCAAATATATGGAAAGTCACCCAACAAATATTTACCAAGCACCCATTATGTAAAATGGGTCGGGAGAAAATTACTGAGTTATAACAAGTCCCTGGCTTTTTTAACTTTTAACTTTTAAAAGATAAACAGCAAATTGTATGTACGTTTGCTGCAACTGTGTGTGAGCATATGGCTGTGGCCTGGAAGGTAGCGTTTATAATGAGGTCAGTTCTGATGGGGTGAGAGGTTGTGTGCGATGCCATTCAGAGTCACCGCTTACATTGTTCAAGATTATCTGAAACAAGGCAAAAATAGTTTGTAATGGGACAGTTTTATCTTCTGAAATTCGAACTCACTTGTACTTTTATCGCCACCCCACATGCTGTTGCCTGTGTGGATGGAACTCAGTTTGTGCTGAACACTGTGGAAGGCCTGACATACATCAGACCATCTTCCTGAACCATTTCGAACCCCAGCTTGTCCCCCTGTCACTGGCTGAGTGGGTCTCTGTGCTCGCTCTTCTGCCAGCCGGTGTCGGGGCTGATCCTTCTGGTTCCAAACCCCAGTTTAAAAACAGATTGAAAATCCTGAGTAAAAATTCGACATCAGATCTTAGAGGTCTTCGCCTCATCGATGGGGACGGATGGCGTGGCCTCTGGTCCCTGATCCTCATCCCGGTTCCAGCGTCTGTGAAACAACCGTGTGGAGCAAGAACATCCCTCTCACCCCCACACCTGACCCCAGCGCTTTGTATCTTGAGTTCCTGCTGCTGCTGCCACTTCTCCAGTCTGGGTGAAGAATTAAATTTGAGGGGCCAGCCTGGTGGTGCAGCGGTTAAGTGTGCACGTTCCACTTTGGTGGCCCAGGGTTCACCGGTTCGAATCCCCGGTGCAGACACGGCACAGTTTGGCAAGCCATGCTGTGGTAGGCGTCCCACATATAAAATAGAGGAAGATGGGCACGGATGTTAGCTCAGGGCCAGTCTTCCTCAGCAAAAAGAGGAGGATTGGCAGCAGATGTTGGCTCGAGGCTAATCTTCCTCAAAAAAAAAAAAAAGAATTAAATTTGATTTTAAGGAAAAATCCTAGAAGTCGCAGATATTTACAAAGAAAAGCTAGCCCCTGTTCTGGATGTGAGCCTTAAGGGGCTTGCATTAACGCTTAGCGGCAACAGGTGACCGTTTCGTTTTCCATCTTGTAGATTGATGGAAGGTTTAATTGTGGGCAATGAAGCTTCACGAGTGTGTGCCAGTGAGTTTAGCAGCTGAGCTCTCCAGCAGGGTCGGAGGGCCGTACTTAGAAGACGCTGGGAGTCTTGACTCAGTTATTTGTGACAGCTGACCACTTGGTGATGGTGGCTGTGACTGGTGGGGTAAAGCACTAACTAGTTGCCTCCTAACTAGTAAAATCACTTACATGCTACATAAGTGCTGTAATTAGGTGGATGTCTGACTGGCTATTAGATGTAAATATAAAGGGAATTATTCAGTTAGATTTAATAATTTAAAAGCCTTCAGTGTGTAGTGATTTACCAAGTTCTTCCCTAGAAACAAGTAAGGTTTAGATAATATTTTAAAAGCTAATGTGTTTATTGTTATTTTACAACATTTGGTGTGTATTTTATAAGTGAATATTAAAATTCACTGAAGTTTGTATTTTATTTACAAGCTGTATTTAGGTTTTTTCCCATTTTAAAAGGCTCTGTTTTGGAAATGGTATTTGTTCTAAAACCAGTGATCTCTGTGGAATAGAAAATCATTTTCTAGTTCATTATAATTATCTAGTTCATTATAATCCCAAGGGATGGATAACAAAGTTATTTAATACCGTATTAGTAAAGATAACTTAAAATTTTTTTCAATCATACAAATAATATGTAAATTCGTTCTTCTTATTAAAAAGTCCTTTTTTGGCCACCAACCATATTTATCTGTACTGTACCTTATTATAAAAAAGAATTTAAGTGGCTTCAAACAACAGTGACTATAATTTATAATCCAAATAGGGACACTTTTGACAGTGAAGGGACTTGCCGTTAATTGTGCAGGACAACAGGCACAAACTGGGGCTGTCTCAGATGAATTGTGTCACCCTAGTGAAGATAACTAGTATAATGGCTTTGAAACATTTTTTAAAAACTGCAACCCGTAAGAAATGCATTGAACACTGTGATCCAGTGCACGGATATGTATGTATATATACACACACACATATATAGATATGTCTCATTGAAAGTTTCACAAAGTAAAACTTTATTCCATGAAAAATGCTCTGATTTTCTATTCCATTTTTTAAAATGTTTACTGGGACATCCCCAAACAATTTCAGAATGCGCTGTTTGGAAAACACCCGTGAAACACTTTGCTTTCCACTTGAGAGATTTGGCATGGAAAATACTGATTTTTTTTCTGAAGGGGGAAGAAAAGTACAGTATTGCTTGCTTGCTTTATCTTGAAATGATTTTAAAGCTAGAAAAGAGCTACATGAAAAGTAGAGTTTATCCCGCTCACCCAGACTGTGCCCACATTTGCTTCATGTGTCTGTGTATTTTGTTCCTGAAACATTTGAGAATTGGTTGCAGAGATCACCCCTTAACTCCCACAGACAAGCATATACTCCCCAAGAACTGGAACCTTCTCGTGTACATGCCCTGATACAACCGCAGGTCAGTTATCAAATTCAAAAAATGTCAATTGATCCAGTGAGATTATCTGAGTCATACTTGAATCTCCCCAATTGTCCCCACGTTGCTCTTTAGGGAAAATTTTTTCCCCGACCCAGGATCCTATCCAGAATCCTGCGTCGCATTTTGGTGTCGCGTCTCTTTGGTCTCCTTTCCTCAGCTTTTCTTTGTCTTTCACAATATTGACATTTTTGAAAAGTAAATGCAAATGCTTTGTAGACCCTTCCTCAGTTTGAATTTGTCTGTTTCCTCATCGTTAGGTTCAAGTTACGTGTTTTGGGCAAGAAAACTACATATATGATGTTCTGTCTTCACTGTATCGTGTCAGGAGGCACGTCATGTCAGTTTATTTCAACATTGTTGATGTTAAAACACTTTCAAGGGGGGAAGAACTATTCTTGTGTTCTTCTGTGTCGTCCTTTGTCCTAATTATTGTTAAGCTGACAAACATGAATGGGTACCTATGGAAGACATCTGTTTTCAACACCCATTTCTTCTACTTCTTCATTGTTTTCTAATTGAAGAAACAATAGGAAATGGTGCAGTGGCCTGAGCGTTCTTTCTTTTTTAAGATTGGCACCTGAGCTAACAACGGTTGCCAATCTTTTTTTTTTTTTCTGCTTTATCTCCCCAACCCCCCCGTACATAGTTGTATATCTTAGTCGCAGGTCCTTCTAGCTGTGGGATGTGGGACGCTGCCTCAGCGTGGCCTGACGAGCGGTGCCATGTCTGCGCCCAGGATCCGAAGCCTGGGCCACCGCAGCGCAGCGCACAAAGTTAACCACTCGGCCACGGAGCCAGTCCCTGAGTGTTCTTGAGTGTCATTTGCTTAACTGCATTTTGGACCCAGAGGTGATTTTCTCTGGCACTGAGCTCGGTGGCAGGAGAACCCAGATGAGATGGAAGCCACATGCGAGGGCAGGTCCCAGAGAGCCTGTGGGGGCTTCTGCCTGTGGATCCTTTGGATTATGAATAAACCCAACTCCTTTTGCTTAAATAAAAAGGGATTTATTAGCTCACAAAGCCAAAAAGTCAGGGCTAGACCTTCAGCACAGATACAGCAGTGCCATCTGGTAGAACTTTGTGCAGTGACGAGAACGTCCTGTATTCGCTCACTCCGGACGTAGTCACTAGCCCACACGCGGCTGCCACATATCTGAGATGTGGCTGGTGCAACTGAGAAATGAAATTTTTAATTTAATGTCACTTGAGCTAATTTATTTAAATCGAAACAGCCACGTGGGGCTAGTGGCGACTGTATTTTACAATACAGGCTAGAATCTCTCCCGTTTCCTACTTTGCTTTCCTCGATTCACTTTTTTTCTCAGGCAAATTATCCCTTTGTGGCAGCAAAAAATGGCCTCCAGCATCTGCAGTGTGTCTGTTAACACACCCAGAAGGGCACCGTCCTCCCCACTGCTCACGGCCGAGGCCTCAGGGCCGACTCTTTCGCCCTGTCTGGGTCGTAGTCCCCAGTCCTGACCAGGATGGCTAGGGTGAGTCCTCAGTGGACGATTGGGGAATCGGGGTGCTGTCACCACAGGAAAGAGGGAGGACCACACGGAAAGGAAGGGAACACAGTGGCTGTCACTTGCAGCTTTATCTGTGAGGTATGTGGGTTACCTTTTTTAATACGGGAGAGAGTGAAAAGCATAAAGTACTCTGCAAAAGGTAAATGAGGACGTTTCCATCAAAGGAAAATGGTAAGAGTGGAAAGTGAATCTGCGGTCTCGCGGTAGTGCCCTGAATTTGAAAGAAAAGTTTAAATCTCATAATAATGACAACATTTGGACTTATGTTTTCAGATATTGTTTATTTTTATTTTCTTTAACAGCTAGTCTGATACAAATCTAAAATATAAGGAATATATAAATCTGATAGAAACTTCGATCTGAAATGGCAGGAAGTTCAGATATTATTACTTTCAAAATATAGAAATGAAAGAATCCTGGGTCTTAGAGCAATGGGTAAATTTAAATTCCCAAGGGGCCAGAGTGGGCAGGGTGGGTCGGGCTGGCAAACCGAGGTCCCTCTTTACACACACAGCCACACGCACGCACGCACATGCAGGCAGAGGCTCCCACACTCTGTTGGTGCCATTGGGTGTGTGGGGCCCAGTGTTGCCAGCTTTGTGAACTTTTCTAACAGAAGATGTTAGAAATCCAGAATTTCACGTGAAACATCCTGGTTTTTAAAACATCTCATGAGACAGGCAGACGGCCCCGCCGGCCCCAGCTGGCCTGCAGGCTGCAGGTTCGACAGCCCGTCTCAGAAGCTCAGGGACCACAGCGTCTCCGTGGCTCTAATTCCTCTGCTGTGAAACCGTTCCTTCAAGGGTCCCGGTGAGGACTGAACGGGGTGACACACAGGACAAGGCCTGAGGCTTCAAGAGCACTCAGTGACTGTTAGCCATCCTGTCCGTTTCTCAGGGAGATGGCTGAAGCCCAAAGGGATTTGGTGACTGGCCCGAGGCAGCCTTCTAGCTCAATGTGACTCCGCATGTGGTCCACAGACAGCGGCATCGGCATCACCCAGAAATGCAGATGCTCAGGCCCCGCCTCCGTTCTGCTGCCTGGAATCTCTGCTGATGGGGCCCAGCATCGTGCATTTTAACAAGATTTCCCCAGGTGCCTCCCATGCATGTGACAGGCTGGGATGTTCTGAAATCCAGCTCACTCTTCTGTGTCTCTCCTTCACTCTTAGCAGAACTGCTTTAACGAGCATGGCTTATAATTTCTTCTAAAATTTCTGAAGATGTATAAAAAGCCTTCACGTCCTCACCTGGCGTGTGTTTGGTGCTGACTCACTTGGCACACGTAAGCTTCAGTCTCCAGCACCCTGTGCAAAGGATCCCACATCCTACGTTAGTATCATCTCACTCACCAGAATGGCAGTTTTCATTGAATGCCGCAATTCCTCACACAAACCATGATAGGTGTGCAGAAAGGCAGCCGCTGAAAACTCCAGGCTGGAGTTTTGTGCTGGGTTATCTGCCAAAAGAAAGGACGAGAAAGGCTCGAATTTCATAATAGTGCAACCCAGTGATGGTATCAGCACAGCATTCCTTTCCATTCGGTCTCCTAGCAATGCGTGAAACGACGAGGAGATGGCATGCATGGCATTGTTTCCGAGACCTGGAGCAGGTTACACCCCAAGGAAACACAGCTCGGTTCTTGTAGCGCCTAAGAGCCCCGATCCCAGGCGCTCTGCCCTCCAGCTCGGGCTAGCCTTAAATCTACGGTAAGCGCCAAGTTGCATATCAGGTTTTCTCCAACATTCCCAGAGGGTTCAGCTGATGTCTCAGGTATGTACCCAAAGTGACTCAGGCAAAAAGCTGTATGCTTAGTGACTCAGAAGCTAAATCATTAACTTGGTAAACACCTGCGGAGCGTGGGTAAAGGGAGCCTGAAGGAGAGGCTTGAGAATGTGGGCCGTCCAATCATGCCGGCGACGGTGACCGCATGAGAACAGCAGACCTGAGCACTGTTGCTTCTCAGGTGGACGGTGACTAACCCCAGAGTCACCCGGAATCAGAGAGCATCTCCGGTCAGCCTCTCTGAGGAGCAGCAATCCACACGAGGTCACTTACAAAGAATGTAGATTTCATTTGCTTGAAACCCTATTGGGTAAAGCAGAAAAATGTGGAAAAGGCTTCATGACTTAAAAACACACATACACAGAACTTTTGACTAGTTTATTTTAAATTGCGTATATGCATTTACACACATACACACACAAATCTGGTCTGCCTGAATGTGAAATTAAACTTTTGGTGCGCACATACACAAAATGCCAGACAAGGCTTGAAAAGTGATTGCAAACAAAGCTCCAAGTGGCCATCGTAATAATTTTTCAGTCTCCTGTGAAAGGCAACAGCAAAACCTTTGCAATTCAATTGCGACACATGAAGGTTTTTCTGGGGAGCTGGCCCTGCTGCCCTCCGTCCACCCGCAGGGCGCCTTGGCTGGTATTCACAGGGCCCGTGCCCAGTGGGGCTGGCATGTGCCTCAATGGCCAGGCAGACAGGGCCAGGGGAGAGGGACAAAATAAATGGCTAGGGGACAGAGCCAGGAGAGGAGGCCGACTGGCTGGGAAGCTGGCCAAATGGCGAAAGGCTGAATGGGCCACATTAGATACGGACAACTCCTTGAATATCCTTGCTGTCCTTTCCCACTGGCTGCGTGGAGACCGGGGGAACATCAGACCCCTTTGCCTGGACATCACCAGGAACTCATAAAGGTTTTTTTTTTTTGTTAAATTAGCATGTTAAGTAGAGCAAAATGTTCATGATTTTGAGGGATGACAAACTTGATGCAGGAGGTGAGGTCACCTTGACATCCCCTGATGAAATAGTCAAGTTCAAGTTCAGCCTGCCAAGTTGACCTCTTAATCATGTTAGAGTTTTTCCTCTTTAGAAGGGTTTGTGTGTGAATGTTGGTGGCTTCTGGGATGGAGGAAAGATGACAAGACGGATAATGCTTATGAGGTGGGTATTTTCTTTGTCTTTCCTCTTTTAGCCATGCGAAGACAAATAATGGTTAAGGATGGATAAAATATTTAACAGCGGCCATACATAATTTATTCCTGAGTTGATGCTCATTTCCAGCCCAGTGGTTTGCTCTCAATTAGGGCCTCTCAGAACATCGAACCACTGAGTCTCCTTGGCAAATGCACACGGTGCTTATTTTCACTCTTTTCTTCCAAAGGCTTATTGTTTTTACATTTTTCTTGTTGAAGTACTCATTCTTAGATGTTTTCATCAACAGGTAACAGAAGTAAAAATTGTAGGCAAGGTTTTTTCTATTCATTTCTGGGCCTTAAAGTTTACTCAGAATTTCCGAGACGTCCCCGGGAAGGGGAAAAACATATTTGTTGCTTTTGAAAAGTAGACTGGTTAAACAGAAACTGTGTCCAGTGAAGTAATAGATGATTTTAGGGAGATTTTCTAATAAAAGTATATAAAAGAAATGTTGCCCCCTAAAAATTGCTATTCAGAGATAGCCACTCCTGAGTTTTTTGGTACAGGAGCGCATCAATATATATTACCTAATATGTATTTTGACAAAAGCAGGATCATATCACACATATAAATTATTCTGTAGTTTCCTTTCTTCAGAGGACAATATATTGGGGACGTCTCTGCTCTGTCAGATAGCTCTGCATCATTTATTACGGCCTCATCATATTTCATTGTACAGAGGAACTGTCAGTGTGTAAAACCAACTCCTGTTGTTAGCTGTTCCCATTTTTTCACTCGTATAAACAGTGCTGGGGTGAACAGCTTTGTAAATACATCTTTTTGTTCTTTGTTCAATTATTTCCTTAGGATAAATTCCTAGAAGAGGAATCATTGGGTCAAAGCAAATGCATTTTTTGGAAAAGGAGCGAGGCTGGTCCATGAATATATCCAATTTCCTTCTAGAAAAGCTGCTCTAATTTACATCCATACCAGGGGTACATGAGTCTTTTTCTCTCCAAAACACCAGATTTGCTACATTTATGCTCTGTCTATTAAATAGGGGGAAAAAGCATCTTGCCATTTTGCTTTGCATATATTTGATTATTAGTTCAAAGGGTTTTTTTTAATTGTTTATTTGTATTTATTCTTTCCTTAGCTTCTCTATTTGGGTCCTTTGCACATCATTTAAAAAACTGAGGTATCAGTCTTTCTTTAATACGAAGAAGTGTTTCTATATTAAGGAAGTCGGCCTTTTGACTATCACTTTTTCCTAATTAATCATTTGCTTCTTACTGTGTTTATCATTGGCTTCTGTATTTATTGGGTAGTGATTTTTTAATTTTCTATAGTAAAATTCTCTATTCTTTTCTCTAATGGTTGACCTCCCAAAATTATATAAATATTTACCAAGATTTTATCCTAGGACTATACTTTTATGATTTTTTTTTACATTTAAATATTTAATCCATCTGAAAATTATTTGGCTGCCAGGTGAGAGTAAAAGGCCGGGTCTTTCTCGTGCTGCATCTCACACGTGTGACTGCCCTCCCTCCCTCTTCCGCTTCTAAGGACCCCTGTGGTCATCCTGGGCCCTGCCGGGTCATCCAGGATCATCTCCCCATATCGACATCAGCTGACCAACAGCCTGAATTCCCTCTTGTCAGGTAACAGAAGTGCGCCCAGTTTCGGGGATCAGGATGGGGACGTCTTTGGGGAACCATTGTTCTGTGTCCCACATCCTCCTCGCTATTTTTCTTTTTTCAAGTTTTCCTGTTTTTGCTCATTAAATTTTCATATGAATGTTAGAATCACTTTGTCTAGTTAAAAGATCTCTGTGTTAATTTGGGGAGACTGGCATCTTCACCACCCCGAGCTGTCAATCCAAGACGCCACGCGCCCTTTCCTTCTCGAAGACTCCCGTCCTCTGGAGTGCTTAACATCTTCCTCGTGAGTCTCGCTCCCCTCTTGTTAGGTTTATTCCTGAGTATTTTATCTGATACTTTGTGTCTTCCGTTCTATCTTCTCTCAGGTTATTGTTTGTATATATAGAAACCATTTACTTCCGGATCTGAAAGTATGTATGTATGGGGCAGTATAGATGAAACTAGCTTGACGGTGAATTGACAATTTGGGGAACTTTTTACTTAAATTTAAAATACTTTTATTTATGTTTGAAATTTTCCATAATAAAAAGTTTATAAAAATCCACCAATTCCTTTTGTATGTGTGTTTGTGTGTTGGGGGGGGTATGTTTTAATCAAAAAAGGATGCTGAGTCTTGTCAAATGCCTTTTCAGCATTAAAAGAAATCACATGATTTTTCTCTTTGGATCTATTAATATAATTAATTAGGTTGGATTTTCTAACATTGAACTAGTCTTCCAGGAACAAACCTCATTTGGTTATGATACATTATTATTTTTTAATGTGCCACTAGATTCTGTTTCCTGATATAACATTTTTGCATAAATATTCATATGAGAAACTTTCAGTTATCTTTTTTTATATAACTTGTATATAACTTTTTTTATATAACTTTTTACTTTTGGCATCAGTATTATGGCTACTTTTGAAGATAATTTGAAGTTTTTCTTTTTACGTGCTCTCAAACAGCTTAAATAATGCTGGAATTACGTATCCTTTAAAGATTTTGTAGGATTCCTTTGTGAACCATTTGCACCTGGTGCTTCTGGGGGCTCAGATCTGTGACAGCGACCCCTATTTCTCCTGGGGAAATCAGCCTGTTTAGATTTTCTTTTTCCAAATTATATCTTCCTAATAAATTGTCCTTTGTATCCAGATTTTCAAATTTCAAATTTAAGCAAAGTATTTTTAGAGTTCTGATCTTCACATTCTTCTGCATTCTTACTTATTTCTGTCCTCTTGATCTGCCATGGAATAAGGAGGGGATGATTATATTGTCATTTCAATTACTCTTATTTAAAATTTGTTGGCCAATCTTGACAGCTTAGTTCACTAAATCGAAGATGTATGTTGGGGTCTGCCCTTGTGGCGCAGCGGTTAAGTGCGCATGTTCCGCGTCTCGGGGGCCCAGGGATCGCGGGTTCAGATCCCGGGTGCGGACATGGCACTGCTTGGCAAGCCATGCTGTGGTAGGCATCCCACATATAAAGTGGAGGAAGATGGGCACGGATGTTAGCTCAGGGCCAGTCTTCCTCAGCAAAACGAGGAGGGGATAAAGAAAAGATGCATCTTGATCTCAAAAATGTTAAAATGTGAAAGAAAAGTTTGTCTTAGAATCATTAAAATACTGTATGTTTATTCTTGCAGATGAAGTATGGGCTCTTTCTGTTAAGTTTTAAAAGAAAAATCCCACGGGAGGTCTAGATTGAGATTTTGTTAAATGTGTAGGTTATTTAGGGGACAGCTTTATGACGCGGGCTCTTCTCTCTGGTGAAGATGCTGCCTCCCCACTCATTTGCTCCGTCTTCTGTAGCTGCCTTCTTCAGGCTCCCGCACGTTTGCTGCTAAGTATATTCCTAGGTACTTTACTTGGTTCTCTTATGAAGGAGTTATTTCTACCATTATATTCTCTAACTAGTAGTTGTTGGTTTATAATAAACGCCCACTTTTTTGGTACAAAGCTATTTAGTAAAAGCTTCCTCACTCTTTCTAATTCTGTAAACTTCCAGAAGGACGATGTCAATAGAGGATACTTTCTTTTACAAAAAAGCCACGAGTATTTCATGGTTCAGAATAACTTTTTTAAATAAAAAATTTGTCTTTCTCGTTCCAAAAGTAATCCATGTTCCCTGCAGGCATTTATAGACTATAGAAGAAGATTAAAATCACTGTATTACCACTTGGAAACAGCCCCTGTCGGCATTCTGCTGTTTTTGTACTTCCAGTTTTCTCTTTTAGTAAAAACAAGACCGGACTGTACAGTCGTATCATTTGCTCTTTTTATTTAATGTTTTTGAACATTTCTTCAACTCCTTAAATATTCTTCTACAGCCCCTCTTTTATGGCTGCACGAGATCTAGGTATGAAAGTTTCCTGGTTTATTATATCGGCTCCCCCATTCTTGGCCATTGAAGCAACTTCGAATTTTTTTTTTTACTATTTTAACTCCACAAGGATTTGTGCACAACAGTATTTATTTTCTTAGGAAAATTCTTAGAATTGGAATTTCTGGAGCTAAGGTTGTACAAATTCTAAAATTTTTGATACGTATTGCCAGGTTTCCCTCCAGAAAAGTTGTTCCGAGTTTGTATTCTGCTTGGGAGTCCAGGCACTTCTCCCCATTCTGGTCAACACTAGCTACCATCCTTTTAAAATCTTTCATAAGTCGGTGTGCGGTGTTTTGAAAAGCCCTTTTAAAGTGTTGACCTTTTGATGAGTATCAATATGTGAGTAAACGGTGAGAATGGAAATAAACATCCATGTTGCGACAGGCCACTAATTTGTAACCATCGGTGGGCTTTACAAGTGATTCCCAACCCAGTGTCCAGCAAATGAGGAAGGAACAAGCAAACTGTGGGGCGTGCGTGTGATGGAGTATTATTGGCCACGACAAGGAGTGAAGTACTGACTGACGCCACGACACGGGTGACCCCAGAAGACTTCACACGCCGTCAAAGAAGCCAGACACCAAAGGCCACGTACCGCGAGGCTGCGTTTATGTGAAACGTCCAGAATAGGCAAATCCATCGAGACAGGAGGTGGATGAGCGGTTGCCTGGAGGCAGGAGGAGACGGGAGGACTGGGGAGTGACGGCTGGGGAGTGGTGGTGGAGGGTTTTTTGGGGCAATGAACATGTTCTAATATTGATTGTGGCAATGGTTGCACAACTCTGTGAATATACTTCCGTACATACCACTGAACTGTGCACTTTAAACGGGTAGATTGTATGGTATGTGAATTGTAGCTCAATAAAGCTGTTAACAAGTGAATCCCGAACCTCATTCATTTAAAGTCAATCAAATGTCTACACTCTGGACTTCGTGGAAGGTGGTGGGGTCACAGCACTGAACAAGAGGACGCAGTTCCTGTCCTCATGGAGCCAATATTCCAGTGCACTTGACGTCACCCTATGTCCTTGGAAAGGAAAACCTTGGAAAAAGTCTTTGCTCCGAAATCCTCTTGGCTTCTTGAAGCCACGTGGCGTTCAGGTGACAGGCCCGCTGGGCAGAATCTGCGTTTCCACAAAGTCCCCAGGTGAGGCGGCGTCCTCCCAGCGGGTCAGGGTCCAGACGCACTGATCTGGGGGTCGACCTTTTATCCGAAGGGGAAACCCCGTCTACACCACCCCACGTCAACCCTCTTCCCAGAGCAGAAACCCTGTCTACACTATCCCCACGTGCCAGGGACAGTCGGCGGGTCGGCAGTGGACTTGAAGTGTCCCGTCCGTGGAGACTCACTCCTGGGCGCCCGCCTCACCCTGGAAACTTGGGCCTCGTTTCGAGGTGACGTCGGCTTCCTCTCGGTAACGTCCCTGTAGTTGTTTTCTGTGGTTGCATCGCAAATTTCCAGTCTTAGAGGCTGAAAACAACTCACATTTGTTATCTCAGTTTCCAGGGGTCAGGAGTCTGGATGCAGGTTAACTGGGCCCTCGGCTCAGGGTCTCACGAGGCCTGTGGAGCGTCACAGTGAAGCTGGTGGCTGGGGCTGGCTGAGGCTCCTTCCCGGGGCACCCAGGGCAGTGGTGAGTCAGCTCCTGCAGTCATGCAACGAACGCCCTGGGCTCCCAGAGGCACCTCCTGGAGGCACACGCACAGGAAGGGCACAGCAGGTGCTGGCTTCCTTCCAGGCCAGCAGGAGCGTGTCTCTCTGACTTCCTCTATCTCTGACCTCTAAACCCTCCCTAAGGGCTCGCCTGATTAGGTCAGGCCCACCCAGGACAAGCTCCCTTTGGATTAACTCAGAATCAACTGATCAGTAACCTAATCTTGGGGATGATATCCCATCATATCCACTGATCCCCCCACACTCGGGGATTATGCAGGGCACAAACACCAGCGGGCAGGAATCCCGGGAGCCATCTTGGAATGCAGCCTCCCTCGGCCCTCGTGTAGCCCAACACCAGGGGGCGTCATTCACACAGTTGTCGCTGGGAGCACTGTCTGGAGTTTCGCGCTAGCCAGCCTGCACAGCCCCGCGGCTCCGGCTTTTTGTCTGTCGGCTCAGCTGCAGCCCTTTCCTGAGCAGCCCCGTGGAATCAGGGACTGCACCCTCCCGATCTTCCCTGAGCTAATCCAAGCTTCCTCCAGCAAAACAGCCCCGCGCCTTCCACCCGTCTTCACACGACACGGCTTTACACGCACTTCATCTCAACAGACCTTTATCCAGCGCATACTTGGTGACAGACCCCTCGCCTGGCAGTTTCACCTGCTATTCATCTGCCCATCTTCCTTGACAACACTCCAGTTTGTCCATATTCCGCTTATAACGTGGTATTTATGGAGCACGTGCTCTACACCAGACACTGAAGCAGTTTACAAAGATCACTCAGGGAATCTCTTCAGCAACCCTGTGAAGTTGTAGCACGTCATTTTACTGATGCAGAAACTCAGGCACAGAGACATTAAGTAATTCCACTGAGGTCACACAGCTTTTAGGTGCAGAGCCAGAATTTGAACCCAGTTTGACTCTAGAGCCTGTGCAGGTGGCCGCCGTGCATTGCTCCCTCCCAAAGCCAGCCTCCGCACCCATCAGGGCTGCCCAGGAGCCAGAGGACGTCCCACGGTTACCTCTTTGTCCTGGATTCTGTGGTTAAAGCATCCTCCTCATTTGCTGATTAGCAGGTGTGTTATTTCACTGCCCTCAGTTAAACTCAAAGTCCGTTTGGAAATTCTCTGTGCTTGTCCTGTGAACTGCTGCAGATGGTGTCCCACATCCTCATTAAGCTCAATGTGTTTTCTTGCTGCATTTCATTGCGTTTGCTTTTGGCCATTATGACAACCAGAGTTCCCCCTCGGCTTTTTGTTTGCTGCCCGTAAGACTGCAGGCGTCATATAGAGCAGTATTCGTTTATGCAGCACCTGCTGTATACACAAAGCTGTGCCATGCCCTGCAAAGACCGAAGAGGGCCTTTGAGTCCTGGTGCACAGGCTCCCAGAGCAAGAAAACAAATATATTCATATATTGGACTGTCCCGAACAGTCCAAGGAAGACTGTGTGTACTGGGGCATTTAACTGTTTTCTAACATCTGACATGCTCTGTCCATCTCAGGGCGACGTAACAGAAAGAGACCCTGGGTTCGACACTCAACCCCACTTAACAGTCGTTTGCGGGGGCCTGAGCCTCAGTTTCCCCCAACTGTGAAATAGGAAAACAAGTCCACAATTCCTTTCGTGTAATTTTGAAATCCAGGAGACTTTAGAAACCTTTTTCATGGGCCGGCCCAGTGGTGCGCGGTTAAGTTCACACGTTCCACTTCAGCGGCCTGGGGTTCACCGGTTTCGATCCCGCGTGCAGACATGGCACTACTTGGCAAGCCATGCTATGGTAGGCGTCCCACATAGAAAGTAGAGGAAGATGGGCATGGATGTTAGCTCACAGCCAGTCTTCCTCAGTGAAAAAGAGGAAGATTGGCGGCTGATGTTAGCTCTGGGCTGATCTTCCCTAAAAAAAAAAACCTTTTGCACCCTCAGTTCAGCAGAATTCCCTGGCCAGCAGAACCTGAGCTGACTGACATGAGGTTGGTTTAAGGTCTGCATTCAGCTCCTTGGGGTGGATCTTCACACGTCTGGCTGAGAAACTTTAAGTTGGGTCACGGGTGCTACCCCTCGGGCCTGGAGTCACCGGAGAGGCCCAAGCGCTCTGGGCTGCCCTCTAAGCCCCCGAGAGCCCTGTCCTGCAGCGTGGCTGGCCCAGTGGCTTCGTGGCGGGGTGCTGGACCTTCACGCTCGGGCAGCCATGAGCCGGGATGAGAATTCCCAGAAAGCCCCAAGCTCGCACTGGGCACCCAGGTCCTGTCGCTCCCGCCCTCCCGCCGGGCAGCATTTCCCAGCCGGGGTCTGTGGAGATGGGGGCAGAGAAAACAACCCGGGACCCGCACTTCAGGAGCTGGAAAGCGGAAAAGCCCCCCTTTCCTCTAAGCCCTTGACTCCCCTCCCGCCTCTCAAGACCAGGCCAGCTCAGCTTTAAGGCGAAATGTTGACACGGATGGGGCAGTTTGAACCTTGACCCTTGGCCTCTGGCCCCCGAGACCGCTGTGGAACCCTGCTGTGGAAGGGATAGGAGGAGAGAGACCGATGGATCTACGGGGCATGGGAGCATCCCTGTGGGGCCGGATGGGCCTGTGCACTGCTGCTCCCATCACCCCATCCCCGGACTGGTGACTTCGAAGTTGTGAGAGAAAAATGCATTTAAAGCCTGGTTTTTCACTATGCTTCTTTTGTTTTTTGAGGAAGATTAGCCCTGAGCTAACATCTGCTACCAATCCTCCTCTTTTTTTTGCTGCGGAAGACTGGCTCTGAGTTGACATCTGTGCCCATCTTCCTCCACTTTATATGTGGGACGCCTACCACAGCATGGCTTGGTGAGCAGTGCCATGTCTGCACCCGGGATCGGAACGGGTGAACCCCAGGCCGCCGAAGAGGAATGTTTCACTCTGCTTCTATGAAGATAGACTGTGTTCTAAAATATATTGCTGGTGGAGAAACAGATGCCCACCAGGAGAGTGACTTCAAATTTCAGACCTGTGTGTTTCCTGAGGACTCTGCGGGCAAAGGCAGGAATCCCAGAAAAGGGCATGGAGGGACCCTCTGTCCCCCAGGAGCTTTCCACCCGGGGTGAACCCACAACTTAGCAGAAAGTTGGCAGCATCAAAAGGCTCAAAGGGAGGAAAAACGAGGGCTGAAGAGAGACCTCAACGGCTGAGAGGAGGGCGGGAGGGCGGTCAGCTCAGGGGCGGCCTGGGCCTGCCAGACGGGGCACTCTGGCCGTGGATGTGGAGCCTGGCAGATGTGGGGCATGCTCCGGGGACCCCGTAGCCAGAAACCCAGACACCTTCAGGGACCAGCAGGCCAGGGAGAGACAGGCAGGTGGGGCAGACTGTGGCCAAGGGGCAGCTCCTGAACTGGCCGAGGATCGCCACGCCGCAGAGCAGGCCCACGCTTTCCTGACCTTTCCTTTCTTTTTGCAAGAAGCCACGGTCTGAATGTGCACGCGAGCTGTGAAAGGCTCCCCACCGTATTAAAAGACGCACATGCAGTCGCGCGTCCCTTACGACAGGGACAGGCTCTGAGAAACGCGTCGTTAGGCGATGGTGTGGTTGTGCGAACATCACAGAGCGCACTGACACAAACCTAGATGGTGCAGCCCATGACACAGCTAGGCTGCATGGTGCTCATCTTACGGCAGCGCTGTCATGTATGCAGAGCTGACTGTGCACGCGTTGAGTGAAACGTTGTTATGCAGCACGTGTCGACATTTAAACACGATGTCGTCCACACCATCACATCTGTAGGCATCTCAGTCGGTTCAGGCTGCTGGGACAGAAGCCCCACGGACTACATGGCTTATAGACAACAGACGCTCACATCCCACAGTTCTGGAGGCTGGAAGTCCCAGATCATGGCGCTGGCAGATTCCCCGTCTGGGGAGGACACTTCCCGCGGCAGCCAGCTGACTTTCCGCCGTGGCCTCCCACAGTGGCGGTTAGGTTCGACATACGAATCTGGAGGGGACACAGACATTCAGTGGATAGTGATGAGGATTTTAGGCTGGTTAATTTTAAAACTGCAGATGAGAAGCAGGCTCCAAGGAGTGGAATTTGCTTGCCCTTTGTTGGGAGGCATTTGCATTTGTGGGGGGAACCTCCATCTGTGGAGATGCCTCCCTCTCTGTGCCAGGGGGAAGGGGGATGGCCTTGTCTCTGGAAACTCTTAATGCGGAAGGCAAGAACTTAAGTTGGTTACTGTCTGGCAACCTCCTGTAACTGATTTAGGGTGGTGGATTCTGACTTTTACTTAATCAGATTTGATTCTTATCTAAAAGTTGTGGGACCACCCAATGGCCAGACCCTACCTGCACCGATACCATGTTAACTTTTTTCCATGTTCTTTCCTTTGTCTTGTAAAGAGATGACTCACGTACCCATGCCTTATAAAATTAGCCCTAACCCTCAACTCGGGGCAGCAGCTGCAGCTCCTCCTGCCCGTGGGCCCTGTCCCCACGCAGCAGCCTGACTGCCCGTGGGTCCTGTCCCCATGCTATTCCACACTATTCTCTAAATAAAAGAGCACTACCGCCAGATCTTGAGAGTCCAAGAAATCTTCCTTTCGACTCCTCGGCTCACCAACCCCGCATCATTTCGCAGCAGGCCACGGGGCAGGGCCAAGACTCGGGGGAGGCAGGTGAGACGCCGGGGGCCCCCAGGCGAGGAGCCCCCACTCCAGGGTCTCAGCAGGGCCCCTCATGGCTCTCGCTCCCAGGGCCTCTCTCCTCACCGAGTCCTGGCCCTGCCGCCTGGGCGCCCATTTGCAACTTAGGGGTCACAGAGAAAGGCAGGGAAGGACAGATGGGCAAGGTCGGGCCAGGGCGTGGTCTGTGCACTTCACTTCGTGGGCACTGGGGAGCCACTGAAAAACTAACTGAGAGCCAGAGGTGAGGTGCCGAGAATGTGCTGAGGGAGGGCAGTGAAAGGGTGGGCTGGCCCCGGGGCGGCAGCCATGGGCTTTCCCCGAAGGCTAGGCTTGGACTAGGGAGGCGGCCTCGGGAACCAAAAGGGGAGGAGGCGGTGGGCCAGGCAGCAGGGAGGGACTTGGGTTCTGGAATCAGATTGTCCAGGTTCGAGTCCTGACTCTTCCATTTACTAGTTACAACCCTGGGTGAGCACCCTGACCTCTCCGTGTCTCGTGTCTTCGTCTGTAAAATGGGCATGGAAGCAGGGCCACCACGGGCCGTGGTGGAGGGTCGGTGAGGCCATCCGCATGAAGACGTTAGAACCATATCTGCACACAGTAGGCGCTCACGTTAGCAGAGGACTGTCACAGAGGCCAAGGGACCGCGGGATCCCCCATGCCCCGTGTGAAGGAAACACTGGAACTGGGCAGACCAGGTCACCTGGGGACCTTTCAAACCTCCCCAAACCGAGGCCACACCCCAGAAAAATTGAAGCACCATCTCTGGAGTGGGGTCTGGGCATCAGTGTTTTCTGGAAGCTTCCCAGGAGTTCCCAGTGGCCCGAACTTGGGGACCATTGCTCATCCAGAACCTCGTGTGCCTTTCGCCTGAGCTGGGAGAAGCGACCTTGAACAGCACAGACAGGCAAGCATGTTGTGGCTGGAGGTGAAGCTGGATGGCGTCAGGGGAAGGCTGGGTGGCCTCGGGGCCCAGCTGGGGGCTACGAGGGCTGTTGGGGGCCTGCAGAGCCTGGCGGCCACCGACACCCCCACCCTGGGCTGGGACGAGCTGTCGGCCTGGCCTGCACCCGCCGAGGTGGTCGGAGCAGGAGCTCTGAGCCCGGCTTGGGCGCCAGAGGGAGCTCGCGGGGACGCGCCACGGCTCCATCCCCGAAGCTGGTTCAAACTGGTTTGGGCAGGGTGCGGCCCAGGCAGGCTGCGCTCCAGGCCTCAGGCTGGCGCTTGCCCCAGGGTCTCCTCAAGATCTGGGTCCCCGGGGCAGCGCTCTGGGACGGGCACCGAGCACCACCGAGACCCCGGAGGTTTCTAACAATTCAATCCTCTTTGTTTGAAATCATTGATTTGCCTTCCCACAAGGGTCCCTGTCTGATGCCAGCAACGAGAGGGACCCCCTGGATAGGGGTTATTCTCAGACGCTGGCGCGAGGCTGAATCAACGGCAGAGCTTTTCAAAACGCACGTGCCCAGCTCCCTAAAGATTTTGAGTCAGAAAGTTGGGGTAGGGCCCTGGGCATCTGTATTTTTAGCAAAATGTTTCTAAGGTATAATCACACATTTAGAAAAAAAGACTAGAAACAAAATGACTGTTGGCTGGCCAACTTGGCCCGGGGTACGAGTCTGAGATGCTTGCAAACAAGCAGATCTGTTCCCCAGACGCCCATCCCTGGGACAGGGCCCCGGGCCATCCGCGCTTTTAGTTAATATCCCAGGCTTTCCTTTTTTTTTTTTTTAAATGAGTCATTTGGGGCATTCGAAAAGTTTAAATATTATAACAAACATCAGCAGAAGAATTACAAAACATTACAAATACAATGGAAACCCCTGTCACATCCCTCCCAGCCTCCTCGCCCCCACCCCAAAGCCACCGCACTCCCCAATGTGGTGTGCGTGAATTCTCATGCACAGCTTTATACTTTTACTCCATATGTCTGTATCCATAAACAATATATAGTGTGGTTTCGCATGTTTTTAAAAATCTTATGTTAGTGGCAGTGTGCCCCACAGAGCCTTCTGCAACTTGTCTCTGGTTTTTTTTCTTAGCGTTATGTCTTTGAGATGCATCCATCAGGGGAAGTTTGCTGTGCTCAGGCCCATGTGGCTCATCTGAGGTCAGCTCTGGGCTTTTCCGAGGGAGGGCCCCAGCCAGCCGGCAGGAGCGAGGGTCTGGGCGTGGTTCCTGGGTGTGTGTGTGTGAGGCGTGGAAGGGCTCTGAGCATCAGAAAAATCACAACAGAAGGGAATGGCCAAGAGCAGCTTTGGGGAGTTCCCAGCAAATCCATTTCCTATGCACCTGAGGCCCAAGTCTTTGCCAAGAATTTTCCAGAAAAGACTGGCCTGAAGGCCTGAACGTTTGGCGGGGATGCGGAGAAATTAGCAGTGGGCAGATGTGGAAGTGGGAATGGTGCAATGATGGGTTACCCAAAAAGACAGACGGAGCACGTGCTTCCGCCCTCTACCTGGGGTTGCCAGACAAAACATAAACTCAGATTTAACAGGAGACGGGGAGGGGCGTCCTGTATGTTTATTTGCCTCCTTAAGCCTAGCCCGGTTTTTAGAAACGAATTTAACATTTTAAAAGAAAAAGTCATCAGAGGAAAAATTAGAACTCTAGGCCTCCCTACACTTCTTTACCTTTCTTAGTTTTTTCCTCATTAGCATTGCTTTAGGGGGATCGCCCCACCCTCTTCAGCCTCCAAAGGGTCTAGACAGACCTCCCCCGGGCCCGTGAGGGGGTCAAATTGTGCTCGCTTAAGAATTCCCCGGGACGCTGATTTTCAAAGCTGCCCCTGGCGGAAGAGGGCCGCCACCCCGGCTTCCCTCATTTGCAGGACAACGAGATGCTGGAGGGGGACGGGCCTTGGGGCCGGGGTTTAGGTCTTTAAATGAAAGGGTCCTCTGGGATAGCCGCTCCCTATCCTCGAGGCATGCTGGAAACACCCGGGGACCTTTGAAAACTCCTGATGCCCAAGCCCCACCCCTAGAGATTCTGGCTGAAACGGCCAGGGGCGAGCCCCGGCTTCCGGGCTTGTAAAAGCTCCCCAGGGCATCCTAAAGTGCTGTGGGGACTGGGAACCCCGGCTCCGCCCGGATTCCAAGGAAAAGAGGCGGTCTATATCGGGGGTTCTCAAACTCGGCTGTATGTTGGAATCACCTGGCGAGCTTCAAAAAATACTGATGCCCGGGTCCCAACGCCCGGGCCTGCGTGTGGCCCGGATTCTGGAAGTTTTAAAAGGGCCCCGGAGATTGCAATCTGCAGGCGAGTTGGAGCCGCTCTGCTTTACCAGGCGGCGGAGGGCCGGGCGCAGTGAGCGCCGCGCGCCACTGGGAGGCGCTGCCCGCTCGGCCCGACGCTCCGCGAGACGCGCACCTGCCCCGCCTCCGCCAGGCGGGCCGCGGGGCATGCAGCCGGCTGGGGGCGGGGCTCCGAGGCCGGGGCGCGGCGACAGGCTCGCGGGCAGCCTCCGACAGCTGGACCCCGCTGCGCTCCTGATGCTGCTCGTGGACGCCGACGGGCCGGAGCCCGTGCGCAGCGGGGCGCGGGAGCTCGCGCTCTTCCTGACCCCCGAGCCCGGGGCCGAGGTAGGGGACGGGGGTTGGAGGTGGGGGACGCAGGTTCGGGGTTGGGGGGCCGGGACCCGCGCGCCCTGGGGGAGGAGTGGAGGGCGCGGGCCCCCGGCGCTCTGGGCCCCGGACCCGAACCCTCGGCCTCCCCGCAGCATCCTTTCGCACCGGCGCAGCGGCCCGGGCCCAGAGTTCCCCTCCTTTGCGGAGCGGTGACTGCCTGGCGCCACCCAGAGATGCGCGGCAGGTCGCGCCGCTCCCTCCCCCCGGCGACACGGCCCCGGGGGCCCAGACTCGCCTCCCGTCCCACCCGGGGTCCCCCAGCATGGGCCGGGACGCCCGAGCGAGGCGCGCTCGCAGCGGCTGCCCTTTGCCAGGCTGGGCCCGGGGGAGGCCGACCCCCGGCCCGGCCCCTGCCCGGGCGCTCGGCCCCCTCCGCTGCGAGCCGTGCGCAGATGCCGCGGAGGAGGCGGGCGGGCCGCGCGGCGCGGGGAGCCACCGGGCCGCTGCTGCTGCCAGGACGGAGAAGACCTCGTCTCTGTCTGTACTTTCTATTTTAAAAGCACAGAATCAGAAGCAATCTAAAACTGGACCCTTTCTCTTCCAGCTGAAGCCAGTCTGTTGCCAGTGCCGTGAAAAAGTTACTTACCCAAGTTCACCAGGAGTTATTTAGGGCTAGAAATTCAACTCATCCTCTCTTTAACTCACGAAAGCGGTGCAGCAGGATATGAAAGACAGGGTGGGCGCCCGCCCCTTTTCTCTGCCATCCCGACTGTAGTTCCCAGAGAGAACCATCCTTCGCAGTGTGGTGTACATCCTTCCAACATTTAAAAATGCGTTTACGGACGGGGGTATGCGTGGGTATTAATAATAATATAATTAGTCTATAGAAGCCCGCTTGATGCCGCAGTAGTGTTCTGCAGCTTGCTTTTCTTTACTCAAAATAGGGAGTGACTGCTGGTGAGAAGGAATAAGCCTTCTTTCAGGGTGATGAGAATGTTCTGGAATTAGTGGGATGGTTGCACAACTTTGTGAATATACTGAAAACCAGTGAATTGTCCACTTTAAAAGGGTGAGTTTCAGGGTATGTCAGTTATATCTCAGTTTTAACGAACGGCATGGACACATTGCCATGTCGGGATGTACCTGTAAGAGCAGTTCAGTAGACATACAATCTGAGCCACGGTGTGAGCCATCCAGGTACTTTTAAATATTCCAGGAGCCACATAAAAAACGAAAAAGAGGGGCCACCCAGTCCTGTAGCAGTTATGTTGATACTGTCTGCTTTGGTAGCCTGGGGTTTGTGGGTTCGGATCCCGGGCACGGACCTAGACATCGCTCATCAAGCCATGTTGTGGCTGCATCCCACATACAAAATAGAGGAAGATTGGCACAGGTGTTGGCTCAGCGACACTCTTCCTCAAGCAAAAAGAGGAAGATTGGCAACAGTTGTTAGCTCTGGGCCAATCTTCCTCACACACACAAAAAAAACCACCCCAAAAAACCCAAAGGAAAAGAAACATGAAATTAACTTCAATATATCTTTTCCAGTTTTATTGAGATATAATTGGCATACAACAGTGTATGTTTAAGGTGTACAGCAAGTTTCAATATACTTAAAATAACAGTGTATCCAAAATATCATTTCAACCTGTAATCAATGTAAAAAAAAAAATGAGACTTTTACATTTTTTTCATTGTACTAATTTTTCAAACTTCAGCTTTTAATATTGAACTGACAGCAGGTCTCAGTTCGGACCAGTCATGTTCTCAGCGCTCAGTAGTCCTGTGAGGCTGGTGGCTTCCCTGCTGGAGAGCATGGGTCTTCGTCATTCTTTGCCTTCCCAGGATCCCACAATTTAATAATAATTCCTCCTATTTCCTGGGCACACACTTTGTGCCAGCCGTGTGCCGACCTGTGTTCGTGGAGTAGGTCTTTGCATCCTGGCAGGGACCCAGTGGCTAGGATGTTGTTCTGTCGACTTACTCTCTTGCTCTCAGCAGCCAGATGTCCTTGTGCCCGGCGGCTAAACCTTCGCTTCATTTTGTCTCTATTAGGGACAGCCATCGAGAAGAACTGCCTGTGTTGACTGCGCCTTCCCGTTCCGGGCTCTCCAGCTCACACTCGCTCGTTTGTGAGGCCTAATGAAGAGCCCAGCTCCCTGTAGCTCCGAGCGGCAGTAAAGCCACTCAGCGTGCTTGCTGGAGTTTATTTACCGAAAGCAGCAGAAACCGCCAGAGCAGAGTCACTTGCTGCTCTACTTAAAGCTTAATTCATTAGCAGGTCCCCAGCTGCCGCTGGTTGCAGATGTGCAGCTGAGCTGGAAGAGGGAGGTTTGGTTGGGGAACAGGCCTGGGCAGCAGCCCTTCTCCCAGGGCCACTTTTGGCTCTTAAAAGGAGCAATAGGAGCCTAGGCCAGCCGCCTCCCGTCCTGGGGGGGTCCCGGGGTTCCTGGCGAAGTGGGCTCGCTTCGTTCAACACCTCGAACCCTGCTGTGTGCCAGGAGCTGGGGACACCATGGGCAGTGAAGCACCGGGTCTGCTCTCATGGCACCGTCAGACAGTAAGCACGGAACGCGAGTGCCGCAGAGAGCGTAACCCAGGGAAATGGGATAGAGGGTGTCTGGGAGACGAGGGGCGGGGAAGGCGTCTCTGAGAAAGCTGAGACCTGAGTGGTAACCACTGAGGGATGTGCAGGCAAGAGGAAGCACAGAGATCCGCGAGGTGAATAGCAGAGGGATGTGAGCTTGTCTGGATGTCATCAGGGAGGGCTTCCCTGAGGCAGTGTCTTTTTCTGTTGGTGAGGAAGATTGGCCCTGAGCTAACATCTGTGCCCATTTTCCTCTACTTTGTATGTGGGACGCCGTCACAGCATGGCCTGATGAGCTGTGTGTAGGTCCATGCCCAGGATCTGAACCCGTGAACTTAACCACTGTGGCACCGGGTCAGCCCCAGGCAACTTCTTTTTAGGCTGAGCCCAGTTGACCAGGCTGAGAGGGAGGAAGAAAATATCCCAGGGGGAAGGAAGAGAACTTGCAAAGGCCCTGGGCTGGGGCGAAGCAGGGTGATCTTGGGCACAGAAGAGCGGTAGGTGGAAGGGGACAGTGGAGATGTGGCTGCTGAGGAGGGCAGAAGGCGGGCACTTGGCGCCAACTCCCAGGTCGAGGGGCCACTGATGGGCCGCCTGCTGAGACAGGCTGGCAGGTGAGCAGTTTACCATTTCCAGGAAACTGCAACTTTGGGGGTTTCTGTCCAAACAGCTTTGTCTGTTTTACTTTCTCTCTTTTCTGGTCAGAACTTCCTCTTTTTGGGGACGTTTCAGGGGGGTCTCGGGAAGCTGCTTCAAGATGCCAGGGAGAGAGAGCGCTTTGCCTCCTGGGGCCCCGTGACTTCTGAGGGAGGGGAGCTCAGGGTCCCCCGAATGGCTGAGCACGGATACCCACCACAGGGGACTCCTGACCAGGCCCTTTCAGAATTCCCTTCGGTTCCCGTGCCGGGACGCAGGACAGGTGTGGCCCACAGAGGTGGTGAGTGGCCTCGATGGAAGGAAACGAAGGGAGCCAGCGCCTTCTCACACCCAGGGTCTTTGCTTGAGTGAGCAGAGGGTGGGGGCGGGGAAAACACCTGGGTCTTTTAACCACATGTGGGTTCCATCAGGGGTTGCAAACTGGTGGCCCTCAGTCTGAATCCCACACTCTGATGTGATTGGTTCAGTCCATATGGAGAGTTTAAAATAGAGAGTTTTCATGAAAAAGTCTGAGTTTCTTGTTTATTTAAAGTAATGGACAGTCTGGTAATCCTAGGTCGTGTTTCCTGGTTGTGGTCCTCTGCTTGCCTCAGTCCCCACTCCTCCCTATTGTCTCCCCCAAACTGACGCTGGTATCAGTTACCATTTACCCTAGTGTTTGAACTTTTGATTTTTCTGTTGTTGTGATAAGAGGAAAGAGAACTATGTCTCCAAACCACATGTCTGGACTAAAGTAGGAAAACAGAAATTTGCCAAAGATGCCCCAAGTTTCAAGAAAAATGTAAAAGGGGCTGTTTCTTTGAGGGAGCAGAGAATATTCTGTTGTGTCCACCCTGCAAACACCATGTGCCTAAGGGTCCCCCTGGCCCCCAGCATGTGTCCTGCCCTTGTGACCTGCTGGCCCCGGTCGGCACTTGGGTTTGGATGTTCAGATTAGAGTCTGCGGGGGGCTGCCAGGCACGGTCTCCTCTGTCTCAAGGTGTGGCCCTGTGTTCACACGGTCCTCAGACCTGCTGTGCGCGTGAGCGGCCAGCGTGCCTGCCCTCAAGGCCGGGGTAGCAGGGAGCTGAGCAGACTCAGTAGTCGGGGTGACTAGAAGATGAGATGCTAGGAGACACCTGAGGGGCTGTGACAGAGACAAGCCGGAGGACGGGAAGGAACTGCCAGGCAAAGAGCTGGCGGGTGTACTCGGCCTGAGGTGGAGAAAGATGAGGAACCGGAGGTGCCTGAGGGGGTGAACCTCAGTGATTGAGGGGGAGCGTGGGCAGGGCCAGACCAGGGCCTGGGGCCGTGAGAGCAGTCTGGATTCGACTTTAGGATCATGGATAGAAGCTATGAGCAGGGGTAAGACGTGGTCAGATTTGTGGACTTGTGGCTGCAGTGCTGGAATGTGCTGGAAGGGCTGCAGGGGCAAGAGGGAGACTTCAGATGTGGCCGTCCAGGTGGACGTGGGCCGAGCTGGCCACACCCCCTGCATCAGAGCTTTCAGGGGTGTGAGGAGCCAAGGCCAGTTGGCAGGGGATGCTTGGAGGGGCAGCCTTCCTTAGAAGGAAGTTCCATCTTTCTTCCCCTGGAAGCACCCAGCAGAGGAAGGAGCCATCCTTGGCTCTGAACCACCTCTTATCACAGGACATCTGTGCTTCGGGGGAGGGTCAGCCTGGAGCCTTGGCCAAAGGTCCCCAGTCTGGCTGACGCTCAGCAGCAACCAAGAAGCTTTAAAACAGACAGGTTCCCAAAGATTGGAAATGACCCCAGTGCTCATCACCACGGGCCGGCCGCATCGCGATGCTTCTGCACAGTGGACAGCTCACGGCTGCAGCGTGAGTCAGCTCTGAATGCACCATTCATTGCAGCCTGCAGTGCATGGCGCCAGGGGAGAAAGGCAAGATGCACAGAGGTGTGTGTGGCGTAAATAAAAGCTTAAAAGGCAAAAAAGCACCTGTTTCGTGTATCTGTAAATAAGAGATTAGGTTAAATCCATCTCTAGGGGTGGGTATAGCCAAGGTTGAGAGAACTGATGTGGGGCGTGGTTCCCAAGAGTTGGCGTCATCTGGGGATCTTCAGAAAAACTGATGCCTGGCTCCCACCCCTGGGTGTTCTGAGTTCATTGGGGTGGGTGCCGCTGGGCACTGGGATTCTGAAAGCTATCCGGCAGAGTTTTAGGCCTGGAGGACTAGACTGATCAGTCTGTCGGAAAGTCTCCGTGGCTGCTGATCGTGGGGGCACCCGTGAGGGAGGCCCGGGCCTGGGGATCTGGACTTGTAAACACCACCCTGGAGCTCCTGCCGGCCCGCCTGGTTGAGGCCCCTGGCCTGACCTGGTTGGGGTCGCACTGCTGCAGTCAGTGGAGGCGGGACCTGCCCTGCTTCCTGAGTGCCCCACTTCCAGCGGCAGCCCCGTGAAGGCGGGGAACCCTCTGTCCTGCCTGCCACTGTGTCCGCAGCACCGGGGGCCGAGCGACTCCGTATGTATCTGCTGAAGAAACATCCTTTACAGATGTATGGGCCTCCCAGCCACCTGCTCCTGCCAGGCTGAGTGCTGGGCGGACATGGGCTCTGGAGCCACCCAGCTCAGGTTTAGATCTCGGCTCTGGGCCCCGCGTCCCTCCGTGCCTGGGCCCCGCGGTGCGGTCGGTGGTTATGGGGTTGGGTGGGATAGTCCACAGGACGCGCGTGGCGCAGGGTCTGGCCTAGCCAGCGGTTTGGGAGCATCAGCTATGGTTCTTCACTTGTTTCTTCACGGGTGTTGAGTCCCAGGTCCCAGGTGCAGACACCACAGGTGCCACGAGGTGACAGCGCCTGACGCGCTCTTGTCCTAGGGCTCTTAGTCGGGCAGGTGGGAGGGTGCGGGGGACACACGCTGACCGCTCTGTGCGGTGTTGGCAGTGGGCCGTCTCAGCCTTGCGCTGTGCTGAGGACCACGAATTTCACTCACCAGCACGGCCCCCGGAGCCCTGGGAGTCCAGTGTTAACTTTCTGACCCGCGTGCGTGAGACCAACCTAGATTTCTATTTTTGGTTTACAAAATACAGTTGCCAAGTGCATGATCCAAATGGGCCACCGGGTCTCTTAAGCTGTCCTGGCATCTGAATTTATTCCTTGGTGCAAGTGTGGCAGAAATTTGGCCTGTGAGTTCTTTTAAAGTAAATTGGAGTTGGTTTTGCTTTTAAAATAAGTTTGGATTTAAAAATAAAAAATGCGTGCACATGCTCCAAAATCCGAAACTCCCAGTGGCGACAGAGGGATGAGCGAGGCCCTCCCAGCCTGGCTCTCAGCGCCTCCTGCTCTCTGCAGAGGCCACCTCGGCTCCCGGGTCCCCAGCCCAGCAAGCACAACAGGTACTCCCCACCCCCACCCATCGCCTCCCGCTTCTGCATCAGCTTCTTTCACTCGATGTGTCTTGGAGATCTTTCCATCTGCATTCACAGAGAGCTGCCCAATTATTTTTAGCTGAGAAACAGAACTGCGTTGTCTGTCTGAATTATAATTTAGGTAACCGTTCCTCTGTCAATGGTCATTTAAGTTACGTGGGTTCTTTGCTGTCACAAAGTCTCTTGCGCTGAGTAACCCTGTACGTACATCCTTTTGCGTTTGTGCAAATATGTCTGCAGGATGAATGCGTAGTGGGAGAATTACTGGTCCTAGGCTGCATGCATTTTGAATTTCGGTCGCTGCTGCCAAATGAACCTTCTTAGAAGTCAGGGTCAGGGTGAGGGGCGAGTAGAGTGGTCAGCCCCTTCTGGACTCTCAAGCTTCAAGGTCAGGGGTCTCTCTGGTGCCAGGATGGGGACTCCTGTTTGCCCTGCCTTGGAGCCTGGGAGGAAGGAGTCCCGGTGTCCCCTCCTTGGGAAGCGGGCTCCCGTCTAACTGGCCAGGTCCTTCCCAGTTTGCAATTCCGCTTCCTCTTCTCAGCCCTCACGCGTGGCTGGCCCGGCTCCCGGCTCTTTCTGCGGCCATCCCGGCCCTTTCGTCTGTGCATGGGCATGAGGTGACTTTCTGTGCCTGAGGTCAGGCTGGTGGAAGGGGAAACTCAGACACTGAAAAGACCTTTCCTCTTGCTGTCCTCGGAAGGAGCCACCAAGAGCTCTCTCAGAGAAGTGACATTCCTAACTACATGCCCCGGGTGTGGGCAGGTCCCGTGGTCCTTGGGCCGGTTTTCATCTCCCATCATGTGCTCCTGGACCCTGGCCCAGCCCGGCTGGAAGGTAGGGGGGGCAGCGGGCAGGGCAGGCAGCACTCAGTGTCAAGCTAATGTGGAAAGCGCGTCCTGGAACCTGGCGTGGCTGCAGATGGGTGTCCTCTGGCTGGCATAGTGATTGATTTAAAAAATTCCCGAGTAGTTGCCAACTTGCAAAAAGTGGGAGTTTTCACATAAAAATCCAAATGTCTGGCTTCTCTGAAAATGTTGCAACAAAAGGTACAGGTCTTCAGTAGCCCAGGGCCTGGTCTGGGCGGAATGGACCTTGTGGTTTCTAGGAGGATTTGTGTGTGTGTGTGTGTGTAAACAGCATTATCGGGATATAATCCACATGCTGTACAATTCTCCCATTTAGAGTGTACAATTTAATGGGTTTTTGGATATTCACAGTTTTGGATATTGCACAACCATCAGCCACAATCAATTTTATGACATTGCCAGTACCCTGAAAGGAAACCCTGTCCCCTTAGCTGTCACTCCCCCAAGCCCCCACTAATCTACTTTCTGTCTCCATAGATTTTTCTGCTCTGGACATTTCACGTATGTTTGTGTTTTAAGACACTGATAGGCCAGAGGTCTGAAGGCCCTATTCAGCCCACAGACAGGTTTGTCTGGCCGTCATAGTGGTTTTTTTTTAAGGTTTTAGGTTAGTTTTGAACTGTTTTGAACTGGGAGAGTTGCATAAATATCTGGATCACCGTTTGTCATGAACGAAGCAGGTTCGGCAGTTCCCACCTGGCTCAATCCTCTAGAGTCAAGTAGCAGCCGCTCTCTTTAGATGGGACAAGGATTCTCTTGTTTGCCACAGTCCCCACCCCTCCCTGTTGTCTCCCTGTCTGGATGCTGAGGGTCAGTGCCATTTATTATCCTGCTTGTGCTGCTGTGTTTCTTAGAGAAAAGTAAAAGCTCTCCATCAAAAGTAGGAAACTGAAAATAAGCAGTGTGCAGAAAACGCATCTTCCACGTGGCCCACTTCCCTGGTATTCATTTCCACCTGGCTTCTGTGTCCATTTGAGTTTGAAGATGCTAGTAGGGCCCCAGTTATAGTCGTCTCCTGTCCGGGCATAGCATCTCGCCAAGGGTAACCTAGGGGAATTACTTAATTGACCCTTCTCAGCTTCTATCTCAAGACAGGGAGTCTGAGGATCGTTTTCCCCCAATTTCCAAATGGAGAAACTGAGGCACAGAGATGGTCAGAGATGTAGTTAAGGCCGCACAGCATAAAGTGCAGGGGTGAGACTAAACAGTAGTCTAGGCCACTCTTCTCAGGCGGTGGTTCTTCCCAGAGTCCCTCCCTCTCTCCTTCCTTTCCTGTAAGGAGTATTCATGGAACGCTCTATGGGTCATCTAGCTCTGGGGAACAAACTGCCCCAAACCTAGTGGCTTCAAACAACCGTTTCATGGCCGTGACTTTGCCGAGTGTGGGGCTCCTGTGAGTCGTGCTTCTGCTCACCGGGTGTTGGCCGGGCTCGTGTGGGGCTGCCTTCAGCTGGAGAGCTGGCCGACCGGGAGGTCCGACGTGGCCTCCCTCGCGGCTGGCAGTTGGTGCTGTCGGCTGGAGCTCCCAGTCCTGCACGTGGCCTCTCTCTCTCTGGGGCCCCTCTTGCCATGTGGCCTCTCAAGTGGGATTGCCTGGACTTCACTTCCGTTGTCTTCCAAGAGAGCGAATCAGAAGCTGCAAGGTCTCTTAGGGCCCAGACCCACAGTGACAGAGCACTGCTCCCCACATATCCTATGGGTCAAAGCAAGTCGTGGACCAGCCCAGCTACAGGAGTGGGGGGAATCGATCCCAGCTCTTGATGGGCAGGGTGGCAGAGTCATATTGCAGACAGGTGTGTGGGATGGGAGAGAGTTGTGGGGCCGTCTTTGGAAACACAAGCACCTGCTGTGTGTCAGGCGTTGCTCTAGGCCCTGGGAATACAAAGGTGATTGAAAGACAATAAAACCCCTGCCCTCCAGGAGCTTTCCTTCTGGTGGGGGAAGATGACAGGAAACAAGATAACTAAAATATATATGATGTTAGATGGTGATAAAGGCTAAAGGGAGAAATAAATCAGGGCAGGACGGGGAGTGGTGGGGAAGCTACAAGGTCAGGGAAGGCCTCACCAAGGAGAGACATACAAGCAAAGCCTGGAAGGAAGTATGGGATGAGCTTTACCAGTAAAGGTAACAGCAGGTGCAAAGGCCCTGGGGTGAGGACATGGTTGGTGTGGTTGGTAGGAAGTGAGCAGTAGGCCATGAGGTCAGAGGAGGTGGAGGGTCTGGATGGCATAGGGCTGGGAGGCCTCTAATCAGTGTTTACTGACTGAGGTGGAGGACAGGGAGACTGTTTTTTTTAATTAAGATATAATTCATGTAAAATTCATTATTTTAAAGTATACAATTCAGTGGGTTTTAGTATATTCACTATGTTGTGCAGACATCACCATGACCTAATTCCAGAACATTTCCATCTCCCAAAAAGAAAACCCATAGCCGTTAGCAGTTATTCTCTCTCCCCTCCCCTCCCATGGGGGGAGACAACCACTAATTACTTTCTGTCTCTGTGGAGTTGCCTCTTCTGGGCCTTTCACATAAAAGGAATCGTGGAGCCCCTGACCTTTGGTGCCCGGCTTCTTTCACTCAGTGTAATGTTTTCAAGGATTATCCGCGAGGCAGCACGTATCAGGACGGCGTTCCTTTTTACTGCCGAACGATATTCCACTGTACGGATATACCGCTTTGTGTCTGTCCACTCATCAGTTGATGGACATTGAGTTATTTCCACTTTTTGGCTGTTAAGAATAATGTACAAGTTTTTGTAAGAATGTATGTTTTCAATTCTTTTCGATTATATTGCTAGGTCGTAGGGTAACTATGTTTAACCTTTTGAAGAACTGCCAGGCTGGTTTCCAAAGCAGCTGCACAATCTCACGCTCCCCCGGCAGGGTATGAGGGTTCCAGTTGCTCTGCATCCTTGTCAACACTTGTCATTTCCATTTTTGTGATTGTAGCCATCCTAGTGGCCGTGTAACGGTTCAGTGGAAGATTTTGAGCTGAGAAGGGCCTTGCTTTTAACAGGATCTTTCAGAGGAGGAGGTTGACGGGGAGCAGGCTACTGCAACAGTCCCAGCAAGAGAGGATGGTGCCTTCCACAGGGGGTGGTGGCGGAAGAGGTGGAGAGAAGTGGTCGGATTGGGGATACATTTTGAAGTCAGAACCAAGAGGATTTGTGTACAGATTGGACGGAACACGGGGTGAGAAAGATGGACGAGTCAAGGATGCTTCCAGTATTTGGCCTGAGCAAGTGGACTTGTTGAGTTGGAGAAGACCCTGGCGGAAGGCCTTTCTGTGCTTCTCGTGCAGGCGCTTGGTGTGCAGGGGCCGCCGCTTTTGGTGTTTTGGCGTGCCCAGCTGGGAAGCTCAGCTTGGCACTTAGGGAGAAGCGAGGGGACGTGGAGGAAGAAGGCAAATGCCGTGATGCGTGTGTGTTAACAAGTGTCCGCCCGCCGTCCCCGCCAGCCGCACCCTGAATGGCGTTCCAAGTGAGCATTTGCCTCCTCCCCTCCGAGTGGCACCGTTTACACCTGGGGAGCTACGGAGGATCGGAGGCGTGTGGACTGCAGCCTGCAGGCCTCTCGTGTCTGAGGCCGCTTAGGGGATTATCGTGAAAGAGAATTGCCCTGTGGATGGTTGTGGGCGTGAGGGGGCTGATCCCGAACGCCTCCCTGGTGGTTGGGACTGTCCCGGGCTTGTTCCTCCTTTAGCTGACCAGACAGTCAGCAAATGCTTCCTTCGCTCCCTCCTGCTTTGGGGCGCTGCCCTGGATGCCAGGAGGGCGGGTAGGAGAGAGACCATAGCTGACAGGCAGCATAAGGGACACGTTTCCCTTCCCCAGAGAGCATCCTGGTTGGTTACAGTCTTCAGTTCTGGAGTCAGAATGCTCAGGGTTGAATCCTGGCTCCTGTATTTATTAGCTGTGTGACCTTGAGCGAGTGACTTAAAGTCTCTGGTCCTCTGTTTCTTTTTTTCTTTTTTTTTTTTATTGAGTTATTGATAGGTTACAATCTTGTGAAATTTCAGTTGTACATTAATGTTTGTCAGTCATGTTGTAGGTGCACCACTTCACCCTTTGTGCCCACCCCCCACCCCACCTTTCCCCTGGTATCCACTAAACTGTTCTTAGTCCATAATTTTAAATTCCTCATATGAGTGGAGTCATACACAGATTATCCTTCTCTCGCTGGCTTATTTCACTTAACATAATTCTCTCAAGGTCCATCCATGTTATTGCAAATGGAATGATTTTGTTCTGTTTTGCAGCTGAGTAGTATTCCATTGTATATATGTAACACATCTTCTGTATCCATTCATCTGTTGCTGAACACTTAGGTTGCTTCCACGTCTTGGCTATTGTAAACAGTGCTGCAGTAAACATTGGGGTGCATAGGACTTTTGGGATTGCTGACTTCAAGCTCTTTGGATAAATACCCAGAGTGGGATGGCTGGATCGTATGGTAGTTCTATTTTTAATTTTTTGAGGAATCTCCATACTGTTTTCCATAGTGGCTGCATCTGGTCCTCTGTTTCTAACAAGCCTGCCCAATGGGTGTGGCGGTTCCTGTCACAGGTGCGCCAACCAAAAAGCAGAAGTTACGCCCTCGGGTTAAGGTCACGGGGCTGGCAACAGAGAAGATGGATTCGAACCTGGGACTGGCGTCCTTCCTGTGCTCGCCGGGATAGGCTGAGATGCGCTTCCCGTGTGCAGGAGCTCCAGGCCTGTCTTGGGAAGGAGGCAGCCCGTCCACCGGGGCGCGGCTTTTGTGTCCCTCCTGCAGGGGACCTTCCTAAGCATCTTTGGAGGGGGGGCCAGGCTCTTGATGCCCACCCTCTGCACTCTCCATCCCCCATCTCTGTCGCTTTCCTCTGGATCAGAAGGAACGACCCCCTTCCCGCCTCCCGCCTCAGTGGCCTCCTGGCTTCTTCTCGCTCTCTTAGTGCATTAAGGACATTCTTTACCAGGATTTCACTTTCTGGGGTGGGAGGACTTCCTGTGTGTTTGCCAGGGCCCCCTCCACTGTGGTCCCCTTCTCCCGTCCACCTCCCCCGTTCAGGCACAGAAATAGGCCCAGCTGTGAACTGAAGGTTGCAGAGTTTAAAATTGCAACTTGGTACTATTTATACTCCAGCCGGAAAGATGTTTTTTTGCTCAGTCCTTCTTGTGGCGGTGGCGCCGGCTCACGCTGCAGGCGGTGGGCTCTGGCGCTGTGTAAACACTTCTCCGGGCACAAGTGGGTGTGGGGAGCGTTCAGGTGCGGGCGTGGGTACCAGGCCTGCCCAGAAAGATCTAGCATCGCCTCCCTGGAGCACGACGGTGTGGCCTGGTGAGCCAGAGAAAGTGGTTCACTTTCTAGGAGAACTTTCTTCCTTAGATGCCTGATAATTAAGAAAAACCCAGGTATTTTATAAGTCATAAAACCAGTACATACTTGAGGGGGAAAAGGTTCAAACTAATTTTCACACAAGTGATTAAAGCAGGGATTGTAAACTGGCAGACCCTTTCGAGTTCGTGTTTTGCTTGGCCCGTGAAGCATTAAAAAAATTCTTTTTGAATTGGTGCCACTATTTAAAAATTGGGACATTTCCCATAAAGTTAGAATTTCTGGCTTCTCTTGAGAAATGGAAGGCTCTGGCAGGCCCGTGCTTCCTGACGGCTGCTGCTGGCTGGCTGCTGAGGACGGGGCGGGCACTTTTCGGGCCACTGTGAGCCCCAGTGGCCTGCGTCTCATTACCTTACTGCCGAGCCCTGATGCATTTTGAATTTGGGACCCTTCCATGACATAAGCGTTCAGATCTCCCTTGTGAGACCCCATTGCCCATTCCTGCTCCTCAGGGCTATGTAGGCACTCTCAGGAGGGTTTCCAGATAAATCGCAGGTTGCTCAGCTAAATTTGAATTTCAGATAAATAATAACTTTTTAGTATGAGCAGTCTGCTAACTATTAGCAGTTGGGTGCATGTCATTCCCCGCCTTCCTCTGTCGACCCACGCTCAGGTCTGCTGTTGTCACAAGGATGGCTTATATTCTTCATCTTCAGCTGGCGTCTCCTCCCCAGGGGGCTTCTCAGGAGGCACCCTGCTCAGTGTCTCTATGAGGCCGTAGACTCAAACCTGCAAAGAATCCTGGCCCCACCACTTCTTAGCTGTGCGACCTTGAGCAGGTTACCTCGCCTCGCTGAGCCTCAGTTTCCTCAGCTGAACAACGGGGATGATAAGGGCAACGTTGTTATTTCCCGTTCATATTTGTTTATCTCATCGTCTCTTTTGAACGCTGCATCGCGTGGAGGGACCACGGTGGCTCTAACCCATCCTGTATCCACGGGCCTCAAGATTGCCACTCGCCCATCGCTGTTTCCAGTGAGGCTGCGAGAGGGTTTGAAAGGGAAGGAAGTCTAGAGGGAACTGGGCCGATAATCCCAAGATTTAGTTTGCTGTAGGAAAAAAAGAAGGGCGTTTGTCTCCCTGGAAACCACTTGCTAATCTGGGGGATATTGTCTCTTTCCAGGCGAAGGAGGTGGAGGAGACCATCGAGGGCATGCTGCTCAGGCTGGAGGAGTTCTGCAGCCTCGCGGACGTGGTGAGTGGCGCCTGGGGCGAGGCCGGACTCCAGGCCCTTCCTGGAGTTCTCTGGGGAGGCCATCTTGGTGGGGATTTAGCAACCAGCAGGGATGGGCAGCGGCCAGCGAGGAGGGGAACCCCGCCGCTCCCTCTCCCTCCCCCCTCTCCCCCTCTCTCTGTCCCCGTCTCCCGCTCTCTCCCTCTCTCCCCACACCAAGCCTTCCTGAGGCGGCCATCTTGATAACGCCCTTCCCCCAGATGGTTTTATTCCACCGAGGAGCCGGGCGCGGGCCACCAGGTGGCACTCTCGGCACCGATGAGGGAGCCGCTCAGCGGGGATGCGAAGACTATATTTAACTTTCCTAGCTCTGTGCAGTTCGCCAGGCAAACATGGAGACAGCAGGAAATGGCTTCAGGCCTTCAGGCCTAGGAGGAGCCTCTGGGCCAGGCCGAGGCGGGTGGCGGGCTTGAGCCCTTGGCTCCTTCCTGAGTCCTGTGCTCTCTCCCTTTTGCCTCCCACCCTGTTTTGTGGGATCAAAGCCCCTTGACTAGGGAAGAACATGGAAGATTGTACCTTAGGCCCAGAAGACAAGGTCTCCACTCTGAATTCTCTAGAAATCTCCTCTAGATCCTTGTGTCCCCAAGATTGTTGCCAAACAGCTGTGGGGCCCCCCAGGAGCAATGATGGAATTTTCTGGAAGTTCCCAAGCTTATTAAAAGCAAACAAGCAACCAGGGTCTGAGGCTTCTGCCTGGAGGCCCAAAGGGTAATGCTCCGTATTGTGAGCAGGCCCTGCCTTTCCCTGGACCGGGGGAGGCCTGCCCGGTGGTGTAGATTTGTGTTCCTGCGAAGCAAGTGTCTGGAGAGGCGTTGGGGAGAGCCCGCGGCAGTAACAGCAACGGTAACCCCGCATGTTTATTAAACACCTACTTTGTAGCAGCAACCATACAAATTGTGTTTCCCGTATCATCTCGCTTCCCCTGGAAGCGACCCAACACGATGGGCACCAGGTTGTCCCCCGCATTCAGCAGACCTTTGAGCACCTACCTGTGCCAGCCTCTGCAGCTCAGCAGAGAACGAGACAGAAACCTTCCCACGAGGACCGACCTGTGTGTGCTTCTCTCTTGAGAGCCAACTTTTTAGTTCAGATGTGGGTGCAGGTGGGAGCTGGGAGATGAGCCCCACTTTGAATGCCTGGATAGTCCTTTCTTCCTCACCAGACATTGGGCACCCTCTGCCTGGGTCCTGTGGGGAGCCTGAGGCTGCAGAGGGAGGCCGACCCCCGTCTGTTGGGGGGGCCCTGACTTGTGTACCGGTCGCTGTCACCCAGTGTTGAAGTGCCGTCGTGAGGTGTGTTCAAGGTGCAAAGGGGGCTGCAGAGGTTTTGAAAAGGGAAACAGGGTCTAGAAGGAACTGGGCTCATAATCCTAATACTTAGTTTGCTTTAAAAAAAAGAATGAAGAGCAGAGGCGTTCAGCTCTGCCTGGGAAACGGGAAAGGCTTGCAGAACAGGTGGTGATTAATTTGGAGCTTGAAGGAGGAACAGAAAGAATTCAGCTACTGGGGAGGGCGGGGGTCCAGGCAGAGGACCGGCCTGTGGGGATCAGTGTGCTGGGCGCCGTGTGGACTGCAAGGATCCACAGGCAGGGGTGGATTTGGAAGATGGTGTGGACAGCTGATCCAGAGACGTTTTTGTTCTCCAGTCCCAGGGCATCCTCCTCCTGTGAAAGGAGACCCACTGCCTGCCTGAGAGGAGGGCGTGGGGCCTGACTCAGCTTGGCTGGGCAGAGAGGGGCCCAGGCCGCCCTTGCCCTGAAAACTGCCGGGGCTTCCCACGGTGGGAACGCCCAAGACTGCAGGCAGCATCGCGAAGGTCCTCTCCGAACTCGAAGCCTGGAGATGCATTTATGCAAAGATTTTAATACTGAGGTCACACACACATGACCCACCATGAGCCCAGTCCTGCCGTCCAGCCTGCAGATGTATTGGATGTTTGTGGGAACAAAAAAGAAATTAGCTGCTGACATTTACAGAGTGTCATGCGAGAAAATCTGGATTTCTGGCTTCTCTTGGAAAAGCAAAGACCTGGCTCCCTTTAGGTGCTCTTTCCCACCTGACCAGTATCAGCAGGAGCTGCGTAGTGGCCACCCCCTGTGGACAGCGTGTGTGTTCTCCAGCCTGTCGCCATCCCCACTGCTCCCCGTGGGAGCCTCCCCAACTGCCGGGGGCATCCGTCACTTGCTCGCCTGCTCTGTGGTGGCGCGTGTGTCTCTGTACTCTGGGCCCTACTGAAAGCGGGCGAGTAAAACCAGATCAAGAGGCTCCCGTGTTTCAGGAAATGGAAGAGACTGCGCTTCCCGTCGAAGTGAAGACTGTTTCGATGTTTATAAGCAAATGAGCGTGTCTGCGTTGATAGAAGGCACCTGGTGCGATGCTGTTGGGCCCCTGGAGGCATTTTGAGCCTGCAGCCCCTGCAGCGATGCGCTGTGCTGAGGCCCTGTAGAAGATGGAGAGAAGTCCTCTTGGCCTCAACAACTGATGCTCAGCTTGCCCACGGTGTCCACACCCGGGTGTCGTGGGCTCCGTGGCACAGAGAGGGGTGTCCACCTGTCAGCCTTGTCTTGGGACCTCTTTTCTCTTGTGATCCAAGCTGGGGATAAGTGGGGACTCGGGGGGGCAGGTGTTGTCATGCCATAGACCACTGTCCCCGGGTCCCTGCTGTGGCCTTTGGACACACTAATCAAGACGGAGGTCTGAGAGGCTGGGATCCCTGCCGCGTGGTCCAGGGGGAGGCTGTTTCGTCTCTGACAGGGTCAGCCTGCCAGAAAGGAGAGTCCAGCCTCCTGTCTGATGTGTTCACTCCTCTGCCACCCTGTCCTTGATTACTTTCTGTGACGAATTCACTACCCTGGGCCTGCGACCTGTCTTGACCTTAGATACAATGCCAGCTGTTGCCACTTCAAGCTCCGACTCTTCCCGCTTGGGGCCTTGGGCGCAGCACGTCACCTCTCTGCACCTTTATTTTCTCCTCTGTAAAATGGAGATAATGGTTTTGATTATCTATTGCTGCATCAAATCACCCCAAAACTTAGTGGTATAAAACAGCAGCCAATTGATTGTGTGGGCCAGGACAGGGCACAGAGGCACCAGGTGGCACCTGCTGGGCCAGGGATGTTCCACTGGCTCCTTCTTGTGCTTGTCTGACATCTGGGCTGGGCGGGCTGAGGAGCTGGGGACTTTTCTTGCCTAGTTCTCTTTGCGCTGGCTTGCGCTTCCCCATAGCATGGCAGTCTGGCCTCCCAGAGCAGGCCCGCAACAGATGGGAAGTGGAGGCCGCCATGTCTCTGGAGGCGTGGGGATGGAAATTGACACAGTGTCACTTCTGTCGTGTTTTATTGGTCAAAGCCGTCACACAGCCCAGCCAGATCCGAGGGGCAGAGGACATGGACCCCAGGTCTTCATAGAAGGAAAGTAAAGGGTTTGTGACGGAGTTTAACCCACTGCAAATGGGATCCGCTCCACAGAGTTGTAGTGAGGACTCGATGAGGCAGGAACGTGTGCTTTCCATCCGCCAGAACTGCCCGAATGCAAAGATGGCCGACGCCAAGCGCACGAGGGCGTGGAGCTGCTGAAACTCCCGCGGATCTGCTGGCGGGAACGCAGAAGCTGCCACGCTTGGGAAAACGGGTGGGCCGTTCCTTATGAAGTCAGACGTGTGCTTGGCCCACATCCCGGCAATTCTGATCCTGGGTAAGTGCCCAAGAACAATGAAAACACGTGTCCACCAAGGTTCGTACACGAATGTTCACGGCAACTTTGTCCATCAGCAGGAGAAATGGGTGAAGAAATGATTGTTTACTGATACCCTGGAACTCACAGCGATCCTAAGAGTGGCCTACTGTATGTGGCAATGTGAATGACTCTCACAGAAGTGATGTTGAGTGCAAGAAGCTGGACCCAAGAACACGGTCTGGTTCCCTTAATACAAAGTTCAAAAGTGGGCAAAACTAACACACGGTGATGGAAGTGAGGTAGCGTCTGGCTTTGGGAGGGTGGTCGTGACGGGGAGGAGGCGTGAGGGAGCCTTCTGGCGTGGTGGAATGCTCTATACATTGGTCTGGGTGGTGCTTACACAGATGTGAACACACAGATGTAAATTCACCAAACTGTCCACTTAGGCCTGAGCACTTTACTGTGTGTCATTTGCACTCAATTAAAAATGACTGCTTAGCATGCGCCTGCTGTGTATTAAGTGACCCATAAACGGTAGCTTCTGAGGTCGCCGCCATCATCATGAAAGCAGAGGGCCGTGACACCAAGGAGGTTATTCACAGGAACGACTGATGAGGCCTCCCAGCTCAGCACCCTCGGGGGTTTGGGCAGCTCGTTGGGGCGCTCAGAAACCCCCCCTGGCCTCAGGCCCCCCTCTGGCGGGGAGCAGACTCTTACTTCGCTCACATAAATGGAGAAAATATCCTGTTGGCCTCGGCCCAGCAGTTGCATTTGGCGTTGGCGTGTGCTCCTGGGTCAAGTGCATTTGGCTGTCCCTCCTGGGCCCTGAATCATCCTGGGCGGCCGTCTCTGCTCTGTGATAACCCCCGTGTCCGCTGCCCAGACTTCTGGGCTCTGGAGATCAGCTCTGGGGTGCGGGGAGAACAGGCTGGGGAAGGGCCTGCCGATCCTCAGGCCAGTAAACCTGGCGGGGGCTTCATCCTGGCAGAGGCTCGGAAAGCATCTGATGGCAGTCTCTCTGCTCTTCTCAGTACTGTGTGGAACGTGCAGACTCAGAGGCCTGTGACAGGATGACGTGAAGCGGCTTGAGTGTGGGAAATGAAACGTGTCGCTTTCCTTTGACTCCCCTATAACAAGAAAAGGCCCACCGTCGCCATGGACACCATGTTGGGGAGACTCTAGGGGGTGGTGGGGACTATGGTTAAGCAAAGTGGGCAGCTGTCACTTAGCTCTGGCTGGTTGTTGCCATGTGGAACATGAGCTCAATGTGGCCAGGCCTTCTGATTTTTCACAAGAAGCCGTAAATCTGGGTTTCTAAGGGAAATATCCTTAATTTTAGATCTTGGCACCTAACTTGGTTGTGATGTCGAGCTTTTTTTTTTAGACATGAGGCAGGCTGGCTCTGCATGGGCCCAAAAGAACATGTCTACAGACCTGGTGTTAGGGGGTGGCCTCAGACCAACCTGCACTTGAATCCTCCGTCTCCTGCGTTGTGGCTTTGTGACCTTGGGCCCACTCATTTAGTTTCTCTGTTTTTTTCGGTTTCATCCCCTATAAAATAAGGTTGAAGGTAAAATAGTGTCTCCATCTCGGAGGCTGTTCCCAGCACGTGGCGAACTTTCCTGGCGTCTTGGTACCGTGATCCTCTTGACCCAGCCTGTGTTCAACACCCTCAAGTCTGCCCCTATCGTTCCCAGCCCGTGGGGGAACCAAGAAAAAGGCCTGAGGGTCTTTCAGACCCCAAAGATGACTCTCTGCTTTTCCCCCAAATATGTGCAGCCTGCCTTCCAGGCAGGCGTGGAGGCCCCACTGCCTACGATTTCAGTTTGTGGAGAAGCATCTTCAGAGAAGCGCTTTCTCGCTTGGCCCATGGACCCTCTCTGTTCCTCCCGTTCCTGCGGACTTAGAGGAAAGCGGGCTAGCGCTCCAGGCCTCTCCTCTCCACAGCGTTCCCTGTGCGCCTCCAGGTTGCTGACCCTCCTGATTCTCACTTGTTCTCTCCCTGTTTGTTTCTCTAGAAATTAACAGACAGAAGAGGTTTGTGTTCAATCCACTGCGTTCTGACCTTGCCATGAATTATCTGCTCTCTCTTGCATCATGGCGATTTCTCCTGGGTTAGCCTTGTGGAGGGATGGGTGTCCCTCTAGACATTTGTCCTTGGGGAGACAAGGATATTGAGGACTTTTTCCTATTGCAAGTAACAGATGCAGGTGCCTGCAGGAGCCAGGCAGGATCTGGACAGGGGTGAGACGCTAGGGAGGGGTGGTGACTATGGAAACTGGAGAGCTCCTGCCCCATCTGGAGGGAGCCATGTCCACTCCCAGGATCCGAACTGGCGAAACCCTGGGCCGCAGAAGTGGAGTGCATCAACTTAACCACTCGGCCACAGGGCCAGCCCCCAAAAACTTTTTTTTTTTGAGGAAGATTAGATGAGCTAACATCTGCTGCCAATCCTCCTCTTTTTGCTGAGGAAGACTGGCCCTGAGCTCACATCTGTACCCATCCTCTTCTATTTTATGTGGGACACCTGCCACAGCATGGCTTGACAAGCAGTGTGTAGGTCCACGCCCAGTATCTGAACCAGTGAACCCTGGGCTGCCGAAGCAGAACGTGCAAACTTAACTGCTGAGCCCCCAGGCCAGCCCCCAAAACATTTTTAAAATTAAAATTTTGTGCTGAGTTGTCACCCTGTGTTAGTTACCTATTGCTGTATGACACGTTATGCCCAAACTTAGTGACTTAGACAGTCTCTTATCTGACAGGGTCTGTACGTCGGGAGTCTGGGTGCAGCCTCTCTGGGTCCTGCGGCTCAAGGGCTGTCACAGGCCGCTGTCAAGGGTTGTCCGGGGCCACGGTCATCTCAGGCCTCGACTGGGGCAGCATTGCGTCCAGGCCAAGTCAGCGGTTGTGGGTACGATTCAGGTCCTCACTGGCTGTTGGCTGGAGGCTGCCCTCAGTTCCCAGCCACGTGGGCCTCTCCATCATGGCCACTTGCTTCATCAGCGTTAGCAAAGAGGGCACATGATAAAGAAGACGTGGGGAGAGAGCCTGCGCGAGCGAGCCAGCAAGAGAGAGCGCCAGCAAGCTCGAGTCGTTTGTAGCCTAGTCCCAAGATTGACGTCTCTCCTTTGGCTGACTCCCCTTCATTAGCAGTGGGTTGCTGGGACCAGCCCACCGTCTAGGGGACGGGCTCACACAGGGTGTGAATACCAGGAGGCGAGGATCCCTGGGGACCGCGTCAGAAGCTGCCTGCACACGCCATGCCACACGCTGCTAAAGGTTCCTTCCTCACAGCATTCCAAGGAAGGAAGGACTATCGTCATCACTTCACTGTCCAGAAAAGCCCAGGAGGGCTCAGAGAGGTGTGGTTGCTTGCCCAAGGTCACACCGTTCATGGTGGGTAGAGCTAAATTCAGACTCCAGTCTGAGTCATGAGTCCAGCTCCCCATGTGCCCACTGGGGTTTCTCTGGCTGTCCCCAGACCCCCCTCCAGCGTGGCGTTGGAGCTTAGCTGAAAACGCAGATTCCCAGCAGACCTCAAGCTAAACCAAACACGCAGGGGCCTGGGACCAGCATTTGACTGGCTTCCCTCAGGAGACTCAGAGGTCCCCTGGGATCAGTGCGCAGCTGCCCTCTGCACGGGGCAGATGGGGTCTCCCTCCTACACACACGCCGGAGGCTTCGGCTCGGTCCCTCGGCTCCGAGCGAGAACGGAGGCCTGAGTCCCGTTTCAGTGATCGATGGACAGAGGCAGCTTCACAAAGTTCCTAGTCAGTCGCTTTGGGGGCCCTTCCAAGCAAAAGACATTGAAAATTAAATGAGATGGTGCGTGGGAAATGCTTCGTCCAGTGTCTGCGTGGAGGAGGCACTGCTGACCCGTGAGAGCGGTGGTTTTCGTCAACATTATTAATGAATGTTAATGATTATTGTTAACTCATTAGTATTATTTCCAGTGCAATGAAAACTTGACTTATCTCGACTTCGGTTTAGAGAAGAGATTTTGATTCTTTTCGTTTGCTCTGGTTTGGTGGTTTAGAAAATGAAGATACTTAGTTTGGGACTGGTATTGTTGGGTTTTGGGGCGAGGACAATTTGCGGTTCAGGAACTAATACCTGGATGGGTCTGTGTCCTGAGAGGCGGTGAGCTTGGTCCCCACCTGGGACTCTGCCTTGTTCCTGGGCCCGTCCTTGCACAGGATGCCGCTCACTGTGTCGGCTACCAGCGAGGTCTCTGCAGACCCTGGCCGACCAGAGGCCAGGGGGAGGATGCGGTGACATGGCAGAGGGCCTGATGAATTGTTTTGTTCCTTGCAGATCAGGAGCGACACTTCCCAGATCTTGGAGGAAAGCATCCCACTCCTTAAGGCCAAGGTGACGGAAATGCGTGGCGTCTACGCCAAGGTGGACCAGCTGGAGGTGTGTCCAGGAGAATAAGCTTCCCCTGTGAGACCTGTGGACTCATTCTGGCTCTTTTGGCCTCTCTTCCAAGATGCTGATCTGGCCTTGAGAGTGTCGGGTGTTAGACCCATTGCAGGGGGGTAGTGACAAAAAGGGGTCTACGCTTACATGGTATTTAAAAAAATACAAAAAGTATGAATTTGTATAAAGTACTCCATTGAAAAATAGAGATACTTTATATTAAAATCTGAATTTTAAGCTGCTTTTTGAAATTCAGAAGCTTTGATAACCCTGGGCCCACATCTCTTTAAGTACTTTAATCTGTTTATTTTTCAAGGTATAAATACATTAAGTCCAGATGTCTTAATGTATAGTTGAGTGAATTTTTACATATGGAAACTCCCATGAGAAGATGGCCCAAGTTAAGAAATAGAGCATCTCCAACCCCTGGGCTGTATTCTTATAGCACTGGTGGCAGCTGCTCCTCAGATGAGGCACGCGTTTTCCTGCTCACCACAGTCCCCACTGAGCCCTATTGCCTCACTGCTGACTTATCTCACTCATCGTTTACTTGGTGGGCACTGGGCCAAGCTATAGAGTATCTTGTTTTTCCCTTTGCTGCGCTGCAAATTTGGTACCCTCACTACCCCATCTCCCAGAGGAGGAACATAAACTCCAAGAGGTAAGCCACTTCCCCAGAGTCACAGAGTCCCATGAAGCTGGGACTTCAACTTGCATTCACTGGAACCCAAGCTCTTAATCAAACTGGGGCCCTCACCTTGGGGTCCTGGCTCCTTGCGCAGGGGAAGCCCGGGAGGCTGGGGGGAGCTTGCGGTTTAATAGTCGTCACCCGGACAGAGGGGACTGGGCCCCTTCAAGCTGCAGAGGAAGGGAGCGTGGCAGTCAGCACCGGAGTTAGCAGAGAATTAACATTCTTGTCAGCCGAGAATGAGACAGGAATATAATTAAAACTTTGCCCTTGGAATAGCTGATTCATTTGAATTTTATTCCACACGTTTGAAAGAGGAAGGAAAGTGGGAAGATTTGCAGCCCCAGTTCCAGCCGTGCCTTGCTGGCCCAGCTCTCAAGTTTTCTCCAGCATTCAGTCCACTAACATTTACTGAGGGCCTACTGTGTGCCGCTGCGGGGCGCTCACAGTGAGACGGACAGTCCATGGCCATATTCCGGCAGGAGAGACACGACAGCAGACGTTACCATAGTAGTTTCCTGGGGCCACTGTAACAAATTACCACAAATGTGTGGCTTAAAACAACACGACTTTATTATCTTACAGCTCTTGAGATCGGAGGTTAAAAATGTGTCTAATAGACTAAAGTTGGTGTCGGCAGGGCTGACTCTGCAGGAGCATCCAGACTGGAGGCTCTGGGGGAATCGGGTCCTTGGCTCTTCCAGCTTCTAATGGCTGCCTGCGTGTCTCTGCTCGTGGCCCCTTCCTCCCTCTGCAGAGCCCACAGCGTAGCCTCCTCCCGCCTCTCTCCTGCTCCGATACTCCTGCTTCCCTCTTATGAGGACCCTGTGAGGACACTGGGCCCACCCGGATCCTCCAGGATCATCTCCCCGTTTCATGTGATTCCCCCTTGATCACATCTGCAAATCTTTTTTGTCGTGTCAGGTAACGTAGGCACAGGTTCTGGGAATGAGGATGTGGACATCTTGGGGCCATTATTCTGTTGGCCACGGTTACCAAGGGTGAGGCGAGCGCTCTGGAGGAAAGGAGCGACCAAGGGGTGGGATCCGCAGGCCCCTGGAGGATGTGTGGAAGGAACAGTGTGGGGTGGGGAGGGGTGGGCAGGGGCACAGCTCAGGCAGAGGCTCAGAGGAGGGAAGGATCTCAGCTCTGGGGCAGCAAGAAGATGGGGACGCTGGAAGGATCCTGGGATGGCCAGATTACGGGGACATGACCAGAGCAGGGCTGGAGAAAACGGGCCTCAGGCCTTGCGATCCACGGTCAGGATTTCGGCCTTTATCCTGAGGAATGGGGAGCCGCTGAAGAGACAGGCGAGCTCAGTGGTCAGGAGCTTACGCTCCAGAGCAGGCGTCCCAGCCTGGGTGCTGATGACACTTGGGGCCAGGAATTCTCCGTTGTGGGGCTGTCCTGTGCATTGTGGGACATTTCGCACCGTCCCTGGCCTCTGCTCACGAGATGCCAGTAGCGTCCCCCCAGTTGTGACAACCAGAATGTCTCTAGATGTTGCCAACTTGCTCCTGGTTGGGAACCTCTGCCCTAGATTCCTGCTGCCTGGGTTCAAATCCTGGTCCCCAGCGGGGAGGGGGCTGAGCAGCGACACTGTCAGCTCGACCCACACATGTCCCAAGACGCGTGCACGCGCGCGCACACACACACACACGCGCGCGCGTGCACGCAGTGACCGTGGCTCCCTCTGTGGAGTGTGTTTACCCCCGGACAGTCTGAGCCTTCATTTCCCTATAATGTGGGCTAACAACTGTCAGCTTCTTGAAGGCAAATCTTATCAATATTTCCTCGACAAAGATTTGTGGAAGGCTCACTCTGGGCTACGCTGAGATGGGTGCTGGGGACACAGCTGGTGGGAGACTCCTGGTCCCCTGCTAGTGGCATGTGAGGGTCCTGGATGAGGAAGTGGGCCGGATGAGACAGGCTGGCTGTGTGCCCACCTACCATGGGGGTGCTGCCCAGACCCAGAACAGACACAGCTCCCGGGGAATGACCTTTACACTAAGGCCTGGAGGATGGAGGAGTGAGCCTGGGGACGGGGCAGCTTGTGCAAAGGCCCAGCGGCTGGACAGAGCAAGGCCGCTCAGGCAGTTGTGGGTGAGTGCAGAGCTCAAGGTCAGGGGTGAGGCTGGAGTGGTGGGCACAGACTGACCGTGTAGGGCCAAGTTGTGGAGTTTGGACCCTGTTTTGAGAATGACAGGACCCCTCAAAGGGATTACAGTTAGTATACTTCCCCTCGCCCCTGAGAAAGGCCAGAATGATTCTTTTTAAAGTGTTCCATTCAGAAGTTCTTAGTATATTTACAAGGTTGTGCAGTCATCACCAATGCCTGATTTCAGGACATTTTCATCACCCCCTAAAACAAACACCGTATCCATTAGCAGTCATCCCGTACCGCCCCCCGCCCCGCAGCCGTGAGCCTGCTTTCTCCCTCTCTGGTGCCTGCTCTGGATGGGGCGGATGAGTGGAGCCGTCCAGTACGTGGCCTATGGTGTCTGGTTTATTTCACCTAGCGTGAAGTTTTCAAGGTTCATCCATGTGGTAGCACATGTCAGAACCTCGTTTCTTTTTACGGCTGAATAATATTTTATTGTATGCATAAATATACAGTATTCATCAGTTGATGAATATTTGGATTTTTTCCACTCTTTGGCTGTTATGAATAGTGCTGCTGTGAACATTCATGTCCCAGCCTTTGTGGGGACGTATGTCTTCATGTCTCTTGGGTGATCCCTAGGAGTGGATAGCCGGGTCGTATGGTAACCCTTTTCAGGAACTGCCAAACTATTTTCCAAAGCGACTACACCATTTTACATTCTGCCAGCAGTTATTCTAAGCTTTAGATGGAGATTACAAACTCAGGTGCCAACAGGCTCCAGGACTGTGCTGGGTGACCGGGTATTAAGAGCAACTCCTGGGCCCCCTCCCCCATTACTTCTAATAGCTGGAGCTGAGAAGCACCTGTCCCCTTCAGTGGGGACAAAGCCCCAGGCTGCCACAGTCCCCACTCTGCCCCAGAGACTCCCCAACATTGAGGCTGAGTGCATTTGCCTTGTATCAGCCTCTCCCCCCCCCACCGGGCTGTTGCTTTCCTTCGAGTAGAGGAGTATTTCTCTGTAACTGGGTCTCTATTAAAAGGAGGAAAAACTCAGTCCACGAGGGCCGTGGAGTTTGAGACCAATGGGAGAATACTTATTTCCCACCTTGCAGTGTGTGACATTAGAACAAGGAAACTTAGGACCCGATGAGGACTGACGTTGTCCCGGGACGGATGGATCTCAGGGCCAGATGGCCTGGGCCTCAGACTTGCCCCCTGGGGAACTCTCTGCCCTCTTAGAGTCAGTGTCCTCCTCTGTAAGTTGGGACTATGCCGTCCGTCCCTCGGAGAGTGGTCAGCAGGGGGTCAGGCCAGCACGGGCACGTTGGGCTCAGCAGGGACAGGCGGTGAGTGTGGTGGTTGTTGCCCCAAGGCCGAGACGCAGACTGTGCAATGGATGCTCGCCACTCTGCCCCACCAGCCGGGGTCCCAGGGTGTCTGAGGTGTTGGGGGCTTTCAGGGAGCCCAAGACCCTCCTGCTCTCAGATCAGTGTGACCCGCCAGGCAGGGGCTTGGGATCCAGGGGGTGACTTTTCAGGCTAGAACCTGGCCCTTTCTCAGTTTTAATAATAAATGTCATCACTTACTGAGCACCTGCTACGAGCCAGAGACTGTAAGTGCTTCGCCCTCACAGCAGCTCCAGGAGGCTGGGCCCCTTATTAGTCCCATTTTACACAAAAGCAGCCGAGGCACAGAGAGGTGGAGTGATTTGCCCGAGGTCACACAGCTAGGAAGCGGTGGAGCTGGGGTTGAAATGTCTGCTCCTGACCGCTCCTCACTGCTGAACGCTGGCTCTCCGGACGGGTCCTGCTCTGACGCGGGGCCTTTGCCAGAAGTGTTCAGATACCCAGTACTTACAACTATATTTTAAAAGAGCTGGGGAGCCAGCCCTGTGGCCAAGTGGTTAAGTTCACACGCTCCGCTTCGGCGGCCCAGGGTTTCACTGGTTTGGATCCTGGGCGTGGACATGGCGCCGCTCATCAGGCCATGCTGAGGCGGCATCCCACATGCCACAACTAGAAGGACCCACAACTAAAATATGCAACTATATACTGGGGGGATTTGGGGAGAAAAAGCAGGAAAAAAAAAACGAGATTGGCAACAGTTGTTAGCTCAGGTGCCAATCTTTAAAAGAGCTGGGGTTTCCTTTCTCTTTCCTCCCTCCCTTCCGTCCCTCCCTCCTGATAATAAGAGTAGTACATTTTCACTGTAGAGAAAAATATATAGAAGTCACCATCCTCCTGATACCCAGCCACCAGGGTGGTTAGGGTTAGCCATCACCCTCTCTCTGTGCGCCACGCCCCAGCCATGCGCTCACGTGTGTGCCCATCTTTGTGTCGGTGCGGTCTGTGGCGCCGGTTGCGCCCTCCCCCAGCCGTGGCTTGGCCACGCGGCCCCAGCAGTGGCTTTCGAGGCAGGTCCGGCTTCATGAGCTGCTTCCTCCCGTGCCTCACGCTCCCCAGCGGATCGATAGTGACAATCACGCAGGGAGCGGAAAATGAGGATCAGCCGGAGGACGCACGGCAGGACTCTCTCCTGTATTTTACAACCAGATGTGCTGGCCGAGCGAGGCCTCCGAGCTCGAAGGTGGAGCCCTGGTCAGGGGACGCTTCCTGGCCTGCGGCCCCTTGTCCCCCACCAAGGGCTGCCCCCCACACACCTGGTGCGGCTTATTCAGCCTTTCAGCTCTGTCACTGCCAGAACCTCAGGGCAGCTGCAGCACAACAGTACGGCCATCTTGGGTTCATCCAGTGTCTTTCTGCTAAGGATGTAGGCATTCATTCATGCGTGCATTCATTCATTCATTCATGTGTGCATTCATTCATTCAACATGTGCATGCGTTCATTCATGTGTGCATCATTCATTCATACATGTATGTATGCATGCATTCATTCATGCAGGCATTCATTCATGTGCACATGCATTCATTCACCCATCAAGGTGTGCATGCATTCATTCATGCCTGCATTCTTCCTTCATTCATTCATCAATGTGTGCATGCATTTGTGCATTCACCATCCAGCTGAGTCCCTTCTAGGTGACCAGGCTCTGGTCTTCACATTGTGACCAGCACTGACTCAGCACCTGCTCTTTGAGAACTTATATTCTAGAGGGAGGAGGACCGTGAATAAGTAGAGGAGAATTTCAGCAGGTGAGGAGGGCTAGGACAGCAGGGAGACCGGGGCTCCACAGTGACTTGGGGGCTGTGTTACATCAAATGATCAGGGAAGCCTCTCTGTGGAGGGGCCAGTCAGTCCAAGGCCTTCACCCCATCAGGAGCAGAGAGAAGAGCACCACCGGCATGGAGAGAGCTGGTGCAAAGGCCCTGTGGAGAGTGAGGCCCGGCACTTTCAGGGCACTGGAGGGAGGCCAGTGTGGCTGGTGTGTGTATAGGTTTGGGGGGCTGGGTGGCGGTGGCCTTGCAGCCGTGGGGTCTGTGGCTTTCATTCTACTGAGGGGAGGTTCCCCTGGGGGCTCAGCAGCAGGATGTCCTTCTTCCTGTTCCTGGTGCAAGAAAAGCTTTCCCATCAATATTGGAACGAGGGAGGCCACAGATGGAGGGCTCGTCCGAGATGGCCCTGGAGTCGCTACATTCGGCAGCCTTAGCCATGTATACACACAGCACACACGCATAAACACGGGCACAAGCACATGTAAACACATGCATACACGTGCACACACACAGGCACATGCACGCACATTTGCTAGTGCAGAGAAAGGCGTGAAAAGGCGCACATCACAGGTTGCAGATGAGTGGGCTGAATTTTACTGCACAGTATTTTTTAAAATTGTGAATTTATTGCTAACCTTGATAAAAACTGGAGACTTTTCATAAAATCTGAAAGTCCTTCTCTTTCTTTTTAAAATGATATTATCTGACACTTATTGAGCTCTTAATACGTGCTGAGCACTTAGCTGTGTAGCAAGGTTGGTATGGATATTATTCCATTTTGCAGAGGAGAAGATTGAGGCTGATGGGAATTGACTTGCCGGAAGGCACGTAACTCGTGAGCGGTAGAACCTGGATTCTAACGCAGAGAGTCCGACCCCAGAGTTCTCTTTCTCTTTCTTTTGAAACTGAAGTTTTCCACGAGAGGCCTGGAGCTGAGGGGCCCTGTGGGCCTGGATCCAGCATTCCCGTGCCCCCAGTCCCGACTCTTCACTGCTTGTCGCCTGCCTGCCCCTCAACATCCTCCGAGTTTCAGACTCCCCAATACCCACCAACTATGAAAGTGAGCATTTTGGCAACTTCTAAAAAAACTGCTTTTAATAAAGAAGGCTTTGCAGTCTGAGGGATGTGCACCTCAGTCTCCTTTCTGCCACTTCCTGGCTGTGTGACTTTGGGCAGGTGACCCAACCTCTCTGAGCCTCAGTTTCCCTCCTCTGTAAAATAGAGGCTAAAATTAGGGTCCCCAGGGCGGAGGGAAAAGGTGAGAGGACACAGGAGAGGCCTGGCCAGGCCAGGCCCCCCATGGGAGCCGTTGCTATTATTGTCAGGTTTTCTGAAGGTGCCCCAGCTGAGCAGGCCCTGCCTGACCTCTGCAGGAGCCATGGGCCGGTTAGAGGAGGCTGGTGGCAGTGATTGAGGGCCTGGCGTCTCCACGGGTGGGGCGTGCAGCCAGGAGCGTGCTCCAGCCCTGCAGCTGTGGCATGGCGGGCTCTGCTTTCTCCACCAGGCCTTCGTCAGGATGGTTGCGCACCACGTCTCCTTTCTGGAAGCCCACGTGCTGCAGGCGGAGCGAGACCACGGGCCCTTCTCCCAGACCCTGCGCAGGTGGCTTGGCTCCACCGGGCTCCCCTCCTTCAGGAACGTGAGTATCTCCCTCTCCCGCCTCCTTCCAGACCCCAGAGTGGGGAGGGGGCTCAGGAAAGGGGAGTTCAAAGGGCACATCTCAAGTCTGCAGACAGGAAATGGTGTCTGGCTGGCCCGGGGAGGGCTGGCCCAGGTGGCCGGGGTGTCTGAGTCCCTCCCTCAGGTGCCTCTTCTTGCTCTGAGCTTCGAGCATCCATGCTGTCACTGCTCGTTTATTCATCCACCATTTATTGAGCGCCTGCTGTTTGCTGAGTACCGTGGTCCACCTAGGCTTACTGCAGTGTGCAGAAACAGCCCCTGCCTCCTGTCCTGTCCTGTCCTTACACACCTAAGGACATACTCAAGGTGGCATCCACAATTCAGGCTGGGTCCTGCTTCCCAAGGCGTGAGTCAGCCTTGAGCAGACCCGAGGGGCTGGGGATGGTGGAGGGGCATCCAGCCTGCGGGGGCCCTTTGTGACTCGCAAAGGCCTCTCCCTCCCACACCTCTGCTTTCCTGGGGTCCTCCCTAGGACCCCATAAGGAAGAAAGATCATTGTGTCCCTTTGACTGATGGAAGAACTGAGGCCAGACTGATGCTGCGATCGAGACCGTCAGTGTTTAAGACACATCTGTCTTTCTAACTTGTCATCTGCTGACCCTCTAGTCCAGGGGACACCGGGCAAGGTCTGGAGACGTTTTGGTTGTCCGCTGGGGGCGAGGGTGCTACTGGCATCTAGTGGGTAGAAACCAGGGTTGCTGGTAAACACTCTACAGTGTGCAGGACAGCCCCCCACAGCAGAGAACAATCCAGCTTGAAACGTCAGTGTGGCTGCGTTTGGGAGACCCCGCCCTAAGCCGTATTCCATGGCGCTAACACCATTTATGTTAGGCCTGTTCTGAGGGTTTTCTGCGCCGTTTTTATTATGTGGCCTCTAATTCCACACCAGTCTTGGGAGGAAAGTGCCTTTTCATCCTCCCCATGTTACAGACGAGGAGTCTGCGGCTCAGGTAGGTGAAGGGCCTTGCCTGAGGCCACACAGCCTGGTGTGAGGGGGCTGGGTGGGAGCCCTGGTTGGCCTGTCTCCAGGGCCTTGCCTGTCACAGGAGAGGTGTCTGCTCACCTGGCCACCCTGTCCCACCCCTAGCGGGGTTTCTCCCTGGTCCCTGGGCTCTGCCTGCGGGTCCCCCTGTGCCCCGCATCCCCTTTTGTGTTATCCCAAAGGCTCGTTTATCGAGTGTTGACAACGTGCCCGAGCTGCGCTAAGGTTCTCCCCGGCCAGCGGACAAGGACATGGAAGTTTGGGAAGTGTCAGGGGTCGCAGTCCTGCAGCCCATGGGCAGAGTGTGGCCCGTGTGGGCTCGTTCTCTTTGGCCAAGCAATGTTCTTTAAATGCCGTGGCTCAGGCTGCCTGGCTGGGCATTCGCTCTCCAGCCCCTGCCGGGACCACACTCCTCCATCTTGTCCTACCCCTGCCCAGGGCATGTGCTGCTCGCCTGCCTGCCTCCAGCTGGGTGACTTGCCAGAGGCCAGTCACAGCTAGACAGTGGGCTCACAGAGCTCATGGTTTAGAAACTCCTGTTGATCCTTCAGAGCCCAAGGTCATGCCACCTCCTCTGAGAAACCCTCTGGAATTTCCCCCTCTGCAGACAGATGCAGTCTCTCTGCCTTCCAGTGACAATGACTCAGGAGCTTCCTTTGTCCTCCTCTCCTTTGAGTTGTGGTGACTGTTCCTGGGTGACTGGGAGCCCCCCGTCACCCCGTGCCCTGTCCACTGAGGGCTTAGAAGCACACCCGGGGAGGGAGATCAGAGGACCTCGGCTGCCCATGGCCGGCAGCAGGTATCCCATAGTCGGGCCCTCTGGGCCCTTGGTCTCTGCCCTTGAGGGTCTTTGTCTGGGGTCTGCACAGTGGTCCCCATGTGATTGGCACTGGTGTCCCCAAGGCTTAGAGAGGGAGAGTCACGTGGCTGAGGTCAGTGCTGGGTGGAACGCAGGCCCATGGGGCTCTGGCAGTGGGTTCCCCGTCCACTCCTGCTGCGGTGCCCCCACGGGGCGTGGCCGGGCGTGACGGGACCTGCATCGTCTGTCGCCAGGCCTACCTGTGGTGACTCGTTCCAGGAAGTGCGTCTCAGCCGGGGTTGGTGAGTCACTCGGCCACCCCGGCGTGTTGATCTTGGCCCCAGGAGGGCTTTGTCTGGAGCGGGCGGTGTGGGCCAGTGTGTGTACACGCGTGTGCAGACCCAGGGTTTCCAGGGCTGCACCTGAACCCTTGGTGCGAGCCGGAGGGGCCCTTCACAGCTTGTGTTGGGGCCCTAACTTTGCAGGCACCTCACATCCCACCCTGTGAGGTGGGTCTGGTTGTTGTCCCTCTTTCACAGATGAGGAAACTGAGGCACCGAGGGGTAGAGCTGCTTGGCCACCCGGAAAGTGGTGGAGCTAGGATTCCAGCCTGCGTGGCTGGGCCCGGAGCCGGCGCTCTGCACCGCTTGGCCTGCTGGGTCTTTCTGGGCCCACTGCTGTTCCCCGGAATGCTGTCCCGGGGCGAGGGTCCGGGTGGAACACCCAGATGGGTCTCCCTTTCTTCCATCGGGGTTTCCCGAGAGCCAGGATTTCACGCTGTGTCAAGTCTGTTCCCCTCAGAGCCTGCCGAGGTGGACACGTCCCCTCAGTGACCACTGTTGTCACCCTCGGACAGTCCACACTGGGCCCTGCTCCTTCCCCCCAAGGAGAGGCCTCCCCCCACAACCCCAGACTCTGTCTCCTGCCCCACCCGCCCTCCTCGGTGTCCAAGGGTCCCGTGGAGGGGAGAAGGCTGGTGTGGGCAAGCGGCTCCTGGACCTCGCCTGGCCCCTCGGGAATGCTGGCCAGGGGGCCTGTCCCTGTGGGGTAAGCCACACCGCTCCCCTGGAAGCACATCCCCTCAAGGAGAGAGGCCCCCACCGCTGCCCCAGTGGCAGTCCCGGAGTCAGGGGAGGGGTGGGGACCCCCTCGTGCCTTCACCCCTGGAGCTGGGCAGGGCCTTTCTGGGTATGTTTCCCGCCCTCTCTGCTATTCCATCAGCTGCAGCAGAAGTTCTGGGGCTGCGGGGGGGCCGGGAGAAAATTGGTCCTTGTTTTTTCTGACTTTGCCAGCCCCTGCTTCCCCCTCTCTCCTCCTCCTCACTTTGCAGGCGAGTGGGGAGGCCCAGGAGGGTGGGAGGAGCTGGGCCGGGTCTCCCAGCCCACCAGGAGTGGGAAGCAGTGTCCCACCCCTCTGCCCTGCGCTGGGGACCCAGACCCGCCCCTGCCCGTGTGGCCTGGGCCGGCCCCAGGATGCTGTGGAGGTGGAGGCCTGGGGACGCGGGGGTGCCACCTGCCCTGAAGCCCCGGCCTCTTCCCTCTGACTTGAGCGGCCTGAGGAGCATGCAGTCACGGGGGACAGGGCCCGCGGGCGCCCAGGTACAAAAGCGTGCATGTTTTCATGCAACACTGTACATATTTTGTGGTACAAGTGTCCATATTTTCTTGTTGTCACATGTAAAAGTTTCCATTATACTTTTACTTTGATTCTTAGAACGTTCCAAGATTTTTTTTTTAAAGATTTTATTTATTTATTTTTTCCTTTTTCTCCCCAAAGCCCCCCGCTACATAGTTGTATATTCTTCGTTGTGGGTCCTTCTAGTTGTGGCATGTGGGACGCTGCCTCAGCGTGGTTTGATGAGCTGTGCCATGTCCGCGCCCAGGAGTCGAACCAACGAAACACTGGGCCGCCTGCAGCGGAGCGCGTGAACTTAACCACTCGGCCTTGGGGTCAGCCCCCGGAATGTTCCAAGGTTTTTTTTTTTTTTTTTTAAAGATTTTATTTTTTCCTTTTTCTCCCCAAAGCGCCCCCGGTACATAGTTGTGTATTCTTCGTTGTGGGTCCTTCTAGTTGTGGCGTGTGGGACGCTGCCTCAGCGTGGTCTGATGAGCAGTGCCATGTCCGCGCCCAGGATTCGAACCAACGAAACACTGGGCCGCCTGTAGCGGAGCGCGCGAACTTAACCACTCGGCCACGGGGCCAGCCCCCGGAATGTTCCAAGATTTTAACTGAGAACCGTGCCTCTCTTTCCCAGTAGCTAGATCCCGTCTCTGGCGGCTTTGGCTGTGTGACCGTGGGCGAGTCACTTAGCCTCTGTAAGCCTCCCATTGCTTGACAGTTGGTGAGCTGACGTGGGCCTGACTGTGAAAGGCTTGCTTGCTTGGGAACTGGTTTGGATTTGATGCAAAATGATGAGGGCCTCCATTAAGGCGGTGAGAAAAAAAGACTCCAGAACTCTCAGAAGCAGGTCTGAAGAGCCAGCTCTGCCTGTAAATCATGGCATGGTCCAGGAGAGGCTGCCCCATGGCTCAGAAGTGAGCAAGTATGGTGATGGTGACGTGGAGCCAGCCCTGCGGTGCCAGACACCGTTCTCAACTCGTCAGCACCCCACGATGGAGGTGCTGTTTTAATCTCCATTTTACAGGTGAGCAGACTGAGGCACAGAAAGGTTAAGTAACTTACCCAAAATCACACAGCTGGGCATCGGGATATAAACTCCCATAACTGTCTTAACTCCATCCCATAGTGCCTCAGGAGAGAGCTGTGATCTCTTCCCTCAGGAAGCTTGTGTCTAGTGGGAGAACAGGGACCAACTTCTAAGAAAATTCTGTAGATAGTCGTTTCTAGGGGGGGCCTGGCTTGCCCTGAGGGCATCAGGGACGGCCTGCGAGGAAGGGCCATGCGAGTGGAGAGCTGGACGGTGAGTAAGAGCGGTCTGAAGTCGGAAGAAAGGGTGCTCCCAGCAGAGGGAACTTTAGATGTGAAGACCCTGGGGCGCCACTGGGCCAACCTCAAGGGACAGCAGCTGTCCCGCGTGGGTCGGCCTCGTGAACTCGGGGGGGTGGAGGGGAATGGGGCAGGGCCAGTTGGCCGGGGTCTCAGGCCCCGCAGAGGAGTTTAGCACGTGCCAAGGGCAGTGGGGAGCCATGGGAAGCTTCAGAGCAGGGAATGACGTGGCCACTTTGCTCCGAGGAGCGTTGCCGGGCGGGTGCTGCACCTGCGCCCCGTGGCGGGACTTGAATCTTGAATGCAGAGCCGGGCAGCGCGCTGGGGCCTGCAGGTGTCAGGGGCCGGCTTTAGGGTGAGTTTCCTGGGCCCAGAAACGTCGCCTGCTGTGCCTGAGCTCACGACCCACCCTCATCTGATCGAAGAGACGGGAGAGGGAAGAGAGGCTCTGGGGGGTGCTCTCCCAAGCGGCTGGTCCCAGGGCCCCCCAGGAGCGCCCCGGCCCACGCAGAGGGCCCCTTGCATCTGGAGTGTGGCCTGGCAGGTGCTGGAGCGGCCTCCAAGGGAGGGCGTGGGTCCCACAACAGGGGTCCCCATGGCTGGTGGCCGAGGCCCCCTCAAGGCCAGGCGGCCACCATGGGCATTCCGCGGCCGCGCCTGCCCCCCTCGGCGCCCGTGCCCAGAGGCCGGAGCACCCCGCTACCTTCCTCTAAACCACTGTTTATCTTCCGGGAGCCAAGACGTCTTGTTTCACGAGGTGTCATTTTGATTAATCTTCCCCTGGCTCAGTGGGGTGCTTGCCAAGGGAGGCTCTTTGGCCAATAGCAAAGCCGGGGGGGCCCGAGTCCTAATGCCCCCAGAGCCGGCTGCCCGAGGGAATGCCGCCTGGCCCACCTGCTTCCCCCACAAATGCCCACTGGGTGATCAGGTGACATCAAGGAGTGGTCTGCCAGGTGTGACAATAAGGAGTGGTGGGGCCTGTGGCGAATTGTAGAGCCAGGAATCACCTAAAGGGGTGCAGACTGTCCCACAGCAGCGCCTGCAGAAATGGGGGCCGGGTATGGCCCGACTGTCCTGTGTTGGGGAGACAGCTCCACCCCTGGAGCCTTAGATGTGCCGTCTAATGTCTAAAAGTCAGCGACTGATGTTTCGAAGTGTTCAACACTGTGGGGAAAACCTGTTGCGTGTGTGGGTCGCCCTGGCACACTCTCCAGCTCTGGGTTGTAGGCTGATGGCCTGAACCCCACAGGCCCCCTCCCCCCGCCCGCCCGCCCGCTGCGGAGCCTTAGGGACCAGGGAGGGGTGGAGAGGCATCTTCTGCACCTCTTTGCGCCAGCCCAGCAGGAGCCCCTCAGCTTTTAGCAGCAGCGTGATGGACAGCTGGCAGTTCTATTGGGCGTCTACTATTGCTCCAATTACTGCATTGAGCACGTACATGAAGGGCTTTCTGTGCCTTGTCTCAACTTCCCCTAACAGCCCCAGAGGTAAATGTTATTATACTAGTTCACGAGTAAGGGACCTGAGGCCCAGAGAGGGCTATTCATTTGCCCAGGGTCACACAGCATGAGCGGCAGAGCCGGGATTTGATGGAGCTTTGCCTTGTTCAGCGTGTGTCTCCCCTCTCTCTGTGATCTTCCTGAGAGCAGGGACCGCAGCCTCAATGGCCAGGCTTGCAAACTGGAGACCCTTGGGCTGGATCTGCCCCCCCCCCAACGTGTGTTCTGTGGCCGGCTTGGTGTATGAATATATTTAATTTGAATTGGTTGCCAGCATTTAAAAAAGCAAATTCACATGAGAATCTGTACTTGTAGCTTCTCTTGAAAAAGCAGGGGGCTGGGCCCCTGAGCAGCACCTGCCTGTGGGTGTTGAGTTTCTTACTGCTGGAGCGCATAGTAGGTGTTCAGTGGCTATTGATCAGTGGCTGCTCTCAGGCTTCTGTGGCCCTTGATGGCCTCCCCAGAGTTCCCAGGAGGCGTTCTCCTGCACTGGAGAGCTGGGACCAGTGACTGGCATGCCTCTTCCCACCGCTGGGGATTGGGGCCGCCTCCTGGGCTTTCCTGGAGGTAATGGAGGCTGTGGGCGGGGCTGCAGGAGTCCCAGTGCCAGGCGTGGCTGCTCCCTCCCCACCCCACCCCCAGCTTGCAAGGGAGGGAGGGAGGGAGGGAGGGAGGCTCCATCTGGCTGGGGCCGCCTCCCTCTGCCCAGTGCCCTGGAGGGGTGACTCCCAGAAGGAGGCTCGGCTTGGCTGGGGCTTTATCTCGGGGTGGAGGCCAAGCAAGGCACCAGCACAAAGAAGGGGAGGAGGTCCCGGCGCCTTCTCCCAGCCCGGAGCGGCCCCTTCTCCTCTGCCCTGTCGTCCTTTGTGGTAAAGTGCACCATGAGCAGATGGCAAATATGAACGCGACAATGGAGGCCTGAGTGGGGCCCTATCCCCAGCACCCCCTTGGGCCCCCCCCCCGCCCCCAACGCCGTCAGTGAGTCACTCAGCGCTCACAGGTTAAATGTGTGTCTGGCTCTGCAGAGCTGGTGGCGTGTGCACTGGGGAGGGACAGAGGGCTCCTGGCAGGCTGGCTTGGGAATCAGGTGTTTTTTTAAGCCTGGCATTCTTGTTGAGATTTTGAGGGTGAGCAAGGAGGACTTCCTTTCAAAATGAACGCTGGGTCTTCCTTTCGGACAGGCTGTTTGTTGCGGCCCATGTGGGAGCGCCCCGACTTCTGCCTGATTAGTGGGACACACTCAGTGTGCCCTCTCCCAGCACCGCAACCACCGGGGCCTCCCTTGACAGCAGCATCCTCGGGCCGGCCCTGCCATCCTTGGGGCTGGTGGACACTGTGGCCTTTGCACATGCTGGTCCCTTCCTAGAATACCCTTCCTGCCCCCTGCCTGGCAATGTTTATTCATTGTTCAAGGCCAAGTTGAATGTCACCACCTCTGGGAAGCCACCTGGATTCCCCCAGGCACTGTTCCTCTGGGCTCCCCAGTCCCCTGTTTGTTCCCCCCCGTCGGCACAGCACCTCAGGAGCTGTCCATCTTTTCACCTGTTGTCCCCAAGTCTGACATTTTCTCAGGGGTAGGGACTGTCTTATCTTTGTCTTAGTCGTAAGCAGCCATAGCTTTCTGGGCCTTTCTCTGGGCCAGTACAAGCGCGCACTTTTCCTGCCCTGGCTCAGTTCCTCTGCACACCCAGCTGTGACATAGGTACTGTCACCATTCCCCCTTCACAGATGAGGAAACTGAGGCCCAGAGAAGTTAGAACGTTCACTGAGCCGGGGGTTGGCCCCTTTGATTCCTGAGTGAGGCGGGGGGGGGGGGGGGGGGGGTCGTGGGCGGGAACTGTGGCCAGCCGAGGAGGCAGCGCCCTCCCCTCCAGCCAGGAGCAAAGGCTCAGCACAGCCGACCTGGCCTTTGTGAAAGAAAAGTCGAGGGTACAAATTTTTATGTGAAATCAGCTGATTTTGAGAATAAATCTGAGAGGTTCAGAGAAATCTCAGGGGGCCGATTGGCCCACCGGCCTCGTCTGCGCTGTGGCGAGCGAGGCTCTGCCGTGAGTCGCCTGCCGCGTGCGGGCCTGGCCTGCGGGCGGGTCCAGTGCTGCTGACTTAGGGAGAGTCAGGGAGCCGGTCCGGGGCGGGGGGCGCGGCCCCGAGAGCCAGCGCTGTGCTGAGCAGGCTGGACTCACTGAGCTGTGGACCCTGGCTGGCTCCAGTCCTGTCTGTGGCTCCTGTGGCCAGGTTCCCTCCCCAGCCTTCGCCCCCAGCCTTTGCCCCCAGCCCCCCAGCATCTCAGCAGCTATTCTATTCTGGGCCCACTGGGGGTAATTGGGAAGTGGGACCTGTGAACCCGGGCTGCTCACTCTGGCCAGCTGGGTCCCGGTCCCCAGGGCCCGTGTGATGGTGTCTGGGCAGCCGCCACAGAGCCCAGGATGCGAACCCCATGGGTGGGGCACCTGCCTTCCTCTGCCCGGCCTGGCCATTGGAGTGGCCTAGGCAGGGAGACATCACCTGGGCTGTGAGGGGTGCAGAGCCAGCGGCTGGCCTGTAGAAAAATGGGTTCTCCCTGGGTGCAGGGCAGAGGGAGGGGGTTGGTGGGGGCCCTCTACCCCCCAAATACTCTCTCTCAGGCACCCCTACTTTCTGAGTCGGACGTATGGTATTTCCTCAGTCTTAAGTGAAGTGTTGACAGATGCAGGTCCAGCACCCCTTTTCCGACTAGAGTGTCACCCTCATTGTCACCCTTCATGAAGACAGTCTGCCTCCCCGTCCCCATGTCATAATGCGTGCGCCCTGCCCCCCGACACGAGTGCATTGCATCGCAGCCCTTGCAGTGGGGGAGGTGGGAGCCGGGGCTCAGACCAGGGCTTCGCAACCTCGGCATCACTGATGTTTGGGGCCAGATGGCGCTCTGTTGCGGGGCCGTCCTGTGCATCGTGTGATGTTCACCAGCATCCCTGTCCAAAAAGTGTCCAGAAACTGCCAACGTCCCTGGAAGCAAAACTGCCCCGGGTTAGGGACCTCCGGCCCAGATGAATGCCACTTCTCAAAACTGGACTTGTCATGGTACCCTCTTTGCTTTTGCACATTTCCTATAAATAGGAAAAGTTTCCAGAATAAGTTTAAAAATGTATGAAAGCACAGGTTCTGGAGCCAACCATCCTGGACGTGTGCCCTGGCGGGGTCGCTTGCTGGCTCCGTGGCCCAGGAACAGGGTCTCCTTTCCCCTCCGCGGAATGGGGCAGCGGTGCCCCAGCCCTGTGGGGTCGGGTTGAGGGTCTGGACCGCACAATTCCCTCTGGATCTGGTGAACCTGTGTCGGGCACCCGCTCTGAGGTGGGCACTGGGCTGGGGCTCCTAAATCATGAGAGGAGGAGCTGGCTGACTGCGGGCGTCCCACGTGGCCGACGCCGTGCCGGTGCTCTGGACCCTGTATGCGTGCGCTCAGTTCCCGCTTGCTGTGGTGGGGTGGGCTGCCATCACTGGCCCCATTTTGTAGAAGAGCAACTGAGGTGCCTCCCTAGAGGTGGAGTCGCTGCGTCAGGTCTCGGGAGGAGGAGCAGCCCTGATCCCCCCCGCGCGGTCCGGCTCCTGGGCCCAGCGCCGCCTCGGGACGCGGGCTGTGTGTGCAGCCCCCAGCAGGTGCTTGGTGAGCGTGGGCTCCTGCAATCGTCTTGTCTTGCAGAAGCTCCCTTTGCGGGACTGATGGTTCCGCCCCCCTCCCCATGTGCTTGTGCAAAGCCACCGTCCATCCCTCCAGTGGGAATGGAATAGGGCGGCTCCCTCTTCCCTGAGCCGCCGTGCCGCCCCAGCCAGCCTACCCCGCTCACACCAGGTCGCAGCCGGCGGCTCAGGAGTGGGTCACCTCCGCAGAGGCCCTGCCCGAGGATACGCCCCAGGGGACGCTGGGTCGTCAGGACAGGCACGGGGCATCCCAGGTCCCCCGCCGAGTCCCACCTCTTCCAGTCCCTCCCCACCACGGGCCACATGTTCATTTGACACACTAGGAGCCACACTGGCTGTGGCCCCTGCCCTGTGCAGATCTCAGCCCGTCAGTCTCTGTGTCTCTGTTGGGACCCTGTCTCTGCCTCTCCCTGTGTGTCTCTGGGTCTCTGTCTGTGCCTCTCTGTCTCCGCGTGTCTTGCACACAGTCACAAAGCCTCGCCCCGCCCCGCCTTCCATCTCTCCCGCTCCCCTCGGGGGTCTCACCAGGACCCCTCCCTCCTCAGATGGAAAGAGGAAGGCTGGGGGCTGTGTGGGCCCCCCACCTCTGTGGAGTGAAGGGGCCATCAGGTTGGGCCCTGGTTCTGTGTTCACTGGCTGGGTGGCACCATGGACACCACGGCCCCTCTTGGAGCCCTGGTGTCCTCGTCGGACATAAGTATACCCAGAGAGCGGTCCCACGGTGACATGCTTAGTGTGTACTGAGGCTTGGTCCGAGGGAGCTGTCAGGAATAACGGCTGTGAGTTGGGCACGAAAGATGGAGAAATGATGCAGATGGGTCCCCACCTGAGCTCCCAGGCAGGTGCTGGCAGCAGGTGGCTGGGACGAGGGCTGCGCGCTTCTGACTTCTCCACGTGACAGAAAGGAGAGAAGAGAGGTCAGGGGACCTGGAGAGGAAAGGACTTTGGGAGGGAACAGCGCGGCCCGATGTGTGGCCCTGGCTTGGTGCTGGGCTGCAGGGCGTTTCCCGAGCGAGGAGGGGCTGGGCCAAGGAGGGGCGGCTGCGGTCGGCCATCATGGGTGCGGATTCCCTCCGTGATGCCTGCACCCAAGGGTGCTGAGTCTGGAGAAGTGTGATGCCTCTGATGCCCAAGGAACCTGGGAAGCTCTTGAACTTGGCTCCATTCATGGTCAACTTTCTGCTGGGAAAATAAACCACGTCTCATTAAGCAGTAAATTCATCCAGGTGCCTGTTCAGGCTGATACCATCACACCTTGTCATGCTGCCAGACCTAAAATCAAGGCCACAGCTCCCGTTACTTGCAGAGTCCTAATAATTAACCTGGGAACCTCCGTCGGAGATGGGGAATGCTGGCTTTGAAACGGAGTGAGGAGCCAGAGCAGGGAGGGGGCCGTGTCAGAGCTGGAGGTCACAGAGCGCTGGTGGGGAGGTGCGCACTGTCACCTGTTGGGGATCTCAGCTCTGTGGCTCGGGGCTGCCTCCTCCCCTGCGGGTCTGGGGGCTCTCTGCTGGCCTGGCCCCGGCTCCGAGGCCTCAGGCAGTGCCCCGAGGGGGTGTGTGTAGGGGTGGGCAGGAGGGCTCAGATGCCAGCAGCCATGGTAGCGAGAGAAATGGGAGACCACAGGCTGGGGGCTCCTCGTGGGGTTGTCTGCCAGCGTATCGGTGCCCGTGTGACCTCTGTAACCTGTCACTGTCTGGCCAACAGGCGTTTATTGAGCCCCTGCTGTGAGCCAGGCGCCCCGACTGAAGGATGAGCCATACCTCTCAGTGGCTCAGGGATGTCATGATGCTTAGAATTTTGGGGGATCCTTGTGATTAAAAATCAAAGCAGTGCCAGAATTGGCTCCCACCTTGTTGATTTCGTTTAAATGTTTATTGAAATTGAATGCATTTAATACAAAAAATTCAGTGTGATAAAATTGTACACTTGGGCTATTCACAAGCTAATGATGGCATTTAAAAAGAATATACGGGGCTGGCCCTGTGGCCAAGTGGTTAAGTCCATGTGCTTGGCTTTCAGCGTCCCAGGGTTCGCTGGTTTGGATCCTGGGTGCAGACCTACACGCCGCTCATCAAGTCGTGCTGTGGTCGCATCCCACATAGAAGAACTAGAATAACCTACAACTAGGATACACAACCACGTGCTGGGGCTTTGGGGAGAAAGAAAGGAAAAAAGAAAAAAGAGGAAGATCAGCCACAGATGTTAGCTCAGGGCCAATCTTCTTCACCAAAAAGCAAAAAAAGGGAAAGAATATGAATACAGGGGGCCATAATAATAATAATAATAAAGTCAGCCAACATTCTTTGAGCACTTACTGTTTTCTAAGCACGATTATATGGGCACAGAACCCTATGAGGTAGAAACTATCATTAGCCCCATTTCCAGATGAGAAAACTGAGGCACAGAGAGGTTAAGGACCTTAGCCAAGGTCACACAGCTAGACGGGGTGCCTGTTGCCATCTGAGGGATCTGCGAAGGGGACACAGTGAACTGTGCTGGACGTAGGGCTCCTGCTCTCTGTGCTGGCAGCTCCATGTGGGGCGTTGCAGGGGATGTTATCCATCCACATCCGAGGTCCTCTGTGACCCCTGCCTCCACTCCCATGCTCGTTCCCACAAGCAGCATGAATGGGCAGATGATGGGAGGCCCCTCAGGCTTGGCCCCTGGGCCCCCAGGAGGCCCCAGAAAGTGAGGCCAGCCTCCATCCCAGCCTGTTTCTGGTTCTCTCGAGGGCCTGTGGGGTGGGTGCGGGGGGACGGCGGGACCCCTCCTGCAGGTGTTGTCCTGGGCTGCTTTCTGCTCTGTCTTGGGCTGTGCTTCTGGAGACCTTGGGATCTTGTGCTTGCAGACAGCCCGCCCATCCCCCTCTGTGCAGCGCACTGGCTTCTCCCTGCCCCCGCGATGCCTCCCAGAGCTGCCACGTGTGCCTGTGGCCCCAGCTCTTTACCCCTCCTTCCTCCGCCTCGGGCTGGGCTTAACTCCTTTGATGCCAAATCTCCACCCCCTCCCCTCTTTTCTTTTGTTCATTCATTCATTCATTCAACAAATACTTACCGTCCACCCGCCTGTATGAGCTGGGTGCTGTTTCAGATCCTCAGAACCCAGGAGAATGTTCCTGCCATCCATCCGTTGAGGGTCTAGTGTAACATATAATGTGCCCTGGGGTAGAGAGAAAAGTGAGAAAGGGCAGGGAGACGGGGGCAGGGGTGGTCAGGGAAGGCCTCGCTGAGGTGACACTGGAGCACGGGGTGGCGGGAACCCGGAGGAGGTGCGGAAGGGCCCATAGAGCTGAGTGAGCAGCGAGGGCTGGGCGTGTGGCATGTTGGAGCCAGAGGTGAAGGTGGGCGACTGACGGAGCCAGTAGGGGCCAGAGCAAGGACTCGGCCCTGGAGCGTTTCGAGACATGGTCTGCCCTGCGTCTGGCCGGTGTGGAGGAAGACACTGGGTGTGCAGGGTGGAGCTGAGAGCCACTGGGATGTCCAGGGAGAGAGGCTGGCAGCCTGGACTAGGGGAGGCCAGGGTGGAGGTGGGGAAACATGGTCTATTCTTTGTGTGTGTGTGTTTAACTGAAACTCTTTACTGAGATGATTGTAGATTCAAATGCAGTTATAAGAAACAGTACAGAGGGGCCAGCCCGGTGGCGCAGTGGTTAAGTTCGTGTGCTCCGCTTTGGCAGCCTGGGGTTCACAGGTTCAGATCCCAGGTGCAGACCTAGCACCACTCATCAAGGCATGCTGTGGCGGCATCCCACCTAAAGTGGAGGAAGATTGACACAGGTGTCAGCTCAGCGACAATCTTCCTCAAGCAAAAAGAGGAGGATTGGCAAGAGATGTTAGCTCAGGGCTAATCTTCCTCACCAAAAAAAGAAAAGAAATAATAAAGAGAGAACCCTTGTGTGCTTTGCCCAGTGTCCCCCAGTGGTAACATCTGCAAAACTGCGGTGCAGCATCACAACCAGGATGCTGACTGGATGCAGTCGTTGCTCTCGCTCAGCTCTCGCAGCCGTGGTTGTACTCATTTGTGTGTGTTTTAAGTTCTGTACGATCGTATCATTCTATACGCTTTTGTTGTGTTCAATTTCTGTCTCCACCACCACAGTCAAGACTCTGACGGTTCCAGCACCACGGGGGCCTCTCGTCTTGTCCTTCTACAGCCACCCGCACCTTTCTTCCAGTCACCCAACCCCTGGCAACCACTAATCTCTCCACTTCTAAAATTTCGCTGTTTCAGAAATGTTCTATAAATGGAATCCTACAGCGTGTAACCTTTTGGGACCGGCCTGTCGCGTGCAGCCTAACTCCCTGGGGGTCCTTCCAGGTTGCTGTGTGAACCAAGAGGCCGTCTGGATGTGCGTGCAGGGGGAGACGCGGCAGGAGATTCGAGTGTGGGGTCCAGGGCAGGAGGCGTCCCACGTGGAGCCAGCGGCATTAGCTCTGAGGCTGAATGCGATGGCCCAGGGAGGCAGAGGGGCATGCACTGATTAAGCATCTGCTGTGTACCACGTGCTATTGGAGATCCGTTGATGCGGCCGTGAGTGAGGCAGACCAGCTCCCGCAGGTGGAAGCCTGGGGTGGAAGTGGTGGGGCGCGCTCAGTGTCCCTCTTCGTCCCCTTGTCTGTCTTTGCAGCCATAGAGGGCTGGGACCCTCTTGAGGCCAACGGCCTCCCGGGGTGGAGGGTTTACACCAGAGGTTTCCAGGAGTCCTGAATACAAGGAGAAAAGAGGGAAGAGCTCCCCCTAAGACAGGGTGGAGTCCGCTCAGCAGACTGACCTGTCTTCCGAGGTGGCCTTTGTCCCTTTAGGATGTGATTTCTCTAACAAAGGGATGGGCTTGGCAGGTGGGGGAGGGCTGGGGGTGTTTCTTGCGTCCCTGCCAGGCGCGGTGACTTGGCTTGGGTGTGGAGGGGCCCTGGATCAGGCCCGGCTCCTCCCCCGTCTCCTGCCCCCCCACGCCTCCTCCCCTGCCGCCCCTCCTGGAATGCTCGCTCTTCTGCCCGGCCTGGGTCTTTCCCTCTTTTCTCCTGTTTCCTCATTTTCCCTTTCCATCCTTCCATCCCCATTTCCGCTCTCCCTCATTTTTTCGTCTTTCTTCTCGTCTGTTTCCTCTCTTTCGGAACCCCCCATCTTGCTTGCACGTTTTCTCTCTCTCTCTCTCTCATACTTTTCTCTCCCGTCCCCCTCCTGTCCCTGCCTCCCCGTCTCCTTCTCCCGTCTCATCATCTTCGTCTCTGTTTCTCCATGCTCTCTCCGTCTCTCCCTCTTTTCCTTTCTCTTGCTCTCAAGCGTTATTTCCTGGAACCTCAAAACCATCCCTTTTCACTCTCAGGGGGCCCAGACCGGGATGGCCGCAAGGCGAGTGCCCGGGGCCTCTGGGGCAGGCGAGGCCGTGGGGACAGAATCTGAGCCTGTGCTGAGGCTCCCAGGCCGCCTGGCACCTGGCGGAGCAGGACAGGCCCGGGCTGCGGCTTGTGGGCCCAGACGGAGTCTGATGACAGCGTACGTAGAGAGGAGGCTCCAGGGCCACCTGGAGGCCCAGAGCTGGGAGAGGCGGCTACTCGGCCCTGGGGACGTCTTGCTCCAGCTGGACAGGGCACGGCTTCTTACACCCGCTCATTCTGCTGGCTGCCCTTCTGCCCCGATGGCTGCTTTTGAATGGAGCACAGCTGTCCAAGTTAGGCACCCAACAAGATGCTCGACTGTCGCTGCGTTTGCTCTCTGCTTCCCAGAGCTGATTGGCGCCATTTCCACCATTTTTCTGTGGAGCCACCACCTTTGAGGCCAGCCAGCCAAAACTCCAAGGAGCCTACTGGTCATCCGCATTGGCATGAGAGATGTGCGGCTCTGAGGCAACAGCAGCCAGCGGCTGGGCCTGCACAGCTCCAGGACGCTAATCTGGAGGTGGGCCACAGACAGCGGGAATCTGGGCTGAACCGGGCCCCCCGTGGGCAGCTGGAGAGTCTCTGTGACAAGGAGGCCACCCACCTGCGCAGGCCCTGGGCGAGGCTCGCTGGTCTGTTGCTCTGGGCTGCACGAGAATCTTCTTTCCCTGCTCCACGCCACCAGAGGGTCAGTCCCGGCTCGAGCCAAATCCGTCTGCTGATGTCCCCCCAGATTGCCCCGCAGCTCTGGCCGCAACCCTTTGCCCCTGGTGTTTTCTCAGCCTGGAGTGCTGGCCCCACGCTGTCCATGGAGCTAGCCATGAGTGACCTTTCTGGGGCACGGCACAGGGGGAGAGCCCCAGCCTGGGAGCACGTACATCCTGGGACCAGCTACAGAATTTTTGGGGCCCAGTGCAAAAGGAAAAGGCAGGGCCCCTTTGTCGAAGCTTATTAAGAATTTCAAGGGCCGGCCCGGTGGCGCAGTGGTTAAGTGCACATGTTCTGCTTTGGCGGCCTGGGGTTCGTCGGTTCGGATCCCAGGTGCGGACATGGCACCACTTGGCAAGCCATGCTGTGGTAGGCGTCCCACATATAAAGTAGAGGAAGATGGGCACAGATATTAGCTCAGGGCTAGTCTTCGTCAGCAAAAAGAGGAGGACTGGCAGCAGTTAGCCCAGGGCTAATCTTCCTCAAAAAAAAAAAACAAAAGATTTCAAGACTGTGATGGCAGAGCAGTAGCCCAAGCGTGGGGCCTGCGTGACCGCACGATCGTGAGGCCGGCCCTCTCACTTGCAAGCGTCGTGCTTTGAGTGGGTTCCTAAGTCTGCGGGGTCTCAGTCTCCACATCTGTGAAATGGGATTTACCGTCAGATCCGCTGCCTCGCATTGTCGCGAGCAGTAACTGAGATGATGTGAGGTTTCACCGCTATTATTATTATTGGTGACGATATTATTTAAAAACTCGTTATCTGTGTTGTTCCCTCAGCGCTTTGCGTTTGCTGCCATGGATGCGCTTTATTTATTTTTAAAGGAGCTTTTCATTTTGGATAGTTGTAGTCTTGCAGAAAACTTGTAAAGACCATACAGAGTTCCCGACGCCCGTTACTCAGTTTCCCCCATGTTGTCATCTCACGTCACATCACTGAGGCTCAGTCGTCAAAACCAGGATGCCAGCACTGGTCCCGTGCCCTCCACTCGGCTCCAGCCTTTGTTTGGGTTTTGTTCGCTCATGTCCGTTCCTGTTCCCGGCTCCCATCCGGGGTGGTGCGCTGCATGCTTTGTTTTTAACGTGACCATGTGTCTCCAGTACTGGGTCACTGTCCGGGCCTGGGCAGGGGCTCCAGCCTTGAGCCACCCAGCGACTCCAGAACGGGCCCCTGCAGAGGCCAGGCCCGGGCCCTTCCTGTTCCACCAGTTCGAGTTCATTCGTTTTGCATTTCATGAGTGTGCCAGGTTCTGGCTGCCACTGGGCCTGTGGCCCTGAAGACTGGCTTGGTCCCCATCCCTGCAGAGCTTGCCTGGTGGGGAGACGGGTGGTAACCGAGGAAGGAGGTAAGCAGGATTCACTCCACAGTGCTGCAACGGAGGAGGGAAGGTGACACAGATGAAACTGGGGTCCCTTAGGAGGGTCTGAAGGAAGGAAGGAACCAGCACAAGAAGACCTGGTGGAAACGCCTTGAGGAGGGCAGCAGGTGCAAAGGTCCTGAGGCAGGACAGCCCCTGGTAAGGTCCAGGAGCAGAAAGAAGGCCCCGGGCTGGGGGGTTGTGAGTGATGAGAGGTGACCGACCGAGTTTAAAGAGTCAGGCTGGATCATGTGGATCTGGGGTCAAACCCCCAGCTCTAAGGGGCCAGGCAGCTGGCAGAAATGAGTGGCGTGGCTGGGGGATCACGCAGGCCAGTGCACATGTCCCCTGTGCAGGGGCGGCCACTGCTCGGCACTGGCTCATCCTCACTGCCCAGTGTGCCAGGGCTTTGGATGTTTTTAGAGAAGTTTGCAATCCATTTTTAAAAGAGAAATGGCATTTCATTAAAAAATATGAGAACGCAAACATCCACACTAACAAAAGCAAGAAAACTCAGCCCAGTGGAAGCCGAGCGGGACACGCCTGTGCTCTGGGTTTGGCCCCAGGACAGCCCATTGGTGACCTCGGGGGCAGGACCCGAGACCATGGTGAGGAGCGGGGTTTTATTCCAACCACCACTGGGTGCTCCCTGGCGGATCCGGTCTGTTGTTAGGACAGGCCCTCAGGCTGCGGGGCGGAGAATGGCGGAGGCTAGCGAGCAGGCTGGGAGGTGGCACGGAGGCGTGGCGGTGGCCATGGGCGAGGGATTTGGGAAGAGTTAGAGGGGATGGAGGAGGGGTCGGGTGTGGGGAGGAGTCCAGGTGCATCCCAGGTTCCGATTCGGGCGAACTCGCTTGACAGAGGTGCTGGTTAGCGGGCAGGCCTGCAGGGCGTCACTAAGCCACCGAAAGCCTGAGGTCCCTCCTCTGTAGGACCTTGTGGCACCTGTGTGGATTTGGGTGTCTGGAACGCAGCCGGGGCTCAGTTACAAATATGCGTATAAGTAGACGGTCATCAGACAGTTAAAGTCGGTGGCCCTGTGAGGAGGGCAGCCACCCCGCCAGAGGGTTGGAGGGGTCAGACTCTGGGTCAGGAGCCAGAGCGCCAGAGAGACAGGGGCTGCCCACTCTGGGAGCCCCCAGCCCTGTTCCTCTGTCCCCAGGACCTCAGCAGCCTCCTGCTGCCACCGGCCACTGTGGTTACCGGGCTGGCGAGTCTGAAGCCAGTGGCCGGGCTGGGCCGGGGTCCCATGGGGAGGGTGGCCGCTCTCCTGCAGGCACCGTGAGGCTGGCCAGCCCAGCGCTGCGGGCACGACTGGACATGCAGGGGCTCACTCACAGCTGTCAGAGTGTGCTGGAAGACAGGGGCCCTGAAGCAGACACAGACACTGCAGGCCGGACAGCCAGGCATGGCCCGAGGTGCAGAAAGCCCTGAGACCGAGGGGAAGGTGGTGCGGGCTGGCCGGGTGGGGGCCACGCTGAAGGCTCAGAAGAGCCCTGCTAGAGTCCCAGTTCAGCCTCTGAGAGCCCTGCGGCCCTGGGCATGGGACTTGCCCTCCCCTCTCCGAGCCCACTTTTTCCCCTACAAAGCCGGCCCCCATAGCACCTGCCTCGCCGTCTCTTGGGGGCGCTGGAGCAGAGCGTGGGTGCGGGGCAGCCCTGCCGGTCGGGGCGGTGGCACCAGGCCGGCAGTTCCCTCCCTGTGGGGCCCAGGGCCCAGGACTGGAAGCAAAGCCTTCTCCAGCCGGCTCCCCTTGGCCCCACTGAGTCCTGCCTGAGCACTGTGACGTGAGCCTGGAGCCACTGCCAGCTCCAATGCCCACAGGGCTCGGCGGGTCCTGCGGACGAGTGAGTCAGGCCGGGCGGGGACAGCGGTAAACGGGACAGCACATGCCCTGTCTGGAGGGGCCAGCTCACGGCTCCCCGAGGGAATGTGGGCCCAGGGCGGCCAGATCGCTCCATTGTTCAAGAGCAATAGGAACTCGATATTTGTTTGAAACATCCCAGTTCTCTCCTGTTGGCAGCTAACTCGTTTTTAAATTTGAGCCAAACCAGTCACGTCTGCGAGCCAGATGCGAACCAAAGGCCACCAGTTTGTCATTTCTGAGTAGGCTGGAAGGGGGGACTCCCGAGGGTCCCACGGTTGGAAAGCAGATGCTGATGGGACGTCCTGGGTCCTGGCTGTGAGGTCCTCTCTCAGCCCCACTCAGCCCCGGGCCGCCTGTGTCCTGGCTCGGTGCTGGGCCAGCAGATCCCGGAGCAGCGCGGGCCTGGGTTCCAGTTCAGCCTGCGATTCCCGGTTGGGCAATCTTGGGCCAGTGCCTGTCTGAGCCTCAGTTTCTTCTTCTGCAAAATGGGATTGAGGACACCTGCCTTTCCCAGCGGCTGTGAGGATGAAGGGACCGTGACCCCACAGGGCCATCATGGACGGGCACTCAGGAGCACTCAGGCTCAGTCACTGTGGTTGAAGTCCGAGAGACCAGGGCTTGGTCCGTGCGGACAGACAGCTGTTCTTCTGTCTGTTTGCTTTTTTCCCCCTAAATACACTTTTGAATTTTGGAATTACAGACAAGTTGCTGTGATAATACGGAGAGTGCTTGTATCCCCCTCACCCAGTGTCCCCTGCTGCTAACATCTCATTTTCCTGTGGGACGTTGTCCCAGCAAAGGGACCAGCATTGATACCTTGCTACTAACTAAACACAGTTTATTCGGATTTCATTAGTTTTCCCCTAATGTCCTTTTCTGTCCCTGGGTCGCATCCAAGATAGCAACCATGTTAGATTCAGCCGTCGTGTCTCCTCAGCCGCCTCTGGCCCATGGCAGCTTCTCAGTCTCACCTTGTTTGGATGCCCTTGACGGTTCTGAGGAGCCTTGTTAGGTGTTTTGTCCACTGTCCCTCAGTCAGGGCTGGTCAGATGCTTTTCTCGTGGTCAGAGGGCGTGATGGCTTTGGGGAGGAAGGCCACAGAGCTGAAGTGCCCTTCTCGCCACCTCAGAGCCAGGGCACATGCTGTCGACAGGGTGCACCGCTGGTGACGTTCACCTGGACCACCTGGCCCAGGTCGCGTGTCCAGGTTTCTCCACGGGGCAGTTGCTGTCCCCACCACCACACTCTGCCTCGGAGGCAGCTCGCCGAGCGCAGTCCCCACTCAGGGGAGGGCAGTCCATCCAGCAACGATTGGGATCCTTCTGAGATCTGTGTCTTCTCCCATGTCTGCTTGCTTCTCTATCGAGCGGTTTCCACCATTTTTGGAGACCATTCCATTTCATTGTCTAAACAACTGGGTTTGAGTCCCCGCTCTATACCCATGTACCACCTGTGTGACCTTGGCAACTGGCTGTGAACTAGAGTGAGGATGGGGATAGCGGCAGCACAGTCAGTCAGGCCGTGTTCAGTGCACAACAGAAACCTGACTAAAGGGATTTAACCAAATAGAGTTTGTGTTTTTCCTCATGTGACAGGAAGTCCTGAGGTGGCCAGTTGAGCTAATGGGGCTTCTCAAGGAAGTTATTAGGGACCCAGGCTTCTCCTGGCTGCCGCTCTGCCATCCTTAGCATGTGGCTTTTGTCCTCATGGTCCCAAGGTGGCTGTAGTACCTCCAGCATCATTGCTGTGCTCCAGGCCCATTGTGAAGTTGATGGTATTATCTCCATCTACAGATAAAAGTGAGGCTCAAGAGGATGAGAAAGCCCTCCCTTGAAGGAATGTTGCGAAGGTTAGAGACAATGTATGTGACCTGGGGCACAATAGGCGTAGTTGTTGTTTTCCCAGTGGGCTGGAGGTGCCTGGTGACCTGGGGGCTGAGGGTGGGCCCCTCGGTACTTGAGCTCCCACACACGGTCAGTCCAGGGCCTCAGCCTCCTCGACCAGGCTCTGGGGCTGACCTTGTTGACCCTGAGAACCCAGTCCAGGAGTGGGACCGCTGTGTGGCCTGCCCATTTTGTGGGGGAGGATGCTGGGTGAGCCAGGACAGGCTGGGGCTGCAGTGATGGCCAGAGAGCAGCCGACCAAATCACAGTTGGGCCTGGGCACGGTCAGCAAGGCGAGCCTGGCCCTGAGTCCTGTGGCCATGTCTGGTGACATTACTCAGTGCCCCCTTGTACGGGGGACACAGGGAAGGGTTTGTTGTTGCTGTTCTATTTAGGAAACAGAGTTAATCCAGGGGCAAACTATGGCCGGCCACCTTCTTTGTACGTAAAGCTTTATTGGCACAGCCACTCCGTTAGTTTCTGTATCGCCTGTGGCTGCCTTTGTGCTACCAGGGCAGAGTCGAGTCCTTGTGACAGAGACCACGTGGCTCACAAAGCCTAAAATACTTACTGTCTGGCCCCTTGCAGAACAAGTTTGCTTCAGAAGAGAGACCCTGAGCTCAGGCTGGGCCCCGAGGTGTCACCTTGTCACATGCTGCGCCAGCCATTTGGGGTCTGTCAGAAAAGGAGCTGCTTGCTGGAGCAGGTGCCGGGGGCCGACTGGGAGGCATCTGCCCAGAGCAGCAGGTCACGGCAACAGTGAGGTGGCCAGGAGGGGCCTGGGGCCACAGGAGAGTGCCCGCTGTTCCTCAGCTCAGCCACCAGGGGCCACGAGGGGCTGTGGGCCCAGAGCTTCCAGATCATCTGATTTTCCAAGAGAAGCTGGCAGTCTGGTTTTCATGAGAAACCTCCTGATTTTTTACGTGTTTGCAATTAGTTCCATTTAAAAAAAATCGTGAAGCAGACCCCAGCACGCATGCGTCCGGTATGTGGGCTGTGCGTTTAGGAGCTCGGGTGTCCTGGGTGGAAGTGAGGAAGATGTGGGCGTGTGGGTAGGCCTGGGAGAGCACACCAGGCCCTGCGCCCCAGAGGCTGCTCCTCCAGAGGATGGGCAGGCACACCCTGGGCTGTGGGGGACGAAGGGGGACGTGGGAGGGAGGGGCATGGCAGAGCCCTGGACCTGCGGTGTCAGGTTTCTGAGTCTCCCATCCTATCGCGGCTCGTGGAACATTCTGGCCTGCAGGCTGGGGGCAGGGGAGCGAGAGCCAGAGTTGGACCCTTCTTGCTTACCTGGCCGCCCCAAGAGGGGCACCCTGGTACCAGCTGCAGGGCAAGGGGTGGGAGGGGGAGCTCTCTGAGGCCCTTCTGAGGCTCTCAAGGGTTTGAGTTTGCTGCAGGAATCCAGGATGAGGCAGGGGCCCCAGGGGTGATGGGCATGGGCCCAGCTTGGTGCCGGCACATCCTGGCTCCTGCCAAGAGGGACGACCCCTCTCGTTGCAGGTCTCCCTGAGAATCCAAGAGAAAATGGGCACGAAGGGCTGGCTTTCTGGCATCCTGGTGTGCCTGAGATTGGGGCCTGGCCTCCGGGGTGTGGTCCTCCCCACCCGACAGCCTCTGGGGCGGCTCACACGCCAGCCCTCACCTGCTGATTCCAGCCACTGCTTTCCAAGCGCTCCTCCACCTTGGTGGGCTTATTATTTGTTTTAGGCAGAATTCTTGGTTGCAAGTGACAGCAACCCAGGTCACCGTGGCTTAAGCAAAGAGAATCCACGGCTCATGGACTGGAGAAGTCCCAGAGTCATGCTGACCTCAGGCAAAACTGGACTCAGGCGCTCAGATGATACCGTCAGGACTGTGTGGCTCCATCCCCAATTCCACCTTCTTGTGTTGGCTTCATTCCCAGCAGGCCCCCCAGTGTCGTGGCAGAAGTGGCCCTCAGGCGCGTGGCCTATCCTCACGGGAACCTGGGGGGTGAGGAGAGCATCTTTGTCCCAGTAGCAAGCGTCCCAAGGCTGTTTCTCATGGGCCCAGCTCGGGTCACCTGCTCAGCTGTGGAGCAGTCACCGCTCGGTGGGTCAGGCCGCCTTCAGCTGTGGGGGGTGGGGAGAGCAGCGTGAATGGGGAGCAGGCACAGTGATCCTGTGGGAAAACCAGGATGCCAGTACCAGAGTGGAAAGTGGAGGCTGGACAGGCCAAAACAGCACATGCCCACCCCAGGCCCACCTGCTCTCCAGGAGCAGCGTTTTGGGCTGAAGAGGCCACATTCGCAGCCCCCTGGCTCCTCACAGGCCGCCCTTCCTGGCCACTGACCCCTTCTCCACGTGCTCCGAGCTGTCATCAGGGGCTCCGTCCAGGGCCGAAATGGAGCTACACCCGCCTCTGCAGGCTTCCTTCCCATCTTCCAGGCTGGGGGCCCTTTTGAAAAGGGCGGGCAAGTTGGTTCGGAAAGGGTTGTTCTCGTGCCCCCCATGGGTTCCTAGCGAGCGAGCGCACACGCAGCAGCTCTAACAATCCACGGGGCCGCCTGGCGGGGCGCTGACGGAGGGCTCCCCTCTCCCCACGTCGCCCATTCGGGAAGACCTCCCTCTGCATCCCAGGCAAGACGCGCTGTTCCTTGCGCCAGTGCTCGCTGGAACCACAGCTGCGATTCTGTCCAGAGCTGCTAGGCTCTCTTACGACAACTCTTCACAGTCATATCGGTTTTCCTCCCTTTTTGGAGAGTGTCCCCTCGAGGGGAGGGGCAGAAGTGTCCCCGTTGGTAGAACCGTTTCAAAAAAAACAGGGTCGGGATGAGGCCCAGCAGCTCCAGGAGAGGCCGCGCGGCTGGGCTGGGACACTGGCTCTGGCCTGGCCTGGCCACTGACCCTCGGGGCCCCTAAGGGCTCGCGTGGGTCCCGAGGATCAGGAGAAGAAGGGACCTGTCTTCAGGATCACAAAATGCTCTTTGGCCCCCAAGCCACATGTCGGGATGAGGGAGTTGGTCTTTGAACTGTCATTATTCACTTGAATGTTGTGTTTTCTAGATGTTACAGTGGCCAATTCTCAGGAGGAACTGGGTAAAGATTCCAGAACGATGGGTTATCCACAGATCGCCTCCCTCAGGCTGTGAGATGTATCTTATGGCTCGTTTCCCAGTTGTGTTCTGGTCGTGGTGCTACCAGAGGAGTTGGGTCTGATCCGCAGGGGCGGGTGGCAGCCCGGGAAGGTGCAGGGGGAAGGGGGCAGGCAGGCTAGGCCCTGTGTCCAGTATCCCCCTAGCAGGCTGAGCCAACGGGGCTGACCGTGGGTGACCGGGCGGGGTGTCCTGTGTGCCCTTTTATGAGGCTGGCCTTTGGCCAAGGTGAGTTGCTCATCCTGGTATTCCAGATGTGGGGTGGTGACACAGGCAGGTACGTGGCCCCCAGACACCTGAGCGTGTCCTGCCTCATTTGAAATCCTCTGATGGTTTCCTTCTGCAGCAGAGACAGCTCGGTGTGGGGGCCAGTGCAAGAATGTGGGGCACAGATGCTGGAATCCATCCACTCCTGCCCTGAACCCAGCCCCTCCCCAACGGGGACACCGCACAGCCCCCTCCCCCGCCAGGATGCCGCAGCATGGCCCCCTCGCCCGCCGGGACACTACACAGCCTCCTCTCTTCCCTCTCCAGTCTGTCTATTCTGCTCCAACACATATCTACTTTTACACACACTCCCCCCCCCCCCTCCCTTCTTCGCTCTCTCTCTCTGTCTCTCGCCCTCGCTCTCACTCACTGGCTTCAATGGCCCCCTTTCTCCTGGGATGAAGTTCTTCGCACGGCCTCCCAGAGCTCGTGCGATCTGGCCCCGGCTTTGGGCTTTGTCCTTGCCCGCACTCACCTGCCCGACTCTAGACTGAGGTGCTTCAGTGCCCACCAGCCACACGCCCTGTGCACCTGCCGTTCTGCAGCCTGGAACCCCGCCCTCCTGCTGGTTGAGTCCCAGTGGGCTCGGTCTCCGCAGGCCTCGTGACCCCTCCAGCAGGAGTGGGGCCCCTTCAGTTCCACAGGCCTCTGGGCCTCCCCACCGTTGGCCTCGTCACGTGGCAGTGCTGTTCCTATTGGTCCCTTTGTCTCCCCTGCCAGACGGCGAGTCCTGTGATGGCTGGGACTGCCCTCTTGTTCGCAGCGGCCCCTCAGTGCACAGAACGGGGCCTGGCCAGGCACGGGGGCTCAGTGAGGTCAGGGGGTGAGTGGACGGGTGCTTGGAGGCTGTGGGACGTGGCTGAGCTTTTATTCCCCCACTTCATCCCACAATGGGAATGAAGGTCCCCACGTGGCCGTGGTGGGTAAGGACGCACGCGGCACAGGGCGGTGCTCGCGGAGGGGCTGGGCCTCAGGGGAGCTGATACCCACGGGCTTGAGCACCATCCTTGCCCTGCCGCCTGCGTCTCTGGTCCTAGGCTGGGTCAGAGCTGGGTCTCAGATGGGGCAGGGGGCGGTGGGAGGGCGCAGAGGCAGCCAGGAGATGGGACAGTCAAGGGAGCTGTGGGGGGAGGGGGAGGGAGTGGGAGGGACCCAGGTGGAGGCCTCCTCCCTCTGCTCCCCTGAGCCCCACATGCCTGTCCATCCCCTGCTGGGCCCCCAGGGGCAGCAGCCCCACAGCCTTGCAGACCTGCGTCCTCCCCTGGGACACGGTTACTGGGATCAGCCCTGGTTCTACATGAGAATCACCTGGAGCTTTCAAATACCCCGACGCGCAGACCACACCCCAGAGCGGTGACATCAGACTCAGGATGGGGGGGTGCGGAAGCATTTCCTAACTTTCTAGGAGGTTCCATGTGCAGCCACGTTGGAGGTAGTCCTCTGTAGAGTTGGTTTTCCTCGAGCTGTGCATATAACTCAGAGGGTCCCACCAGCTAGAGCTTGGGGAGGGTAGCTTGATGGAAAATGTCCCCGTTCCCAACCACCTCGCACCAAAAATCCACACCAGAAATAAGTGCTTCTTAAAATGGTTCGATATTTTGAAAAAGTAATGCATGCATATGGTACAAACTTCAGGCAGTGCAGATGGGCACACGGTGACAGAACAATCAGGCCAGCTCCTGGGATCCCCGCAGAGCTGTCTGCGTGCACACGCATGCGGCGTGAGGGCCCCCTGCCCTCGCATGTGGTACCTCGCCTGCTCGGTCCGCTGTCGGTACCTGGCTCCGCCTGTTCTCACACCTGCAGGGTGCTGCACTGTGCACGTGGACCAGCACCGATGGCCTAACCCCTTTGTGGTGGGCTGGCTTTGGTCACCGCAGGCAGTGCTGCCAAAGAACCACGGAATCTTGGGTCACATGTGTGCCTCTCTGCAGAACAAATTCCTGCAGCTGGAATTCTTGGGTCACGGAGCAGGTGGATTCACATGGCTGACGGAGCACCTCGTTTTCTGTCATTCCAGAAGCCGTCTGCACCAGTGCCGGCGTTCGAGCTGCCTGCGTTGTACAGGACTGAGGACTATTTTCCGGTGGACGCTGGGGAGGCCGCGCTCCAGGCCCCCCGCTGCCCTCGGCGTCTGTGAGCTCTGCGGTCCCGCCCTGAGGGACGTCGGGACGTGAGACTGTGTACGGAGCAGCTGGGCTTTTTTCTTTCTTTGTTGTTGTTGATTTGTTTTCTGAACCTCCTCCCCTGCTTCACGTGAGACCACAGGGTTTGGAGAAGCAGCTGGAACCGCGTGTGGCCATGCCTCAGGCGGGAGCAGGAGAAGTCCCTGCCAGCATTGGGGCCGCCTGGTGCTCCAGGATGAGGCGCTCGGGTCGGACGCGCCGCAGCTGACGGACGGATGGCCAGGACCTCCTCTCTGTGAGGGGCTTTGCACGGAATCCTGGGGGCTTGCTAGGTGCCACCGGGCTGCGTAGCTCCAGGTCCGTCTGTGTTGGTTGGTCTGTCTACGAACCCCAGTGCCCACGGGCCTGTGAATCATCTCAATAAAGGTGTCGAGTTCACGTGTGGTCTGGGTGTACATGTCTTCTCGAAGCCTGATCCTTGAATCTGCTCATGGTAAAGCCCTCACCTCAGAGGAGGGGCGGCTCTGGCCTGTACATTCCCAGCAAGAACAGAGAGCGCGTGAGGATTCCGGGGTCTTCACGGGTGGGTTTGCCTTCGATTCTTCTTGTGCAGATGAGTTTCCTGCTATTGTCCTGAAATTCCTCATTTTGGTGATGGATGTTTCTCCTTTTTCTGCGATTCCTCAGAGAGCCAAGAAAACACACACACAACCGGGCTGCAGACCTGGGTTAGAATTTCAAGGAAATCTAACATCATGGATCAGGAGAGACCGCAGTAGAAGCAAGGAAAAAGTGGAATCTTGCCAATTTTAAGACAATTTTTGAATTAAAAGATGTAGGTAGACCCCTTGTTTCAAGAAGTGCCAGCATTTTTCCATGGAGATAAATTCTTAAACTTTTATAATGTCTTTTTTTTAATAAAATCTCATACATTATTTTAAATTATTGAAGTGTAACTTACATACAGAAAGGTATGTAAGTGTATTTTTATAAAATCTTATAATTTTAAATTATTGAAGTGTAACTTACATACAGAAAGGTGCACCTAAGTGTGCAATTCACTGAATTTCACAAACTGAACCCTAATCGTGAAATAAGCACCACTGGCACCCAGAATCCCCTCTGCTTCCTCCCAGTCAGTGCCTGACAACCCCCGCCCCCCGACCCCACACTCACACCGTCCTGACATGCAGCCACCAGTGTAGACAGGTTGTTGGCCTCTGCACCTCGTGTGCCTGGAGGCGAGTGGAGGGCACACACAGGACGTCCTCGTTTGTGCCTTGCTCCTCGGCTGGCGCTGCGCCTGGGGGGGCGTCCCTGTCGCTGTGCGCTGCAGATCATTCGTCCCCTGGGTGTGTCTACTGATTGGGACTGTTTTGAATGAAGGAAGCGTAGACACCCACTGCGCCCGTCTGCTCAGAGAGAGCACAGGTTCGATGGAAAGTTAATTTTTCAGACAAGCAGCGAGGACAGCAATTTCCGGAAGGCCGAGTACACGCTGAATGTGGGAGACGCGCAGGCTGCTTTCTCCTTCCAAGGCCTGGACCGGGGGCCAGGGAGAGGAGAGAGGGAATGTCATGTGATCAAGCCGCAGCAACTTAAGTGTTCTCAAATAGAGACCCCGAGGATGGTGCCGAGCGTTTATAGGCTCTGAAGTCAGCCCGCCTGGGTGGCACCGTCGCCTCCTGCACGTTTCAGTGGTGTGAGCGTGGGCTCGTTGCTTACCCTCTCTGAGCCCAGCCTCCTCCTCAGCAAGATGCAGAGAGTAATGGCACCTGCCTGTTGGGTTGTGAGGATGAAACGAGATGACCTGTGTGAGCGCTTGGCTCAGGGCCTGGCAACGGGCACGTGGTAATGGGTGGCTGTGTACGGTGACTGGGCTGGGGGGGTGGCGGAAAGGCTGAGCCCCTTTCTGCTGCATTTCTCAGATGACCAGTGGCATCCAAGAGCCTGAGCAGCGAGCGACTTAGGGGCTGCCCTTAAATGTCAGAGTCAGAACAAGTCACACAAGAGTGAGAGCTGCCAAGAGGCCAACTGGCTTTCTCTGGGGTTTGCTGTCCTTGGGTTCTTTTAGGGACCCCCCCCCCATCCCCACCCCGAGTCAGTGAGGAGGGGTGAGGTTCATGGGGAAGGTGATGAATGAAGTGGAAGGGGCCATTCCAAGTGTCCTGGGAGTTGCAGAGCCAAACGATGAGGTTTTAGGGACACTTGGAGACACCTGGGGGAGGGAAGGCCGGGACCCAGAGCCTGCCAGGGATTCCGGCGCCAGTCCGTGTGTGAGTGACCTGATAGGCGTCCCCTTTAACAAGGGTCTGACGCCGCCCCTGTGAGGGATGAAGGCCTGACTGTGGACCTGAGTGGGCCCCACAGCCCGATGCAGGGGTCACTTTGCAGCCTAGGAAAGGGTGAACTTTTTCTTTCTTTTGTGGCTGTTGTTGGACAGGGACCCAGGAGAAAGGCCACTGCCAATTTTGCTAGAGTAAGGCTCTCTGTCAACCTGCTCCCAATGTCCCTAGTGCACGTGAACTTCGTGTCTGTTGAAGCGAAAGTTTTCGAGACCGTGGCCCACGGGTGGGCAGAAATGTGTGGTTTGCCCGGCACTGTTTTAAAATGTTTTCATGTTGAGACAACTGGGTAACCATCTGGAAAAAATAAAGGGAGCTGCAGACCTCGCTCCGTACGCCAGGAACAGTTCCAAAATTCCACACGGATTAAGGAGGAGTTAAACGTATAAAATGAATTTATAGAAGGAGGCAGAAACATTGGAGAATCATACAAAATGCAGAAAGCCGTAAAAGATAGATACATCTAACGATATATAAACAAGTAAATCCTCTGCATGGCAAAAACAAACAGAAAACCTCAACCAAAAAAAAAAAAAAATCAAGACAAAACAACAAAATCTTAAGCAAATTAAAAAGACAAATGACCAAAAAGACAAGTGACAAACTGGGAAAATACAGTCACAGCTCCTATTACAAAGGGATAACCTCCCCAATGTATAAACGGCTCCTACAAATAAGGAAGAGAAAAGCATAGAAAAATGGGCAAAGGATATGAACAGGCATTTCACAGAAAAGAAAATGCAAAAGACGCCTGAAACATATGAAAAGGGGCTCAGCCTGCCTAGACCAGTAAGTATGAGAGAATATTGAAATTACTCAGTTTTCACTCATCAGGCTAGCAAAAATGAAAATCTTGGAGGACGCCGTTGGTGAAATTTGGGAGGCACACGCCTTCTCCTCGGTTGATGGTGGGACACCATTCTCACCGAGGTCCGTGGGCAGGCCCTGTTAGAAGCAGACACGTATCTACCCTTGGACCCAGTAATGCCACCCCTAGGAATCTAGCCTCCCCATGTACACAGACGAGAGAAATAATAAATGCAAGAGGGTATGCAGCACTCACTGAAACGCAGAAGGTTGGAAAGAACCTAAGTGTCCATCAGTATGGCTTTATTGGTTCAGTTGTAAAATGTCCATATGATGGAATTCTATGAAGTTTCAAAAATGGATTAGGAGTTCTTTATGAACTGGTATAAAAATATCACCAAGCTATGAAAGCCAAAGGGCAGAAAAATATATGATATGCCACCATCTGTGTGAAAAAGAAAGGCATTAAAATTCTCTGGAAAGATAAGTAAAAATTTGAGAATAGTGACTATCTGGAGTGAGAAGTGGACTTTTCCCACTTTTTACTTTTTTCATACTTTCTGATATTTTGGTGTTTACCTATTCAAAAAATAAATTCAATTAAAATCAGTTGTCAGTAATTAAAAATTAGAAGAGTCCATGCAAAGAACTGCATTTCCAGTTTCTTTTCAAAAACTGGAATAGCTGGCCATTCTGGGCTCACATTCGTGGGAGGCCACAATGAGCTAAAGCTGAGTTGCTTTAGAGGGGGCCGTGCTCTCCAGGTTTCTCTTGTATCCAAATTATTTCACTAATTTATTTTGCCTGCCTGGCCCCAGGGGCATTTGTATTTGAGACCATTGGAACCGGAGGCCCTTAGACTCTGGAGAATCTACTCGAAGGATATGGGGCATGTGAAGAAATGCAGCCGGTGGAGGATGCAGCTGCGTGGTTATTGAAGTTCAAGCAGCCAGCACACTGGCGACTATCTCTGTGCCTCAACTCCAAATTCCCTGGGGACATGGGTTGGGGTCTCACTATAGAATATGTGTTTTCCATGGCTTTCCTTTTGAGGGTGACTGATACCAAGTCAAAGACATCATAAGAAAACTACAGACCAATATCTCTCATGAATGTAGATGCAAAAGGCCTCAACAAAATATTAGCAGACTGAATCCATCAACATAAAAAAAGGATTACATGGGGCCGGCCTGATGGCACAGCAGTTAAGTGCACACATTCTACTTCGGTGGCCTGGGGTTCGCCGGTTCAGATCTGGGTGCGGACATGGCACCGCTCATCAAGCCATGCTGTGGTGGGCATCCCACATATAAAGTAGAGGAAGATGGGCACGGATGTTAGCTCAGGGCCAGTCTTCCTCAGCAAAAAGAGGAGGATTGGCAACAGTTAGCTCAGGGCTAATCTTCCTCAAAAAAAAAGAATTACAGACCATGAACAAGTGAGATTTCTCCTAGGAATGCAAGGTTGGTTCAACATCTGAAAATCAATGTAACACACTATTAATAAAGGACAAAAACCACACAACTGTCTCAGTAGATGCAGAAAAAAGCATGTGACAAAATCCAACATCCATTCATGATCAAAGCTCTCCTTGGGGTAGAAAAGGGAATTCTCAGAGAGGAGGGTTAGAGGCCAGGCGGACACTGCAAAGGAGTCTACTTACAGGGATTAACGGCTCTTGAGATGGTCCAGGCAGCTGGAGACATCAAGGCATTTTCCTCCCCACCTTAAAGCAAAATCCCACTTTGTCTTATGGTCAAGAGCACAACCATCCCTGGGTTTGGAAGAATTCGAAGCAATTCTGACTCTGGGCAGCTGTCACAGAATTTCCTTAGTAAGTCCTGTGGGTTCGCTGTGGATTCAAAAGCAGCATCATCCTTCTCATAATCCTCAGCTGGACGCATTTCCGGCTTGCAAGCAGCTGGGTCTAAGGCCCGCCTCTGCCTTCTTTGCTGGCACTTCTGGCGAGGGTGCTTCGGTGGCTACACATGGTGCTGAGTTTGAGGAAGGAGTTAAGACAGGACTGCAGCAGACAAATGTGTTTGGTCAGGATACATGTGTCCCCTGAAGAACGAAACCGGCCAAGCCTGACTGCTGGAGGTCAGCCCCTGCAACCGGAAGGGCTTTCTCCTTGGGTCTTCCAGGGAGCTGCTCCGTTATAACTGTAACATTCAGCATTTCCTCAGCACTGCTCTTGCGGGGGAGCCAGGCCCGAGCCACAGGAGAGGGAGGAGACCTGGAGGAGCCCCCCCAAAGAACAAGGTTTGTGCTTTTCTTCTGCTGGCATATCCAAGAGCTGAGTGTGGCTGCAGTGGCAACTCCACCCAGGGAATAAGGGTCAGCCGTTTAGGCCCATGGTCTAATTGTCTCTGGTGAACCGAGGAGAGACAGGGCATCAGCTTGCACGTGTGAAATTGTTTTCTATAAACAGGCTGCATCTCTGAGTGTAGAGATGGGGGTTCTTAGGCTGTCCAGCAGGTGTTTGTTGAATGGGGTGGGGATGGAACAAATGGTCTTACACAGGAAACCACTGGGGGCAAACAGATCAATCAGCGTAAGGCTCACGCTGTAGCCCATATTCACTTGTGTGTCTTTAAAACAGTGGCTCTCAGTCTTGGCCGCACATTGGAATCATCTGGGCACCCCCAGACCATTGCATCAGCATCGCTGGGTTTTAAAGCTCCCCATGTGATTTTCACACGCAGCTGGGGCTGGGGAATCAGTGCTTTCAAAGAACAGCAGGCAAGAGATTTTCAAGGAGGATTTGCTGCCTCTTCTCAGTCGTAGCAACTGCACGCTTCTTGTTTTACAAGCTGCAAGAGGCTTCATTCGGAGTGCTGTGGCCTCAACATGCGCCTCCCACCTCCCTGAGTGTGCTGTGCAGTTGGGTTTGAGTTGGTTTCTGGTTTGGGTTGAACTGATTCCGCCCCAGGGCCAGAGATGGGTGCTGACTGATCTCAGGCAATTGAGGCAATCCTAGCTCACAGGGACTCACAGAGGTAGCTCTGGCCTGAGCCCACCGGCCACAGACACTGGTTCTGGAATGGTCCAACTGGGTCTGAGTCCAGGACTCTTGCTCAGTAGTGAGGGAGGGCAACCCTCTGGCAGGGAAGTGAGTGGGGAGCACCCTGTGAAGTCAGACAGTCCGTGCGCATCACTGACTACCTGACTCTCCTTACCCGGCTCAGACTCCCTTTTTATGAAATAGGACTCTCACTGGAAGGTCACAGGAACTCCAGCTCAGACTGCGCCTCAGAAAGGGGCCACACAGGTAACCAGCTGGGGTGTCCCCAACTCCTGATTTTCCTTTTTAATAGACAGAATAAGTTTCAGGCTCACAGCCCTCAGCAAGCAATAATAGGTGGCAGAAATTTCGTATAATGTTTTATGGATGCTTTCAGTAACGGCAAATTAGGCTGGTGGTTCTTTTTCAGAGACATAGTTTTTCTTTTTAAAAAGGGGAGTTGAGACATACTAAGTACACAAAGCAGTCGTTAGGCAGATGTGGCAAAAATGAAGATGGCAGCAAGGTGCAGGAGTGTAGTTTGAGAAATGCTGTGCTAGGGAGAGTGTGATGTGTTAGTTTAGCGACTGGCTCACGTGTCTGCATTCCTCGCAGGGAGCCTGTCCTGCGAGGCTAGTCTTCAGCCAGGATCGAGGCTGCCCGCGCAGTGCGGTTGGGAATTCCAGTGGTTGTGGACTCAGATATCCTGGGTCCGAGCTGGCATGTCCTCTCTGCCAGCTGGGCTCTTGGCACAAGTTAGTTTCTCTGAACTTTCAAGTCCTGAAACCTGAAACCTGGAGCTAATACTCCCTTTACTGGACTTTTTTTTTTTTGTGGGGGGTGGGGAGGGTGTTGGGGGACTGGGGCAGAACTGTTTCGAGGACTCAAATTATCCTGGAATCTAGTGCCCTTCAACTCGTCCCAGCAACACTCCCATGATGTTCAGAAAGTACCTGTGGAGTAACAATGTGCTCAGGATGTGCGCTGAGCTCCGGGCGCTTTTAGGAAGTGTCACACTCCTAGGATAGAGGTAGTCACACCCCTGGCCTGGAGGTCCCCTCCTTGGAGGACCGGACTCTGTGCCTGAGCCTTTCGCTCTTCCCAGGAAAGCCCATGTAGCTGTGCTGGAGATGCAGTCACAGGCAAGTCAGGCAGCCGTCTCCAAGGCAGAGTCTATTTCCCAGACTCCCAGATGGCTGCTGCACGTAACAGCTGTCACATCCTGCTCCCGTCTAGATGGCAGCGGGCACGGCGCTTACATCGAGTACGCTGGAAAAGCCCATCTCTTTCTAGCTGCTTGCTTTACCAGTTTCCAAAAGGTGAACAATTTGCTTATTAGGACATCCATTTCGCTTCACTTGGTAGTAAGACATAAGAAAGGTACAGCAAGATTTTTATTACAAGAGCCAGTTTAGGTTAAACGGTCTCACACCCAAGTCCTGATGGTGTGTGTGTGGCGGGGGTTGGTTTGTTTCACAGACGCTCTAACACTGTACGCTGCAACACACACCTGCAACAACTGTACATAGTACGAAGACCCACCCCTTCACCCACCCACAGAGCACGTCCCGGAAATGACTATGCACCTTCCTCCCCTGCCTTTTAGTTGAAGCACTTTAAAATCTTAAGGATTTTCAGGGTGTGCAGCTTTCACCTCACATGCTGATTTCTTAACACAATCCCCACCTAAGTTGCAATCCCACTAGATTCAAAGTATAGTGCACGTTGCAGTTAATTATTTAAAGTGGAGTTAAGTTGATGGGAAGTAATAGGAAGCAAAGAATTAGCAAATAACCCTCCTTTGGTGTCAGTTTGGATCCCTTTTCAAGCTAACCTTCCAGTAGCAGTCGGTAGAAGTTTTTATTTTCTAACTTGACTCACTGTCAAGTTTCTCTCAGCTGAGTATTTCTAGCCCACCTCGCGGCGGCCAAGTGCTCTGTTGGAATGCCGCTCGGGAGCGGCAGGAGCAGCTTCTTCCCATTTCAGTCTTTGGGGATTTAGAAGTTTGAGAAGTTCCTACATGACACTTTGGCAAAACATCCTTGCAATTATCGTCAACCCAATGAGCAACAGGGTGGGTTAGAAGTTGAGAGTCACAATGGGTAGAAATTGCCTGAAGGAGGGGCAGAAGGCTGACCTGATGCTCAGTGAAATCCATATAGTCAATGTTCTACTCAATTTTGTTGGTGAATAGTAGTAAATATTCCATCACTCAAGCTAAGCGGCTGTCAAGCTTTATTGGCATAGAATCACCAAGAGATGGTTTCTGGGGTCCCATCTTGAGGGTCTGGTGCTGGCAGCCTGCAGTTGAGGTAGGGGAACCACCCCTCTATATGGCAGTACTCATGTGGCAAAAGAAGTTTAATAGCTTCTAGTGACGTGTTTCAGAGGGGGCACTCCCCAATCTTTGACAGATCCCTTTCAAATGTGGCATTTATTGTGCTCTCTTCTCAAAGAGTGCGCATCTTTACACATGGGCAGGCATTTGGACCAGACACAAATATAGGGCGGTACAAGGGACAGATCCTTTTCTGCTCGGATCTTGGAGGGTCCAAGAGCTGTCTGATACAGACCTGTACTGCTCAATGACAGGGAGACAAAGACGGGACGAGAAAATGCTTCCATGTGCTGGAAAGGGAAACAAACTACAGTGCTAGTCAGTCGGACTCTGGAACTCACGGCCACAAGAAAATTTGAAGGGTAAAAAGAAAATCTACAGAATTGTCTAGTCTACAGTTACATTCTTTAATTAGAAGGTGGCAAACTGCCACAGCTTTTATTTCCAGATTATTCCAAAAGTAAACAGTCGCAACAACATTCTTTTAAAATGGCTTTTATTGAGACACTTTCAGGGCTTCTGCAACATTCCTAGTTGGGGATCTTCTTTCTTTCCAATCTTAGGTGGCTACACTCTTTTCTAAACGCCAACAAGGCCCACCCTCACTACCTCAGCAAGGAAGCGCACTCATCTCTCTGCTCAAACGTCCAACCAGGTTACGTCCCCCACTCTGCTATCTTGCACAAGTCTTGCTGGTACGCCACACAGGACTCATGAGCCCAGGCTAGGTTCTTCCCACCTGTTAACTAGGCAGAGTAACTTCAAAACAAACGTGGGATGCCTTAACTTCACCTGGTACTACTATTGCTAAGTAAGAGAAGAAACCTTCGCAATGCCAGTGTTTCTGATTTGGTAATCCATAGCATCTTGATTTGGGGACATCCATCCTAAATATTAGCTGGTGTCCAAAGAATTTATACTCTACCTGTATAACAGATTTAAAACAGCTCCATGCCAGCCTCAAAAGGTTCTGGTCTAGTCTTGTCCTTTCTCCTGTATTGTTTTTGAGAAGCATGACTTAACATTTTAGGGGGAGGTTGGTCAATTCTCTACCCCCAGGTAACAAAAGCACTGACAAATCTTTCGGAAAGAGTCTTAGAAATTATGGAAACCAGCCACTTCAGAACTCTTTAGGCCAGGGTCCCCGAGAGGTGACTGACCAGCCTCTGCACGGACTGGGAGCATCCCTTCCTTGTTATAATTGCTGAAAACATTGGCCTAATTCTGCCTCCTTGTACCTTTCTGTTCTTTAGTTTGAGTTGCTCTTGGGAATCTATGCATAGTAAATATTCCAGCTCTTTCCATCTTCACAGCCCTCTGAATGTGTGATCTCCGAAGCCTTTTTCTCAACAGCAAGGTGGTCAAGACAGTTGTAACAAAAGCAGAGAGTAGTTGCCTGTTTAGTACAATTGTTCCCATTCTAAGGTAAAAACTAACATTTACTTCATTTAGAAGAACACCAGGGCATTAAAATTCTGCTTGCATATTAATACCAATTTACGTTTACATCCTTTTATCACTGAAGACGTTTACATATATAAGCAGGCTCTGCTCCTTAACAAAAGGGGAACCAGAAAAAGACTCAAGGATGTTTACTTCAGCAGTTAAAAAGGAAAAAGACAAAACCAAACCAAACCAAAAGAATCTGTAACAGGTGCCCCAAGAGAGGGCATTCTTTATGCAGTGGCAGGTTTTGGTCTTCCACAGTTTCCTCAGTGGCTGTGGCTTCTATCTCTGATGAAAGAGCCATGGCATCAACTGGCACAAGACATAATGACACACAGGACTGTAACGTGTAAGAAAGCAAATATTTACATTAAGCACAATACAGCAATTTATTTAGATGTTTAAAATGAATACAAAGGGAAAAAAAGATCACAAAATTATACATACTACAACAGTGTGTCATATATTAGATGGTATAAATGAATACACCAGGGTGGTGTTTAACTAAAGATAAAACTAAATATCCAAAAGGCAGCATTCATTGGTTTGCTGCTTCAACACAACACACTTTCATACAGATCTAAAAGGTGTCAAAATTAGTAGCTGCAAAGTCAATTGTTGCCTGTGATTTTAGCTTAAAAGATTCCAGAAAACAGATCTGAAATACCAGTTTTTGTTTTTGTCAGCTGTAATGTCAAGGATATTCAGAACAAGAAAAATTCTATAATACAAGAGAGTCCAGATATATATCTTACGTGGCTGGCCTCTGTTGCAAGATTGTACAAGGTTATGTGCAAAAACTAAGTCTGTCCAAAAGTCCATACTAGCGCAGGTTCAAGCTTTTGCTAGGTAAACTAGATATAGCGTTTATTACACAGCAAGGGCAACACTAAAAAAAGAAACAAATCTATGATGGGTACACAATAACAATATCATAAGCATCACTTGAATAGGTCTAAAAGACTGTACAAATATACATTTCAACTATTCAGAATGAATACATGAAAAAAAATGGATTTTCCCCAAAGTCTACTATACACATTGGACTGGTAGCTTGTATGTTGGCCCTACACTACCATGTGAATCAGGATAACGCTTCTCAAGGACATCCAACCAAACACTTTACAGAGGGAAAGAAATGTTGAGAAGGCAGATAAAATAAACCTCTGCTTTTCCCCATGTGCGTTCGTGAGCCACCAGCTTATTGATTTTTCACATTTAGTTACTGTGTCTGTCACAAGCAAGTCCTGAATCAAGATCGGCCAATCATGTGTCACAGACTTAGAAATAACCACTGGGACTGCAGTGGCCACATGTTCCCACAGCCTGATGACCCAGCACTCAAAAGGCAGTACCAGTTAGAATACAGCTTCGCAGTCATAGTGAAGAGAGCACAGAGTGCCAGGTTGCAGCATGTCACCGATGGCAGAGAACCAGGCACTTACGCCTGTTGGCTGCTCAGTTTAACTCCGGTTAAGCTGCCATGCATCGGCTCAGCTACTCCATCAGTCATGTTGTCAAACTGCTCCCCATCTTCACTGTCAATTGTGCTATTCTGCCACTCTATCTGTGGGTTGGATAAGCGCTCATCATTTTCAGATGCATTCTTCCACTGTGACTGGTCCTTGGACCAAAACCCTTCAACTTTTCCATAGGAACTATTCTTCCATTTCAACTGCTCTCTGTCACCTTGCATGGTAGCCTTTTTTTTGGCAGCTGGCTTACTGCTCCTAGCATCTTCACTCTGGGAAGACTCATCAGACCAGGTTCCTGGTTTCATTTCACATGTGTTGTCCTCAAAGTCTGACGCTTGTTGGGAACCAGGGCCACTCTCAGAGGGAGAAGCCCCATCTTTCCACTCAACAACATCGTCTTGGTCAACCTCACTATCAGAAGCATCATGCATTAGTTTGGTTGGTTCCTCAGTCAAATGAACAGTTGCATACTTTGAACCATCTTCCTCTTTTTGGTCTAGCTTCTCCTCAGATTCTAAAGCATCCTCAGAAATTACCTTCGGTATGTGTTCCTCTCGGTTATCATTGGGGATTTTAGGCTCAACTTCGAAAACAGGGTCAAAAGGGCTACCACTTCCATTGGATTCTTCTTCCAAGTGTTCAAAACTGTCTGAGGAACTGTCATCTTCCTTCCCAAGGGTGAGCTTTTTGTCAGCAGTTTTACTAGCATTGACTCTAGAATCTTTCTCATCGTGATTTTCAAATAGCCACTCAGCATCGAAATCCATCTCATGCTTAACTTTGTTTAACTCTTTCATGTTGAAGCCCAGTAACACACCAGGCTTGTACTTTTCACAGTCTCGGACACACTTCTTCCTCTTGTTACTAAAATGGGAAGCGATGTCACTTTTCCATAACCATAAACTGGCCGCCAGCTTCTCAATTTCTCTTCTGGTGGGATAGGGCTGTTTGTTGAAATACTTTGTTAGGAAGCTTTTCCTGGCTTCATAGGAATCATCTTCATGACCCTTGGGGTCTAAAGCTAAAACAACAGGCTCCTCAGGCTTCTCTTCAAAAAAGCTGGGTGAATCACTATCATCATCTAACTTTCGCTTTTTCAGCAAGGGAAATTCCATTTGCTCATAAGTGCGCTTCACAGGTGCCAGGCCCGGTGACTGATTAAGCCGAGAGGGTGCATTTGTCTTATCCTGGCCATTCTGGGTCTTTCCAACACCCCTGCAGTGAACTAGATGTAGAGTGATAGTCGAGGCGGTCATGTTGCTGGTATACACACCAAGGCAATGGATACATTTGTAGGTGAGCTTTTTCTCCACTGGGTGAACCGTCTGAATCACTTGGTGCCGCTCTCGTAAGTGATGTGCAAGTGCATCAGATATGGGTCCTTTTAGGATTGAAAAGCAAAGAGGGCAAAGGGTTTTCCCAACATCTTTTTTATAGGGCACTGCAGCCTGAGGTGAACTTTTAACAGGGATATCTGCCTTTTCCTGAACTTTTGGCTGTGGCTTTGGAGGGACTGGAGGGTTATTTTGAGCATGGTAAGCAACAGATTCAGCTGGGGCATCCCTCAGGTTATATGTGGTTACAAGGAGATGGATGTTAGTGTGACTACCCTGCTGCAATGTCAAATCAAAACTCAAAGTAGAATCTGTTTTAGGTCCCATCTCTTCATCAATGTGAACCATCCGCATGTGTGCCGCCATCTTTTCCACATCATTGAAAGTTGACCGACAATATGGACAAGACAGACCATGAATTAACATATGGTTGAGCAGGGTATCTGTGGGCAAATAGCGATTACAGTAGAGGCATTTGCTAGTAAAATTGTGTATTTTCATAATGTAGTTGGCTACTGCTGGGACTTTCTCAGCTTTATGTTCTTTTTCGAAGTGCACACTATAGACATTTTCAGGAAAAAGCTCATTACAGATTGTACATATTTTCCACTTCTGAGTTGAGGAAGTATTGGCTGGGGGAGGGCCCGTGGCAGCCGCAGTAGGTTTGGAACTGGACTGACCTAATACTCTGGATGCCTGTGACTGGGAGAGGGAGGGAGACTTCAACTGGCCTGATGAAAGAGAAGAGGCATTAGAAGACTGCAGGGAGTACCTTGCTGGCGCCTGGGACCTCTGCTCTGACCCAAGCCCGTAAGATCTTCCGTTTCCACTTGGAAGTAACTGCTTCACAGACTGAGACTGCTGAGGGATGGAAACTGGTGCATTGCCACTGAGACCCAGTCTCATTGACTGACCAACGCCATAGCCCTGGCCTACAGATTTGACTCCATAGTTGTTCTGCTGTAGGTGAACACTGGACATCATGTTGACTCCTGTAGAATTTAAGTTAGGCTTTGGTATTGAGAGTCGATTCACCATCTGCTGTGATGGCAAAGACCGGACGTTTCCAGAAGCAAGGGAACCAATTCTTGATTGGAGTCCCATGCCCTTCTTCTCTTGAGGTTTGGGAGCAATTAACATCAAGGGTTTGGATCGGGGAACCACCACGTTTGTGTGCCCAATCATGGCAGTGACCTGATAACCTATGCGTTCGTGGTCTTCGATGACATGTTGTACCAAAGCTTCGTAGGACTTTGGCATGAAAAGGCATCGCTTGCAGTGAATACTACTCTCTTCCCGGGCATTTGAGCCTAAGGGGACTGCACCGTTGAGTGATTTTTCACCTGCCTTTGCTATGTAAGGTGCTGCCACGTGCTGAAAATGTTCCCTGTAGATGTGCTTTCTAACTATTTCATAAAGAGGGTCTCGGTAAGTGCACTTCTTACAGTAATAAACAGCTTGCTCTACACTGTCAGCCTGCTTAGGTTTAAGGCCATCATTTTTGCTTTTCTCTTTGAAAGTGCTGAGGCTGCTACTTGGTGCGCTGGCGTTTGGAGCATGAAATATTTTAATGTGTGTTTCCAAAGTCTTTTTATCTGCATTGAAGGTACAGTAGGGGCAATTAAGGAGAATCCTATTTTCAAAGTCTTCACTATGGACATTCCGGAAATGACTTTTGTAGGCAGAGAAGAATTTTGAAGAAAATGGACAAGCACTGCAGCAAAAAGGTTTTGTCCGATAGTCCTAAAGAAAAGACAAAAACTGGAATCAGAACGCCACTTCACACAGGCAGGAAAGCTTCCAGGGTTTTTCTCTAGATATTCTCCATTTTTACTAAACATAACGTTCTTTTTAGAACTGAAACTCTGTAATGCATTGATTTGAGTATAATTTTTTTGTTTTGCAAAATAAATTTATGAAATATAAACTCAAACGAGAAAGTTGCTTTAAACTAAATATTTTTATTTGGGTCCCACAGTATAAATAAAAAACTGAATTGTAAGTTTTCCCTCAATATTTAGAAAAGACTGGAGTCACATTTGCTGATGAGTTTTAGACAAACCGAAGACAAACGGGTTCAGGATAAACACTTCACAGTTAGAAATGACAAGAATAAACTACAGCACGTATTGCTTAACGACAGGGATATGTTCTGAGAAACGTGTTGTTAGGCGATTTTGTCATCATGCGAGCATCACTGAGTGCACGTACACGAACCTAGATGGTATAGCCTACTACACACCCAGGCTCTAGGGCATAGCCACCCGTTGCTCCTAGGCTATAAACCTGTATAGCAGGTTACTTTACTGAATACTGTAGGTAACTGTAACACAATGGTAAGTATTTGTGTCTCTAAACATAGAGAAGGTACAGTAAAAATACAGTATAAAAGATAACAAATGGTACGCCTGTATATGGCACTTACCATGAACGGAGCTGGCAGGACAAGAAGTTGCTCTGTGTGAGTCAGTGAGTGAGTAGGAAGGCCTAGGACATTACTCTACACTACTATAAACTTTATAAACATTGCACACTTAGGCTACCCTAAATTTCTTAAAAGTATTTTTCTTTCTTCAATAAATTAACCGTAGCTTTCTATAACTTTTTTACTTAATCATCTTTTAATTTTTTAAAAACTTGACTCTTTTGTAATAACACTTAGCTTACAACACAAACACACTGTACAGCTGCATAAAAATATTTTTCTTCATACCATTATTCTCTACGGTTTTTTCTATTTTTAAAGTTTTTTACTTTTTGAACTTTTTCATTAAAAACTAAGACACACACACACATTAGCCAAGGCCTACACAGGGCCATGAACATCACCGTCTTCCACCTCCACATCTTGTCCCACTGGAAGGTCTTTGGAGGCAAATAACACACATGCAGCCGTCATCTCCTATGACAACAATGCCTTCTTCTGGAATGCCTCCTGAAGGACCTGCCTGAGGCTCTTCTCGAGGAGGTGTCACTCTTTTCAGAAATACTTCCTTGGTGGTTTGCTTGGTTTCTGTCTTTTTTTCATCACAGATGAGCTTGTAAGCAAATAATGCACCATGAACATTCCACTCTATTAATGAAAAGCTTTTGGTGTTGGGGTCCATGTTTTCAAACTTTTTATGGAGCTAGGTAAGGTCTGCAAAAGCTTCTGCTGAACTCTTCACTGCGAATTTTCCTGCGGGTTCTTTTTCTTCTCGTGAAGTTTCCTTTTCTCTCGCCTCTTCTTCAGCTACGCGTTCCTGTCCCAGTTGCAGTAACTCCTCATCAGTCAGTTCCTCAGGAACCACCTCCAGGAGCCCCTCAGCGTCGTCCTCACCCACACCCAGGGTAAGTTGTTTGCCATCTCAACCACAGCCTTGTTGATTTTTGCAACCTCCTCATCCTTGGCAAATTCTTTGAAGTCATGGATGAACCTCCTGAATGTCTTCTTCCAGATGCCATTTATACACTTCTTGGTGACATCACCCCAAGCCCAAGCAAGGTCCTTGATGCAGCCATGGATGTCGTAGTCCTTCCAGAGCTGCATCAGTGTCTTCTTCACTTGCAGCAATAGCCTGGGCAAAGGTCCTCCTCGGGTAGCAGGCCTTAAAAGCTGCTGTAACTCCTTGATCCACTGGGTGGATCAAAGAGGTGGTGTTTGGAGGGAGAAACACTGCTTTGATATTGGGATGAAGATCACCAACAAAATGAGGATGTCCAGGATCATTATCAACGATAAGCAAAATCTTAAAAGGTATGTTATTCTCTGAAAGTACTTCTCCATTTCGCTGGCATAGCAATTCAGGAGGGCATCTTGGAAGAGGAGCTGGGTCATCCATGACTTCTTACTGCTCCTGTAGTACACTGGCAGTGTGTGCTTACTGATATGTTTGAAGGCCCTGGGGTTTGCACTGTGCCAGATCACAAAGGGTTTCAATTTGTAGCCTGCAACACTGCCCCCAAGCAAGACTGTTGTCCTGTCCTCAAAAGCCTGGAAACCTGGCGTTGACCTGGCCCCTTACGGACGGAAGTCCTCTCAGGCATCCGCTTCCAAAATAGGGCGGTTTCATCCATATTGAATATTTGCTCTGGCAAGTGATTTTCCTCCACAATCAGCTTATCTAGAGTTTCCAAAAATTCTCCAGCTGCCTTCACATCAGCACCCGCAGACTCACCCTCACTTTCACATTACGTAATGAGTAACGATTCCTGAACCGTTTAAACCACCCAGAGCTGGCAGTAAATTCAACATCATAGTCTGGTCCAGCCTTTTCTTTCAACATTGCAAACAAAGTTTTTGCTTGGGCTACGATCATCATGGTGCTGAGACGGATACACTTCTGTGTCTGGTCTTGAATCCAGGTCATTAGAAGTTTCTCCATGTCTGATATGGGCCCTTCTTGAATTTTTGTTAGTCTTGTTGCCTTCAATGATGCAGATCCTTTAACAGCTTCTGTCACTTTGCTCTTGTTCTTCAAGATCGTAGCTATGGTGGAATGGGACATGCCTGACTGGCGAGCAATAACCATCACTGACTTTCCACCTTCATAGTCCTTAATCACTTTTAATTTTGTTTCCAGGTCAATCACTTGATGTGGCCTCTTATTGGCAACATTAGCAGTGGGTTTTGTACGCTTAGGCACCATGATGAACAAAGCAACACGAGATTAAATCAAACACAAGAGAAAATGATGTAATCGAGATGTGGTAACATGAGATGTATGAGGCTGCTGCTGGCATAAGACGGCATACTGTTTCACAGCAAACTTTTTTTATGAGTATAAAGACTACATTCTAAAATAACGATAAAAGGTACAGTACAGTAAATACATAAACCAGTACCACAGTCATTCATTATCAAGTTTCAGGTACTGTACAGAACTGTGTGCGTTATACTTTCATAGAACTGGCAGTGCCGTAGGTTGTTTATACCAGGGTCACGACGAACACGTGAGTAATGCGTAGTGCTACGATGTCACTGACTGACAGGAATTCTTTAGCTCCATTATAATCTATGGAACCCCACACCCTTGTATATGCAGTCCGTCGCTGACCAAAATATCGTTACATGGCACATGACTGTACATGAAATTGCTTTCACCCCATGAATGAGGAAGTTGCTAAAGGCTTCAGATTTACTATGTAGTAAAATTCAGGGCCCAGACTGTCATGGTGCAATGGGGCAATAACATATAAAGATACACCTTTTATCGTTTCTATCATGGAAAAATTTTCATAGAAAAAAGGTACATCTTCAAAAATCTCAAACATTTTTTTCCGTCTGACCGAAGTACGGTGTAGTATTCAGATTTCATTCCTGATCAAAAAACTACTGATTTTGAAAAGTCAGCTTTCTTCTACAAGCCATGCTATTGCTTCTCAAGCAAGAGCAGCTTCAAAAAAAGGAATGAAGTGACAGCTGCTCTGATTCAAATGAAGTTAAAGTTTCCCACAGACTGTAAGGCGTGCTTGGTGTTAAAAAGGCAATCAAGCACTGCAGAACACACTGGCACAGAGCAACTTCCAGAATTATGCTCACTAACACCTGCACAAGTAGCTCCTCGAACAAGACAGGTGAAACCCAAGTTTGGCAAGAGATTATCCTTTCTCTCTAGAAACTTACTGTTTCAGATACCGGTTTGAACCAAAATGAAATACTCTGCTTTTCCCTAAAGTGCAACCCTTCTTTAGTGCTAGAATATTGGGCTTTGGGATTCGTAAAACTGAATTAACTAAATGATATGCCCCACTGGAAAGCTTTCCTATTGACTGCTGGTTAATACCTTTTCCTTGAGCATTACTAAGAAAGAACCAGACAGCTACACTACAAATTTCTGAGGCAGAGTTAAAAAGCACTAATCCCCTGCCAAGTATGTTCTGACAGAAAAACAGGTCAACAATCCAGCAATCACTACTGAAAGAGGTAACGGTCAAGTTTAAACTACCAATCACTTCTCCCCATGGAAAAGGAAACACCACCTCTATCTGCATCTTTGTCATAGATAGTTGTTGGCATTGCTGGCACCTTGAACTATCTAATATTGCTTTTAATTCCAATTTGTAAAAATTTAAGTTACACCTCTATCACTGACATCCTATAGAACCATCTATCCCATCTTACTCAACCTCTATGGCGGGGGGAACGGGGGGCAGGCGCACTAACATCAACATACAGGAATAAGAAAACTTAAATGGCAGGAAGAGTCCGATCCTCCCCTCTCCAGAACAGAAAAATGATGGATAATCTAGATGAACAGAATGTGAACATTTTAGACACAGAAGAGCCAAAGTACTTCTCGGAGCGAACGGTGGTATATAGTGGGCTTTAGAACTTTTAAGTAACAAAATTTCCTATTCTTCTTACACTTGAAGCTTTAGTCCAATGACAAAGATGACAAAAAGTTCTTCACTAATTTTCCCTACCACTTAGGAAAATATGAAATAATTTCGACACTTTCCACATTAGGCTGTTGCCTACAAACAATGCGTTACTATGAAGGGTCTCGGGCTGACCACGGAGTGTACCAGGGATGCTGCTATCGGGAGGTCTCTTGGGCCACTTACCTGGTTTTTTGTAAGTGAAGGGTCCCACAGTCCTACATCCTCCCATGTAGTGTTTTTCAAATAAAAGTCATTAGGTTCAAACTGTTTAAAATCCTAGAAAACAGTGAAAGAAGTTTACAAAAACACAGCGGTATCAACTCTAGCCCAATCTTACATATAAATTTTCTCTCTTAACTAGGGCTGGGGAGATACACAGGAAAAACCACCCCACCAGGAACTAAACTAGGAGCAACGAAGCTCTTAAGAAATACAAAAAGGCACATGGAAGCTGCAGTGAACATTTTCTATCAACCAAACATTCCCTTTGTGGTCAGCCAGGTTTCCAAGGAAACTGCTGAAAGTTCTAATTAAGTAAAAAAGTTCAGCCACGTATTAATACCAAAGCACCCTTCCAGTGTCGTAACTCATCAGTTGTAGTATTAGAATGAGCGTAAGACAGCAATGTTTGCTTACAGCACTACAGATGTGATATTCTGGTTCTGTGCGAAAAAAAAAAAAGAAAAGGGAGCGGGGACTGGGAAGAAAACTCTGAAAGAGAAGAGAGAAAGCTATTTAAAGAAAGTAAGCAGTATTATGTTAAATTTATACTCTTATGGAAAAATCTAACGGCTCACCTCCCCCCAGGCTGGGAAGATAAAGTCTTAGGGGAAAATTCACCTTGCTCCTAAGAGGTTCACAGTTCAGTGAGAAAGTCAAGTACATGCAGGTTCCAGAGTATGTAATGGGTATAATAACGGGAGGAACAGATCAAATACAAGATATTACTTATTTATTATTATAATATTATTAGATTATTATTTACTCTTGAAGATTATGAACGGCGTTTCATGGGGCAGATCGACCTGAACTCGAGGGGACGGAGAGTGGAGTGAACTCTTACACTGGAGACAACACAAGCAGAGAAGCCCACTTTCGAGAAGCTTTAGTCTTCATGATATACCCCTAGAGTATTATTAGTGGGGATCAGGAAAAAAAACCTATTGCATGGAGGAAATTGTTTTACTTTCAGTTCCATCAGACGTTACTGAGTGCCCATGACGTGCCCAGCACTGTCCTAGATGCTGTGGGTACATGAATGGACAAGGTCGTTATGGTCCCTGGCCAGCTGGAACTTAAATGCTAGTGGGGAAAACAGCTTTAAACATTCCTTTTCAGTTAGAGGCTTCAACCAACTAACCACAAGACCTGGAGCAATGAGATCTGGAATGGAGGAGACCATTGCACTGGCTACCCCACAGGGCTGTTATAAAGCTCATAGAATAAAACGGCTGGAAAGAGAGTTTATAAAGTCTAAACTGCTACACAGGGGAAGGTAATAGTCTATGATGGGTCAAAAGGACCAACAAATGCTCAAATCCTGAGGAAAGAGACAAGCACCCAACCCCCCAGCCTCAACAATCAGAAGGGCAACCAGCACTTCAGGCACATCAGGAGGTTAGGCTCTCGAGTCCCACAGACAGACCCTGACACAGCCTTAGTTGCGAGCTGGACCTATTTCTTCCCTGGTTCTTCACCTGTAAACTGGAGATCAGAATTTCTACGTCCCTCCAGGGCTTGTTTGCAGGGTCTGAATTTAGAGGCAGTCTTAAAGCACCCAGCAAGTGTCTGACATGCGCACCTTCTCACTCGTGATGCTTTTGCTTCAGGATGCAAAGAGGAAAAAGCCCATTTTAGGGAAAAGGGAACAAGTCAGGCTAAATGAGAAAGTTCTGGTGAACCTAATGCTGTGGGTAAAATTCAGAATCACACCTAAGAATTAGCCATCCTGGCTGCTGACACACAAAGTAACAGACCAGAAGCTGAGTCATGTTAAAATTAAAAAATGACATGCTACTTACTTCTATGTGTTCTTTACAGTATTCCAACCCAATGTCACTAAGTATTTTTTTCACAGTTTTCCGGGCTTTTCTTAAACTGCCAAGATTGTTGACAGGAAGTTGGAACATAGTTTCTATTGGGAAAAAAAAAATTTAAGTCAAGTCAAAACATGTACAATTTGTAATATTTACTAATTCTACTGATGGTAGGATCACAAACCCTGGCCAAGTTTGACAAAAAAGTGAGTAGATATCCTTATCTAGTATGTTCTGAACACTTAAAGCAGGCAGGCAAAGTGCTCTCTAATTTTTTTCTATTTTTAACAGGACATTTTAGTGATGACCTTAAAAGTTGAGAATTCAGGTAATAATGCCAACTGATTATTTTAAAATCAAGTGTGAGTGCTTTTCTCTTTGTGATGTTAAACCTCCAAAAATAGAAAATTGTTCACCGTTTCAGCATTATTATTACCACATAATTTTGAGTGCCAGGGAAAAGAAGTTTTTGTCGTCTGGGAAATGTCCTGCACATTGGTATGGCATTCTTTTTCTTTTAAAGATTGGTACCTGAGCTAACAACTGTTGCCAATCTTTTTTTTTTTTTTTCCCTTTCTGCTTTTTCTCCCCAAATCCCCCCAGTACCTAGTTGTATATTTTAGTTGTGGGTCCTTCTAGTTGTGGTACGTGGGAAGTCACCTCAACGTGGCCTGATGGGCAGTGCCACGTCCGCGCCCAGGATCCAAATCAGCAAAACCCTGGGCCGCCGTAGCGGAGCGCGCAAACTTAACCACCCGGCCACAGGGCTGGCCCCAGCTATGGTATTCTTAAAGAAACATCCTTAAAAGTTTCTGTACACTACCCAAACTAAAGACACTAATGGTTGTGTAACGTGCCCCGCAGCCGGCACCATACCTGGACAAAAACACTCACTCACTGTCATGGAATGAATGCTGAGACAGGGAAAAGCTGTCCACTCAGCATCAGAGCAAATAACAATCATTACAGACTTTATGGGATTCTTTAGAAAAACGAAAAGCCTGTATGTATGTGAGGGAATTGAAAAATTATTTAAATGACCTAACATATTAAAGCAGAAACTCAGATCCACTTTCCCAAGTTTCTTAAAAACAAAGGTTAAGAAAATAAAATTAGTAAAACTTGGGCAGTTGAGAATTTGTATGGCTTCCAATGTGACCATAAATATTTCCCATAAAATACGGTAAGAATTTATCATCAAGTTAATAATCCAAATCAATTGTTCAGGATATAAAGTAGTTCTAAGAAGCAAAAATAAAAATCAAAGCATCAGGAATTAAAATTTAATACACGCAAATCTGGTTTTCTAATTAATAAGCGCTGTTACTCTATAAAACCACTACCATTTGTAAAGCACAATCATAAACTCAACTAATCCAAATGGAATAAGATAGCACATTGCCTCACTTATTATTTGAATCTAAAAATCAATATTAACTATAAAGAAATGGAAAAGAAAAGAAAAAAATAGTAAAGCCTACCAAAACAAATAGTAACTCCTAGAAATTCTGAATCTGGATGTGTTACCAGAACTCAGAAGTCTCAAAATATTCTATATGAAGTACCAAAGTGCAGCTGAGGCCAAAAGAGGAATGCGGTTCACTGAAAAACACTCCTCAGCCTTCTCCTCCAGATGGAAGTGCCGCTAGCTCCAAAGGGTGACGGTCGTGTCCTCTGCACTATCTGCCGTCCAACGATTTGTGTACTTAGCTAAGAGCACACTAAAAGTCACTTCTGATACAAATTAATGTGCATTCAAGGCCAAATCCATTATTTCATATGGAAACGTTTATACCATCTTTTTGATGGTTTTTTATCAGTTGCTTGATAGAACAGTTCCCACAAACCAGGTCATTTAGAAAGAACCAACCACCTGACAGAAAAATGTTTCAGAAATACAGAACATGTTGTTACAAGCTAATTCTGAAGAGACCAGCGATCAAAATGGATGTCCACAGACAATGAAGTCTGAGGAGAGACATCTTGTTTCTCTATTCATTTCATAAACTCTCTGTGGGCCAAAATCCAGCAGTTGTTTTGGAACTTCCCAAGTAACCCTGCTTCACTTTAGAGCAGAGAGGTGCCTAGAAGGCAGCCATTAGTGGTCTTCCCTGCCTCCTGGGTAAGCAGCTGGACATCTCAGCAAAACACATACACAAAGATTTGGAAATGTTGCCACCAACCTATATAGAAAACATCCAAGGGAGTCAAACTGCAGCTCAGGATGAAGGAAAACCCATTCTCCTATGGGAAAATACCAGACAGTCTAAGTGCCCACCCCCAGCTGACCAGTCATTTCTAGAGCTCCAGATGAAGCACCTCACTGTGTGGGAGATGCCCAATTTATCCACCTACAGACCCGAAAACGTGAACGTGCTCATAAGGCAGCTGCATTACAAGAAACTTCTAATTTATAAAAAGTGACATTTCAGCCATAGAGTAAATCTCGTTTACTTATTTAGGCTGAATTAAACAAGCTTATAAATACAACAGCAATACTGTTTATTGGAAAATGCTGTACAAAAAATAGTTCTTTGTTCTATGATTAGTAACTAGGAGGAACCCAAGTTAAAGTTTACACTGAAAGATGTACATACTGAGTTAGGATCATAACTGTCTCATAAGCATATTTCTGACATTCTAAGAATCTTGGGAATTCTATCATCTGCCCCTTTCCCCACATAGAGGTGCCCTCCGTCTATCCGCTTAGGGAGACCATCTCCAAGATTTTGTCCATTTGGAATTGGAATAACACATCCATATGCATGAGCATCCTCAAAATATTTAGGAATATTCTTCTGCCTTTTTTTTGCTTTAAATAAAACACCCCACCCCGCCCCGTATACAAAACAGGCACACAGGACAGGACTATGCGCAAAGAAGGCTCCCTCTCACTCCTGTTCTCTAGCCACACAGCTCTCCTTCCCAAAAGGCGCCACTGTTACCATTTCTTGAACTTTTCTACGCCTGTAAGAAGCCAAAGTTTCCTTAAAAGAAAGTCTCCAAGAAACCCCATCAGTTAATGTTAGAATTATTACGGGTGATAAGAAAAAGAACTCAAGAGCCCTATGCCCTTTTTGTAGCTCACTGCTTGTGTTAAGAAACAACTTCAGGGACCGGCCTGGTGGTGCAGTGGTTAAGTGCCCACAGTCTGCTTCGGTGGCCCCGGGCTCACCGGTTCGGATCCCGGGTGTGGACATGGCACCACTTGACACGCCATGCTGCGGTAGGTGTCCCACGTATAAAGTAGAGGAATGTGGGCATGGATGTTAGCTTAGGGCCAGTCTTCCTCAGAAAAAAAAGGAGGACTGGCAGATGTTAGCTCAGGGCTAATCATCCTCAGGGGGAGAAAAAAAAAAAAAAGAAACAACTTCAAATCAACAGCTGGCTCCAGGGTTCATTAATGTTATCTATTTGAGTCTTGTTCAGAAACTTTTACAAAAATTACTCCTGGCCTCCTCCCCACCCCTCAAAAGCCCTTTGAATTAGGAATTTGGACAGGGGACCCATACTTTAAGTCTCTAACTGAGGGGTTGGAACAGAGAAAATAGGAAATTGACTGCCTGAGATTAACGGCTATTTCCTCACTTTTGAATAGAAAGAGAGCTTAAAAACAATTTTTTTTTTTTTGAGGAAGATTAGCCCTGAGCTAACTACTGCCAATTTTCCTCTTTGCTGAGGAAGACTGGCCCTGAGCTAACATACATGCCCATCTTCCTCTACTTTATACGTGGGATGCCTACCACAGCATGGCTTTTTGCCAAGCAGTGCCATGTCCGCGCCTGGGATCCAAACCAGCAAACCCTGGGCCACTGAGAAGCAGAACATGCACACTTAACCGCTGCGCCACTGGGGCGGCCCCAAAACAAAATACTTATAAGCATTACTCTTACAGAGGAAGATGCCTTACAATAATGTCAAAAGTTGTCTAGAGACGGGCTTACTTTCTCGCCAGATCTGTCCCCAGGTGGCTAATCCTTTCTCTTGAGCCTCCCTGGCTATCAGGACGGCCATTTTCACCAGGTCAGCACCATTATCCCGTTAGCAAGGAGAGTTCCCTTCAGCCAAACCATAAACCTCTCAACTTATGGCATAAAATAGCCAATTTAATAGAACAGAATGATTGTTCACCTGTTTATCAATCATTTTCAGTCTCTACACTTTGCCAGTCAATGTGCTAGGAAAAGAGAGATGAATAGGACACAGTTCTTTCCCTTCAACAAGAGTCCATCACTTCTAGGAGACAGGACCTAGAGGACACAGCAGGTACTCGGTCACTGGAGCAAAGATGCTTGTTTTTGCCCGCCCAACTTCCTCGTGGAACCATCCCGGCCACAGCTGATGTGCTGTCAGGAAGCCCGTTCTCCATCAGAGCAGGGTGCACATGACTCAGACTGACCAATTAGAGTATGTTGCCTCTGCAGACACTGATTAGTACACAGCTGGACATATGCCACAAACAGGGCTGATAGTGATGCTGAAAAGGAGAGTCAGGACCTGCCACCACATGGAGAAAGCAGAGGGAGGGAAAAAGTCCTGCTGTCACTGCTTAAGGTCCTCAACCCAGCTGTGCCTGAAAGACAGCCCACCCCCCGACCCCAACAACTTATTACAGACGAGCAAACAGGATTATTTTTGCTTAAGCTTTGGTTCATGTCACCAAAAGTCTTGGCAGACCCACTGGACAGCAAGACACAAAAGAAGTGAATAAGTAAGAGGAAAGATGGGGAATTTTATGAACAATAATTATACTTGTGAATTGGGTCTAGTAGGAAGAACATGAGTTGCCATGTTCAGTTCAACTGTTCCCCCACCCCACCCCCCGTACAAACTACATCAGGAAAATGCAGTTATTCGGAAAGATGCTTTGACCTCTGGTTTCAAAAACACTGTATGGAAAGAGTCACTTTCTAAACTCTAAAACATTTTGGGGAAAGCTCAATGACCTACTAATAATAGAGTTAACATTTGCAAGTGTTTTATTAGTAAGTGAAGATACGTAGCTTTTGGGTAAGCATATGCCATCTGATGAACTAGACTTCAATCAACACTTTTTGAGAATGATTTAAAATCACTTTTTAATGATTCAGCCACATTCCTTCCTATTGATCTTTGCAAATTATACCCACACCTACTGACTGGGGCCAAAACATTAAAGTTTTACTAATCCTGGCCAAACTCCTACTCACGTGCTTTCTTAGAAAGCAAGAGTCAGACTGAAGTGAAAATCTGAGATCTGTAGCCCTGGGCTACAGATGAATGAAAACCATATAAATTATACACAAGACTAATCAAATACACGCACCTCTTTTCCCTCCAAATACCAAAAGCCAAAATACTCCTTTACTCCAAGTGCCAAGAGGGTAAATAAAGGCAGAGACAGCCTGTCTCATGAGGAAATCTCTGTAGGCTGTACAGGGGAAGGCTGATGATACAACATCAGTGACTGTGAACTTTACTTAAGCAAAGAGGCCATTAGCCAAGAAACACAATTATAATCATTTATGAAACAAGAGCTCTGGCAAAAGGCTTGGGATCTAGTCAGGTGCTGCACTCAGACTCTTCTGGGTCAGCAAGATGGAGGGGAACCCAAGAGCTGACAGTGCTAGTTCAGCAGGCTCAAGGCAAGGTTTGCAGAACCTGACGCGCCAAGAGTCAACGGGCCTGTCTATGTATGGTAATCCCTCTGCAAAGCCACCAGATCAAGAATAGCACCATTTAGTCCCTGTTTTTAGTGGTAGAAGAAAAGCATTTATAACCTTTTTTGCCATCAGAAAGTAAAGACAAAAACAAACAAAGACATAAAACCCAAGCCTAAATCTTTGACCAGGCACAGATAAACCACCAAGACAGGAGAAGAAAAAAAGTCTCCAAATCACTTCTCCAGATTACACTGTAACCTACTGCAAGTATGGATCTAGCAGGGTATTTTCCAGTATCTAATTCTTCATATTTTTACGTGCATCCTTATATGATGTTTTCCAAGTTCCTAATAAGAAAATATGGTGCTAATTTAACATGCCAGAAAACACAGAAGCAAATATGACAGTGTATCTTAGTTTCCATCACCCGCTACTTTCTAATATTTGGGAACTGAACTCTGAACATATACCAGGAGTGACAACTAATGCATCAGTTCAACTGTTCCCCCACCCCACCCCCCGTTCAAAGAGGTCAAATCCTTGTTTATAAGAAATCTTAGTTAAAATACAAAAAAGATAAAAAGTAGAGGGGCTCAGGTTGAAATGGAGAGAGGAATAAGGAAAATTTCACTGTTTCCAAGTATTTCCTTGAAATAGTTACTTGTCTAAACTAAGCTCATAATGCAACTTTATGCCAAGGTGGCAGTCTACTGAAATGTAGCATCTGGACCTAGTGGGCAATCAACCAAAGCAGGAAGTTTGAAGGCTAGAAAAGAATTCCAATAGTTTACTGAAAGTCTCCCCTAAATAAAATTATAGTCTGATGGTTATAAGAAGCCCAGAGGAGACTAAAGATTAAAACATAGCTTATATACTTTGATGTTGTCTTTTAAATATTTCTACATTAAAGCTGTAAAGTGTATACATATATATATGGTCTCTCTGGGAAGCTCGTGTACCGGGCCAGGGCGACCCAAAGGCTGGAAATGATGCCACTGACAATGAAGACAAACAGCAGCCGTATTTTCTAAGTTAATGAAAATTAGGAAGACATTCAAGCTACTACAACATAAACAATTTCATTTTTGGTAATATCATCAACCCAAATTAGTATGTAAGAAATTCAGACCCTCAATACTTAAAACAAAGTACTCCAATTAATGCTGATGCAAGTATTTTTATGAAGATCTTATAACCCAAACTGGGGTTTAAGAGTCAGATATTTGACGTTTCTTTAAACCACTGATCTAACTAAAAAATATTGTCATGCTATTTTCTGAAAGGCACAGGCATTTTAAGATTCCCATGAAGAGAAGCAAAGCATCAGTTACTTCACTGCTACCCACAACGGTACTTTTTAAAAAAACTCAGATTTTGTCACATTTCCGTGGAAACATTTAGGACCCATTAAGGTAAAAATTATTATTTAGGCAGAAGAAAACATCATTCCCATATTTATGCACTGTCTTCTCCTGCCGCCCCTCAGCAACATAGTTAATACCTGTCAATATCACTCATTGAGAAAAATTGTGGTCATTGTAAAACGCTGTTTCTTTTTATAAATTAATGAGCGCTTATCTTTCCTGACCCAGGATGTGAAGTGGTGAACGGACACCTCATTTGCTTTTAAGAGTGTCACTAAGTCCTACATTTAAGTTAAACCAGTTGTAAAAAGGTTTATATATTTGTATTTTTAAAAATGAACCTTGCGGCTGGCCCCGTGGCCGAGTGGTTAAGTTCACGTGCTCCACTGAAGTGGCTCAGGGTTTTGCTGGTTCAGATCCTGGGCACGGACATGGCACCGCTCATCAGGCCACGCTGAGGTGGCGTCCCACGTGCCACAACTAAAATATACAACTATGTAGTGGGGGGATTTGGGGAAAAAAAGAAGAAAGAAAAGAAAGAAGATTGGCAACAGTTGTTAGCTCAGGTGCCAATCTTTAAAAAAAAAAGAGAACCTTGTTAAAGCCTTGTGAGAGCAACCCTCCAATGAGTGAGCACACTAAGATGCTGGGGCCCATTCAGTCTGGAAGCAATCATCTATTCAATCTTTTTCTAAAACACACAGTCCCGAACAGAAGCAGCTTATCTTTCAATTTCCTATAAGCTTGGGCAAAAGACCGTCCAGATGCCAGGGGCTCTTCACAGAAAGGCAGCCCTGTCTCCTCCCTCTCCTCCCCTCCTCAATCCCAAAGACCACACAAGTCACAGCCTGACTCTCCAGGGGCAGAGTGCTCTTCTGGATTAGCAGATAAAACTTCGCAGCGTGACAGAGGTCAGGGGAAAAAGTTTAGTCTTCTCACTCCTTAATCTTACCAGAAAATGTACAGCAGTGTCGAGGCTAAAAAAGGGAGTATTTGGAAAGCTCAGGAGAAAGAGAAACTACTTTGCAACTAAAGACAAAAGTTAAATTTGGATAATGAACATCAATTATACTGCTTAGGATAATCATATTAGAATACTGTAAAGACAGACAAGAAGCAGGCAAAAAAAATATAACCAATTTCTGTTTTCTTCTTTTCTTTCTTTTTTTTTTTTTGAGGAAGATTAGCCCTGAGCTAACTGCTACCAATCCTCCTCTTTTTGATGAGGAAGACTGGCCCTGAGCTAACATCCATGCCCATCTTCCTCTACTTCAAACGTGGGACGCCTACCACAGCATGGCTTTTGCCAAGCGGTGCCATGTCCACACCCAGGAGAAGCGGAACGTGCGAACTTAACTGCTGCACCACCGGGCCAGCCCTGTTTTCTATTTTTAACTACTAACTGCATAGGCTTTTACTATTCTCTCAGTTTGATAATTAAAAAACCCCAATTAATTGAGCAAAGTGTCAAATACAAAATTGCCTCCACTTCAGGAAAAAACTTTGATTTTCTTCAAGTTTTTCACTCAAAGCAATTATTAAACTCCTTATAATTACGTTTTCATAACTATTTCTTTGGTAGACTGTATTTATGCAAGGCAAAATGAGTATATTTCTCTAAATAAAGCATCCTGTACAAAAACATCTGGTCTCTTTCTATAAACAACACGTGAACGCCTTCCACAAACAAGCTGCTCTAAGGGACTCTCTTCCTGCTTGATCACCTCGAGCGAGGGACACACAGCCCACCAGGCAGCTCATTCCACACTGGACAGCTCTGTTCACAAGTTTACTCTTCACAGTGTTTTGTAACCTGGCCACAGCTCTCTCTTCAGCTATAGAAGTCTAATTTACTCAGACACATCTAACAACCGTTCAAGTTTTTATGACACTTCCTCCTTTCCTCCCAAGTCTTCCTCCTTCTCCAAGTTAACCACACTCAGTTCTTTTCACCATTCCTTCTGTTATCACATAAGCCAATCTCTAACTGATGGGCTCCAGTTTGTCAATCTCTTTGGTGCCCTGAATAAACTGGCATTCCAGCTATGACATAATCAGAAGATCAAATGGGACAACACTTTTCTAATTCTGGATATTATTTCTATTTATTTATTTTTGTGAGGAAGATTGACCCTGAGATAACATTTGTGCCAATCTTCCTCTATTTTGTATGTGGGATGCTGCCACAGCATGGCTTGATGAGCAGTGTGTAGGTCTGTGCCCAGGATCTGAACCTGTGAACCCTGGGCCACTGAAGTGAAGCATGTGAACACAGCCACACCACCACTGGGCCGGCCCCTGGATATTATTTTTAAATTAATGCTCCTGAAAGGTACATTTCTGTAGGTGGCAGCCACTTCACACATATGACTACAACCAACCAAAGTATTTTTTTTTTTGCATATGTGCTGCCTTTTTCAGCATTAGCTGGTTCAGCTGATGGGAAAAAAGATTTTGCACTGAATCCATGTCTAGTTAGAAAGGAAGGAACTATCAATAGTCTTTTGGTGTGTTCTCAATTGAAGGGGCATGAGCATTTTGATTCCAAAATGAAAAAGAACACCCAGGAAACACAAGAGATTGAGATTTACATTGAAAAGCAAAAAATTAACTGAAATGTTATGAAAAAGCAGCACTTTGAATCAAAGATGCTAGGGGTTGCCTAATCTCCTCTTCTCGTTTTACAGATTAGCAACTGAGATGCAGCAACTGGCCTGAGGGTGATTAGCTAGTCAGTGGCAGCCAGGCCTCAAGAGCATCTCCAGATCTAGGATGCAGTGCTCCTCCCATTACCCATGCAGATGAAGCTCTGATCTCTGACACTGATTAAAAGTAAACAACACATTATATACATACATGTGAAAGTGCCAGAACTTCAATACCCAAGGTTGAAAAGACCTTAAAAAACTTCAGCCAAACCAGCTCAGGTAGTGATACACAGATTGAGAATACACATACATCCCAGGTTAGATGGTCCCATCACATGCAGAGAAGAACCGAAACAAGAACTCAGCTCTGAGACTGTTTGCCCTAAAGCACTCTTACTAGCACTGTGGATGCCAACAGACACTAGTCACATCTGAAGGATATCTTTCCATCCAAACTTTAATGGTAATATCTTGCAAAATGAAAAACACAACCTTGGTACCCTTACATAAAATATTAGCTTTTCATAAAACAGATGTATCCTATGTCTCTCCTTTATGATCTTCCCATTATCAATACTCATAGCATGTTCTTCCAAAAATTGCTTGGAAAAGCAGATGCTTTGATGATATTTTTTCTTTTTCTGAAGGGCAGGGGTAGGCAGGAGGCCAGTCTGCTCAACTACTTCTCAGGCTCCTTTTCCAAATAAAGTTCTCTTCGTTTTTGTTACAAAAATTGGAAAATGAAAACATACATCCACACAAAAACTTGTACACAAATGTTCTCAGCAGTATTCACAATACCCGAGGAGAAAACCAAATCTGATGAATGGATAAATAAAATGTAGTATATCCACACAACGGAATGATTCAGCCATAAAAACGAATGAAACTCTGATATATGCTCCACCATGGGTGACCCCTGAAAACACTATGCTAAATGAGAGAAGTCAGTCACAAAAGGCCACTTATTGTATGATTTCATTTACAGCTATGCGTGCTTAACGACAAGGATATGTGCTGAGAAATTCATTGTTAGGTAATTTTGTCATTGTGTGAACATCACAGCATGTGCTTACACAAACCTAGATGGTACAGCCTACTACATACCTAGGCTCTATGGTACTAATCTTATGGGATCACCATTGCATATGCAGTCCATTGTTGACCAAAACGTTCTTATGCAGCACACGACTGTATATGAGATGCCCAGGACAGACATATCTACAGAGACAGAAAGGAGATTAAAGTTGCCTAGGGATGGAGCAGTTAGGGGGGAAAATAGACGGTAACTACTAACGGGTACTGGGTTCTTTGTGGGGTGATGAAAATATTCTAAAATTGACTGTGGTAACAGTTGCACAATGCTGTGAATATACTAAAAACCAGTGAATTGTACACTTTAAATGGGTGAATTGTATGGTATATGAATTATATCTCAATGAAGCTGTTACCAAAAAAAAAAAAAGTCAAAAAAAACAAAAGACAAACCACCACAAAGCTATTAAGTCTATTACAAAATACAGATAGAGATAAGGCAAAGAACACAAATAATTTTGGGGCTGGCCCAGTGGCGCAGCGGTTAAGTTCGCATATTTCGCTTCGGCGGCCTGGGGTTCACCAGTTTGGATCCTGGGTGCGGACATGGCACTGCTTGGCAGGCCCTGCTATGGCAGGCGTCCCACATATAAAGCAGAGGAAGATGGGCACAGATATTAGCTCAGGGCCAGTCTTCCTCAGCAAAAAGAGGAGTGGTGGCTGTGGATTATTAGCTCAGGACTAATCTTCCACACACACACAAAAAAAAGAACACATAATTTTACCCAAAGACAAGACAGTAGTTAACAGTAGGGTATATTTACCCTTCCAGATTTTTTATGCACACATAATTTGTTTTTCTTTTAAAAGAAACATAATCCATATATTTCAGTATTTACTTATGCAGCAAGAAAACGAATCCTGCTTAAAAATTTTATAAATTAACTTTTATTTTAAGAACTGTACTTTCCAGTAAGTTAGATATTAGCCACAAATGGCTATCAAGCATTTAAACTGTGGCTAGTCTGAACCAAACTGACATATGCTTTCAAAATGTTATTTGTTTATTTATATCGTGGTAAAATACACATAAAATTTACATCTTAACCGTTTTAAGTGCACAGTTCCATGGCATCAAACAGTCCTAACATTGTGCTACCACCACCATCATCCATCCCCAGAACTTTTCATCTTGTAAAACTGAAACTCCATACCCATTAAACAATACCTGTGCATATGGCAGTCACTCTTCTACTTTGTCTCTAGGATTTTGACTATTCTAAGTACTTCACGTAAGTGGAATCATAAAGTACTTGATTTTTTGTGACTGGCTAATGTCCTCAAGGTTTATCTATGTTGAAGCATACATCAGAATTTCCTTCTTTTTAAAGGCTGAATGACATTCTGCACTATATATACACCACATTTTGCTTTTCCATTCATCTGCTGATGGACACTTGGATTGCTTCCACCTTTTAGCTACTGTGAATAATACCGCTACCAACATGGGTGTACAGTGTACAAGTGTTTCTTTGAGACCCTGTTGCCAGATCACGCAGTAATTTTGTTTCCACAGGAGTTCTACCAATTATATTCCCATCAACAGTGCACAAGGGTTCCAATTTTTCCACACCCTCATCAACAGTTTTTTTTTGAGTAGGCATCTCAGTGGGTGTGAGGCAGTATTTCACTGTAGTTTTGATTTGCTTTGCCCATTTGAGATATGCTTTTAAGTATAAAATATACTCAGAATTTCCAAGGTCTAGTGTAAAAAAATGTAAACTATCTCATAAACACCTTTTCAAAAATACCGACTATATGTTGAAATGACAATAGTTTGGCTATACTAGGTTAAAAAGATTATTAAAATTAATTTCACTTTTTATTTCTTAAAATGTGGCTACTGGAAACAAAGATGAACCTCGAAGACATTATGCTAAGTGAAAGAGCTAGTCACAAAAGGACAATATCATGATTCCATTCATACAAGATACTAAGAGTGGCGAAATTCAGGGAGACAGAAAGCACAAGGGTGGCTGCTAAGAACTGGGGGGAGGGGAGAATGGGGACTTATTGTTCAACGAGTACAGAATTTCAGTTTCGCAAGATGAAAATGGGTTCTGGAGATGGATAGTGGTAATAGTTGCACAACATATCAGCGTATGTAATTAATGTCACTCAACCGAACACTTAAAAGTGATTAAAATGATAAATTTTATGTTACATATATTTCATCACAGTTGAAAATAAACAATTTTTTAAAATGTGGCCACTGGAAAATTTAAGGCAACAGTAGTAAACAGTGGAATCTATCACTTCTGTCAATGTCAAAGGCCCCAATTCACTCTGCCTTAACTAAAGAGATTTAATCTAGCTGAGGCTACTTTATAGAGAAGTTCAACTATTTTTTAGTTTTGCAAAACTGAAACGATTCCAAAAGATGTAGCAGTACAGAAAAGATTTCTACAAAATCTCTACGTGTTCAATTTTCAGATCACCTTAAATTTCTTTCAAACAGCTAAAGGACAGAACTACAAAAGGGGAGGTCCTAGGAAGAATAAAATAGGAAGCCTTTTCAAAGGTAACAGAATGATGAAACATTTAGCACTTTAAGCAAGTTTTGTTTTCTTTCTTGTTGGTGTGGCTCATTAATATCAAGCCAAGAATATAATGGGAAATACATACTCTGGTTCACCACCTTATCAATCACAAAAATTATAATCACACTGTGACTTAAAAGTTTTAAATTATTTTAAATGCTCATCACGGGTGATCCCATAGATTTAGTAAAATACGACCTGAAATTGTAATTGATACAGCTAGTAAAGAGGTATTTATACTGTAAATTACAATCACCATGAATCATTTTTCAGCAGAGATTAGTTTTCCTGATCTCAACTGATGGACTAAACAGAATCTTTAAAATATGCAGGACAAGGGTGCCATCTCACTATTCAAGGCAAAGAAGGTCACTAAAAGAACACTGCCTGTCTTTTCCCTGCTATAGCTCTAGCGTCTACACCCGTGGCTGGCACATAGCAGGCACTCAGTAAACGTGGACTGAATGAACAGTCCCTGCCTAGAAAGGGCTCACAGGGATGACACCACTTAACCATCTACAGGAAAAGAAGCAATGTCTCAGCTGTGTCACAAACTAAATGCTCTGAGGCTTCAAGAGGGAGAGGGTTCAGTTTCAGCAGGGGAGATCAGGCAGGAGAGGGTTGAAGTAGCTGCTGAGCTGGGGCCACTAAGTTAGATCGAGAATCTGGATCACTGCAAAACTTGCTGGCACACTTCCAGAGGTGGGAAAGCAAGGAGTTCTAGGAACTACTGCATAGAGTCAGAATGGCTGTTATGTCAAGCTTCTGAGTAATAATGAACGACAAGGTTGGAAAGGCAGGTTAGGAACAGGACAGAGGCCTTGAGTGTGAAGCTAGTGTCTTCTGCTGCCATGTCTGCTGGATGCTGAGGGGATGGTGCAGCTACTGAAGTAGAGAAATGATACAATTCAAAAGGCACTTTAAGAGACTCAATCTGGTCATGTTCGGCAGGTCCCATGAAAAAAGGTCTGGAGGACGTCAATTAAGTAGAAAAGTGGATACCAGACGTAGCCAAGTGTCAGAATGACCTGAAGGAGCCTTACGCTCATTCCAGAACTACTCAATCTGAAAGGTCCGCAAATCACCAGAGCCTTAGATATAAGGTAATAAGATATTAAAGTGACAGCAAAAGGAAGGGGGGTAAAAGTTCAAGAGTGAAGTCGACAGCCTACATCAAAATCTGTGTTTTCCAATAGGACTATATTGTTTTCATGGAGAAAAATTTAGTTGACCTATCAGCCAGACGCAACTTTTACCTCAAAACTTCAAACTTCTATAACAAGAAGTAAGGGGACATAGCACAGTAAAGCTTTCCTCTGCTAGAAAAGAAAGATGGTGTGCTGTAGTGATTAAGAATACAGCTCCAGGGCTGGACAGATCTGTGTTTAAATTCTTGCTCTGCCACTTACTAGCTTTGTGACCCTAAAAGTGTTAACCTCTGGAGGTCTGTTTCCTTACAGTATAACCAGAAGGACACTATTCCATTGTTCAAATGTCAGAAGGATTAAATGAGATGATGCCAGTTAATGCTTTTAAAGCAGTTATCATTATTCCCTTAAACCAGATCAGATACTAGAATAATCACTTTGAAAATTATGAGTTCACACTAGGGTATAATCTTTTAAAAAGCATGGACTATTATTACTCCTGAGAATCAGATGTGGTTGTCACACATCTGTTCCTGTACACACTGTAATGCACATACTTACACAGTGATGTTTTCACACGATACTTTACATTTGTGTGACCCATTCATGCTAAGAGCATATTCTTAACTTTACAAGCTCTGTGACACTTAAAATGCTTATACAATAGAACAGCTGCCGTACCCAAAATAAACCTAGGTGACTTACAGTTACGTAGAAACATAAAGGCGTGATCTAGATTTTGCATATTTATTTTTAAAAAAATATGTGGGTCGCTCCTCTTTTAAGACGACTTTCAGACTAAATGACTAGTGCCTACAACTGGAAACTGCTATTCCGCTGCTGCTTATCCTGTGACTTTGAGGATTTAGACTTCAGACAAAGGACCCAGCTGTGACCACCAGAACTTCTAAAACGTCAGTGGAGCCAACGGTTTGCAGGGTGCACCTCTGAGTGTGCTGAGACACTTTCAGATACCTACACAAATGGAGGGGAAGATGACACCTCAGGGACAAGACAAAAGCTGAGCAACAGGAGATGTTTTAACCCTTTACTGATTTTATATACTAGAGTTCACAGAAAATTTTATTTGAAAGGGGGAAAGATGCTTCACTGCTTAAAAAAGAAAAAAAAGAACAAGAACATCTTTAACACGGCAATCCAGCTTTAGGGATAGTGTGAGAGGGGGAGTGTTTCCCAATTTACTCCATTTTAAACAGGCAGTCCAGCAAGGCAGGAACACACCGTGGGGAGTGATTCCAATACTTCGCTGACTATAGAAGAACTCCATAGGCTTAGAGCTGCGTGCTGTCAACACAGGTGGACAACCTGGCTTAACAGAAATGTGAAAAAGGGAAATCAATTAATTCACAAGCAGGCCTAACAGGACATCCAGATATGTTCATTTATAATCATCCCAGAAGCATGCCACTGGTTTTTGCATCTAAATAGCATAAAACAAAAAGTAGGTTATTGTCAATCCCCTAATAATAAATTTTCCATGTTCTATCAAAACTATTCAGAAATAATTTTCCCATAGTAACGGGAAATGTTTTTTTCCTCACCATTCTTGAACACTTGAATAATTTATTTGAATCATCTTCTGAAGTTTTTCTAAGCTATCTCCAAGAGTCAAGGCTTAGCCAAGGCATTCTTTGTAGCAAAAGCATCATTCTTGAAGCAGGTTTTGCCACTTGATGGCTCAATCCTTACACTTAAGCGCAAAAAAATTTTATTTGTATTTTTTTTGTCGTTTTTAAGTATAAGTGATCTCGAACCAGGATTCTGAGCATTCTCGGCATTAGGACTCTCCCAGTCTCAGTTCATTTCTTTCACAAGAGCAAGAACTCTAATTGACTTAAATTTACAACTCCAATTTAAAGTTTTTAATAAATTCCACCATACTTCCACTGGATAGAAGTTTCTTTAGATACACCAGGTTTTAAGAGACCACTCATACAGGTTTCTCAAGTGGAGCCAGCTCTCACCAAAAAGGGAAAGCTTTACAGGTTTTCAAGGGAAGCACAGGTTTCTACAAGCTCTTAAATGGAGCATAGAGGGTTCCAAAAAAGAAGAGGCAGAAGGGCAAAAGCCAGCAATTATCTGTCTAAGCAGAAATAAGTGCTCAGAGGAGAGAAGGAACAAGACTGCCCTAAACCAAAACACTAGGAAAAGCAACAGGACCATAGACAAATTTTCTTTTTAGATCCTTATACAGGCAACTTCAACCCAGACATGCTACTTCAACTAACCACCACCAGCACAACTTTCACCAGTCCTCTCCTGCCGGGGGTGTGGCTAGCTTCTTTAACTGTGGAGCCCATTTGGGATCTTTGGGTGTTAGCTGACATATAAGCACAAAACATCACTATGAAGTTACGAAGCATTCATTTGAGCCCTCATTAGCCAAACAGCTCACAGGAGCACTATAAAAGCCTGTGTTCCAAGCACAGGCCTAGGAACCAGCCCAGGCATATTCTGAGGCTCACTTCATCATTGCACGTGCTAGTGCCTTGATTTCCCTACTTGTGCTGCAAGGACAGTCCTGAGAGAATTAAGAATGGTTTACAAAGTGCTTGGAAAATAAAATGGGCAAGCCATCAATATTATGTTATGATACCATAAAGGCCAGCAAGGGGGCCTTTACACTTACAGCTCATCCTTACTAAAGGCATCAACCAAGTCACATGAGAAGTGACACACAAACACAAACAACCCAAAGCTGAGTGACTCAATTACAAATCTATACCCTTGCTGGAGAGGGAATTAGGATGTGCAGGAATTTATTTTTAATTCTGAGAGTTGGTCAAACAATGCACGAGTCTCTTACACATTATGTGCCTATTTCTGAGTTAAACCCTTAAACTGCAGTGTATGTTCAGGGCAGTCTTCCCCTAGTAAACTCTATCAAAAGCCGTTTATGCTCTCCTTCTACTTTCCAAACCTTTCTCTCTGGAATACTGCTGGAATTCTTGAGATTTCAGGACTTGTCTAGATGCTGTCTTGGAATTAAGCTAGGGATCATGAAACCCAAGGAAGCTTGTGAGTGCATCTCACAGAACTACAGGCGGAGGACAGTGAACACATATGAAGATGAGGAAACCCAGAACTGAAACAGTGGAAAGAACTCTGCACTTTACTGATGAGAATAATAATGTGCACCCCCAACCAAAAGTATTACTTTGCCCAGTTGGCCCCCATTTTGTCTGTGACTTCCTATACCTACACGCATATCCACACATTTACGTATACACATCTCGAACTGAGAAGCCTGATAGCTGAGAACCTTCTTCTTCCAGTGAAGCAGACTGGATTCTCATTTAAACTGACCCTGAAAACTGGCGGATATCAAAGGTAGGTCATGACCAAAACACAGGTATGAGGAGTACTGAGACACTGAGAAACTAAGGGAGCACAATCATCCTTCCCCTCACTTTCTAATGAACAGGATCAGGAAAACAAACAACAACAAACCACCAAGTCACAATGGAACCGTGACCACTCACGCTGGGCTAAACATGGATGGGTTCTCTTATGAGGCCTCAATGAACAAGATGGAAAGCGCCAATGTGTAAACAAGAAACAGCTCCTACATTCAGAATATCAATCCAGTTAATTGGTGCGGGGCTTCGGTTCATACCAGTTTCAAATGCCAACTTTCCAAACTAACAACATGAAGTGTCTGGCTGGCAGTGGCGCACATCAGCAAAACACGGCGTTCGCTCCAGACTCCACACCACAAGCTCTTAGAAAACCAGGGGAGGAGAACTTGCAAGTCTGCATGCTGCCAGCAACGAGGCAAGCTCTGTGTATATAACTATAATTAAATTATTTACATAGGGGAGCAACATTTTTCTTAATTTTCATGCCTCTCAGGCAAGTAAATGAAAGTCGAATTCTCATGGAAAGTATTTTACCTTCTGGAAGACATAACGGCCTTTATGACAGAATTTTAAAGTGAAAATCCTCTGGAAGTCCAGGTTGAACAAGTAGCTTATAACTCAACAGCATTGGGCATCTTGATGTAAACTACAAATTAGCTTCTAATCTTGTAAAATAAAATCTTCAAAGTTTTTACACTGTCACATCATTTTTTTAAAAAGTTTAATTCACTGAAATTTAAACAGGTTATTTAAAAAATATACAGTGTTTAATTCTGATGGTTTTTTCTGCACTTTAGAAAACTACTATTTCCAAGCTACCCCTCTAATATTTGGACTTTTTATTTGTATTTAATAATATAATAGTTATTTCCAACTCTAAAAAAAAAAGTGGATTGTATTTTATATGTATAAACACTCCCCACCCACCCATTAATGAAATCAATCTGCCAAGGTCTATTACAACTTATGCAATTTTGTTGTTTATACATGGTTCTCAAAAGAAAAAAAAATACTACTTAAATTCTAAAGTTTTTCTTTCATCTCTTCTCCACCAAAGTATTGATTCCTACTTGCTCCTTTATAACAGAACAGCTCATCTGTAATTTTCACAATTAAATGTGTAGCCAGCATGTGCATATCATATTAAATATATCAACCACCAGATTGCTGAATATTTAAAATTTCAAAACATTAATTATTTTTAACGTTTTTCAAAATTTGTAAGTAGTGACAAGGAAAGCAACAATTTAACACACAATGTACCTTATATAATTACACCTTTAGTAATCAAATATAAATAATAAATGTATGCAAGCATGTTATAATGAAAATCAGAAGTCACTTTTGCATGATAAAAGCTTATCAGCTGGTTATTTGGAAGCAAGTACATGTTCAGGAAAGGCTGGTTCTGATCAGAGAAATCTTTAAGGTTTTAGAAGCTTAGCAACTCTTGAGATTGGGTCATCAAAATAGTAATTAAGTAATTGATCTTAATCTGTTCAACACGGTGACATTTTATTTTTGATATAAACAGTATTATAACTTTTCCTACACTCTGGTTGAAGGAAAAAAGAGAAATTCCAGCAAAACAAATTCACAGTGATTATGTTTAAAGCCAACAGCTGACTTCCAGCACAGGCAGGGCCGGGGCCTTTAGAGAGTCACAGCCAATCTCCTTTATCTTCTATACAGATATTATAAGAACTAAAACCAAAGATTTAGTTAGGTCAATGTACAGCAGCCTCTGATAAGGTTGTCTTAAGAAATTTTCAACAAGGGCCAACGTGAAGGAATTGCTACTTAAAGTTCAATTAAACAGGTTACCCATTCCTCACCCTCTAGTTAATTAAGGCTTTTTACTGTACTTTAATGAACCCTCAAAGTTTACCTAAATTCCAGTCTTCAAGCCCAATTGTTTCACCTTCCCCTACTTTTTTTGAATGCCAAAATCAGGAAACCTTTGAAACTGCAAAATACATGCTTTCTAAGAGCGCACAGCAAGCTTTCCTGTAGGGGGAAAATGGCTATTACCACTAAGGGTCAGTTAACACTGTATTTTATGTATACGCTCAATCAGACAAAAGCACCTTCCAAACTTCACCTCAAACACACCCTCAAGTAAGAAGTTGTCTTCAAATTACTCATTTAAACACTCGTGTAACTGTCTATCAAAGATCAAATATAGGTCAAAATCATATCTAACAAAAACTACATAGTATTTAAAAGTCACAAATAACACTATTTAAATACCCGATTCTTGTAATTATTTAAAAAATTGTAAAAGCAATATAGTTAAGTCTCTAATGGAATACCTGAGCCAAGCGGTGTCCTTTTCACTCACCAAAATGTTACTTGGTAGCAAGTGTCCAATGAAAATTCTCCCTTAAGCACCAACTGGTTAACAATGTATCAAAGAACACATTCATTTCCCCATAAATTTATCTTGGTGTATCTATATAAAAATACTTGTAACAAAGTCTTAAAAGTACCCTTGAGTATCAGCAAGCACTGTCAATCCTTCTAGCAAGTACGTGTTCATGGAAACCAGGCCTGTTCTGATCAGAGAATCTTTAAGGTCTTTTAGCAGCTTAGCAAGACTGAGCCTGGATCATCAAAATCACAGTTAATTGAGAACTTATACTTTATACATAAGAGTGCAGAATGCAAATAATTAAAACAACATTAGCAACTTTAAAACTTGTTTAGAAACAACTTGCTTCTCTTAAACAACCATAAGCCATTTCTCTGTTCAGAACTCATGTTTGCACCAGCTCTGACCGGTTCCTTGAGGAATGTGGCCAGGCTGAAATTTTGGCAGTGTTGGCTTTGGTGGTGACCAAGGAGGAAGCAGTCTCTGGCCTCCCTGTTGCTGAAGTTCCCACCCTGCAAAATGAATATACCCACCGGTGTGAATTGACAATGTGGTCCAAAGAGCAAGGCAGGAACGGAGTCCAGATCCTCAAAATGGCAGTACAGGGCATAACCACTAGGCCACCTATCAGTTCAGTACAAAAAGTACAACCCTGTGCATCATGGTGCAAAAGCGGGGGCCTAGGTTTCGCATTGTGCATCTCACACCTATGGAAATAACAAGAGGAGTAAAATCTATAGAAATCAACACACCCCAAGAAGGCGGGTGCTCACAGAAGACCGGTGTCAACACTTTTGCAAAGCTGGCTGGCTAGTGAGCTAATGAATGGCAGTTACAAGTCCAAAGTTGGAAGGAAACAACATTTTACAATCAACTGTTGAGTTTGACAATAAAGAACTCAACATGGGCCTAATGTTTACCAACAAGGCTTTGCAAATCATGACACCCATCTACAAGCTTATGAAAACGACTACCCCACTAAAATCTAACACCCCTCAAGAAGGATTATTAACTCTCAAAGAGTTGGAAAGATTTGGGCCATGAAGAAGGGAGGTAATCAGCAATTCCCCAATCAGTTACTCTCAAGGTCTTAAACTTTCTCCCTTACCATCTGACCTTGGAAAGATATGGTGACACGTTCAAAGCTTAAGGCGGAAGAATTCCAGAGAAGGGGAAATCTGCGCACCAAGGATGTGCCAAGGTGATGCCTCGGGAGCAAATGTGGATTGTCTGAGGGTCAACAGTTTGGAAAAAGAGAACTTCCAAAACGCAGGGGGGATTCTTCAAAAGAAGTAAAATCCCTGCTCTTGACTCACAAGCCTTCGCCATGTTGCTGTCAGCTCACCCACTAAGAGTGCGAGTGCCTCGCTGGGTCCCTTCCCGTGGTCTGTAGAAGGCGCTGTGCAGCACATCCTGCCCTAGCTCCGGCCCTTCCCCCTTCTGCAGCCTTACCCAGCGCAGGGAACGCGCCCCCTACTGACTCCGACGCTCATCGCCTTTAGCCGACTTGGCTGCGGTGCATTTTGGGTGGGGGCTGGTATTTTCTTCATGGCCATAAACCAGAAGCAACAATGCAGGTTTATAAAGAAACTGTACCAAGCTACCCAGGAGGGTTTTTTTTTTCGTTTTGAAGGTGCACTGGAGGCAGGAGAAGCATCAGGGATAGAGCTGGGCGTGTGGGGATGGACACATTAAAATGGCAAACACAGGAAACAGTTGGGTTCTTTTCCCCTCCTGGCCTTTGTCTGGGAAACGGGGCTGTGGCAAGGACCGTCCAGGGGAAGTGGCGGATGCAAGAGCATCAAGAAGACCTAGCGCGGGTGTGCGTGCGGCTGAAAAGGCTGGGAGACCTCAGCGCCCGTCTGGGGCAGAAGAGGAAGAGCGGCGATCGCGCCTTTTCCAGCAGACGGGCATCCAGGGGGGGAGGGGCGGGCGGCCCGGAGAGAGGCGGCGATCAAAAGGTGCTCGAGCAACTGCTCCCCAGCTATTGCATTAACAAAACCCTCGCGCAGCGGTCTGGGCTGCCGTCCTCCCCAGCTCACTGCAAAGTTGGGGCTCAGATGCTCGTGGGAGGCCGTGCAGACCGGGCAGTGCGACTGCAGCCGGGGTGGCGGGCGCCGCGGCCAGGAGGAGGGAGCTGCACGCCGGGGAGGAGGGCTGCACCCGGGAAGCGAAGACTTTCCCTCGGCGCCCCGCACGCTCCCGCCCCCGCCGCCCCCTCCCCGGCAGGGCGGCAGACCCGGCAGCAGGCTGGTCGCGGGGGCTCCTTTCCGGGGGCAGGAGCAGAGAGCAGCCCCAGGGACGGGATGGGGCAGCGCGGCTCCCGCGGCGGGCGGGGTGGACGGAGATGCCGTCCGCGGGCAGGCTCGGGCGGCCGGGCCGACGGCGGCCCGCGGGGCGGGGACGGGGGTCGGGCTGCAGGAGGAGGCGCCTGGTCCCCGGGCCGGGTAGCGGTCCGCGCCGTCACCGGAGTATGCAAAGGAGCGCGCGGCCGGAGGGCCGGCGGCGGCAACAATGCGCCGGGCGGGCGGGCGGCGCGGCGGCCGCGGGCTTACCTTGACTCGGCCTCGAGGCGCGCGCGGGGCCGGCGTGCTCGGGGGCCGGGCGGCGGCGGCGGCGGCGGCGGCGGGCGGGCGGCGGCACGGCGCTGGCGGCGGCGAGGGCGCGCCCGGGCCTCGGCGGGCTCCGGCTCGCGCCGCGGCCGCGGCTGCTGCCGGGGGGCGCGGCGGGCGCAGCGCAGCGGCGGGCGGCGGCGGCGCGAGCGGCTCCCTCCAGTGCCCGCGCGGGCGGCGGCGGCGGCGGCGTCGAGCGGTGCAGACAAAGGAGGGGCGGAGGGAGGAGACGGAGGGTGTGGGAGCGGCGGCTTCACCGGGCGGGCGGGCGGCGGCGGCGGCGGCCGCGCTCCTCTCGCTCCTCAGCAGCGGGGACCGAGAGAGGGAGCTGTGTCTGAGGAGACGCCAAAATCCCCCTTAGCGCTGCCCGCGGGAGGGGGAGGGGCACAAGATGGCGGCGGCCGGGGGGCGGGAGTTCAGCTCATGGATCCCGGCGGGCGGCGGAGGGGAGACCGGGCCGGCGGAGGCGGCGGCGGCAACGGGCGGGGGAGGGGGCCGATCCCGCGTCTCCCCTCGGCAGACAATACAAGCGCCTCGGAGCGAGTCCCCGAACCTGCCCTAGCCAAAATGGCGGCCGAGAAAGAGCGGAAGTGACGTAAGTACCTCATTAGCATAAGAGGACTCATTGTCCAGCTAAGTAGGGGGGGCGGCGGGGGACGGTATCCCTTCCCCCCCTGTCCTCCAGGGACAACTCTCTTACTCCCACCTGTGCCTGCACCTAACTTTTCCTGAGGGAGGGTGGCACCAGCACCCCCGCCCCCGCCTGGGGGAAATTATATAATCCCCACTGAGGGGGAGCTCTCGCGAGAACCAAGCGGATTTGCCATTGACCCACTAGGAGGCGCCGCGGATAATGGCCGCAGTGCGCTTCCAGGGCCCGTGTGCACGGCGGGCGCCTTCCTCTGGCCGCAGCGCCGGCGGCGGAGGCACAAGCAGCGGGCCGCAGCACGCCCTGCACTCAGTCAGGTGGCCGTGCCGGGGATCCCTGCGCGGCCCCGCTGCGCCTGGACTACATCTGGCGGGAGGGGCGTGAGGGCCGCCCGCGGCTCCACGTGCTGCAGGCCCGTTCGCGCGCCGGCGGCGGAAGGGCAGGACACCTGGCCTGCCGGGCCGACACCTCCTGCTTCGGACGAGGTGTGAGGGCCTCGTGCTTCACACAGCGCCGGAGATGAGGCACGGCCCCACGGAGGCGACCCTTCCCGGAGGCTGGGCCACGCGGCGGACAGGGGCTGCCGCGCCGGGCCGGACAGTCTTCCAAGTCAGCGATGGGCTCTTCTCTTGGGCCTGAAGAGAATGGGATCTCTAGCGTTTGAGGCCACCGGACTGGTGAAACCTGAGGAGGAGATGTGCTGCGGCCAATGGGCCTCCACGCTTGGGCTGCAGTCCCAGGACAGTCGCCTGCAATGCTCCCGCGGTCGGGACAGCAGAAGACAGCACGTGGGCAGTCCGCCTTTGTAAATTTAGGTCAACCCCAACGACACAATATCTCCTCCACATTCTGAACCCACCTCTCTAGCACAGCGCATCTGCGAGTCTCTCATCGGCTACGCAAACTGCAAAGTAATAAATGCCAACTGTGAAGGATCAAGCAAGCCCGTGTTAAGATGTGCTCATTTTGTAAATACACTTATCTTGTGCTGTTTCTCTACATTTCAAGTTACAACAGTTTCAAACCATACTTGACATGCCAAGAGGATCTGACTTAATTGAAAATAGCACAAATTGTGCTTACATACAGCTCAACGTCTAAGACGTCAGTTAGTAGGTTTAACAAGCTGTTTCATCCAACATAGTATTCCTTTAATTTCTGAAATTGCGATAAAATTTATCTTTAAAAGCCAAATCAGTATTTCAAGGGCATACAACTGGAAAAAGTTGCAAAAAAGGGGGGGGGGGGGGCAAAGCATTTGATTCCGAGAAACAAAGGTGAAGAATCTAATTACATGCTGCAGAAGATGGGCAAAAGCTCATATGAAATAAGCAAAGTAAGTTTAATTTCCCTTAGATATAGTTAGATTTCATACAGTGATAATACAAATACAAAGGGAGAACATCTGGATTTCATCCTTGGCCTCATTTACAAAGTAAAAAGGGATGTTAGATTCACATGTAAATGTTTAAAAAGATTTTACAGTGTTTAAGTCACCAGATTTACTACAAAAATGCATCTAAATAGTCCAGATTCTTTTCTAAATAACTTCCAAATGGTGAAAGTCTTCACTGCTCAAATACATTGTTTACTGTAAATTCCAATAGTGACAGTGTTGTAATGATTGTGGGAATAAGAAACAAACAGATTAAAAAGGCAAAAGGTGTCTACTCTAGTGAGGTCTGAGAAGGCAACACCTTAGAGTGGGCTCTCTGAGATAGTCACTTCATTTCGTCCCACATCCTCCACAATGAAAACTTAACTTCGTTCCACATCCTCCACAATGAAAACTTAATTTTGGGTTTATAGGAAGAATAGATTCTAAACACTCAAAAAAAAGTATTACATTACTATTATGTTAACTTAAAACTAATTTTACATCAAACAGTGATGAATTTTCTAGCTGTATTAATGATGCGAGAGAGGTCACTTCCCCAAGAAAGGCAGGTCCCTGGTGCGCCAGCTGCACAGCTCTGTGAAAAAGGGAAATAAAATAGTAGAGGCCCTTATTGGAATGTGTCCTATGAATTCCTCTATGGGACTAGGTAACGTTCGAAATGACACCAAAGGTTTTATACTCTGGTATTCATTTCTGGTAGGATCTGTTAGAAATGCAATTGGAAAAAGCAGACTTTAAATTTCTTTAGCAGCCAAATTAAGCCAGGAAAATACAGCAATTAGCAATACTGTCCACTAAATATGCTTATTAAATAATTAGCAATGCCTCTTCCTTTTACTTGTAAAGGCAAGTCAACTTGATCTTAAGCTTATTTGCTCAGAGTATGTCTTACCCAAAATTTTAAAAGATATTGCATGATCCAAAAGCTATGTATGCTACAGGTAGAAATGGATCTTTCTGGAACTACCTCCTTTCGAGAAAGCAGGTAAACAGAATACTTGCGTTGGCTTTATTGAGCAACTTAACCTGCATTTTAACTGGCAGAACACTTTTCTGAACAGAGAGAAGTGCTACATAGGGAAGGGATTGTTGTTATATTAGTAAAGATGTATACTTTCTTGAGGATCCTGAAATAATAGGAAAACAAATATTCTGAGGAAATCTTTATATAGTAAGATGTTTAAAAATTACTATAGCAGCTAAGTTTATGCCTCAATGTCATCAATATTTTTCCTTACTGATAGAAGTTATTGCTCAGAAAAGAAAAAAATGGCTAACCAATCAACCTGTCAAGTTGTTTCCATGTCACAATATGCATTTCAAATAGACCTGCTATGACGGATGAAATGCTTCATCACTTCAACAGCTACAAAGAACCAAACTCTAAAATTGTGCTCTAAATGTATTGTTTTATCTGGTTTAAGATATTTGATACATTTTTAAAGAAAGAGCAGAGGTGTGTTCCTTTTTCAATTCATACAGAAACAGCCATATATATTTCATGAATATAATTAGCATTCCTTTTACTTCTTACATCTATTAGGTACAAAGATCTATGAATCCAGTTTTTATAACGAATATTTCAAAATCTTCCCCATGTAAGAAATTCCACATTCACATCTTCTAATGAAAGCAGCAATATTTTATACAAAATACCCACATACATTTATTTACAGGTCTTAATACAGCAAAATGTAAACGAAAATTGAGAACACTGCTCATTCTTCTAATTTAATTTGACATATAAAATGGAGTTTCTTCAGAAAAAAGATTTGCACGAAATTTACCTTACCTTATGATTTATGCTCTAAGAGTACATTTTACAAATACAGCAACCAGGCTTCTTTTATGTTTAAATTGAAATGAACATGATAAGCATAAATAACTTTCTTTTATGTAGTAGCAAAAAGAGTCAATAATCCTTTCAAGAAAGAGACTATTTCATTTCCTCCCAACTTGGATTCACCATAAACACGATCCACAAATGATATTGGAACCTAGTTAAAAAAATATACAGTAAGTCAGTCTTCAAAAATATTAGGAAGCATAGCAGGCATACAACAATGACTAATACAACAGAAACAGACTAAGCCCATGATAGCAAGTCCCTCAAGTGAGTTCAGAACTCGGGGATTCTTTACAGCAACTGTCCTCACCTTCAAGTCTCTAAAATTAAACATGCATTTTATTATCTAAAAACAGATCCTATGAACCAAATCTACAACTGTTTGAAAAGCACTGATCCTGAATATTAAGTTGGTTTACTCAAGTTTCACACTGCATTTCAAGGAAAAATTATACTCCAAAAGAAAAATGGCCTTTCACTTAATTTTTTCAGCAGTCCATCAAATTTAGCTGTCATTAAGTTAAAGAGCTGTTAATTTCCACAAGAGAAGGGGCATTCTAATTAGCTATTTTCCTGCTCTAAAAAGAGTATTATAGGAGGAGGGTCTTCCCTAGGAGTTCACTAGCTAGCTGTAAACATTGCAGACTGCACCCCCCACCCATAATTCCTGTCTTGTCCATTTACTCATAGGAAATGGACAAATGGGATTCATCATTCACTTTAAAGTAGGGTGGCTGTTGGCTATCACAAGAGAAAAAAAGCAGCAAATAGACTCATCCCGTAATGCTCAGTGGTCAGAAGGACAAGGATGGAGAAGGTACCAGTAACTTTTAATTATTTAAAAGGGAATGCTGCCTTGTGTTAATGCTTTAAATCTTGGTAGGTCAAACGTATAAATTTGAAAGGGATGTGAATTTTCACCCTTTAGTGCATGGACATTCTAAACAACTGGAAGCCTTCCACATTTATTCAGTAGTTATCAAAGTTCAACTTTTTATTATAAAAAGTCTAATTGTTTAGTTTCTTTATGAGGACTAGAACATACTGTTTACCATCAGTTGCATACCTCGCCAATAGTATAATTCAACTGTCTTGCCCGAATAATCATCTCCATCTGGAAGACGTAGCCTTTAGAAACACATTTTTCTATTAATTTCTGTAGAACTTCTTTTCGGTACAACCTGTAAGAAATTAAGATATATGTGAGCACTTGGATAAATATACTTGCCTATATGTATCCTTCCCTTTCAAAAAGCTCACTGGTATTTACAAAACCTAAAATTTTCACTGGCCATTTGTATATCGAGAAGTTGTTACAGTTGATGATTATGATACATTTGTCCTGAACCAGAAAGGTCATGAAATATTTGGTAAATAAGTTAGAATAATTTTGAAAATGAATTCTCAATATCTTTTAGAGAATTATTTTCCTACCATACTATTAGAAATTATATTGGGGCCGGCCCCGTGGCCGAGTGGTTAAGTTCACGCACTCAGCTGCAGCGGCCCGGAGTTTCACCGGTTCAGATCCTGGGCACAGACATGGCACCGCTCGTCAGGCTACGCTGAGGCGGAGTCCCACGTACCACAACTAGAAGGACCTGTAACTAAGATATACAATTATGTATGGGGGGTTTGGGGAGACAAAGCAGGAAAAAAAAAAAAAAAGAAGATTGGCAACAGTTGTTAGCTCACGTGCCAATCTTTAAAAAAAAAAAAATTATAAAAATATGGTAAAGTGAATAGTTTGAAGAACTACCCACTGTTTTCAGTTTTTAAATTTTCTAAAATTTAAAGTTGGAGGAGAAACTGTTCCAAATACTGGAACAATTGAGTTGATGATAAAGCAACAATATAAATTAGATGACAAGAAAGAACCTAGTAATTAAGCATTTCCTCATAAATGTCTATGACGAGTTTCTATTTCTCGAGATCTGCTAAATAAATTCGAGGGGATAAACTAAGTCCCTTTGGGATGAGCTTGGTTAAGCTCGGTTAAGACGGAAACCAGGCATCACAGGACTGAGGCGATCCTGGGGGGATACAGCTATCACGAGGCAAGGTCACACTTAGACACTTAGCACGGGCGAATGCGCACTCTAACTGGAGATGGGCTGCAGGCCAAACCCGGAGCTCATCAGACTCAGGCAGAAAGAGTACGACAGAGGGGCTGGGAAGTTCTATGGGGGAACCCAATCACTCTCTTCAGGAGCTCCCTGTTTTCAGAGTTGCTGAGGTAAAAGAATCAAAAACCCCCCAAGTTTCCGTGAGTAGGGAGGGAGCAATTTCTAACTCTTTTTTGGCAGAGCAGAAAACTAGGAGAGGCAGTTGGGCATAACTTAGTTCTCTTTGCAGTTGGGGCCCTGGATCTACAATGCTGAGGGCTTTACCTGCAACCCACATTGTTTTCTCAGTTTTCCTGGAAGCCTGCCTTTTGGTTTGTCAAGCTTTCAAGTGAATATAAAACCAAAGAAAGCATAGTCCTGAGAGGAACCTGAAAGAGATCAGTGTATGCTCTCCTCTACCGACACAGCTTCTGTGAGAATTCAAAAGAATAAGTTTGGAATAAATCTGAAGTGAGAATGATGGTAGTAATATTTATTCAATAACAATTATTTATTGAGCAACCTACTGTGTTTCAGGCACCTTTTTCTGTGTTAGGGTTTTAGCAGCAGAAACTAACGATGTATCTCAAATGATGTTAAGCAGGGGATGGAGGGTGAGATTATGGGAAGGACTATGACCGTGAAAGGATGTTTCGGCATTACCTTTAAAGCTGGGATTAGGCTATGAATTACTCCCCTTTAAGAGTTACTTTATTTCCTATAGGAGTCATTTTTGAAGACATTTACTGCTCTTCATTACCACTTCCTCTCCCCCCCACGGTATCTTTAAAACTATGGCTAATGATGTAAAATTATATACATGAAGCCATATGAGCCAATACATAGGATAATTAGGATCCAAGTGGTCTTTGCAATTAAATGGCTTTACATCAGACTGCAGTCTTTTTGGGATCCCTGTTATTTCTGAAATGGCAGATGCCTCCTAAATCTAGAGATATAATGACAATCTATAATTATATATTGATATATATATAATATAATAAAGATATGACAATAACTTTACCTAATGAGAAGTTGAACTTTAATACATATATTTAATAAATCACTACTCTTATGAAGAGACAATGAGCTTCAACTATTTAAAAAATAGTGAAATCAACAGCCTCGCTTTTGTCTGTGTGCGGCTGCTCTGTCATTTGCACAGAATAAACCCAATCACTGCTCTCACGACATGACATCCAGAGCTCCCAGGCCATCCTTCACCCTCACTCCCTCTAATTCCCACATGGTTCTGGTGGAAGTGAGGCACCCCCACCCCATTACTCTCCCTGCTGTGTTTTCTCCACAGCATAATCCCCATGTGATGCTGCATATATTTTATGTAGTTGTAAGCCTCGTGTCATGAGAACATGTAAACTCCACGAGGACAGGGGCTTTGACTCTTGTTCAATGCCTGGCACACAGCAGGCACTCAGTAAGTGTCTGGTGAACCTAAAAGCAATCACCTTGCTCACTCACCACACATTCTAAATCCCTGCCCCTACAAATAGAGGCAGGATGCCAAGTTCTCAAAAGGTGAAGGGGCCCTCTGATGAAGTAACTAGGGGAACTGCAAAAAGCAAAGCCCCTCTTCCCACACCCCATGGAGCTACCTGGGTCTCCATTTAAAGCCATCACGCCTGTAGCCTGTGAAGTCCACGCTGGCCATTCCCTCTGTACAGAGATTTTGTGAGTGCCACAATTCTTTGCATGGTTGCTACCTAGCAACCAGAGATCTTAATCAGATAACATCTTATTTCTTTGCCTTGAAGTGCAGAACTGAAGGGGTGTATTTATGGTGCCCATCTGTGTCTTATACACCAAATTCTGCTTTAATCAATTTACACTTTAATTCTAGAGAGGCTTCATTTTCATTATTTGACCTCTAATTTGTGATGGTTCCTCCCTTCACCTTAGACTCTGTCTTACTAACTCTGAACTGCTTTCAATAGTCTCGCAGGTGCACTGGAGGTGCAAGTTATCTTCAATGGCCAGCTCCTAATGTGTCTGCGTGTGAAGTGTAATGAAGGACCAAAAGATCAACATTATTTAATGGAAAGAAAGCAAATATCAAGTAATACAAATTATTAACTAACGTATAGGGTTTGGGCCTTCAAGTAGACATTTTAAAGTTTCAGAGATAAAAAAATCTGGCAGTTTTTAGTCATTTGGCGCGGTCATACAAAACAGGTCATTGACTGTAGCTAGTCCACAATTACACACACCCAGAAACAAACAAAAATCCAGGGACCTAGCAGGAGGCTTTGCTTCAATTAAATAAAAAACATGGAGAACAAGGTAACTGGAAAAGATCTACATAAACATCAAAGATCTTAAACTTTCCTGTGGACAATGCTATAAATATCCATATAAACTGCAGAAAATTCCCAGAAGAGGTGCTGTTCTCTGGAGCACGTGACCAGTGAAAACAGTGTTCCACCTGAGCAGTGAGAGGTCGCTCAGGCCCCAGGGGCTGAGCACCAACACTGAGGTTAGCAAGCACACCAACCTGATGCTTGCCTTCGATGCTCTTTGAAAAGGACATTATTTTCCCTTGGGAAGACACTTGGGCTTCATTTGCAGCTTCCAAGGAACTTTGGTCTGCCTTTTTTAGTGTTCCAGAACAAAAACGGGGTAGAAATGAAAAACATTTCTTTAAAATAAGTCACTGTAAAGCAAGAAATTTAGGGAAGAAGTTGTAAATAGTAGAAAACGTAAAATTACAAGTTTTTACTGTACCTGAAACTTCCTGTTAAATCAGATGCTCCTGGTCTCAGCAAAATCTGAGTTATAAAATTGGCCCCGCGGCTGTCAAACAAAGCAATCAGATTTTCTGTATAAAATAGTTTCTAAACAAGAGAAACACATCTAAGAGCAGAATGCTAAAAATGCTACACTAACGTCATAAATGCAGCACACTAGTTCACAAAAATGTTAATTCTATAGAACAAAGAAAAATTTTTAGTCAGTGAAAGGAGATCTGATATTTCTCATTTTCCAGAAAATAGAGATTTTTCTTTAAAGGTGACATGTGGAGGGGACCTATAAAATGATCATTCTCCCAAACTTTAGGTAAGAAGGGTAATAGATTTTTAACTCGACTCAATATTTGCCAACAGTCATCACACAGAATTGCAAACACCTGTCAGACAGTAAAAGGGACCAGAGATTAGGAGTTTCCTTCTCAGATTCTAATAAGCTCAAAGGGACCTCAGTTTCAGCTGGCTAACTCTGCATAAAAATGGCACCTTTTTTTAAAAAAAAGAGAAGGTATGGAAATGGGAGAGGGTGTGGTTTTTGGGAATCTCTAGAAATTGACCAAAGGTTCATTCTGAGACTGCCTCAGAAGGCTTGGGCTGCGGTAACAAAACACCGTAGACCAGAGGGCTTCAACAACAGTGTTCATTTCTCGAAGTCCTGGAGGCTGGAGCCCAAGATCAAGGTTCTGCAGACTTGGATCCTGGTGAGGGCCCTCTTCCTAGCTTACAGATAGGCCTGTTTGCTGTGTGCTCACAAGAGCAGGAGGAGGGGCGGGAGGCCAAACTCTCTGTCTCCTCTTGCGAGGGCACTAATCCCACCATGAGTGCCCCACACTCAGGACCTTATCGAAACCTAATTAACCTCCCAAAGGCCCCACCTCTAAATAACAACACTTTGGGGGTAAGGTACTTTAACATGTGAATTTTAGCAGTCAGTCCATAACAATGACTTTAGGGTATGTGTTGGAAACACAACTAAGTCTCAATCAATTGCAAGCTATTATTGGCTAATAGTTATTATTAACATTTCAAAAAGATGTGAAGTGCCCTGGGAAAAAGTGACTTTTGTATTGCAGCTATTTTAGTGTGCTCAGATCCAGAAAAAAGTTTCCTGGGGCAGCCTGAAAAGAACAGTTTCTCTCCAAAGCCAAGGTAACCACTAAGGCCCTCCCTAGGCAAGATTTTTATTCAAATAACACAGTTAGCCACAGAGCTGGGATAATGGCTATGAAAACATGTTCCATTTCAATTTGCTTCTAATAGCTATGAAAAAATTCTAGGACATAGTTTATCCCCCAAAATGGGTTTAAATCAAAGGAGTGTGAGTGTATATGTATGTATTTGTACATCTGTTCGAGGTAATGGATTTTTTAATTGGGGTTTTTTAATTAAAATGCAGCAAGAGTCAGATAGACTTGGGTTCAAATTCTGGTTCTGGACCATACTTGCTCTGGACCTTGAGCAAGTGATTACATAATCTTTCTCAGGAGTTTATACCCTAAGTCAGTGTAGACATTAACAACTAATGACAGATACAACTCAATACAACTAAATGATCCAACTAGAAGTGGTACACTGTCTCTGATTGGGACTCCCTAAGTTTAAATAACAGCGGTAATGACCAAATTCATAGAGGCCTGAGGATCACTCATTTGTTGGTCTCAATCTTGGCTGCACAACAGAATCACCTGAGAGCCACACTGATGCTTTTGCCCCACCTCTGGAGATGCATTAAAATGGTCTGCAATGGCGCGTGCATGAGAAAGGGGGACGAACCGGGGGCAGCTGTATGTAATTTTCTACCTACATAATTCCAGTGTTCAGCAGGATTGAAAACCACAGTTTTATCCAACCCATTCATTTCACTGAAGACTGAGGCTCTTACATATTTTAAATGACTTGCCCAAGGATCCAGTTAGGAGGCCAAACTGAGATTAATTTAACAGAATCTTCTATGGGAATGAAGTGGGTGATAAAAAATACTAATATTAGTAAGAATTTGTATAAAGTTATGTTGTTATATAAAAAGCAGTAAGCTATATAATAGATCCTTTATAGATAGAAAAATATCCTATCTTTCCAACAACCATGAAAAGTAGGTGACATAGATTAACTATGGTCAAAACTTCTTTGCAGGCTTTCCCAGCAAGAGGGTGGGTTCCTTTTCCCCACCCCTCATGTATCGGCTTGCTCTGACCAAACATCGATGCTGTGTCAGCCCCAGAGCCTAGGACGCAAGGGGCCTTGCAGCTGCAGCCACGGTGCTCTCGGACGCTGCCCTCAGACACCATGTAAAGCAGCTGCTCTAGCTTTCCACAGATGAGAGGCCACATGCATGAGAACTGTGATGGCCCAGCCAACAACTAGCAACTAGCACCAACTACAGGACGCATGAATGAGGCCATCCTGGACCTTCCAGCACCGGTGACCCGCCAGCTGAAGGAAGCTGCATGAATGAGCCCAGGAAGTCAGCAGAGGGACCATGAGACAATCCACAGAGTTGTGAATAATAAATTGTTGCTTACAGTCAGTGAGCTTCAGATGGTCTGTTACACAGCAGTACAAAACTGAAACAGTATGTTTTATTTCCATTTTATAATGAGGAAAATAAAGCTTAGAAAAGATAACATATGCAAGGTGACAGGTAATTAACACAACGAGGATTTTAACCCAGGTCTGACTCCAAAGCCTCATTACTTTATGCTGCTGAGTAAAAGGTGAAATCATGAAGTGTCTTATTTACGTAAAATGATAAAAAAAATACATATGGGAAAAAACTTTAGTCCAAAAATACAGATGAAGAGTTCACTTAAATCAAAGCTGAAGGTGTGGTAGAATAAATTTTGCTGACACAGACCATTTCTACCAAAAGTTCAAAGGTTTATGCTGATTTTTCCTTAGTGGAAAACATCCAAAATAAAATACTCTAATCATAGGAAAAATTGTAGGTAACAAGCTATCTGGGAAATTACACTCTGATCCCACAAATACCAACACAGCATGGTAATTTAATCCAAATACCTGTTAAAAACGTATTTCCAGTACTCACACTGAAAATAGAGAAATCCCAGCGCATATATATACCTGATTATTTTTCTTTTCAAATCCCAGCCATATACACCTCCATTTCCTTTGTAGCGAGTTCCAGAGACAATGTCAAAATTACCCTCCTTTTGCTTCCTGTAGAAAAAATAAATTAGCTGTCAATCAGAAAAAGCCATCAAGCTCTCAGTAGTTTTTTTCATGAGCTACATAACACAACCTTTAAGACTTGCATAGAAAAAACAAAGCCAAGAAAAGAGATGGACTGAGAGATCTTTCAAAGTAGGGTTTTCAAACCTGATTCTTTTTTTCCTTTAATTTTTCAAACTACCATATAGTATTATTTGCTGACCGCACCACGTGAAACCATCCTAAAATATAACAACAACATGACAGTCATGCGCCACATAAGGACGGACTGCATATCCAGTGGTGGTCCCCTAAGATCAGAACCATACCGCCCAAGTGTGCAGCAGGATATACTATCCAGGTTTGTGTCAGTGCACTCTGTGATGTTCACATGGAACAAAATCACCTAATGACAGATTTCTCAGAACAGATGCCCGCCATTAGGCAACACCTGACTGTGTAAATTTTCCCAATTACCCCTCCATTCTTTTCTTGGACCCTTGAAGGAAACAATGCCTAAAGAGCCTGGTAATCCTCCAGACCTTTCTCTTTGTTTACATAAAACATATCTCAAAGAAAACACACACATCCCTAGGGCTTTTCGTGTTTACAAAATTGGAATCCAAAAAAGTACACTCTGCAACTTGCTTTTTGTCAGTTAACAATACATATCATGGAATCATGGACATCCCTACAGGTCAACAGAGAATTTCCCCATTCTTTTTAACAGCTGCAAAAATATTCCATAGGGGGCCAGCCCGGTGGCACAGTGGTTAAGTTTGCACGTTCGCTTTGGTGGCCTGGGGTTCACCGGGTCAGATCCCGGGTGTGGACCCGGCACCACTTGTCAGGCCATGGTAGGCGTCCACATATAAAGTAGAGGAAGATGGGCATGGATGTTAGCTCAGGGCCAGTCTTCCTCAGCAAAAAGAGGAGGATTGGCAGCAGATGTTAGCTCATGGCTAATCTTCCTCAAAAAAAAAAAATTTCATAGAATATTGAACCCATATACTCCTGTGGTTGTTTCCAAGGTGGATCCCCAACTCCCAACAAGACAACAACAAAGTATAGTGCTGCAACATTCTTATAAATGTATATCCTGGTGCTTAGACTACCCAAAGTGGAACATAATGGAATTGCTAAAACAAAGCTTATGAGTGTTTTTAATTCTAACAGATATCAGAAATTATTTTCCAAAAAGGCTGAGGCGACTCACACTTCCTCCAGCAATATTTAAGTGTGTCCACTTTCTACCATCTCATTTGTGCTGGATGTATTGCTCTATAGGTTTTTAAGTTTGACAAACTAACGAGTAATAAAACAGTAACAGTTATTTTGCACTTTCCCGACTACATCCCAGGATGAATATCTTCTCTTAGATTTATTAGCCATTTGGATTTCTTCTGCATATGGCCTGTTTGTGTCTTTCACCCATTTTCTACCCCACTGGTTCCATTTCCTTGTCAGCTCAAAGGGACTTTTGTGTATTGGAGATATAAGCAGAGAAGGTATCTCTGAGGTGACTTTATGCAGAGATCAAAGTATGAGATGTTGTTGACCTTTAAGAAGCAGGGGAAGAACATTTCAGGCAAAGAGAACATAGCACTGTGCGAACACACAAATGGAAGGAGAATGTTTTCGGTAGAGAGAGCAAAGGGGAGGGGCACAAGATGAGTACAGAAAGGGAGACGGGCCAGATCACACAGTGGTTTGAGGGGCAAGGAAAGGAGTGTGGATTTTTCCCCATGTGTAAATGAGAACTCCCTGAAGTGTTCTAAAGAGGGGAGTGACGTATCTGATTTTGTTTCTGTGTATTTCGCTTACATTCAGAACAGCTTCCAAATTCTTATTCTGAGAGGTTTCATGGTCTCCTGGATTTTCTAATATAATTGTATCACCTGCAAATAAATATAATTTTGTATCCTTTACCAATATTTATACTAAATTCTCGTCTTATAGTATTACTTAAAACCTCCAGGTTTAATGCCAGCAGGCATGCCTATCTTGATGAGTTTCCTGTAAATGATTCAACATTTCACCATCTAGTAGGATGTCTGTGTTAGGCCTGGGCTGTCTTTATCATATCTAAGTGGTTTCCTTTCATTTCTGCTTTAAAATTTTTGATTACAAATGGCTACCGAAACTTATTCAAATACCTTTCAACATCCATAAACTTAATCGCACTGCTTTCTTTGTTAATGTGATGAATGAATTATGTTGATTCCTGATGATGAACCATTTTGGCATTCCTGGAATAAACCCTATTTGTTCACAGTGTTTTGTCCTCACGATGCAGGACCTAATTGCATTTAACAAGGAAGCTGCCTTGCGTCTTTCCCTGTAGTTTGGAAAAATTTAGATAACAAAGCAATCTATTGATTAGTCCCTCAGGGCTCCAAAAACACATCAGTTAGTCACATATCCATATTCAGGAGTCTCAACTCTATATGTTGGTTCTATTTTTGGATAGCAAAGTTACAAGAGCATGTGCATTTTTAATTAATGAAGAATGAAAGACGAAAAGTCCAAAATCAGTAAGATAAATGATTTAAATCATAGTTCTTTCAAATATTAGAAATACCTACCTAATGAATTCAGGAATGAATTTTGGCTGAAATTTAGAAAGAATAAACAGTAAGTCAGTAAAATAGGCTAAAAATATCATAAATAGCCAATAAAGAAATAGAGCACTTACATGGTGTGAGAGATCAGCATCCATAATAATTATGTAGTTTCCAGTGGCATATTTCAGTCCATGAATATATGCAGTTCCTAAAAATGAAAATGTTTATATCCATTAAAGAAAATCACCAGAAATGCTTAAGTATACATATGAACAGGGAAGAAACTGTTAGGGATTTGAAAAGCATACATTAGTCCTCTAAAGGTGATACTAAACTATAATTGAATCCTATTTATTCTCCATCTAAAACATCTCTCGATTCTGTTCTTTCATCTTCGACTTCACCTTAGTTGTAGGCACCATCTGCTGATGCTCGGATCCCTAGCCAACAAGTGTCCCTGCTTCTGCTCTTCTCATCACTCCTGGCCCATTTCCACCAAAGTTCCCCAGAGAGTGTCTTCTACACTCTAAGCCTGGTATACCAGAGTCCTGCTCTGGTATTTGAAGCCAAAGGTGCAGCTAGCAATTACTTACCCACCTTCGTGCCTAAAAGTTCCTCAGGGACTTGGCAGGTAAGGTCAACTGGTCAGGAGCAGGATTTGGGGATTCCTGCATCCTGTAAGCCCCAAACACTATAGCATCTTATTAGCAAGGCTGAGCTCTTCTAACCTCTTTTGTTAAGAAGTGACTGCTCACAGCTTTTTGGATTTCCACTGAATGGTCAGTAATTCTTGGTTGCTTTCATGGCAGTTTCCAGATTATTTCAATCCCAAAGAACTTTCTGGATTCAGATATTCAGAACATTTGATGATGCCAGGAAACTAAGTAATGGTCTTGAGGACAGCAGATATTCAATTTTTAAGAACTGTGCTTCCTCCATGCTCCCCTATTTTCAGTAAAATTATACCACTTTCCATCATAAGCAATGGTGACAAACAGAAATAAAGGTACTGAGATTTTCATCTCAGAATGACTGAGCTCATCTGAGATTTTCTATGACCCCCTAAATTTAAAAGCTTTCTTTTTTTTTCCCCCTTTTTTCTTCCCAAAGCCCCCCAGTACATAGTTGTATATTCTCCTTTGTGGGTCCTTCTAGTTGTGGCATGTGGGACGCTGCCTCAGCGTGGTTTGATGAGCAGTGCCATGTCCACGCCCAGGATTCGAACCAACGAAACACTGGGCCGCCTGCAGCAGAGCGCGTGAACTTAACCACTGGGCCACGGGGCCAGCGCCTAAAAGCTTTCTTTTTTAAAAATAAAAAATAACTTTTTTAAACTTACAATTTGGAGACACGTTGAAAGGTTTACAGCTAAGGCAGTGTGCTGGTCTGAGGTGTTTGCCCTCAGACCCCTTCTCCGGCCTTTCTCTACTCTGTTCTGTACCGCAGGGAACTACCTATTTCCCAGGGTCTCTTGTCAACTGGTTTCCAAACAGCTTTGGGAGGCACAAGGGGAAGATTTTAAGGAGAGAGGAGGGGAAAAGCGTGTCTGTCCTCTTACTCTGCCTCCCAGCTCTGACTGGGTATCCTCCATGGCTCCTGCTCCTGCCATGTATCCCCCACTCCATCGTTCTAGCCCTCACTGGGTAGCCTGGGTTCTAAAAACAGTTTCTTCCTATAGTTGCTCCATCCTAGGGGTGGTGGCGACCTCCAGCTGTTACTAACCTCTGAGTAGCCTCACTGGTCCATTTGGCTGCTCAGCAGTTCCTGCACCTGTGATGCCAGAGGCTCCGTATTCAATTCTCCGTACTGGAACACTTACAGTGCTTTCTGTTCTCCCAAGGGGGCACATCAAACCAAACCATTTAAATGTCACTAAGATCACCGAAAACCACCACAGGAGGTCACTGTATTTTGGCCCTCTTCCAAACTGGGAAAATCCACTCCAGATAACCTTACGAAGGCGAGGAGCAAGGATGAGGGGCGAGAGGTTCTACTTACCTAAACCCAACTTTTTCTCCCGTGGTCTCAGAAGCTGTAACAATAAGAAACAACATTTTAACACAAATAATCAAAAGCCTGACTGATAAATTTTTTTTATAAGCGCCTACTCATTTTAACAGAAATATAGCGGCATTTATTAGATCTTAAAGCAGAGTATGCTTAACATTTTTTCCCAAAGTAAAGACAGTATTTGTTAACAAATCAAATAGTTCAACAGCTTTTAAGGAAAAGCAAAATTCTTTCACCGCAACTCCACAGGCCAAATTTTAAACTTCCTTTTTTCTGATGCTATCCACCAGAAAACAATACGTACACAATGTTTTTACGTCTATGATTTGATTTATCCTTCTGAACAGTATCTATTGATTCCTTCCTAGGAAAACTGAGGATTTAACTCGCTTATTCCCTATCTTCTTGGAATATTTGGTAGTCATGTTTGTTTTCTCAATTCCCTTTGTAATTTCAAATGCTGATCATCAACTTATCTTGACTTTATGCTTGGATGGCCTCATCTCATTCTGTCCTGGTCCCATGACATGACTTTAGGGTTACATTCCTGACAAGAAGGTTAAATTCTGTCTCTTTTCTTACAGTTTGTTAATTACTTAGTCTTTCTACATTTTTTGCTTCATGCATAAACCTTAGTTGTTTAGCTTTTTCCTTCAGTCTGGAAACTCTACGTTCCTGAGGCGCGGGCTCAAGCAGACTCAGTACTGAGCATATCTTGTCCCCTTCTGCATTTCAGGTTGCCCCAGACTGCAGATCACTAAACAAAGTATTTTCAGCTCAATTCAACCAGGAGAGATTAATGTTTTTTACTACTTGTAAGCTGCTGTAGGTCTTGGGGAGGAACAAAGTAATGAAAAAATACATTTTGCCTCATAAGCTCTTATATGGAGGAGAACCAGACATTCAATCAATCATTTATAATAATTATAATACACTGAACAAAATCAAACCAGATTATGTCAGGTTTTATTTGATTTTGTGATGGATAGTTACTGACAAAATACTGAACCTCATCTGGTATCTGCCCTGAAAAAGCAAATCCTTTAAAGCTCATCTTAGATTTTCTAGAACCCTATGCTTCAGCTGGAAAAATCCTCCTTTTTTCAAATAATCGATAATTTCGTTATTTATATTTTTCAGAATGTTCAGAAGTTTATATAAAACATAAATCATCTTGTGTATGTTAGAGTACTATGGAGCAGTTAAAAGAATGAGGTAATTTGGTGACAAAAGATCTCCAAGATATAATTAAAAAGTAACAGAATGATACAGGAAGATCGCACTTATATTTAAAAACAAAAAGCAAATTAGATCGAGCCCTGCAGATGCAGGCGCATACACACTGCACATATATGCATGAAAAGGTCTGAGGCAACACACATCGAACTGTTGCCCGGGGTCACCCTGGAGAGAGACTGGGATGCAGCCCAGAAAAGGCTCATCAAAGGCAATTTCAATTTTATTGGTAACATTTACATTCCGTAATAGCAAGTTCAAATCGTTTCACTTGGCGTGCTTTCCTGTCAGATCCTCAGTCCCACCCCCTTTTTGCCTCCTCACATCGATAACACTGCCTTTTCCCACATGAGGCAGGATGGCAGCATAGGTAGGAATGGGACTCTGGAGACTCCCGCTAATTTGCTGTGTGACCCCAGGTGCCAAAGGGCACAAAGGCGCTCACCTTATTCAGCTGCCACGAGGACAAGCAGTGAATTCACAGAAAGTGCGTACAAGAGTGCCAGCCACATACTCTCTGAAGAATGCTTATTACCACAACTGCTTATAAAATACTTCATGTGACATTATAATTTGTTTGACAAAAAACTTACTTTGTAAAAATTTTTATCACAGAAAATTTTAATGACACTTCATAAAAACTGTATCAATTTATACCAGGATCATGAGTATTTGAGTAGACCTGTTTTACTATACTCTCAAAAACAACAGGTTAAAAGAAAGAAGAAAATGAAAATAAATCTTCAGGGGGCTGGCCAGGTGGTGCAGTGGTTAAGTTCATACACTCTGCTTCTGCAGCCTGGGCTGTGGCAGCGTCCTACACACAAAATAGAGGAAGGCTGGCACAGAGGTTAGCTCAGGGCCAATCTCCCTCACCAAAAGAAAAAAAAGCAATGAACATCTTTTTTTTCCTTCAGCTAAGAAAGGCTGTTTCCTCCTACTTTGCAATTCTTTACTTATCGGTGAGGTTCATATTCTTTTCATTTTGGGCCATTTGTGCGTTTTTTTAATGAATGACATATTTTTGTACATTTGATTGGGGCAGTGATCTTTTTGTTAGAGATAGCTTTGGTATCTGTGGATGGACAGAACATTTTTTCAGTTGTCCAATCTCTTGATCTATAGTTACATTTGACATTTTAAAAGTAATGAACATGCAGGGCCAGCCTGGTGGTGTAGTGGTTAGGTCTGGGTTCTCTGTTTCACGGCCCGAGGTGCCCATGTTTGGATACTAGGCACAGACCTAGCACTGCTCATCAAGCCACACTGTGGCTGCATCTCACATACAAAATAGAGGACAACTGGCACAGATGTTAGCTCAGCGACAATCTTCCTCACACACAAAAGTAATGAACGTGTTACATTTTATTATGAACAATTTTTAAAAATACTGAACTATAAAATAATGACAAAATATAGGTGATTTACCTGATCTCAGTGTGAGGATGAGACAACCCGTAAACAAGACGTGTTCAAGCCTTCGGCATAGAAAGGCTGAAGCCCTCCACAGCCTCGGCTGCCCCAGCCCCAGAGCCACTATTAACGGTTCAGAACATGTGCCTCCAGTTCTCCTCTGGCTCCATCTCTGCCATTTGTTAGTCAGCTGTGTAACTTGGAAAGTGACTTAACCTCTTGTCTGTTTCTTCATTTACAGAGTTTTAAAAAAATATACCTTTCTTGGCTTTTTTCTGAAACATTCATTGCAGCCCATTTGAAAGGCTGGCTCACAAAGTACCTGTGCTGAATACTTTACCTGAGGTGTTATAGGATGGTTTCAACAATTTTTCTCCATCTTTCCCCCTAAACATACATGTGTCACTTATGTACCATCCCTGGCATGCCCTGATATCATATAAAAAAAAAAAAAGTAATTTTCTAGTTTAAATGATTTAAAGGTCAGAAAACATGCATGAACAGAGAATTTTTCTGGTACTACAAGGAAGTCATGACAATGAATGCTAATTATTTTGGACTTTATTGGGTTGATGTGGAAAATGGAGCTTTTTAAGGATCATGTCGTTTTAGAATTTGAAAAGTCAACTGTTAGGCATTCCCTAAGACCAACCCATCAATTACACCTCAAGGCTGAGGCTCTATGACAAAAGTATTTCAAATACTGTCAGGCTGATGTTCTCCATTAAACAGCAGCATGTAATTCAGAGTATTCTATACACAGTAAGTGTGAATCAGTGATCTTGGCCCAGAACTTACAAAAGAAACACCGGGAAACTGTTGGCCAGAAAATACTGAACCCAGCATCATCAGGAATCACTGCTGGAAGGCTGACAACCATCCATTTTTTTTTTCTTTTTATTAAGATTATGATAGTTTACAACCTTGTGAAATTTCAGTTGTACATTATTGTCAGTCATGTTGTAGGTGCACCACTTCACTCTCTGTGCCCACCTTGAACCCCCCCTTGCCCCTGGTAACCACCAATCAGTTCTCTTTGTCTACATGTTTAACTTCCACATAGGAGTGGAGTCATACAGAGTTCGTCTTTCTCTATCTGGCTTATCTCACTTAACATAATACCCTCAAGGTCCATCCATGTTGTGGTGAATGGGACCATTTTATTCTTTTTTACGGCTGAGCACTATTCCATTATATATATACCATATCTTCTTTATCCAATCATCAGTTGCTGGGCACTGAGGTTGGTTCCACATCTTGGCTATTGTGAATAATGCTGCACTGAACATAGGGGTGCATGGGACTTTCGGAATTGCTGATTTTAAGTTCTTTGGATAGATACCCAGTAGTGGGATGGCTGGGTCATATGGTATTGCTATTTTTAATTTTTTGAGAAATCTCCATACTGTTTTCCATAGTGGCTACACCAGTTAGCATTCCTACCAACAGTGTATGAGGGTTCCTTTTTCTCCACAACCTCTCCAATATTTGTCACTTTTTGTTTTGGTTATTTTTGCCATTCTAACAGGTGTAAGGTGATATCTTAGTGTAGTTTTGGTTTGCATTTCCCTAATGATTAGTGATGATGAGCATCTTTTCACGTGTCTATTGGCCATCCATATATCTTCTTTAGAGAGATGTCTGTTCATGTCCCCTGTCCAGTTTTTGATGGGGTTGTTTGATTTTTTGTTGTTGAGCTGTGTGAGTTCTTTATATATTATGGAGATTAACCCTTTGTCGGATATATAACTTGTAAATATTTTTTCCCAATTAGTGGGTTGTTTTTTTTGTTTCAATCCTGTTTTCTCTTGCCTTGAAGAAGCTCTTTAGTTTGAAAAACCATCAACTTTTTAATCTCTTCTGTACATTGGGAGATTCGGAGAGGACTGGAGCTGTGACAGATGTGTGTGATGTGCTCATCTGTCAGATGGACGGAAAGACTCTCTAGTATGGGACAGATCTACCACAGATATAAGAGTAACACAGTTCTTAAACTCTTCCCACCAGCCAAGATTTCCTCCAGCTGAATAGAAATTATTTCATTATTGGGATTAATCAAGAATCTTTGGACCCAGTGACTGTTTTTCATGATGCTTAATTACCACTTCTGGAAATGCAAATATCAACAACCGTTCTCCAAGAGACTTTTTTATCCCTATACCAACCGTTCTCTATTGGGAGGAGGGGACAGTTTTGCCCACAAGGGGACATTTGATGATGTCAAGAGACATTTTTGGTTGCTGGACTGGGGACTGGAGTTGCTACTGAAATCTAGTGGGTAGAGACCAGGGATGATGCTAAAGATCCTATAACATACAGGACTGCCCCACTACCACCACCCCCCACAAAGACTTATTGGGAACTAAATGTCAACAGTGCTGAGACAGAAATTCTGGTCTACACAAATTACAAAATACCTAAGGCCTAGAATGCTATTTTCTAATTAAATCTGGACTTAATTATGTGCTTTTGGCCCAAGAATTATCCAAAGTTGACCTTACAAGTATGTTGAAACATTTACAAATCCAAACCAGTGATCAAAAATAAAAATTATGCAGCCATTGTATCATGAACTCTACATCTGCCTAAGTCACTCCCATAGAAGAACAAGCAGCTTCGAGGTACAGCAGGAAAATCCCAAGTGTAAGACTCAGAAAGTCAGTCTACTCTCAAAGACTGCTCTACAGATAAAAAGAAAAATGCCAAGCACTCTGAAGTTATTCCTGTTTCACATGAAAACAACCAGCCACCTTTTCCAGCTACAAGCTTTTAGCTGCAGGCAGTATTCTCTACTGAAAGTATGAGAATACCTAGAGAAAGGACGTGAGAAAGACCAAGACATATATTACTAATTGCATCCTAGTTCCATTAATATTTCTTCTCAATTCAATACTATGCTTTAACTTTGCCCTTGGAGAAAATTTATCTGCAGGGTCAGTCATAAAAACAGCTCATCCAAAGGCTCACTATTTTGCTGTAAAATTACCACTAACTCACCATATCAAAGATATGTAAACCTCAAGCACAATGAACATGCTTCTGAATTCCAACTGGTATAAGTTGCCCTTTATCTTTTAGTTTCTAAACAAATAGACTGAATTTAAGCATTGTTCATTTCTCATCTTTCCCCTACCTAAACACAACTGATATGATAGAAAAATGTTCACAACTTACAATTTTGTTTGACCCATAGATCTTCTCTAACTGTTCAGCAACATCCCTTGTTCCATCTGGGCTTCCATCATCTATGATTATAATTTCATAGTTGATTCCACTAAAACAAAAAAAATATTTGTATTGTTTGGAGTCAGTATTCTCAAATTAAAAAATAATTTTAAAACTACTCATTCCTGACCAGTATAAGTGGAGATTCATTGCCATATTAATCACTAATGAAAATTTCAATTATCAAACGAAATAAATATTTAGTACTTCAACTTCGAACTCAGCATGTTGCTGGAAAAGGCTATTATAAAGTCCTGAGATGTTAAAAAATTCTCACTCAGAAAACATACTCTTTAGTTTAAAAAATCATAGTGATTATATATGTACTATATATATGCTATCACATGAAATTTTATTTACCTATTTTGAAAATGGAATCATTGAACCTTAATATCAAATCTTAGTCATATAAAATGTCAAAAATATGTTTAAAAGATATCTCGAGTCAACTGAGTAGCGCTGAGTGATTCCTTTTAATTGAATCCTAAATAGATTTAAATCACAACATCAGGAATAAATCTGACTTAATTTCACCGTTTAAAAAAACCCATTTTAGAATGGTGACATAATCTTTTACACCACTATTTCAAATAGTTGTACTCCTTATCCCACACTATCCAATAAACAGAAACAGCACAGAATTACAAAAGATTTCAATGTGCCTCAAAAGTCACATCTCTCTGTTGCTCTCCATTAAATTCACCTGATAGTTTCTATTCTAAAAACAAGCCAACACAATACTTGGATGTACACGTGATCACTATCATGTCTCCCCTGCCCCATCTTAAAGATATTATATTCTTTTCCTTAATTTTATTGGGAAACTTAAGGGGAAGGACAAGGAGGCAAAGCCGAATCCTTACAATACAACATCACTTCCTCTTGGTCCTGCTTCAAGAAACACATGCAAGGAAATCAAACAGAAAACACATTCCACTGTTAAAGGCTTAAAAACGTCAACCCTAGCAAACGTGGAAGAAAGCAAAACAGCTTTAACTGTTCTCTAAGATACAATATGACTTCAGCTTCTCACTGTGCCTTAAATTTGGGCATGTGCTTTACAAGACAAAACATGTAAGATGTTAATTCTAGTTGATACTAGTGTTGAAAGATATACTCCATAAACAAATGGAGTTTTTCCTAAGCAAAATAAGTTGCCATTCCCGCTTCAAAGCACCCACACCACCTAAGGGTGAGGTAACTTAAAGGACTCAAGCTGAGCTGACTTAGGCAACCTGACCGTATCTGAAAAGACGATAGTTCTTTCCTTCATTAGACTTCATTTTGATAAAAAAAAAAACTCCAAGCAGAAACCAATAAAAGATAAGTTGCACTAAATAAACAAATTAAAGAACAGAGTAAAAAACATTGTATAATGACAAGACAAACGGGAACAAGATCCACTACATGACAATTTGGAAAGAGCTTGCAGAAATCAAAATAAAAAGATAAATTTAAAAGAAGAGAAAAAACATGAATAAAAAACCTTTGAGAGGCCATGTATGTGAAGACAATTATTTCATTCAAAGAAATATAATCCAAAACAGCAATGTCTTTCACCAATTAGCATTTCCAACGATGTAAGTTTAATAAAGCTCAGGTTGGCTGGTTAGTAGGGAAAGAGGCACTCTCTGAAGAATGCGGGAGAGTCCTAAACCGGTACCTTTTTTGAGAGCAATTTAGCAATAACTGCCCATTTTAAATACATTTCTGTTGACCCAGCAATTCGACCGCAAAAACTTTATGCCCGGTATACTAATAAAAGCATGAGTGTGTTTGTTGCAACACTCATCTAACAAAAGAGCACTTCCTATGTGTCAAGCTCCTTTCTAAATGCTGGAAAACATGGTGTGAACAAAGTCCCCGCTCTCACCTGTAAAACAAAAGTCAAAAAAGAAAAACAGAAAAACTCTGGAAATAACGTGTTCACTGATACGACCCGGTTAGATAAATTACAACACAGCCATATGGAATATTACCTAACTTTCAAAATAACTTGCTAAGTTTGTATGTTCTAATGTGGAAAGATCTTCAAAGATTCATACAACACGATCCCATTGCTGTAACCGTAAAACAAGATACTTCGTACTGATACTAGGATTTCCTCAAGTTTCTAAAAAATTATATAACACGTCCAAATTCAAACTTCAACCCTCCCCACCCGCCAGCTTCTAACAACCACGCAAACATCCACCAGTGATGAGCGAAGCTGCCCTTCTGCTCTCTCAGAAAGGCTGTCCAGCCGGGCAGCAGCTCCCTCACCCCCAGACACCCAACCTCATGCTTACATAAGCACTCGGCACGGGGGCGGGAGCTCGCTCACTCGCTTACACTCCCAGCTCCTGCCGCAGATCCTCACCACCTGGAGGGAGGAGTGAGGTCAGGCTTTCAGCCTCGCCCCAAGTGAAAGGTCGGCCAGCCCTTCCAAGAAAAAGGCGGGGGGTAGGGGGAGTGTATAAGAAAGATAAAGGAGAGTTTCACAAAACCCAAGGGCAGGAATGAGAACCCGAGACACGCAGAGAGCCCCAGAAGCATCTGCCGCTGCTTTCCTCGCAGGTGGCCTTCTCCCCAGAGCCTCCCTCCGGAGCCGAACAGAGGCCGGGCAAGGCCGCCTCGCGCAGCCAACTGCCGACACCCAAGCGGAGGAAGCCAGCTCAGCTCCTTCCCCCGGGAGGGCGGCCGGGCGTCTACCTCTGGGAGAAGCTTTTCACCAGCAGCCACACGATGAGCGGGAGGTTCTCGCGCTCGTTGTAGGTGGGCAAAAGCACCGAATACTTGTCCTGCCGCGGGGCGCGCCTCCCCGGCTCCCGCCGAGACCTAGGAGGGCTACGACTCGCTTCCTCAGAGGCCATGGCGGAACTGCGAGGGACGCCGGAAGCGGAAGGACGTAAGCGCGGCGCAGGAAGGGGCGGGTCAGACCGTACCAAATTCGGGAAGAGGGTCACGGTCTTTGTGGTTGAGTTCTAGTTCTCCTAAGGCTCTCTATATGGTTCCATTGGAAATCCTCTGGACCTACAAATCTTTAAAGATGAACCTTAGGGTTGCTTCATGAACTACATATCTACTTATCACCTTTTCGCAGGCTCCATAAAGTTGTTTTAGTTTATTCCCGTCGCTAGGAGACGGTAAGCCGGAAGCGGAAACGCCTTTCAAGACAACTTCCGGAAGAGGCCGCCATGGCTGCCAGGGACGAGGTGCTCGCTTTGCAGGCTGAAGTTGCCCAGCGTGAGGAGGAGCTGAGTTGCCTGAAGCAGAGGCTGGCGGCGGCTCTCTTGGCGGAGCAGAAGGCAGAGCGGCGGGTTCCGGTGTCGCCCCTGCCGCCGAAGGCCGCGCTATCCCGAGATGAGATTCTGCGCTACAGCCGGCAGCTGGTGCTGCCGGAGCTGGGCGTGCACGGACAGCTGCGCCTGGCGACCGCGTCCGTGCTGGTCGTGGGCTGCGGTGGGCTTGGCTGCCCACTGGCGCAGTACCTGGCGGCGGCCGGCGTAGGCCGCCTTGGCCTTGTGGACTACGACGTAGTAGAAATGAGCAACCTGGCCCGCCAAGTGCTGCACGGCGAGTCGCTGGCCGGCCAGGCCAAGGTCCTTTCGGCCGCCGCCGCGCTGCGCCGCCTCAATTCGGCGGTGGAGTGCGTGCCCTACGCGCAGGCGCTCACGCCAGCCACGGCCCTGGACTTGGTCCGCCGCTATGACGTGGTGGCTGACTGCTCCGACAACGTGCCCACTCGCTACCTGGTTAACGACGCCTGTGTGCTGGCCGGCCGGCCTCTTGTGTCCGCCAGCGCCCTGCGCTTCGAGGGCCAGATCACCGTCTACCACTACCACGGCGGGCCTTGCTACCGCTGCGTGTTCCCCCAACCACCTCCAGCGGAGACGGTGACCAACTGCGCGGATGGCGGGGTGCTCGGCATCGTAACTGGGGTCGTGGGCTGCCTGCAGGCGCTGGAAGTGTTGAAGATTGCTGCGGAGCTGGGCCCCTCTTACAGTGGCAGCTTGTTGCTCTTTGATGCTCTCAGAGGACATTTCCGCTGTATTAAGCTTCGGAGCCGCCGGCCCGACTGTGCAGCTTGCGGGGAGCGGCCCACTGTGACCGACCTACAGGACTACGAAGCCTTCTGTGGCTCCTCAGCCACTGATAAGTGCCGCTCCCTGCAGTTGCTGAGCCCAGAGGAGCGAGTTTCTGTCACCGACTATAAACGACTTCTGGATTCTGGGGCCCCCCACCTGTTGCTGGACGTCAGGCCTCAAGTGGAGGTGGACATCTGTCGTTTGCCTCATGCCCTGCACATCCCTTTGAAACATTTGCAACGGAGGGATGCGGAGAGCCTGAAACTCTTAGGAGAAGCAATCCGGAAAGGGAAACAGGGCACACAGGAAGGGGCAGCTCTCCCCATTTATGTGATTTGCAAACTGGGCAATGACTCCCAGAAAGCCGTGAAGATCCTGCAGTCCTTGACAGCAGTCCAAGAGTTAGAGTCTTTAACGGTTCAGGATGTTGTGGGGGGCCTCATGGCCTGGGCTGCCAGAATCGATGAAACGTTTCCGCAGTACTGAGGTGGCTGTGGTATAGTCTGATCTGAGAAAGATGTGGATTGCCATATTGCTCTAAAGATATTTATGTCCATTTTTTTTTCAATAATGTGCAGAAGAGCCTGGGATTCTATGACGTCTGTGAATACATAGGCCTTTTTTTATAAGGAGCTTTTTAATTGTAACTTACTGGATGACATAGTTATTAATGGGTTATGATACTGTTTCTGAGAACTGCCCTGTGTTTTCAGCACTTGGAGGGTGTCTTGAACATGTGATAAAATGTAAGTGACAAGGTTTTGTGTTTCAAACTGCAGATCATTTACCTGTCCTGCTTTTTATCCACCTCCCACAGTCAGAAAGCTCTCTCAATCGTCCATGTTATGCCTGGAATTAAGGTCTAGTAAACTTAGTCTTAGCGAATTGATTACAAATGACAGTTAAGCACAGTTTATTCTTTATTAAGACATTCTTTGGGTCTTATTTCTACTTCCGATGATAGACTATGTCCTACAGAAATAAGTGTTTAAAATGTAAATTGTTTTAAATGTCTTGGAAGTGGTCGTTCTATTAAATATTTTTAATTAATATCAAAGTGATATATTTACCAGTTAGCAAAAGAAAGGAAACCACCTTTGTAGTCTGTCAGTTTTTCTTGTAAATTGCTGATTTTTTGAAAAGTTAGCTTCGGGGTCCACCTTATGCTGGACACGTGAACATTTTCTAAACTCTGTACCATGATTTGGCCTGCTCTGTAATCTTCAAGTCCAAGTCCCAACCTTCTTCCTCCCCCTGCCTTTTTATTCCTATCCAATCTGTTATTTTTACTTTTGTCTTTACTGTATGGCCAGGACCCCAAGAACAATATTGAATTAAAGTGGAATAGTGAACATTCTTGGCTCCTCAATCTCAGGTGAAAAACTTTAAATATTTGACCATTGTCAGGTGAAAAACTTTGGCTATTTGACCAATATTGCATGTTATTGGTTTACTGTAGATATATACCCTTTATCAGATTAAAGAAATTTCTGTTCATAGTTTGCTAAGACTTTTCATTGAATTCATCAAATGCTTTTTCTGCATTTATTAAGATGATGTGTTTCTTCTCTTCTGTTAATGTAGTGAATTACTTTTTTTTTTTTTTAGTTTGGGGAAAAAAACAACATAAAAATTCACCCTCCCATCAGTGTCCAAGTGTGCAGTCCAATAGCGTCAACCACATACACGTGCTGGGCAACAGATTCAAAACCCCCATCCGACAAGACTGAAATGTTGCACCCACTGAACAGCTCCCCAACTCTCCCCTTTATTTGCCTTTTCTACTTTGATTTAATTTTTTTTACTCCGGCATTTTATAGCAGTGCAGAATAAAGGTGTTTTTAATGTTTTTAAAACGTTCTCATGAAGTGGCAGATAGTCTACCCAATTTCCAATATATACAACAAAATTAAAAGTGAAAATTTGGTATGTGAGTATATATCAGTGGCAAACTGAGAAGCAAATGCCATGTCAAAGGGGGCCTCTACCCCAGCTGACTGTTTTATGCAGGCCTGTGATTGTCAGAAATCACAGAAGTAAATGCGAAATCTTCGTATCTCTGGCTACACATTTTTAAAGAAGTTTGAAAGTATTGAGGGCCACACAAAACCCTCTGCAGGTCGGATTTACTTACCAGTTTGCAGCCTCTGATGTGGACTCTTGTCTTATCATAAAAGGATGGATTGTTTAACAGTCAAATTCAAGTCATCACTTTTTACCTGTGAAACGTATTGTCACTCATTTTTTTGAATCGGTATGCTTAAAGTAAGATAGGCCTTTCTCTATGATAAAGATGGAGCAGGTTTCTTACAACTGCTTCTCCCAAGGAGTTGTGGAAATAAATGGCTGAGACTGGAGAGAACAATGATGACTGGCCTGTATCTTAATGTCTTACTCCCAGGACAAAAGCTGATTCTGATACTTACCAGGAAACGATCAAATGGAGACAGAGGAACTATTTCATGTTATAAAGACTGATGGCCTAAAGTTAGGCAGTTTGCGCAATTCCTGCAAACCTGGTTGTCAGTGGGGAGAGGAAACAAGCTCTGTTTTTGATCAAGTGGGAAAAGGGTTTATTAAAGTGATATTAGATGCTTTGGAGAACTTGGGGGACAGACTCAAGGCCATACTTCCAGCAACGATGCCTAAAACCCTGTACAGAACTGGCCTGAGAACACTGTGCCGTGCTGCCCCACCTAGTGCTAGAGGAAACCGCCAGCACAGACTCAGCAATCCGCCTTACCCGGCCCAGAAAGCCTGACGCTTCAGCCACAGCCCAGGTCAGGAAGCAGAGTGGCGCTACCTTGTTCTTGTCTGAGTCAGTCTTACGAGGGTGTGTGTGGTAGGGAGAGCCCAGTCACAGGACTGTATACCCCTGCAAGAATGGCTGGGAATTTGAGTTCTAACTTCTACAATGGGGAGGCAGAATTTATGATCTGGGATTTTCTCAAATTAGAGAAAGGTTCTTCAAAACATAGGTTGTCAGAAATATGACAGATATCCGCTACAGAACCCAGATCTTTTGATTCTTTGAAATTCTGTTTTTTCTGGGAGTTGTGGCTAGGTTTTTACATTTAGATGGGATTTGAACGTGATAATTTTTTCCCTTTTCATTTAGCAAACGTCAAGTACCTTGAGCATACCAGTTACCATGGTAACCATTCTAAGTTCTAGGATAAAGATGAACAAGAGATTTCCTGTTGTGGAGTTTACATTTCGGTGGGGGAGACAAATCAAGTAAATGAGTGATGAGTGCCATAAAACAAATGAAACCTATGTATTGGGATGCGGAAGAAGGAGCTATTTTGGATAGGTTAATTAGGGGAAGCTCTTCAGAGAAGGGTTGACATTTAAACCCAAAACCTGAACAATGAGGAGCCAGTTAGATTTGGGAGAACATCCCATACAGGGAGAAAAACAAGTGGAAAGACCCTGAGGCAAATGAACTTTGAATAATCAAGCTGAAGAGGCCGTAGGTTGTGACCAGCTGGGGAAACAGAACCAGGGGAAGTTTGAGAGAGGGAATCTTGTAGGTTGTAGACCATAATAGGAATTTGGTTTTTATTCCAGATAAAATAACAGCTAACATTTATTGCACCCTTACTGTGTCATTTGGGATTTGAGCCCAGATGGTGTGACTGAAGAGCTGGTGCCCGAAGCACTGTGCTGAGTATACTGACTCTGCGTGGGAATCTTGGAAGTGCTCATATGTCTCATTATTGAAAAAACTGTGCCCTGATAATCATCGAATGGAGAGAGCTCGTATTTCAGACACAGTAGAAATGTGCTCTGGTGCGCTTGGTTTGCAGCCTTCTCTCTAGGGGAGGAAGCCCAGGGTGACATCCCTGGGAGCCCTCTGGCAACCATGTGTCACACAGGTCACGTCCCATTAATAGGGAGCCACAGTGGAGGAGGAAAGTGAGAAATACAGTCTCAGCGCAAGGAGTCCCAGCTGGTAAATAGAAGGGTTGCCAAGGAGGGCGGTCGGAAAAGGGCAGTAAGTCTCCTGAGAGTTCCCATGGAAGAGGAGAGTTTGTGTGTTTTTTTTTTAAATTTGTTTAATTAGCTGCTCCCTCCCACAGCAACAGAAGGTCCCGGCAGAGGCTGGGGTCAGGTACACGGCCCAGTTGGCTCTACTCAGGAGATTACTTTGCTTTCATGGATTGTATCTTCTCAGGGTTCCACATGTAACATGAGGCAGCCCTGTCCCGAAACTGAAATCTCACGTGAGATCATGCACCTGGCTGAAGTTTCAGGACAATTCTGGAGTGCATTTGGGATATTAGGAAAACTATTCTTACGCAGAAGTGGGAAAGTATTTTGCAAATAAAATGGGAAAAGGAGTTAATTCATACCTTTGATGAAACATAATTTTTGAACTGCTCAGGATGAGAGAGGAAAAACTAATTAAACCAGCCCCAAATTTGGGTGATAGTGTATATATATAATAGATATAATATCTAGGTATAGTTATATAGATATTTAGTTTACTATGAAGTCCTACATATTGACACTGATTCTGGTTTCTAATTTTTAGTCCAATTATTCAGGATTCAAAAAACAACAAATTTTTAATTACCTAGTTTTTTTGTTTTTTTGAGGAAGATCAGCCGTAAGCTAACATCTGCTGCCAACCCTCCTCTTTTTGCTGAGGAAGACTGGCCCTGAGCTAACATCTGTGCCCATCTTCCTCTACTTTATATGTGGGACGCCTGCCACAACATGGCTTGCGACGCGGTGCCATGTCCACACCCGGGATCTGAACCGGCGAACCCCGGGCTGCCAAAGTGGAACGTGTGCGCTTAACTGTTACGCCACCGGGCTGGCCCCTATCTGGGTGTTTTGTTCCTCTTAATACCATTTTTGGACAAGTTGCTGAAGGTAAGGAAAGAGAAAAAGCTTATATCTTAAAATTTCCCTTGTTGATGACACCTTGGTTGAAAAGCTGCCGGAGGAAGACGACATTGATGGAAAATGTTTGGGGCATAATTTTGTGTATGTGAGGAAGATTGGCCCTGAGCTAACATCTGTTGCCAATCTTCTTCTTTTTGCTTGAGGAAGATTGTTGCTGAGCTAACATCTGTGCCAACCTTCCTCTATTTTATGTGGCATGCCACCACAGCATGGTCTGGTGAATGGTGTGTAGGTCTGTGCCCAGGGATCCGAACCTGCGAACCCCAGGCTGCCGAAGCAGAACGTGCGAACTTAACCACTACATCACTGGGCCAGACCCCTGGGCATAATTTTTAATCAGTAGCATTCTCCTTACCCAATGCTTCCCGATAAAGGGGGCCTGAAACAAACTGGAATTTAATAGACCAAAGTTCAGCTGAGTTGAAACAGTTGACCCTTAAGTACAGTAAAACTCCCAAGCCAGGCTCGCTATGTGTAAGAGCAAAGGGAGGCAGTGATTTTACGTCTGGGCTTCCTTGTCACCCGAGGTAGACTCTTGGTGGTCTACTCAGCAGCCCCCCAGCCCTCCCTGCTGGCACGGTAGAAAATGTCAGACCCCTTTCCCAGCCTACCCTGCCGTGTTTGAAGAACCTGCACTTCTAAACAACTTTTTTCATCAACACAGTTCAAATCTGTCCACTTGTCACCATCTCTGCTGCTGCCGCTCTGGTCAAACCGTCTCTGCATCACATGTGCAGCTTTTCAGGAACACACACACCCCGTCAGCTGCGTCACTGAGTACCAAGAGCACTGTCGACCTTAGGTCTTAAGATAGCAAAAGAGGTACCTGTGTATAGCAGGGACTGCCGCCTCAAGAAATTTTTGATGATATAAGTACAAATATATCCTTTAGGTATTTTTGAGAGCTGTGAAGGAAATGCCTCTTTTTGCACAGAGCTTAAAGGGATTTGCAGACTCAGTAACTACAGGGGCTAGGCAAAAAAATAAATGAGGGAGGTGGCCAGCCAGGGACCATGACCTGGAGGGCGTCTGGCACATCCGAAGCTGTTACCCAGATTTAGCCAGCTTTGCCGTGTAGGAATGTGGGTACAGTGTTGCCACATCTTTCAGTCTTTTAAAAAAATCTGAGGGGGCCGGCTCCGTGGCCAAGTGGTTAAGTTCGTGTGCTCTGCTGCGGCGACCCGGGGTTCGGATCCTGGGCGCGGACATGGCACCGCTCGTCAGGCCATGTTGAGGCAGCATCCCACATCCCACAACTAGAAGGACCTGCAACTAAGATGTACAACTGTGTACAGGGGGGCTTTGGGGAGATGAAGCAGAAAAAAAACACTGAGTATTTGCATTTCACAGTTTCTGTGAAATCTGATTTTTAAATATTGAAAACAAATTTAAAAATTCTGAAACTGTTTACCAATGAAAACATACGTGTGGGCTGGATGAAGACTTGAGGCTTAAATAGAAAAAAACATGATTTGGGTCTTATTTAATTTGCCGGACAGGAGGTACCTGGGTGTCTGGGGAAGCCTACAGCACTTTTAATGGTTTGGAAACACTTGTGTTTTGTGTTTTTCATTCATATGGCGTTTACAGGCTAATCACCTGAGGCTGTTAAAGTTTTGAAGGAATGTATACTATTTGCTCATTTTAATGTCATGCAAATTTAGTATCATGTAAAGTGATTTGAGATTCATATGTTTCAAAAGACTGAAAAATCGGGATGGGGGTGCTACATGCATGTCAGTCATCTGTCTTTGCTTTTCCTAGTATTTTGATGAATTGGTGATTGAATGTAATTTCTTAGAAAAATGTACCTGCATAATAGATAATCAGAGTAAAGTTGGAACAGCGTCAGAGTTCACGCATGATACTTTTGGAAATTTGTAATTGTGGTGTTTTAGGCTGGATTAGACCCATCAATTAACCTCTAATAACAGCAGGAAAAAAGAGTGGTAAATGAAATAAGTTTTTTTAAAGACTTTTGAAAGATGATTCATAATGATTATCCGGAAAAGAGATTCTTTTTTATTTACTTTTTTTTTTACTTTTATTTATTTTTTTATTTACTTCTAATTTTAAAAAGTAAATATGCCTTCAAAGCTTCAATATCATATGAATGTTATGATAATTTAGTTTTAAAAAGTGCTTAATTTTTAAAAAGCAATTCTTGCTCATGGTAAAATCCTACAGTTCAAAATATATACACTAAATGCAATGTGTTATCTTGGACTGAATCCTGGAACAAAAAAGGAAATCAGTGAAAAAACTGGGGCCATCCAAGCGAAGTCTGTAGTTTAGTTAATAGCATTGTGTCCATGTTAATTTCTAATAGCATTGTGTCCATGTTAATTTCTAATAGCATTGTGTCCATGTTAGTTTCTAATAGCATTGTGTCCATGTTAGTTTCTAATAGCATTGTGTCCATGTTAGTTTCTAATAGCATTGTGTCCATGTTGATTTCTAATAGCATTGTGTCCATGTTGATTTCTAATAGCATTGTGTCCATGTTAGTTTCTAATAGCATTGTGTCCATGTTGATTTCTAATAGCATTGTGTCCATGTTGATTTCTAATAGCATTGTGTCCATGTTGATTTCTAATAGCATTGTGTCCATGTTGATTTCTAATAGCATTGTGTCCATGTTAGTTTCTAATAGCATTGTGTCCATGTTGATTTCTAATAGCATTGTGTCCATGTTAATTTCTAATAGCATTGTGTCCATGTTAGTTTCTAATAGCATTGTGTCCATTTCTTAGTTTTGACAAATGTGCGTGGATACATAGATGGCGGCATTAGAAGAGGCTGGGTGATGTAGGAACTCTCCTTGCTATCTTTGCAACTCTAAAATTATTTCAAAATAAAAAGTTTAAAAACAAAATGAAAAGTAGCGCATAAAGTATAAATCTTCCTTCCCACTCCTAACTCCCATTCCTTCAGTTTCCTCCCCAAAGACAATCTCTGTAACCAGTCTTATTATGTTCTTATACGTGCATATTTGTACATATACTTTTGTCATACAAGTGGTACTTACACTGTTCCTATATTGTGTTTTTTAAAAAGTCGCGTATATTGACCACTGTTCCATTTGCCATCACTTCACGTGGATCAACTTCATTCTTTTTAACGAACATTTAGGATGCCATTGTATACAGGCTCTACACTTTCTTTAACCAGCTCCCCCACTGAAGGACATTTAGGATTTTTACAGTCTTTTTGCTATTAGTAACAGTGCTTCAAGGAATGTCTTCATATTTATATCTTTGTACTAATACATTTAACAAATAATAATAATGTGTTACTATGTGCCCAACATAGTTCTACGGACACCTGTGACAGTGTGTCTGCAGGATAAATTCCTCGAAATGGAATTATGTCAAAGAGTAGGTCCAGTTCTGATTCTGAGCAGGCAGTGCCAAATTCCCTTTCCAAGGGGATAGATTAACGTGTTGCCAACATGCCGCCCAAAGGCTATCTCCCAATCTCTTGCCAGCACAGTCTTTTCAAACTTTTAGATCTTTGCCATTCTGATGGTTAAAAAAAAATCTCATTGTGTTAATTTATATTTTTTATTATAGGCTAGTTTGAGCAGTTTTTCGTATGCTTAAAAGTCTTTTCAAATAAAAAATAATTTCTTCTTAGTTCATTTTTCTACTGAGCTGTGTGTTCTTATTCTTACTGATATATATGGTTAAGAAAGATCACTTAGGGAAAAAAGTCTGTATTCCTTAGCAAAAGAGTTTTGAATTAATTCATCCTTTAGACATTTATTGAAAGTCTATGTACCAGGCACTGGCCAAGTTTTGGGGACACAAGATAATTAGGATGTAGGGCTTGCCTCCCAGGTGTTCATATCTCATTTTACAACTTTATACATGTAATTTACGGAGCCCTCTCCCACCTACACGATTTCATTTAATTCTTCAACAACTTTGAGATAAAGGGAGCTCTCTCTTATTCACAGGCTCCTCTTATACCTCCTCACCAACAATAGATTTCTCTGAAATAACTTCGTTGGCAGGGAGCCTTGTTCTCAAAGTGGAATCCTTCTGTCACTAATGAGATCAGGCTCTCTTGTCCCTGTGTAGCATTTTAGAAAAGATTCTGTTGCAGACCGGGTGAATTTTTCAGCTGTTCCCAGGTATTTTATGTGTTCTGATCATCAGAAAACCTTTTTCTTGGAGCCACGGTGGGACATTGTGAGCGCAATGAATTGACACTATAATGAGACTTGTATCCTGTTGGTCCATTGTTGACAGGCTCCCGATAGGTCAGACTCACTTCAGTGAGGTCTCTGGTCTTTTTTCGGAGTCGATGATTGGTGTCAGGGCACCTGGGACACTGGACCATTAGCTAAGCGTGGATATTTCTGAGACAATTCTTTATTCCCAATGAATGGGTTGCATGTATTGTTTGGTTTATGATTCTCTGTGTACATATTTAGGATATAATTTCACAATTGAGTTTCTGAATTCAAAAACAAGCATTTCTTGGGAACTGGTTTTCCTTGGTTGAATTTCTGAAATCCAAATAGACAAGAATAATGGCTTAGCACTTAATACTTTCCAGTTCAAGGCAATTTTGAAGTTTTGGTATTAGAACCTCCCACATGTAATAAAATGATACAAAAAGGAAAGTTGAACACAGAACTCAGGATACCTTGGATGAGAGGAGGAGGGGACGGGAAAGGGGAACCATGTGTTTACATGCACCTCATTCTCAAAGTCCTAGCTTTTGTTTGCTGGTGACTTTGCGGCTGATATTACTTTATTTAAAATAACTAAATAAAGAGAGATCATGCACAACCAATAACGGGAATATGCCACAAGCCAATGATTATGATCAATCCAGTTACGTGCACCTGAAATCCAAAGAAAAAGAGAAAAAGTAATAAAAAAAGTCTGTACAATTTGACCACCTTAATTAATCTATTAGACCAAGATCACAAATTTGATACATTAGTTTGCTAATAATGGACAAGACCTGCTTAATGGCCATACCCTGTTCTCTTTCACGCTGTCAACTTCCTGTCCTTGTTTTCAGTGAAGCGAAGGCAGGCAGCCTTATTTTTCTCCCCTAGAAGTTTGCCTTTATTTTTGTTCCTTCTTCCGAACAGTTACGTAGAAAGATTGTTTGGAGCATTTAATTAAAAGAGTTTGATAGAAGGCTCTTGGGACCATTTAATTAATCAACAGCTGCTATATATTTTATCTTCGTGCACCCACCCTTCTGTATGGAAACATCTGCCCAGGTCTGCAAGCCTGGTAACCCTGACCCAGACTAAGACACAAGTTTCCAGTTTGTGTGTGTCTACTTTATTAGAACTGGACACTGAGTGCTCATAAAGAGAGGACATGCCATGGGGAAGTCACTTAGGTCATGTCAAGAGAGATGACAAATAACCAATTATATAATCAAAGAATGTGATTCTATGAAAAGGAATAATGGCCAGAGAAGATTTCTGATAAGGGACCATTTAAGGTGAGAGGCCTGAAAGGGGAGATGGCAGGAGCCATGAGATGAGTTCGGGAAAGAGCATTCCAGGCAGTGGGAACGGCAAATGCAAAGGCCCTGGGGCTGGAAAGAGCATTGGGTTGGAAGAGCCAAGAGGAGTCAGGTAAGCCTGGAACAGAGTGAACAAGAGGAAGAGGAAGGCAGGGGTGAGATCAGTCAAGGCATAGTGGGCCGTAGCAAGGAGTCTGGATCTTATTCTAAGGGTAATGGAAAACCTTGGTCCTTAAGCTGTGCAGAGAGGGACAGGATTGCAGCAAGTTAATGGTGAGGGAGCAGCTCCCAGCCAATGATGGACGGGAAGTGGTGGATAAATCCCCCCATTATCCAGCCCCCGGAGTGAGGTGACTTTGAGGTCCGTTCTTCAGTCTCCCAGAGGTCCCCAGAGGCACTGAGCTCCAACTGCCCACAGTGGCAACCTGCCCACTGATAAACCCTCCTTTCCCTTCCTTGTCTCACTCCTGGATGGCCCTACCAGAGCTTCCCAGGATCTCCTCCCAAATCAACGACTTGCATTCAGATTCTTGTCTCAGGAGCCCTGTCCTCTCACTCGAATTTCTCCTGGGACCCGACACTCAGCAGGTCCCCAGAAAGCGTTTAAACAAACGTCTCTGGCAGCTGAAACATACAGAGAAAGACTGGCACGGATGCTTGGGATTTTGTTTCTTCTTGTTTTTGTTTTCTTTTTTTAGAGGAGAAATAGAGAATATATTTGTCTTAGGGCATACGGGATTTTATCCATTCGGGCTACAATACGTTTTGTGCACTCCACAAATAGTCTGGTTTCTTCTACAAGCCAGGTACTGGAACCTTTTCTCCTCGGGGACTTTAGAAAGCACACAGAAGATACTTCTGTGGGGCTCCTCCCCCCAGGTCAGGAACCCCCAGCCACAAGGTTGCAGAGGGAGGCGGAAGTTGTCCTGACACTAACTTCTTTGGCACTGAGATGGTCAGGCAGAAACAAGTGCCCTGTCCTGCCCGTCGCTGCTCCAGGCCCGTAGATTTGCTTGGCTGGATGCTGGGGACATCTGACAGCGAGAGACCAACCAACAACAGTCACTCCACTAGTCAAATCCACTGCAAATCTCACAAAGATGCGGGATTTCACGAGGCTAACAAAAGTGATGCTGGAGAGCTACCTGAAGCCCCTGAAGGCACTCCGTGAGGATTTGGCTGACAACAACAGAGAGAAAATGCACGCAGATGATGCTCCCAGAGGCACTTCTTTAGGAGAATGATGAGAAAACGATTAAGAGTGTCATTTAGAACAGTCCATGAACTTTCATGTCATTTCCAGAAGCATCCAGAAATTATATTCCAGAAATGACCCTCCTTCTGTTTGGGCTACAAAAGTGAAATGGATGCTTATTGGGCCATGGGATGGTTTTGTTGAAAACTTACCGTAAAAGAAAAAATAGATTCTTTTTTTTTTTTTTAAAGATTGGCCCTGAGCTAACGTCTGTTGCCAATCTTTTTTGTTTTTTTTCCTTCTTCTTCTTCTCCCCAAAGGCCCCTAGTACATAGTTGTATATTCTAGTTGTAGGTTCTTCTGGTTGTGCTATTTGGGATGCCGCCTCAACGTGGCCTGATGAGTGGTGCTAGGTCCGCGCCCAGGATCTGAACCTGTGAAACCCTGGGCTGCCAAAGCAGAGCACATGAACTTAACCACTCGGCCATGGAGCTAGCCCAGGTTTATTCTTGATCTATTCTTTTGTTTGTTGTTTGTTTGTTTTAAAATTTTTCCTTTTTCTCCCCAAAGTCCGTCCCCCCCAGTACATGGTTGTGCATTTTTAGTTACGGGTGCTTCTGGTTGTTCTGTGAGGGATGCTGCCTCAGCGTGGCTTGATGAGCGGTGCCATGTCCGCGCCCAGGATCCAAACTGGCAAAACCCTGGGCCCCCAAAGCAGAGCACGCGAACTTACCCACTTGGCCACGGGGCCGGCCCCTATTCTTTGTTTTGAGAATGAGGTCATCGCTTGCAATAACCTAACTGTTACTAAATAAAATTATTAGAAAAAAATTTTTTTTCTACTTTTTCTCCCCAAATCCTCCCAGTACATAGTTGTATATTTTAGTTGTGGGTCTTTCTAGTTGTGGCATGTGGGACGCCGCCTCAGCATGGCCCAATGAGCGGTGCCATGTCTGCACCCAGCATTTGAACCAGTGAAACCCCGGGCCGCCAAAGTGGAGCAGACGAACGCAACCACTCAGCCACAGGACTGGCCCCAAGAAATTTTTTTTTTTATTTTGGAGTAATTATAGAGGCACAGAAAGTTGCAAAAAACGCACAGGGAGTCCATGTACCCCCTCTGTTTCCCGAGTTTCCATCTTGCATAACTATGCTACAGTATCAAAACTAGGGAAATGAGTTAATCCAATCCACAGAGCTTATTCAGATTTCACTGGTTATAGGTGCGTTCACTTGTGTGTGTGTGTGTGTGTAGCTCTATGCAGTTTTATCAAGTGTAGGTTCACGTAACCGTCCAGATACAGAACTCTTCCATTACCACAAGGCTCCCTCGAGCTTCCCGTTATGGCCACACCCACCTCTTCCCATCTCTAACCCCTGGCAACCACTGACAATTTTATTTCAAGAATGCCATATAAATGGAATGATACAGTATGTAACCTTTAGCAGTTGGTTCTTTTTCACTCAGAATCGTTCCCTCGAGGTCTGTGGTGGGTTGGATAGTGTTTCCCCCCAAAATATACCTAAGTCCTGACCCTCAGAACCTGTGAATGTGACCTTATATGGAAATGGGGTCCTTGCAGATGGAATTAATTCAAGGATCTCAGGATGAGATTATCCTGGATGTATAGTGGGCCCTAAATCCTAGGACTGGAGTTCTTATAAGAGAAAAGAGAGGGAGATTTGAGATACACAGACACACAGAGGGGAAGGCCGTGTGAACAGGGAGGCAGAACCTGGAGTGATTCGGCTGCAAGCCAAGGAGCGCCAAGAACTGCTGGCAGCCACCAGAAGCTCGGAGAGAGGCGTGGAAGGGACCCTCCCTCAGAGCCGGGAGAAGGAACCAGCCCTGCCGACACCTTGTATCTGATTTCTGGCCCCAGAATTATGAGAAAAACTTTGTTTATTCTAAGCCGCTAAATTCAGGGCAATTTGTAATTTGCAGTTCTAGGAAACTGATACAAGGTTCCTCCAGGTTGCTGCGTGTATCAATAGTTTGTTCCTTTCTATTGCTTCTTAGTGTCCATGCTGTCGATTGTATTGCAGTGTTTTTTAATCATTCATCTGGTTTATTTCCACTTTGGGGCTATGATGAAGAAAGCTGCTATGGACGCGAATAGACTTAATTTTAGAAAATTTACTTTCATTTTGCAAGATAAAGCCCCCAACTTTTTTCCCCTCTACTGTTTACTCTGAAACGTGGGTCCCTATTTCAAGTGGACTTTCTATAAATGGCCCTTTTCCGTGCTAGTTATACTCAGCTAGGGCCTGCTGCCCTCAGCTCATCTGGCTGTAAGGATTACAACCTGATCGACTCAGATTTTTTGATGGGAGCGGAAGCTAAATTGGCCAGAATTAATGCAAAGCGAAGGCCTGCCTTGAATGGGTAGAGCTCAGAAATTCAGCGTTAAGACTCTCACCCCTGCCTTATCTTCTTACATCTGGGGATTACTGCTCAGTCCAGCTGACACAGCATATGGAGGGCCATGTAAAAGACCCACAGACCACACAGGGTACACTTGCTGCTCGACACGCATGAGGAGCTTTGAAGAATGTTCCCGCAGCCTCGGGAAGGAAGGCTACTGAATAGAGCGGCTTACGCAGGTCGGCCGAGGTTATGTTTCCCTTCTGTTCCTCAGCCAGGGGTAGCCTCAGGGCCTCGATTCAGCTTCTCCCTTACTCCTTGTCTTCTTCAAACGTTTTCTGAGCACTTTCTCTGTGCCAGCACTGGGGATGCAGTAGTGAATAAAGTAGACACACTCTTTGCTCCCCAAACCCATGGGGGAGTGGAAGAGAAGCATTTAAAAAAATGAGGTACACAACCAGAACCAACTACGTAATTTGCAGGTCCCCATGTTCAAACACTATTAAGAAGAAGAGAGGGGGGCACTGAACCACCCATGGGCCTTCACATGCAGCTGGCCTGAACACTGTTACAGTGTGTGGGACATTCGGTGATGTCTGGAGACATTTTGGTTTTCACAACTGGGGATGCGCTGGGGAATAGGTTACTGGATCTAGTGGGTGGAGGTCAGGGATGCTGGTAAACGTCCTACAATGCACAGGACAGACTCACAGCAAAGATTTGTCCAACCCCAAATTTCAGTTATGTCGAGGTTGAGAAATCCTGCTTCAGTCAATGACAAGTTTGCTATGCACCAGAAAGACAAAAGTTCAGAGGGTTTCATGGAACACACAGCCAGGGGAGCTGCTTTGCTCTGGGGACGGCTTCTTGGAGGAAAGGCCCTTTGAGCCGAGACATGAAGAATGCACATGAATTAACAAGCCCGGGAGGAGGAGAGGGGGTGGCAGATGTTGGGGTCCTAGGGGGTCAATTCTTAACATCCTTTTCTTTCCTGTGGAGGTTCAAAACCAAGTGAGAAAGAGACACAGGAGTAGGTAGATGAAGGTGGAAATTCCACCGTTATAACTAAGAAATCTACTTGGGGACTGTGCGCAGGTACCCAACCTTGCCAATATGCTGTCCCCCCCACCATGCACTTACCGCCCCAGCCTGCAGGCCCCTCCAAGGGACAAAGCTACCCTGCAGTTCACCAGAGTACCCCCCACCAATCTCAAAAAGAGAGGCAGGAAGGGGCCCAGCTCCCTCTCCCCAACTCACCAGGTGGATAAGCCAGTCATCCTCCCTGGAGAGGCCAGGGGTGAGTGAGGGTCCCCAGGGGCCAGGACTGCCACTCCAGCGCAGCACAGCATTCTCTACCTTCTCCACTATGCCTGCAGAGCCAAATAACCTGGGGACCCTTGAAAAGCCCAGCATTTCAAGCCAACAAAGCCAGAATTGAAGGCGTCAGGCATTGGTTATTTCTGTAAAGCTCCCCCCTCCCAAGGTTGGCAGACAAACTACAGGATGTCCAGTTAACTTTCTATGTCAGACAAACCATGAGTACATTTCTTTTTTGTCCAAGTATGCCCCAAAGATATCATGAAACTTACTTACATTACAAATGCATTTGTTGTTTATCTGAGATGCAAAGTTAACTAGTGTCTTGTATTTTTATTTGCTAAATCTGGAAATCCTGTGAGCCCAGGTGGTTCCCACCTGCAGCCAAGGTCAAGGCCCACCGGACCAAGGAAACGGGAAGAGAGGGAACTAGGTGTCCTCCTCCCACATCCCTGCACATTTGGTTCTCTTGACCCTAAAGCATAACTATGAAGCCTGTGGACAACCGGGGCTGGACTGTCCCCAAAGGGGAATACCAGTCCTTCAGGCCAGTGGGCCTGCCTTTTTGAACCCCGACATCAGCCAGTGCTCCTTGTGGATCCTCCTAGACCAACTGGCTCAGGAGTGGGCTGGGAAAAACATGTTCTTCACATCAACACAGAGCCTGCTCGGTACTCCTCACTGAAAATGAATTCCCTGTTTCTTTCCCATCTCAGAGGATGCCCAGCTTTGTTATCCAATGTGGTTCATCAGGAGTTTGGCAGTGAGATTATATATGCTCCCATAATAGGAGCCAACAGCATATTCCCCTGCCTTTGAATATACTGTTATTATATTTTCCGGGACAAATTAATGTCCGAAGATTCCTTGTAAGTGAAAGTGCAAGTAAATTGAAGTCTGAGCTCAAATCCACGTACCCTTATGAATTGTAAGACCAAAGCAATTAGGGTCGAAATTCACCTGTCCTGGTTTCTTATCCACTCAGCCTCGGCCGTGTGGGGTCTCATAACGATACCAGGTAGATCTGAGGTCCTTCACAGCCGCAGTCAGGGCTGTTGCCCCCTGAAAGGAACAGGTGCAGTTCCTTCAGGATCTCAGAGGTTGAATTAGTCTCCCAGGACCTGCTGTTTAGAGGACTGAAATCAAAACAAGGATGTGGCAGCACCAGCTGCATGCACAGACATTTTCTTTTCTTTTCTTTTTCTTTCGAGGAAGATTAGCCCTGAGCTAATGGCTGCCAATCCTCCTCTTTTTGCTGAGGAAGACTGGCCCTGAGCTAACATCCATGCCCATCTTCCTCTACTTTGTATGTGAGACACCTACCACAGTGTGGCATACCAAGCAGTGCCATGTCCGGACCAGAGATCTGAACCAGCGAACCCCAGGCCACCGAAGCAGAACATGCGCACTTAACCGCTGTGCCACTGGGCTGGCCCCCAGACATTTTCTAAGGAAGCCAGTTCCAGCCCTGAGCAGCCCCCAAGCAAATGATGCCCCACCCCCCACCTTCCGTCTAACGCAGGCCCACATTAATATGCCTAACGATAGCAGCAGAAAATAACACTGGTACCAGCTTCACCAGGATGCAAGGCAGCCGTGCTGAATGTCCATGAGTCCACAGCCAGTGAACAGAAATCCAGTTGGAACAGGGCTTGGAAAGCTTGTTCCATAAAGGACCAGAAAATAAATCTTTTCGGTTTTTGAGCTGTAAGGTCTCCTTTGCAACTATTCAGCTCAGCCCTTGTATCTTGAAAGCAGCCACAGACAATACGTAGCCAAAGGGCAGGTCTGCGTTGCAATAAAACTTTATTTACAAAAACAGTTGGTGGGCCATAATTGGCCAATCCTGTCATTGGGAGAAACATCCCACTAAAAGGTTACTTTGGGTACTAGCCATTTACCGTATCTAGGGGGAAAATCCATTTATGAATATGTCTCTTTCCTCTGAGAGTAGCATTTCAGATGTTTCTATCTTTTTGCTGAGTTTTAAAATGTGAGAGTCTTATTCAAGGTCTTTTTCTTCCTACTCAGGATAATCATTTATGGTGAGTAATGATCCTGTTCCGTCTACTGTGTGCCAACACTGTCCTAAGTGCTTTATGCTTGTTTATCTACTTGATTTTCATGAGCACTCGTTAGGTAGATTCCATTATTATTCTTGTTTTACAGGTAAGAAAACTTAAGTACAGAGAAATTAAATAAACTTGTTCAAGTCTGCACAGTTGGGAAGTGGTAGAGACAGGACTCGAATCTGGGTAGTCCATGCAGGTCCAAAGCCTCTTTGTGTTTGCCTCCCCTTTGAGCCCAGGGTCTCTAGGACCCTCATGGGAACCGGGCGTGGGCCCTCTGTGAGCAGGTGTGGTCATCCTGGACCCTGTCTCTCGGTGGGAAATTTCTTCGGCCTGCAGAGGCCACCGGCTGGTGACATTTCTTTCTCTTCCTGCGGCTGCTGTTTCAGCTGCACTTTCCAGAGTTGAAGTTACTGCTGAGACTCAACCTCAGAAGGCTGGTAAGGACTCACACTTCTGCCAGGGGCGCCTCCTGACGGTCTTTTGCATGCAGATGTTCCAGCCTCCCTTTTTCTGTGGGAGTGGGCTGGGCTCTGCTTTAGGGGTTCTTAGATTTTTCTGAGTCAAGGCCCCTTTGGCGATGTAGGGCTGCCCATGAACCCCTTCCCAGAATATCTAATTGGCTTCCTTTGCCTACAGAAGCTCACAAAGTTACAGTTACAATTAAATAGTTACCATTAAATAGTTAACTTTTTATAGAAACAAATTTGTGACATAGTAATAGTTGTGCTCTTGTGTTACTAAGTTATTGATGCGTAGAATAACACAACTGGATGGCAGGCTGACCACCATAGCTTTAAGCATAAACAGTACTTTGAAACACTTGCAACAACTCTAATGCATTATAAAAATATCTGTGATTTCTACTGGTGACCAAGTCATAGGAACTGTTAATCTACTGGTACTGAAATGCAGCGTGCTAGTTAGAGGTTAGTGAGAATAAAGATGTGCTTTTTTTCCTGATCCAAGTTCATAGACACCCTTGAATTCTACCCATGGACACTTCTGGAAGGCTGTGGACCTGGGTTAAGAACTATGCACTCATTTTGCATTTCTCTTGCTGGCCTTTGCCTATAGGGAAGGCTCAGTTGGAGTTTTAATGGTTTAACTCAGGGGTTTGCAAACTGTTTCTGTTAAGTATCAGAGAGTGAATTTTTTTTGTGTGAGGAAAACTGTCACTGAGCTAACATCTGCACCAATTTTCTTCTATTTTGTATGTGGGATCCCTCCACAGCATGGCTTGATGAGTGGTGTGTAGGTCCAGGTCTGGGATCCAAACCTTTGAAACCCGGGCCGCCGAAGGGGAGTGCGTGAACTTCACCACTATGCCACTGGGTTGGCCCCCAAGTATCGGAGAGTAATTATTTTAGGCTTTGCAGGCCATGCAGTCTTTGTCACAGCTACTCCGCTCTTACATGGCAGCACCACAAATGATATGTAAATGTGTGTGTGGCTGTGTTCCAATAAAACTTTATTGATGCACCCTGGAATTTTAATTTGATATAATTTTTATGTGACATGAAATATTATTTTCCTTTTGATTTTTATTTTTAACCATTAAAAAATGTGAAAACCGTTAGTAGTGTGCAGGCCATACAAGAACAGGCTGCAGACTGCATTTGGCCCTTCGGCTGTAGTCTGCCACGCCCTGGTGAAACCTGTTTCTCAAGGCTGGTCAGTTTCCCTTTCTGCCACATGGAAGGCTAGCACTGTGCGCTGGACCTGTGGGTCTGCCTTCTTTCCTTTCTGGCCCTGCTGTTTGTTTTTCTTCCATACTCTTCTATTGGGGTCCCTTTATTTTTTGTGGGATCTCTTATAGTGAGATATATGAAATGAATGCAGTCTGGGTCTGCCAGGAGCATCTGCTGCTAAGCAAGTCTTGCCCCCATTTCCTTCTCACCTTGGACTATCTTCTCTGGGAGACATTCTCCCTTTAGACCAACCGCTGAACCAGGCCTGAACTCAGTCTATGTTTCCTCTTCCTGTTCTCTTTGGACACAGGCAAATCCTGTGTCCTCACCTGAATACCATCTCCTTGAAACATATGCAATAATAATTTTGATTATTTTACTGTGATGTCCTCCTCTCAAATCTGAACCACTTGATCTAGCTGTCCCTACCTTCAAGAGATGACTCCTTTACCACTCTTAATTTGGGCTCACTCTCTGCAGCTTTAAAAGTTTTCTGGGGGCCAGCCCCGTGGCTGAGTGGTTAAAGTTCTACATGCTGCACTTCAGTGGCCTGGGTTTGTGGGTCTGGATCCCGGGCATGGACCTACGCCACTCATCAGCCATGCCTTGACAGTGACCCACATGAAAAATAGAGGAAGACTGGCATGGATGTTAGCTCAAGCAAAAAAAAAAAAAAAAAAAAAGAAAAAAAGAAAAAGAAAAGTGGAATATTGGCAATGGATATTAACTCAGGGAGAATCTTCCTAACCAGAAAAAAAAAATTGTTTTTCCATATCTTCGCCTCGTGTTTGATGGATGCTCTAGGCTGTCAAGATCTGGCCTTTCTCCCTCTGGTAGATTTCTTTGGTTCCTAATAGCAATAGGGCTTCTCTCCTCTTTACATACCCCTTAGGATCCAGTAGCCCTGGATGTAATCCCTTTGCCTTTAAGATTTTGCCTTTTACTTCTCATTTGCTTTTTCATTTTGGTCCAGCTCTCTTTTAAGATGTTGAAATTTGTCCCAGGGAACTATCTTATTTCATCCTTAGCTTAATCAGCTGTCCCCTCTTCTTTTGTTTGCTTTGTATGATGGAAACCTTCAAACAACCACAAGAGTGGGCAGAACGGTCAAATGAAGCCCCACGGACCCCTCCCCCAACATCAGTCAACTCACGAACAACCTATTTCACATATACCCTCACCCACATTCTCCGTCCTTAGGGGTTTGAAGGAAATCCCAAACATCATCACTTTTATTAGTGTCCTATGGCTGCATAACAAATTACCGCACATTTTGCAGCTTAAAAGAACACGAACTTGTATCTCACAGTTTCCACGGCTCAGGCGTCTGGGTATGGGTTAGCTTAGTGCTCTGCTCAGTCTCACCAGGCTGAAGTCAAGATCTTGGTTGGGGCTGCAATTCTCATCCGAGGCTTGAAGTGCTCTTTGAAGTTCACTGGTTCTTGGCAAGTTCATTTCCTTGCAGCTGTAGGACTGAGGTCCCCATTTTCTCCCTGCCATCAGCAGAACTTCGAGGTCTGTTACTAGAAGCCGCCCATAGTTCCTTGCCATGCGGCCCCCACGAGCATTCACAACGTGGCTATTTGCTTTATTCCAGGCCAGCAGGAGCACATTTCTCTGACTTCTTCACACCTGTTAAAGAGCTCACCTGATTAGGTCAGGCCCACCCAGGATAGTCTTCCTTTCGATGAACTCAACTGATTAGGGACCTTATTTACAACTGCAACAATCCCTCTTGCCTACAATATAACAAATCATGGGAGTGATATCCCTCACATCACATATCTCATCCACACTCAAGGGCCTGGGTGAATGGGGATCCTCTAAGAATTCTGCCTACCATATCATTTTATCCATGAATATTTTTTAAAAACAAGAACTTTAAAAAAAGCAATAACCACAATACCATTATTGTACCTTAAAAGTAATAATTCTTCCATATCACTAAATTTCCAATAAGCATTCAAATTTCCAATTGTCTCATAAATATTAGAATTTTAAAAAACCAGTTTGAACGAGGGTTTAAATAAGGTCCACACATTCAAATTGGTTGATATATGTCTTACGTATCTGTTAGTCCATAGACTTCTCTCTCCGTCTTTTCTTCCCCCTGGCAGTACGCTTGTCGAGGAAACTGGGTGATGAGCTGTGTAGTTTCTACAGTCTGGATTTTGCTGATGGCAGCCCTGTGGTTAGTTTGCCACATTCCTCTGTCTTCTGTATTTCCTATAGATTGGTAGTTAGATCAAGTGGTTGAATCAGATTCAGGACTGATTTTTTTTTTTAAGATTGGCATCTGAGGGGCAGCCCCGTGGCTGAGTGGTTGAGTTCACGCGCTCCGCTTCGGCCGCCCAGGGTTTCACCGGTTCAGATCCTGGGCATGGACACGGCGCCACTCAACAGGCCATGCTAAGGTGGCATCCCACATGCCACAGCTAGAAGGACCCACAAATAAAAAATATACAAGTACGTACCAGGGGGCTTTGGGGAGAAAAAGGAAAAATAAAATCCTTAAAAAAAAAAAAGATTGGCACCTAAGCTAACAACTGGTGCCAATCTTCTTTTTCTTTTCTTTCCTGCTTTTTCCCCCCAAAGCCCCCCGGTACATAGTTGTATATTTTTAGTTGTGGGTACTTCTAGCTGTGGCACGTGGGACGCCGCCTCAGCGTGGTCTGATGAGCAGCGCCGTGTCCGAGCCCAGGATCCGAACCAGCAAAACCCCCGGCCTCTGAAGTGGAGCACGTGAACTTAACCACTCGGCCATGGGGCTGGCCCCAGGACTGACTTTTTGTCATGGCATCTTCCTAGGTGGTGGTGTGTTCCTCCAGCAGGAGGCAGATAATGTCTGGGTACCTCTCTGTTTAGGATGGCAGCAGCCCTTGATCATAACTGCCTGCATCAATTTGCTCTCCTGGGTTTGCAGAATGATGACCTGTGTTGATTTTCGTTCTTCCACGGTTCCTGCTCTGGCAGTAGGAATGAAGCTCACCTGTCTCCAACCACCTCCATTCCTCCTTGATTCCTTGATCAAATCTGATTTTGGGAACCAGAGTGCTGGGCACAACCCATTTTGATGGCCTTCTCAGACTTTAGATATGCCTTAATTTCATCCAGCTAATTGTCTGCTTCTACCTAAGAGGTTGGCATATTACCTTTATAATAGGCTCTTGTTCCTTTTTTATTTGGTTATTAGTAAAATCTGCCACCTGTCAGTGGGTGAAGCCACCATATTTAAAGTCATGGTCAGGGCCGGCCCAGTGGCACAGTGGTTAAGTTCTCACGTTCTGCTTCGGTGGCCTGGGGTTCGCCGGTTCAGATCCCAGGTGTGCACATGGCACCACTTGGCATGCCATGCTGTGGTAGGCATCCCACATATAAAGTAGAGGAAGATGGGCATGGGTGTTAGCTCAGGGCCAGTCTTCCTCAGCAAAAAGAGGAGGATTGGCAGCAGATGTTAGCTCACGGCTAATCTTCCTCAAAAAAAAAAAAAAGTCATGGTCAAAACTTATGTAATTAATAAATCCAGGAGGCACATGGAGGGTGGTGCCCTCAAGAGCCTGTGAACCAGTCACGTGAATTCCAGAAGCTTCTTCCCTCCGTCCCCAAAGCCATTAAAAACAACCATTCCTGAGCCAGCCCTGATGAGCTAGTGGTTAAATTTCCTTGCTCTCTCTGCTTCGGTGGCCTGGGTTCATTTCCTGGTCACGGAACCACTCCACCCATCTGTCAGTTGCCATGCTGTGGTGGTGGCTCACATAGAAGAACTAGGACATACAACTGTGCTCTGGGGCTTTGGGGAGGAAAAACGAGGGAGGAAGATTGGCAACAGATGTAGTGCAGGGCGAATCTTTCCCTGCAAAAACCCCCACAAAAACAAGTCCTTCAGAAACAGTAATAAAACTTGGGGCAGCTGATTAGGCAGGACGGACCCGGGCCTGGCAGCACATATTTAAAGCCAGACTCTCTGTAATGCAGTCAGAAATCCCAGCCTGCAGACTTGGCTGGAAGCCACAGTAAAATCAGCAATGACTGTTAACAAAACTCTGGCTCTTAGAGGTGACACTTTACTGGAACCAAAAGATCATCACTTATAATCTAATCACGGCGAGCCCCAGACCTGATCACTACCGATAATCAATCGTGTCTCCTCCGCAATCAAATGTCAAGGCATGTCTTAGTAGTGGATTCTCCATGAAGCTCAGGACGTCTAAGCTTTGGACCCCTCGCCTGCCGGGCCCTCTCCAAGGTCCTGGATCGGATCCTACTGATTTTGTGCTTATGATTTTGTAATTTTTCTTAATGAGGGTCCCTAAATTATATAAGCGTCAGCCTCCCCAAGCCTGGATCCTAGTTTTTCAACTCACTCTCTCTGGTGCAATTCCAACAAGGCCTTGATCCACTGGACCCTCCAAATCCACAATCCTATAACCTTCTGCCTACACCCGCAACCTATGTTTTCACTTCTCTCTAACCCATTTCAGATTCTGTTGTCCATCACTAAACCACTTTCTAACGTACTCCACGCACTTGCCCCTCTTGCTGTGTCCTATACCCTACTGGGAAAATCTCAGACCTAGTTAAATCCAGCCTTCTGCTCTACTCCTGCACCTGTGCAGCTCAACGTAGCCGAGGAGGACACCACCGTGCCCACTGGTGTTGCCGTTCACTGGGTCCTTGGGCTGCCCACTAGGAGAGCCTGCGTGAGAGCTGAGCTGAAAGAAGGAAGCAGAGATGAGCCATCATCCTCTCTGCCCCTCTTTGCCAAGCATCCTAACAAATCTCAGGACTGACTCTCACTGGACTTTGAACTCTGACAGGCAGGGACCAAATACTCTGATTGGCCAGGTCAGGGTCACACATGGCACCCCTGGACCTGGGCTGGCGGTGGGGCAGGCTCCATCCAATCCCATAGACCACAAGGAGGGGAGAGGTGATTCTGGTCTTAAAAAGTGGGTTTTATAGTATTCAGGAATGGTGAGGCCAAAAGATCAGGAGATGACAGCCCCTGAAAAGATGGTTGTATACCCACACATCCCAAGAGGAGAGGGCGCGCCACAGGGGAGCCACGTGGGGAAGCACTGGGGTTGGTCAGGGTGAGGGGCTTGGAATCTCGGACAAGAGCTTTTGTTGTGGTTTCTGTGAGAAGAAATGGGGAGACAGGGTAGGGAGCCTTCCCATTGGCTATTTGGATCATTTCAGCAGGCCCTGGGGCATGGGGGCTGTCCCTGGTTGCTTGGTCCCTGGCCCCGGGGTGCTGAGGGCGGGTGCAGAGTGGCCTGGAGCATGAGAGGCAGTAGAGGAGCTGGTGATTATGGCTCGGGATTGGTGGTTTGCATGTGAAAAGCACGCTCTGGGACGAGCAGTTTGCTGTCTCTAGGAATGGGCTAACTCTGGGAGGGGCAGCCCCTCAAGGGTCAGCAAGGCCCCCAAATGTCAAGGGATCAAGAATACAAAATAAAAAGACGTAATTAATACAGTTCTCCAAATAAAAATCCAGTTACTGTAGCCAGAAGTGGAGACAGCTACTGGACAGGCAGAAACAAAGGACATTCGATACAAAAACACAATTCTAGCTGCTTCTGACCCCAAATTAGGACTCTGATTTCCTTGTCCATTTTTATCCTCGCCCTCCCAGAAGGACCTTCTTTCTTTGTCACTGGGATTTACTGCACCACAGGCCTCCTGGTGAGCCCCACCCTGGGATCCCCTGAGAAAACATCCAGGTCTTCTCCAGGCCTCTCTGCCCTGGTCACTGGGTCCACGGGGCCACATCTGCCACTGCCACTCACTTCGGATCCCTGTCGGAAAAAGCTGACAGTCGCCAGTGGCTGTGGTTCACACTTCCCCTGGCACCGGGCCCTCTTGTTTTATTTAAAACTGTCCAGAAACTGTGCCTGCTGTCACCAGGAGCAGGGAGTGATCTGAGCAATTCAAGATGTGTGTCTTCAGGCGTTAACAGGACCGTTAGTCACCTCGGGGCACAGCGCGGGGTGAGTGAGAGACGCCCCGTCAGGGCAGCTGCCGTTCAGACAGTTTTTGCTGAGTGAAGACTGTCAGGTTTTGGGCTGTTTAAAGGGCTTGGCCCCTTTTGTTCCCACCTTCTTTACTGAGCTCCTTCCCCAGGGAGCTGCGTGTTCATAAGGAGCTGCAGATTAGAAGGTGCCTCCTTTGTGGGTTTGCGGCTGACTCACATCAGATGTGGGAGCTGATGAGTGAAGGTGGCCTTGAGCTCGGGGCCCTGGATCCCAAGTGGGGAGGAGGGCTCGGCCACCCTCCCTGGCAGAGGCTTTGCGCCCAGCTCTCATCCGTCTCCTCCCTCTGGCAGCCTGTTTCTCCCCCGTCTTATTCCAGCAGGAGTTCCTGCACATCTCTTTAGCAGTTTTCTCTGCTGCTTGCAAACTGCTTCAACTGCGCAGTCTCTCCTGGCGCTGGACCGATGTTTGGGTTTTTGCAAATGATTGTTTCAGATCATCTTGATCTTTATGGACCTGGAGAAGTTCGGTTTGTGACACTGACCTTCTCCCAAACCCGCCTTCCCTACAGGAGACCTCAGCTCTGAAAGTGGCACCGCCCTCCTTCCAGGTGCTGAGGCCGCCCCTCCCGGAACCCTCCCGGCCTCCTCTCTTTCTCCTAATCCTACATCCCATCCATCATCTGACCTTGTTGGCTTTGCCTTCAAAACACACCCAGAACCTGCCTCTTTCTCACCACCTTTGCCTCCAGGCCCCATCCCCTAGCCTGAATCCTCTGTCACCTCCTCCCTGGTCCCCCTGCTGCCACCTCCATGCCTCAGTCTGTTCTCCCACAGCAGCTAGAGCGAATCTGTTAATACCTAGGTGGTGTCCTTTACACCTGTGCTCAAAACCTCCCCCCGGGTCCCATCTCACTCAAGTAAAAACCAAATTGCCCAAAGGAATGCCATCTGCCCTCCTCCTACAGCCACCACTTCCCTCACTGCCACGCCTCCACACACCTTATTTGTGCCTCAGGGCCTTTGCATAGGCAATTCCTTCTGCTTTGCCCAATTGTCACTTTCTCAGGGAGACCTTCCCTAGTTACTGAATTTAAATAATTTAACATTAAAAAATGCAACTTCAAATTGCGCCTCCTCTCCGGCTTCCCTGCTCTGTTTTTCTCCATGTGTCACCTTCTGCTGTACCAGGTTTTCCTTGTTTATTTGTTTGCTGTCTGTCACTAGAGCATCAGCTCTGCCTGGGCACGGACTTGCGTCTGTTTTGTTCTCTGCTGTATCCCTGTGCCTAGAACACAGTAGGTGCTCAATAAATATTTGTCAAATGATGGGGTGAATCACTCTGACAACCATCTGATGGTCTGAATAAGGCTTTGGAATAGCTGATGACCCTTTAAGAAAAAATCTGCCTGGTGTGTCTGAGTTCTGAGTGTGCACAAGCGTTCCCCTTTGTCCACAGCTCTCGGAGGCGGCTTGCTTGCCAATTTGGTGGCTGACTAATGAGTAACTTATTACTCTTCCTGTGAGTGAAAAGTTCCATTGATGCTGTGTCTACACATTCTTCGAAAATGTCAGTGGGGATGAGTCATGGGCTGAGGGCCTGCACCACCGAGCTGACTGATGACTAAATCCCCCTGTGACGTCATCAGAGCCAGAGACGACCCCCCCACACCCGAAAGGGAAAAGCAATCTCACTGGGGATGCCTGACCCGACTCGGGCGTGGCCAACGGGGCCTGGGCAGGGTGGCATAGGTCAAAGGCATGACCTTCAGGGGCACTTCTAACTGTCTGGCAAGTCACTCCACTTCTCTGAGTTTCCTTGTGTGTAGCATGGGGATAACGTTCGTTCATTCAACCCATATTTATCAAACACTGAGGAGGGGCTGGAGATGCTGAGTGAGCCAGACAGATGGACACCAGCTTCCTTGGAGCTCACGGCTGGTGAGAGAAATAGATGACAAACAAATAAGGAAAGAAAGACAAGACTTGCACTATTGAGAATGTCATGAGGGAAATAAAACAGGATAGTGGCATAGACGGTTGGGGGGCCAGTGGGTTGGGGGCAGTCCTTAGTAGGACTGGCAGGAGAAGACGGCACCAGGTGCGGACCTGAAGGCAGGGAGCGAGCCATGTGCCAGTCTGGGCGGAGGCCCAGCAAGAAGGCTCTGAGGTGGGAAAAAGCTCGGTGCATTTGAGGATAGAGGCCAGTGTGGCTGGAATCGGGGGAAAGAGGGGCAGGGACAGGATAAGTTCAGGATCAGAGGATGTGGAGACTGCGAGGGCAGGTGAGAAACTTGGGATGCGTTCTATGGACCTACGGAGGACTAAATGACATGATGAATAAGGAGCTCAGGGCAGTAAAGGGGAGTCCTGCTCTCTGCTGCGTCTTGGCTGGCCAGGCCCGGACCCCTGCTGGGGCGGGAGGACCTCCTGGCGGGTTCCTCAAACTTGCATTTGAGGAGAAATTCCCAGGAGAAAACCAGGCTGTCCAGGGCAGTGCCCTCTGAGGAAACCCGGAGGGAGCCCAGCGTGGGTGCAGGGTGGCTGGCTGAGTCTGGGTCCACTTTCAACCTGGGCCTCATGAACCCTCAATTACCGTTGAGTGACAGCTGCGTGTGGGCGGGAACCTCCAACCCTGCAGGGCCGCATCCTCCAGGCCGCCCGACGGAGCGCGGTGAACCCCGGGGCCCCATGAACAGCCTTTCTGATTCTCTGCTTCAGAACGAGAGGATCCACCCGACAGCCGCCGTTCCACCAGGAGGGGGCGCCAGATCACGTTGAAAAAGTTTGCCATTCTGTACACTTTCGTATTTTTAAAAAACTTAACATTCTTTAAATCAACTTTTTTTGATTAAAAACATACTTCAGTCTCACTTTTAACAATAATACCCATGAAGCCATAGATTTGCTGTGCTGGTTTGATCTTTTCCCTAATGTACATGAAAATAAATACATCCCAACCACCACCACAATGGCAGTCCTTCATGCGACATTCCCCGAGAGCCGGGCACTGTTCTAACAGCTTTGTAAATATGGTCTCGTTTAATTCACACAACCACTTTGCGAGGTGAGAACTATTATTATCCCTGCTGAACAGATGAAGAAACTGAGGCAGAGGCCACTGAACTTGCCCCAGGTCGCACTGTGACAAGTTTAGAGGCCCTTATATAAGGTACCTGAATGATGGAGACAGAAGATTGATGGTGGTTGTGGTGGGGGCGGGGGGCTGGTATGGAAGCTGGTTCAATGGATACAGAGTTTCAGTTTTGCCAGATGAAAAGGTTCTGGAGATTCGTTACTCAACGAGGCGGACATACTTAACACTGGTGAATTATCCATATAAAAATGGTTCAAGTGGTAAATTTTATGGTTTTTTTTTAATCACAAGTAAAATTTTTTAAAAAGTAGGATAAAATTTTTTCTTACTTAAGGTCCAGCCATTTAGATATGCTTCAACACAAAATATAGGTTCAAGGATGAAAGAAGAAAGGGATGCGTGGTGGACTCCACAGCTCGGTGTGCGTGGGAAAGTGCAGAGATCAGGACCTTTCAGTCTACCCTGTGACAGCTGTGCTCCCCTGGCCACTCCAAGGGCCCTTGTCTGGGAGAGGATTCTGAGCAGGGTGGACAGTGAACTTGATCTAGCACGCCTTTTTTTTTTTTTAAGTAAGTATGTAGTCACTTTGTGATGTATTCACTTATTTATCTTTTTCCCAAGAAATGTAATGAGACTCTACTAACTGTGGTGGCTTCAAGGATTAAGCTTCAGGTTTATTTAAACTTTCCAACTTGAACTTTTCAAAAACAGATGTTTGTAATGTTTTTTTAAAAAAAATCCAAACAGCACAAAAAGATAAAGAGTAAAAAGTAAGTACCCCTCCCACGCCAGCTCAGACCCTCCTCCCTGCCCCAGAGCAGCCGTGGGGATCAGCATCTTGTGTCTCCTTCCTGAGATGGGATGCGCGTACAAGCATAGGTGTAAGCGCGTCCTCCCCTTACATACACATGTGAGCAGAGCTTACACATTATTCCACACACCATCCCACAGCTTTTTTCGCTTAACAACGTACTTTTGAGATTATTCTAGATCAGCACATGTAGATAAACCTAATTCTGTTTAACAGCTCAATTTATCCCACTGTGTGCACGTACCATAATCAAATGAACCAGACAAGTTTTTTCCCCTGCTTTTTCTTCCCAAATCCCCCCAGTACATAGTTGTATATTTTAGTTGTGCGTCCTTCTAGTTGTGGTACGAACCAGACAGGTTTTTTTTTAAAGATTTTATTTTTTTCCTTTTTCTCCCCAAAGCCCCCCAGTACATAGTTGTATATTCTTCATTGTGGGTCCTACTAGTTGTGGTACGAACCAGACAGTTTGGATGAAGGAGTTCTTCGTCTTTTTTGTGCCATAGTTCCCTTTGGCATTCTGGTGAAATCTATGGACGTCTTCTCAGAAAAAATGTTTTTAAGTGCATAAACTAAAATACGTAGGAATACAAGGCAACCAATTATATGGAAAGACAGTTCTAGCCACGGACACCAGGAGTCTGTGGACCCTGGGATAAGGAATCCTAATGGGTTTCCAGTCCATTTTCTACTACAAACTGCTGTAATGAACATCCTGGTCCATTTACCTACTTATTTCTCTAGGATGACTTTCTGGAAGTGGAATTGCTGGGGTAAAGATTTCAGTTTTCTACCATGAGAAAGCACTGCATTTACATTTTAAAAAGGGTATTTATAAAAACCGTGCTAGTCCTAAGGTTAGTAGTGAGGGTCAAATTAAGCCAAAATAGAGGGACGTTTACCTTCTACTGGAATCAACAGGTATAAACACTTAAAAGACAGATAATTTTAGCTATGAAGGAAATCAGTCCTGGCGATGTGATAGGAGGGACCGGGCGGCAGGTGGCGTCTTGTGAAAGGACGGCCAGGGTAAACCGACGGAGGAGGGATGTTTGAGTTTGAGGGCTGAAGAACGAGAAGCAGCCAGGCATGCGAAGATCTGGAAGATTCTTTTCGTATTCTTCTTGTGCTTACGTTATCAAGTTTTGGGGTTGACCTCTGACCTGATGTTGAAACCATAAAACTATTGTGAAGAGAGTCCACCAAGAGCCTGCGTCACCTGGAACAGACGTTAGAGACAGCCTCGACGACTTCCCCGCCCACATGGAAGCGTCCCGAGGAACATGGGGAATAAATGGGGGCCTTGGAGAGAACATCTTCCAGATGCATAGATATTTCGGGGTACTTAACTCCTTTATGGAACGCTACAGACCTGGCTATTTAGAAGCATGTTCAACGGTCCGAGCTCTGTCCTGACCCCAGGTTGCAGTTCTTGGAAAGACCAGTAGGTGGGGGTGAAGCACACGGAACAGACAGCACTTCCTTGCGGCGTCCCGGCCATCGTGATTCAGGTTGAGCCAATCACTGACTAAGCGTATGAATGCAGCTTCTGGTACATTGACATGTCTGATTACATGTGAGTTCCAAAGGAAGGAAATTGACAAACATTTATGTAGCACCTGTTTACGGGCCAAGGAACCTCAAAGTTTATTTGCATGCAAACCCCTTCCTCTTTCCTCCTTCCCACTACCACAGTCATGTGTCGCATAATGACGTTTTGGTCAACGACAGACCGCATATATGATGGTGGTCCCATAAGGTTAGTACCATAGAGCCTAGGTGTGTAGTAGGCTGCACCATCTAGGTTTGTGTAAGTGCACGCTATGATGTTTGCACAATGATGAAATCTCTTAACCATGCATTTCTCAGAACGTATCCCTATCCTTAAGCAATGCATGACTCGATACAAACCAGGGGTCATGCAGGATACATAAAAGAGTGAGAAAGGCATGAAGTGTGGGGAACACGTGTCCTTTCATGATGTTTTTCATTTCCCCACTTTGGGTGAGCAGAGAAATACTTTTCTGCTCTAAGAAAAATTACAACCCTAGGAAACAGCATCAGACACTCTGGCTGGGGGTCAGGCAGGGACCAGTCTGTCTGCTGTTGGTGGGACTCTGAGCCAAGGGACAGCATAAGCCCATCTAAAGGGGACGGCTGTTATGCAGCTGCACCAGTGGCTGCTTGGCAGGAATACAGGCCCGGTGCCACAAAAGTTTCAAATTTTGCAGAGAAGCCAGAAATCTGGATTTTTATGTAAAAGCTCCGGGTTTTAAAATGTTAATGACTCCCAGTACAATGTGTGGTCCTAATAAAATGCTTCTGTGGGCTGGGCGCAGTCTCCATGCTACCAGTTTTCCACCTCTGGAAAAAGTTGCTATTGTTCTCTTGGCAAGAAGAGAGTCCTCACATGTGTCGTTAGGTGCCCAGGAGGAGATCATACATCCGTCATCTCATGTTACCCGTTATCCGCTCTGTGAACTGGCCATTCTGAGGAAGTTGAGATGCTCAAGTCCAAGCCACTGCCCAGGGTCACTTGTTAAATAAAAGCAAAGCAGGATTTGAAGCCAGACCATGCTGCCTCCTTCAGAAGTTAGTGACCAGGAAACCTGGAAATCACCCACTCAAAATTGGTCCGTGTCATAGCAGCATTATTCACAGTAGCTGAAAGGTGGAAACAACCCAGATGTCCATCAACTGAAGAGCGGATAAACACAATGAGGTCTATCCACACAATGGAATATTACTCAGCCATGAAAAGGAACAGAGCACTGACACACACCACGACATGGACAAGCCTTGAAAACGTTATGCTAAGAGAAAGAAACCAGTCACAAAGGCTGACATATTGTATGATTCCATTTCTGCGGAATGTCCAGAGCTGGCAAATCCATAGAGATGGAAAACAGCTTACTGGTTGCCAGGGGCCGAGAGGAGGGAAAATGGGAGCGACTGCTTAATGAGTACAGAGTTTCTGTTTGAGGTAGTGAAAATGTGCTGGAACTAGATGGTAGTAATGATGGTTGCACAACATTGTGATTGTACTAAATGTCACTAATTGTAAATCTTGTATTGGTGTATTTTACCATAACTTCTCCCAAAAAGGAGAGAGAGAAGCCATTGGTGGTGGGGGAAATTGGTCTCTGGACCCACCTCTTTCTCCTCTTGTGTTGAGACTGCCTTTGTGCCAGACTCGGTTCTGAGTTCTCTCCAGGCATGAGCTTATTTCATCCTGATCACACAGCCACGCAGTGTAGACGGTGTGTTTCAAAGTTTACCGTGTACATGAATCCCCCAGAGATCTTATTAAAACGCAGCTTCTGATGCAGCCGGGCTGGGTGGCCTGAGAGCCAGCTCCCTGGGGGCCTGACGCTGCGGGTCTTTGGACCACACTTTGAGGACTGCGGGTACATGAAGGATGAGTAAAATGAGGCACAGAGATCTTAAGGAGCTTGGCCAAGTCCTACATTTCCTAAGTGGCCACGCCAGCACTTTTAACTCACTCAAGTCAAGGAGACACTGGGGGAGGCGGGGAGGCCCCTAGCTGATGCGAAGGGGTTAGCTAATCATTACATGCTACTTTGTGTTGGGCCAACGGTTTCTAACTGGGGGTCCAGGGCTGGAATTCATACGGTGCTTGAATTTGAACGGGAAAAAAATACATTTTTATTTCACTAACCTCTAACAGAAATTTAGCGTCTTCTTCCACTGTGAATACAACAAACCTCCAAAGTGTTAGCAGTGCCTGTGACCTATGACAGGGTTCAGGACACATGAAAGAATTCAAGACGCCACCTCGAAATATGCTGCTTTGGCATATTGATTATTTTGAGCTAAAGGCACATGAAAGACAGCAGGTGCAAAAAGGGCACTCTGACCTCCCTTTTTCTTCTTGAAAGCAGGAGATCAATTCCCATGTGAAAGATGCCTCCCTCTATCGGGAGGGAGGAAACATTGTTATCACCAGAGACAGGGAGTCAAGGCCGGTGGGAATCAGTAAGACTAGACCTTGTTAGAAACTTCTCTCCTGGGACCGGCCCGGTGGCGCAGGGTTAAGTGCGCACGTTCCGCTTCTCAGCGGCCCAGAGTTCACCAGTTCGGATCCCGGGTGCGGACATGGCACCACTTGGCAAGCCATGCTGTGGTAGGCGTCCCACATATAAAGGAGAGGAAGATGGGCACAGACGTTAGCTCAGGGCCAGTCTTCCTCAGCAAAAAGAGGAGGACTGGCAGTAGTTAGCTCAGGGCTAATCTTCACCCCCCCACAAAAAAACAACTCCTCTCCTTTTAGTCTCCTCATATATTTTAGTTACTTTTCCACAATTGCTACTCTTTGTTCAACCTAGTATATAAGTTTAGGCCCAGTCACTTCTTTGGGTCTTCATTTCCTTATGAGGGCTCCCGTGTCATGTAAAACTTATATTAGATAAATTTTTTTGTTTTCTCTTGTTAATCTTTCTTTTATTACACAGCCCAACTGAGAACCTAGAAGGGTAGAAAGAAAGAGATTTTTTCCCCTCCCCTACACCGATCACTGAGAAAATCCCAGGTATTTTCATATTATGTTACACTTACTGCAGATAGCTTAAAATATTGTTTATGTTCTGCACTATCTCCAAGTTACAGTAATTGTTAGCATGACTGCTCTATCTTGCTAATTAATGGGTTCATAAAGAGGCACATTTGTTATTGAGCCACTGTTTGTTTTTAAAAACGTTGTGATAGCTGTATTTCAACATGATAGGTTTCTAGTGCAATCCTATGCATTTTATTTTACGCACTGAAAACCCCCGTCCTGAGCAGGTGCCTGATGGTTCAGTGCCCCGTTTTAGGTGCCAGCGTTACAAACCCTGGCTTGTTTAACTTTCAAAACCGCTTTCTGAGGTTGGTGCTGTTATTCTCGTCAGAGGAGGAATCTGAGGCTCAGAAAGGCAACCTGGCCAAGGTCATCTGCCTAGAAAGTTGGAGGCTGGATGGGAAGGACGTGGAGCGTCTGCTCTCAACCGTTATGCAACATTCCTACAAACGATGATGGAAGTGTTGGTGTTAATGGCTGAGCCTGTTAGACGGATTCTCCTTAGAGGCCCTGCAGCCTCCAGAGTTCGGTAGAGAACATGCTCCTCAGTTTCCCATCGTCGCCATCAGTGGCAGAGCCCAGGCACAGAGCCGGCACCGGGAGGAATTCTGCTCAATCCCTGCCTCTTCCTGGCTGTCCCTGGGCAGCTGCATCTGATTGGTGGATCTGTGTCATGTGCCTGTGTCCTGGCTGCAAGGGAGGCTGGGAAAGTGAGTCCAAAGGTCAGTGGCTGGCTCTGCACCATAAAGCCGGGGACTCCTCAAAAGTGGAAGGAAGTTCAGAAGACAAAACAAAACAAAACAAAACAAACAAAATAAAGCAATTTCCCTACAAACCCTAGATATAAATCTGTCCGCTCAGGGGGTGAAAACTCCCGGCAGCCCACAGGCAACGGGCTGTGCTTGGCAGATAATAGTAGTCACAACAACTAATTGAATACTTACTTTGTGCCAAGCAATATTACACTTTACAGGCAGTGACTTATTTTATCTTCACAACAACCTGGTGAGATAGGTAGCATCCTTAGCACACCCATTTTAGAGATGAGGAAACTGAGGCTCAGAAAGGGGAAGGTGCTCCCTCTAAACCACTTTTCATGCCATTTACTGAATGTGCCTTGCTCGGGCTGCAGTGTTGACAGCCTTTGAGTGTGTCACGTACTCTCCAAGCCCTGCCACCCTCTGTCATCTGACTACTCTCCCAACGTGCCAGCTGCTGGTCTGGGCACCAGAGTTTTAGGTTTGAGTTTCTGAGCCCTGCCCTTTCCCTGAGGAATCTGGGGGTGGGGATGGGGAGAAATGTCTTGCAGATTTATCTCTGTGGTTCTCGACCAGAATCTCTGCTATTGGGCCCAGGCATCTGTAAGTCTTAAGCACTCCGGAAGATTCTAGTGTGAGCAGGGCTGAGGACCGCTGGATAGCTTGAGAATCTTAGGCCAGCTAAGTGTGATGAGTCCTGATTACACGCTGTCGGCTCACTGGATTGCCACGCCTCTTTTCGCATGTGGACTGAGAAGGGCCCCGGGTAGGAGCTGGGGTGCAGCAGGGAAGGAGAGAGTCACAGCAGCTCACAGTGGCGTTTGGGGAGGCGGGTAGGGAGTGAGGAGAAGGCGAGAGGGAAGAGCATCCCAGACAGAGGGAACTCTGCACACGCAAAAGTCCAGCTGCGAGAGGACCTGGAAGGTTTGGGCGTGAACGCTCCTGCCATCAGGTGCAGCTTGCCCGCGCCTGCCTCCCCGCCCTCCGCAGGCCCGTGGGCCTGGTTGCAGACCCCCAGGTGCCTAGAGCTTCTAGAGGAGAGGGAGAGGCGGGGCAGGAGGCTGCGGAGGAGGGTTGGGACCAGGCCATGGAGGACTCCAGACAGCCCTCCACCTCTTAGACTTAGAAGATAAAGAAGACTTAGAAGCTAAAATAAGTCACTGCATCTTAGACTGTAGCCTGAGGGCACAGGGTTGTTTTCCCGGGGATTTTTAAAGCATCTGAGCCCCAGAAGCTGGCATAGGTGGTTGGAGCAGCAGCTGGGGTGCTCATCGGTTCCAGTTTGCATAGGACTTTGACTGCTAAGACCAGGATAATCCTGGGCAAACCGGGACAGCTGGTCACCCTAGTAGAAGCTAAGCGTCCCTCACCTTTGTCCCTGCCTGCTCCTCGTCCCACAGGGGTGGGGTCAGACCAGTGTCTCACACACACCATGCATCATAACCCGGGCTCTTGTTGAAATGCAGATTCTGATTCCGCAGGTCTGGGTGGGGTCCGGGAGCCTGCATTTCTGACAGGCTTCCAGGGGGCGCGGATGCCACTGGTCCACGGACCACAGTGTGAACAGCGAAGTTGAGAGCACACTCAGGCTCACTGTATGCCAGCTACTTTTGACCGCAACTAGGAGAGATAGGCTATGATCACCCAAAAAGCACATCTGTATTTCCTGAGGTGAGCACAACCCAGGCCCCTCTCCACTGGATTGTCCAGGCCCCAGGTTTGCAGCGAAAATCAGCAGCTGAATGTATTTTTGCTTAAGGTCCACGCATACCACTCACAGACGACACTGTCACATGCCCTGTTTATTTGGTTTGCTTTCCAATTATTCGGTCCCTCCTGCTCGGGTGCAGTGTGGCTGCATTTGGCATCTTTCTCTGCTCCTCTCTCTTTCTATCTCATTTACTTTTCATCCCCCAGCAACCTGAGTCAATGTGCGAATGAAAGACAGTCCCGGGGCAGGTTGGAACTCTTGCTCGGCAGCCTGTTGGAAAGAGATTGAAATGAAGATTTTTTTTCCCTCTCTCCCTCTCTTGAGCAAGTAGAGGAAGGTTTGCTGAAATTGCTGGAAGGGACAACATGGATGCTTGAGCTTCTAGGAGCCCATCACTCCGCTCTCCTCGCTGCTGCTCACCTTGGATGGCTCCAGGGCTGGGTGGTTCAGCCTGTGGCGCTGGATTCTGTGTGATCTTGGCAGGTTTCTTATCTTATCTGTGAAATGGGGATAGTGATTGTGCCTCCTGAGCTGGGCATTCCCTGTTTGCTCCTCAAACCATTCTCTGTCCTGGAGGCTGATGGTTAGGGATGGCATCACTTCAGCATCCTGCCTTCTGGCTTCGGGTTGGGCCTGCAAAGGGAGGCAATGGCAGAAGATGGGTATTGGGGGAATTTCTGACCAGTTCCTCCTGTGCTGGGCTGCAGCTGTGCATTTCTCTCTGACCACAGCTCCTGCCAGGCAGACACCTCTACAGCTCCAGGCCTGGGGATGTGTGCCAATCACCAGTTTATTGCCTCTTAGCTCCCAATTCATCCTGCAATACCTGCTCTGCCATAACAGACAGAGTTCCCTGAAGCATCTCTCCTGTGCAGTGAGTGCCATGTTAAGTTTTCTCAGCAGAGGGCGCTAGAGGGACACTGCTGGCTCTGCAGCTGCCTTCATCCTTCGACCACTTTCATTCCGGGAGGCGGGGTATGTCCCCAGGGCCTGGCCAATCAGAGCACTGTCCCCTCATGAGCTTGCTGATGGACTCCGGCTGGGCACATGGTCTCAGGGGCCCCGGCAGAGGGAATCTCAGCACTTCTGGCAGGAGCCACCCAAAAGATCCCTTGCTCTTTCCTGTTGGACTTGAACTTGAGGAGATGAGAGGCTGGTCTGCTGCAGCCGTGTTGTCAGCGTGAAGGGAAAGTCTTGAGCTGCCAAGTGGAGCATGAGAGCGAAGCCAACACGGTGGAGATTGTAAGATGGAGAGAAACCGACTCCTCACCACAGTGAGCTGCGCCTGAAGCTGGCACGACCTTGGAACTTGTCAGTTATGTGAGCCTATAAATGTCCTCTCCTCACACTCCTTCCTCCACCACCACATTTTATCCCCCTCTTAAGCCAGTTTGAGTTGGGTTTTCTGCTATTTGGAAACATAATAACCCTGCCTGATATAAGATCCATTTCAACTTTTGCAAAATGGCTTTAGGAAAAAACTGTTACTAAATGCCTCCGTTACTAAATATCTCCTCTTTGCTAGACACATTAAGCATCATCTCATTTAACCCCTCCCCATCCCCACACAGCCCTTGGGGGACGGCGTTATCATTATCCCCATTTTCCAGATGAAGAATGTGCCCAGAGAAGTTAGGTAACTAGCTCAAAGCCACCCAGCTAGTCCGCAGTAGAAGCAGGATACAGCCCTTGGTAGCAGCCCAGGCTGCCTCCCAGCAGAGCAGAAGCCAGTTGTTCACCTTCTCAAGTGGCCAGAGCTGTGTGTCGCAGCAGAGGGAGTATGCACTGGCCGCAGGGGAGGACAGGGGCAAAATCGAGTCCCCGGGTAATTCTACAACAATGCAGTGCACCCACACTCCTTATCTGACTGCTAATGAAAAAGTCTTGGCAAACTGTGGTTCTGCCAAGTCTGTTGGAATGAAGTGCGAACACACATTTGTAATTAGCAGCCGCCGCTGTGCAGGCAAATGAGAAATGTGTGAAAGTCCCTTGAAATGTTAGAAAAAAATCAGGCTACAGCACACCCCCTTTATCTTGTGTATGCTATTAATTTATCAGACCCTTTGCATTGTTGCTGGTTGGGTTTTTGGAGAATAATGAACAATAATCGCAATAGCTGCTATTTATCGGGCAGTTACTGTGGGCCAGACTCTGTTCTTGATTTCATTTAACCCTCATGTCACCCCAGCGTGGCGAGTGTTATCATTCCTTTCTTACAGAGGATGAACGAGAGCTTCAAGAACTCACCCAGGGACACACGGCAAGGCCGTGGCTTGTCAGGGAATCGAGCTCAAGCTCTCTGGCTCCAAGCCCAAGAGCCCTCTGTCGGTTCTGGGACTTGCAACGCTTTCTGCTACTCAAGTTGTCCCCTCCCATAATAGCATGGGCCTATTCGGGCTGGTTCAGTTAAGAAAATTATGTGGATTGACTCTTCTGAAGACCAGCGTGCCTGGTTGGCTACAACGCTAAGTTTGGCTTGAACAGACACTCTTATCGTTAAGGGTGTCTTGATAGATAAAGTTCACAGGACCCTTCCTGGACTTTTAATTCAGATTCAGGTATGTATCAGTCAGTGAAAAGGAAAGAAACCCAATTTATTGGATTGTATGAATGAAAAGTCTAGGAGAAGGGATGGCTTCAGGCACTGCTGGTTCTAGGGACTCATTGTTGATGTTAGAACCTAGTTTCTCTCTTTCCATCCCGTGGTTCTGTTTCCTCTGTCTTGGCTCCATTCTTAGGCTCTCATATCTACACCATTCGGTTTGTAACCAGTGAGGAAGAGAGAGGGTCTTTGCTGATATCCCAATATCCGCTTGAAGGATGGAGTCCAGGACTGTAGCAGCTTTAAGATGTCCTCAGGTTCCCATTTTCCTGTTCTGCCACCCTTAATACTTGGCTTATAGCTTTATGGTCACCTCATAGTCCAAGAGGGCTGTTAGAGGTCCAGCAATCACGTCTATGTTCCAGGAACAGGAAGAACAGAAGAAGGATCATCTCCTCCCTTTTAAGGAGCCTTCTCAAAGTCCCCTACAAGACTTACTTTTGCCTTACTGGCCAGAACATTTTCATTTGGCCACATCTAGCTGCAAGGCAGGCTGGGAAATACAGCGTTTATTCTCAGTGGCGGCATGCCTGGATAAAATTGGGGCTCTGCGAGTAAGGAGGAAGGAGAGAGTGGATGGTGGATGGGCCACTAGAGTTTCTGTCCCAGCGGCCGTTGACAGATGCTGGGGGCATGGAGGCTGGGGAGACCCACTACACGCGCCCACTGAGGTTGGCAGTTGGTGGTGTGGCAGGGCCTCATACCTCCTCCTCAGTTAAATGGGTATTTTAGAAAGAGCTCTGGATTTGAGGTCCAAAGTTCTGATTGCTAATTCCAGCTCTGCCACGAACTGGCTGTGTGGTCACATACACATCATTTTGCCTTCTCTGTCTCAGTTTCTCCTGCTGTACAACGGGGATAATAATCTCATCAGCTGGATATGCTTCTGGCTGCAGGCAGAGAATGCCTGACTAGCAGTAGGGTGGCCACTCATCCTGGTTTCCTTGGGACTTTTCTGGGTTTAGCATTGAATGCTAAATGCAAATGCAGCATCCCAGGAACTCCGTGGGTCCCGGGCAAACTGGCATGGTTGGTCACTCTAAGTAGCAGTAACTTAACTGATAAAGACATTTCTTGTTTGGAAGTAGGTGTCCCTGGGTGGGTGAAGCAGCTTAACAACATCTCCGTGGACCCAAGAAGGCTCTTGGCATCTTTCAGAACCACCTTCCTCAGCAGGTTGGGTTTCCTTCCTCCAATTTGCCATCCCCGGGTCACAAGTATGGCCACCCAGCTCCAGCACCCGTTGTCTTAGGTCGGGCTCGCTGGGAGCAGGGCTGAGACAGAACTGAGGTGGGCGTGATTTATTGAGGCGTGCTTCCAGCAGAAACCTGCGGGGGAGGAGAGAAGCGGGGCTGGGCAGGGGAAAGAGATGAGTGAAGATGTGGTTTCCGCTGGAGTTTATTTTCAGCCTGATCCCCCGGGGAGCTCTGAGGCGTGAACAGCATCACAGAACAAGTTTCACCTGGAGGCAAGGGGCTCTGGTGTCTGTGAGCTGCCTGGAGGGGGGGGGGGGGGGGGGAGGGGCGGTGGGAGTGTAACCTCACGGGCTTGTCTGGATCCTGTAATTCCCTGGAGAGGGGGCTGCTGCAGGTTATGACAATATGCAGCAGCTGGGGGCTGGGTGCACCGGACGGGACACTCCCAGTGTCTTATACCCGTGGCCTCAGTCAACAGCATCCAGGCAGAATGGAGGGAAGAGGAGAAAAGGGCTTCCTCTTGTCAGAGACAGGATGTCCCCAGCAACCTCAGGCAGACTTCCTCTGGGGCCTCATCGGCCAGGACTAGCTCACACCATGCTGATGCCGCACTGGCCCACGGCAATGGGATTGCCATGCTTGGTATAAATCCTGGGATTTGTGACTGGCGGACCTCCTGGTGCAAAAGTCAGGGGACGGCTTTCGCGCATGCACCAGCAGAGTCTGCACCCCCCGCCCCCACCCCTTTTCCTCTCTAGATCTTTCCCTGGGTCCCTGCAGGCAGATATGTTAGAGCTCCTTCAGGGAGATGAGACCACCGTTGTAACTCCCCAGACCCTGCCCTGAAATTCTGGGCACACGCGGGCTCTTGCTCTGGGATGTGGAGGAGGCGGGAGCGCCCAGTGCACGTCTTGGCTAGAGGCCATGAATCTTAGTGTTTGGGAATGAACTTTCATCTGGGCCTCCCAATTTATTGTCCTTTGAAAGCAAAACAGAGCTCAGCAGCCCCACGTGGGATAAGATTGAAGAGCTGAGGGGCACAGAATAAAGGTATTGCTTCTCTTCCTCCAGCTCCCTCCCCTGCCCACACCCTCCGCAGATCCCTCCGTTGACCCTCACTGCTGAGTAATTTTTATGCCAATTGCAGAAGACCCCTGAGCTTTTAAGGTGAGGAGCTATTTTCCACTTAACCGACTTGATGGAGACACAGCCTCTGTTCAGCAGTAATTCTGGCCATGTGTTAAATGGATTTGTCATTTAGAGAATGATTCTAAGTGCTTCTTTTTGGGTCCCACATGGTGGAATACCAATAGCTACGATGTAATCCAGACCCAGGGTATAGTCCTATCACGTTCTTTTTTTTTTTTTTTTCCAAGCAAGGCCACTTGGTGGCTGTAAATTTATTTCAACAAATGTATTTATTTGGACTTTTCCAGGTCATTTGGGTAAGCGGCATGTTCTTTTCAGAAAAGAAAGTGAAAAAACCTTTCAGGCTCTGTTTTGTGGTTTCAAACAGAGTTCACAATATCTTTTCATACATTTAATTAAAAAATACAAGGACGTTGATGGAGGACTCAGCTCCCATGGCAGAGGTCATTTCCAACCAGAGATCGCGGGGTGACCTGGGTGACAAATACCGGTTATGTGCCCGCCATAACTGTGGTGTCAGCAAACAGGAGTAGATTGTGATGAGGTTCATGCCACGATATGGCCGATATGCGCGCACGTTTTGTAAGACTGCACAGAAGTGAGGGGCTCACGATTCATCTACTGAGCAGCTGACGTGCCAGGCGCTGTCCTAGACCAGGACTACTGCTGTGGACGTGCCTGCCCTCACGGAGAGGACCATCCAGCGGAGAGAGAAAGACCACGAGCAAGTAAATATACAAAGTGCTGGGTGATAATGAGGGTTTTAGAAAAGGATGAAGCAGGGTAAGAGGCCTGGACATTTTAAAACACGGGTTTTATTATTATTCTGGTGTGGGGAGGCCGAAAGGTTGGGAGACCACTGGCCTTGAAGAGGTAGTCTGTTATCCTCACAGATCCCAAGAGGAGGGGGTGCACCTCGTCATGGGGGCTCCAGGGAGAGCACCAGGGCTGGGCCGAGGCATGGGGTGGGGACGGAGGGCAAGAGATTTTATTGTGGCTTTGTGGGGGAGGAACAGGCCAGACAGGTAAGCAGGCTTAGGACTGGCTGGTTTGAATGATTTCAGCGGGCTCTGGGGCCTGGGGCTGTCCCTGGCTGTCTGGTACCCAGCCCGTGGTGGTGAGGGTGGGGGATAGCGGCCTGGAGTGTGAGAGCCTGAAAAAGGAGGTGGGTGGGGTGTGGGCTCTGGATTCTGTTTGAAAAGCATACTTGTGGGAGAATTGTTTACCATCTCTAGGAATGGCTAACCCTGGGAGGGGCAGTCCCTCTAGGGTCTGCAAGGCCCCAGATGTCAAAGCGTCAGAATGCAGACAGTAAAAGACCTGGCTAATCCCCTAGGGGCATGCTGGGAGTGTGGCCTTTTATACAGGGCTGGTCGCATAAGGCCTCTCTGTTTAAGTGACATTGGAGCAGAGACCTGAATGTGGAGAGGGAGCCAGTGTGGGTACGCTTATGGAAGAGTCTTCTAGGCAGAGGGAATAGCAAGTGCAAAGGCCCTGAGGTGGGATCATCCTGAGGCGGATGATCTGTTCAATGAATAGAGAAGAGGTTGGTGTATCTGGAAAGGAGAGGTGAGGGGCAGGCAGGGAAACCATGCCAGGGAGGTGGGGCCGGGAGAGACTCTGGCTTTGACTGTGAGTGGGAAGGAATGTCACCAGGCTGGCGGGAGCGGAAATGGGGGCGTGCTCTGAGCAGAGGATGAGCATGATCTGACTTGGGTTCTAACGGGGTCCCTCTGCTGCTGTGCAGAGAACGGATAGGGAGGGGAGGCAGGAGAGCAGGGGACCCAGGGAGGGGGCTCTGGCAACAATCCAGGTGTGAGCGGATGGGGCTGGACCACTGGAGGAGGCTAAGGCGGCAGATTCCCCATATAAGCTGATGGGACTGGAGGGGGAGGAGTTTGAGAAAGGGAGGCAGGGACAGGAGAACCCGTGTTAGGAGGAATCCTATTTATTTTTTTCTGGAGGAAAACACATGTGAGGCCATTTTAGCAAATGGAAGTCTGAGTGGAAATCATTCTTTCTTTTCTGCTGTCTTCTCCACGCTCCTGCAGCCCCGTGCCGGCGTCCCCCTGTCGGTCCACACGTGGGGAAACGTCTCATTCCCGTGTCTTCTTCCCCATCAGCACCTCCGTGGCCGAGGCTGAGTCCACTCTGTTTTGTTTGGTCCCCCAGCTGCGATGGTGGGGCCTGGTGCAGAGGCAGTTCTCTGGAAATGTTAGTTCAGAGTGTCTCCTTTGCATATCTGCGTTTTCTCCTGTGGGGGTCCCAGCAGGGACGTGTTCCATGCCCACGTGTGCCCTCGACACTGGTGGGACGTCCAGCCTTCCCCACCTCCGGGCTCTGCCCTTGTGCCCCCCTCTGCTTGTTCGCTGCCCCTCCCCCTCCTCCAGGTCCCCATTTAGATGCCACCTCCTCAGAGAGTCCCTCCCTGACCCTCTTAAGTGGCTGCTCTCCCCCTCCCCGTGGACCCAGTCATTCTCTGCAGGTCACCTTGTGCTCAGCAACATCGGAAATTATTTTCTTCAATTCACATGGTCACTGTCTCCTCCCGCATCACCATGTGGGCCCATGAGGGCAGGGCCCGGTTCTGAAACGCTCACTGGGTAAGGGTGGTGTTGGTGCCCGACCTGATCCCCTTCAGGAGGGTGGGGCGCCCCTGCCCCAGCAGCTGCAGGTCCCAGGAGCCAAGGGCTCCCACCTGAGCTTCACGGGAGATGCGTCCTTGGCCCACTGGAGCTGTCTCACTGGATATGCCAGGGGCGTCCCCAGGGGTGTTGGGACAGCTCTGGAACTAGGGAGCGGGGCCGAGTCATGCAAGCACAGAGGCAGATTCTGCCTTCATTCGAAATCTGGATATTTTGTTCATTGTGGATTTTTGACATTAATTTTGATTTTCAAAAAATTCTGCATGAAAATATGATTTATCTTGATGACTGAGGTTTTTTTGGCTCCGGCTTTAATTCTGAGCCCAAGGCGAGAAGTCTTGCCCCACTCAGAGGTGAGGCCTGAGCAGCTGGCCTGCTGAGTCAGCTTCCCAACCCCCACTGTGCGTCCTACAGAAGCCTGAGCTGACCCGGAGGTGGGGTAACCACGTGACCTACAAGATATGCCAGGTTTGCAAAGGTCTGCTTTGCTGTTTCCCCAGGGCAGTGACTTCCCCTCACGGTCCCCTGGTGGTGTGGAGTCAGTTGCCTGTACCAGGGTCAGAAAGGAGGCCCCCCTAGGCCAGGGGCAAGGGATGGTGCCCCCACACTTGGGCAGAGCAGGTCATATTCCATCCGATTATAGCTGGGCCTCCTGCATCAGATTTCATGTTGCTAGAACAGTGGAAAAGCCGTGATCATCAAGTTGGTGGTGGTCCTAGGAGAGGTCAATTAGGCATCCTGGGGCCTCTGGATTCTTAATTAGGGCCAAGGGCCCTTAAGCCCCACTCTGAGTGTGCAGGTCGGTATCAAGAGCCCCTTTGTCCCTCAAGGGGGGGTCTCGAGAGGTGCCTAAGTCTGGATCTCAGCCTCAGCCACCAGCGCTGGTAAGAATCTGTGCGAGAAGACGCTAGAAATCGAGACCCTCGGGGACCCCAGCTCCGCCTCTGTGCAGCCCCAGCCGCTGTCCTCAGTGTGGTGGGGACACAGCTCGCCTCCCAGTGCTGCCCGCCTCGGGGCTCCCTCCTCCACCCCAGATGGAATTTGCTTTCCACTCCCTTGAGTTTTAGGGGGCTGTATTTCATACCTCTGTCTGTGTCATGTTTCTGTCTGGTTAGCATTCTCAATTGCCTCCTGTCTCTCACAGCCACTTTGGAGGGGAAAAAAAGGCCATTCCATAAATCAAGGCATTATTACCCTTACGGCCGCGCCCGATCGCTGTGACACCCAACCGGCCAGAAGGCAGGGCTAATTATTCAGAAAACTTAGGTTTCAGGCATGAGTCACTGAGAGCAGGTGTCAGGGGAGCCTTAAACGAGGCCCTCGTGACTCAGGTGATATTTCCACTCTGCATGATGGCGTGTAAACCGTGCTGAGAGAGCCGGGCCCCCCACAGGAGAGAGAGAGGAAGAGGTGCTCCCGGCCCTTGCATCCCATGTGAAGAGCAAATGCCTTTCTACTTCCTGCCCTCTTTCCTGTTTCCCTTCATTCTTTCCTTCTTTCCACAAAGGTTTCTGGAGCTCATCTCAGGTGCCAGGCCCTGTGCTAGGTGCAGGGAGCCAGCAGTCAGCCGCGTCGCTGCGACCCCGCCAGCGTAGCACTGACTCCTCTTGGGGGAGACAGACCATAACCCAGCAGCAGAGAAACAAAGAAAGGCACTTTCAGAGGCCAATACATGGATGAGGAACATCCAGTGGGGTAACGGGGATAGAGGTTCTGCAGTGGCTTTTGTAGAGAGGTGGTCAGAAAGGTGATGGGAAGGAGCCAGCCACGCAGTGTTCTGTAGGAAGGGCATTCCCAGCAGGGGATCTGAATGTGCAAAGGCCCTGAGATGGGATGGGCTGGGTGAGAGGGAAGAGCCGAATGGAGGCCGGTGTGGCTGAGTGGAGTGAGCGACACGGGGAGAGGTGGGAGATGAAGGTGGAGAGGAGGAGAGGGTGCAGGTCATGCAGGGCATTTGGGTTTATTCTCAACGTGATGGCCAGCCACTGGCGGATTTAGGCAGGGCAGCGCTGTGATCAGATCTGTTTTAGGGCGTGTGTTCTGTGCGGCGGAAGGGAAGGGCATGGCCAAGGCAGCAGGGGTTTTGGGGTGAAGAAAGCGATGCTGCCGTATCTTCAAGGGTGAGGACAGACTTGTGACTGCGACCTGGGGGTGAAGCCCCTCCCCGTCCTGGCACCGAGGGGCTCTGATCCCTGCCAGCTGAGTAAACCTGGTGGGCTGGCCCGGGTTCCCTCTCCACTGCACATCATCTACACCACGGGAGGTCAGACAGCTCTTCCCAGTCAGGCGGGTGCTCTGCAGGCCTTTTGGGGGCACAAGGAGGCCTTTGGGGGCTTCAGACTGTGCTTCTCAGACTGCCCAGCAAACCACGGCCCACCTTCCTGAAGCACGAACCCCACTCTAGGTTTAGATTTAGATTCAGTTAAATGATTTAAAGCTTTTTTGTTTTTGGTGAGGAAGATTGGCCCTGAGTTAACATCTGTGTCAGTCCTCCTCTATTTTGTACGTGGGATGCTACCACAGCATGGCTTGATGAGCAGGGTGTAGGTCCGTGCCCAGGATCCAAACCCACGAACCCTGGGCTGCTGAAGTGGTGCCTGTGGACTTAACCACTATGCCACTGGGCTGGCCCCTTAAAGCATTTTTTTCAAATATTAAAACAAAGGTGGAGTAGAATAAAAACCTACACTGTTCTTTAGAGATAAAATGAAGCGATTTCACCCTGTGGTCATCGGCGCTGACAGGCCCCTTGGGGTCCACCCAACTGTTAGGGGTTCCTTGGGGGAAAGTTTGGAGAAATAGTCCTTAAGGTGCAAAAGAGGAGGTGAGAGGATGGGAGAGAAGGAAAAGGGGAGAAAGAGAGGTGGGAGGACTCAAAGAGAAACAAGAAAGGGACGGCAGTATTTACCAGCTGTTTCCCCAAAGGTCTCTCTCTTTTCTCTCCCTTTTCTTCCAAACCCGCTGGGGCCCATCAGGCCTGAAAAACCCAGGGAAACGGGCCCTATTCCTTCCGGCACCCACATTGGCTGGCTTTGCTGGGAAACAGTTTCCTCTCTTAAGAGAGCCCCATGGAAGGCTTGTCTCTCTTTTTCAAAGGTTTTCTTTAATTGCATATGATCCACACTACAGACAGACACACTGATGCTGCTGTTTGTATATTTTTCTCTAGGCAGACCCATAAGGCAAGTCTTTGCTGGGCATGTTATTTACATGGTGGAAAGAACAAGCCATCTCCTTATTGAGGGAAGCAGACATGAGGGCTGGGGTGGGCGAGGGGGCTGTTGCAGCTGTGTGCTGGGGTCAGGACCAGCTTCCACTTCCCTTGTGGACTCGGAGGGGCCCCCTCTGTGGATGGTGCGACGTCCTCCCTGGGGTGTGGTTCGAGTCAGTCCTATGCCGGGGCCGCGCTCAGAAGCAGTATGTGCCTCTGAAGGCATCATAGTGATGGCAATAGCTTCAAGCCGCAGAGGGCAGGCAGGGCTGAGGGTGTCCTGGCGGTGGCGGTGACGAGGTGTGTCCTCTGGGCTCAGCTGTTGTCTCTGGTGTCCGAGGAGGCACTTCCAAACAGGATGTCACTGTCCTGGGACATGCTGCTCAGCTGCGACTTGGTTTTGATGAGGAACTGGGCCCTCCGGAACACCACCCTCTCCTGCTCCTGCTTGAGCTCCAGGTAGGAGCGGGAGAAGGTGTGGAAGATGGAAGTCACCGGGAAGGCCATGAGGAGGATGCCGCTGAGGATGCTGCTGAGCGCCACTACCTGGCCGGGCGTGCTCCTGGGTACCATGTCTCCATAGCCCACAGTTGTCATGGTGATGACAGCCCACCAGTAGCAGGCAGGGATGCTGGTGAACTCGGGGCTGTCAGCCATCTCATTCTCGATGACATAGAGGAGCGGGGCAAAGAGGGCAATGGCTACGCAGAGGAAGAGCAGCAGGAGCCCGAACTCGCGGGTGCAGCGTCGGGCCGTGAGCCCCAGCGTCTGCAGCCCCAGGGAGTGGCGGGCCAGGCGCATGACGTACAGAATGCGCAGCGCCCGCAGGACCCGCAGCACAAGCCCCACCTTGTCCAGGTAGTTGTTGCCCGCGCCCGACTTGCGGCGGCCCGCGGCCGCGCCGTCCACCAGCAGCGTGATATAGTAGGGCAGGATGGCCACCATGTCGATCAGCGTCAGCGGGCTGCGCAGGAAGGCGAACTTGCTGGGCGCCTGGATGAGCCTCAGGACGAACTCGAGGGAGAACCAGCCCACGCACACCGACTCCACGATGAAGATGTTGTGGCACATCTGGGAGCACTGGCCCTGGGAGAGAGGGCAGAGGTCAGAGGTCCCACTAGCAAGGAGCACAGGGCTGAGCTACCTGAGTGAAAGGTGGTCTGGGCAGGGCCAACCTGCCTGTCCATGTCATGTGGCCCCGGGGCTCTCTCTAGTTAGGCTCACTCCCCGGGCGATCACGGCCAGGCCCAGGGCTTGAGGGTGACCACTCCTCATCTCTTTCTCCAGCCCAGACCTTGCCCCTGACCTCCAAACCCCAGATGGGCTCCCACCTTGATGTCACCCCCGGGGAGTCTGATAGGCATCTGGCACTCGTCATATGCTAAACCAGGCTCCCAGTTTCTTTTTTTTCTTTTAAACTTATTTTTATGGAGATACAATTGACATATAGCATTGTGTAAATTTAAGGTGTACAATGTATTGATTTGATACATCTCTGTATTTTGCAATCTGATTTCCACCACAGCCTTAACTGGCACCTCTAGCATGCCACCTAAGGACCATTTCTCCTTTGTGGTGGGAACGATGAAGACCGAGTCTCTTTGGGCTCCTGATTCCTCCTGCACACCCACCAGCCTGTGCTTTCCCTTCTTGGCCACCAGCAACCCCATCTTTCCCGTTGCTCTGGCCAGGAGACCTGGCCTCCTCCTGCCACCTCCCATGTGATCCTCAGGAAATCCTGTTGACTCTACCTTTGAAACAATTTCAGAATCAAATCACTTCTCACATGTCCACTGCCCCCAGCCACCATCCTCTCTGCCTGGACAGTTGCTGGCACCCTCGTCCTTACAGTCCACGTTGTACACACAGCCAGAGGGACCCTGAGACTGAATCAGATCCTGTCCCTCTGCTCAGCACCCTCCATGGCTCAGAGAGATACTCAAGTCCCCTCCTCCGCCCCAGGGCACATGTGGCCCGGGCACTACTTCCCCCACATCCTCGGCCCCTGTCCCCCTCACTCACCTGTTCCAGCCTCACGGGCCTCCTCACTGCCCTTCCAACCCCAGGCTCACCTGCCAGCCCGGCCCTGACTTTCTGCTCCCCCTACAAGATTCCTCTTCCCACATCCACCCTCCCTTCCTCCAGCTCCTTGCTTCAATATCACCTTCCCGGGGAGGCCTTTTGTGACCACCCCCTTTGTCCTGCACCCCATTCCCCTTATTCTGTGCTGTTTGTTCATAGTACTCATCATCTTTTAATATGCCTTAGAATTTACTTACTTATCACATCTGTTGTCTGTCTCCGCCCCCTGCCCCACCTGCCTCCTGCCCCAGCATTGTAGCCCCACAGTGCAGGCAGTTTGTTCGCTGCGAGTACCCCCACACCTGGAAAGGCCCGGCACGCGGCAGGTGATCCATTCATATTTGTTACTGGGATGGATGGAGGAGCATTGGACTGGCGTTTAGACAGAGGTCCAGCTCAAGGCCAGGAGGCACAGGAAAGACAGAGGAGGTGGCCAGGTGGGGTGGAGCCTGCTGGAGAGACCAGCTGTCCTGCTCAGCAGCCCCTGATCGCTGCCTCAGCGAATTCAGGCTTGAGGCTGCCTCACCGAAGCTTTCGAAGAAGCTGGAAAGCTGGAGTTTTACGTGAAATCTCCTGGGTTTTAAATGTGATAATTCAATACAGAGAAAACAGTCTATGAGCCACTTGGACACATCTGGGCACTGGATTTGGCATGCTGGCCGCCAGCTTGTCTCTCTGAAATCTAACTAGACAGTAGACTGTCCCAGTGGAACTTAAGCTCAAAGGGGCCTTTGGCTGAGAGGGAAGGCACGAATGGCTCTAGCCTGGGGCATCTCGTTGGGCCCTGGGCACAGCTGGTTCCACGAGTCTTGCTCTAATAGCTCGCTCTCCAGGAAGACGGAGAGCAAACTGCCACTGGGTGGGGCTTTGAGGTCTCAGACCTCTGGGACAGGAAGCCCCCTCCTCTGGGAAGCCTTCCTGGAGTGGCTCCCTCCAAGTATCCCCAGCACAGGTGGTGCGCCTCTCACAAGAACCCCCTCAGCTTGTCTTACACTTACAGTCACTGGGGGTGTCAGTGTCCCTCCTCTGCGAGAAGTGAAGCTGGAAGGCTTGTTCTGGTCACCCTGCCTGCCCGGTGGTGCCTGAATACAGTAGACACTCAAACGTGTGTTCAAGGAGCAAGTGAAACGGTGAACCCTACTGGTCCCCAAAATGAAGCAGAAGAAGAGCCTTTTCACTGGATCATTAAAAAGGCCACATATTACAGTCATGTGCCGTATAATGGCGTTTTGGTCAATGACGGACCGTGCGTATGACGGTGGTCCCGTAAGATGAGTCCCATGTAGCCCAGGTGTGTGGTGGGCTACACCATGTAGGTTTGTGTAAGTGCACGCAATGATGTTCACGTAATGATGGAATTGCTCAACGATGCATTTCTCAGAATGTATCCCCATCATCAAGCAACACGTGACTGTATTATTAAAAAAGCAAGTATCGGAAGTAGAAGAAAATGGTGGCTATATGAGTATTTTCCTGATGAAATGAGGACTGCATATGTTGGAGCTAAGAAGACGTCCATCCTGAGTAGAGGTACTTCCAACAGGTCTCTAATGATGGGCATTTTCTCTCTCTCTCTTTTTGGTGTGCACGTGTAATCTTTATAGTTTGCACTTCCCACATGCTCACGCGCAGGCATTGTTCCTATCGCTTCAGTGGACTCACTCACTGAATCCTCACAATGCTGTGAGTTGGGCCTGTTTACAGCCGACTGGATGGGTGAGGAAATTGAGGCACAGAGGAGGTAAGTAACTTGCCTACAGATACACAGCCAGAGTAGACGAAATAGGATTCAAATTCAGGCTGTCTGGTTCTAGCCCTGCCCTCTTCATCACTGCCCTTTATGCTTCTCAGAAGTTAATTTTACTGGTTGAGTGCTGTTTTCTTAATATTCCTTTTTAAAATTCAATGTACAAAAAAAAAGGGCCGGAAACCCCCTGCGAGTTATAAATTCAACAGCTATTGTTACTTCCTCCATCATACATGTAAGTGGAAAAACCCTCACGTGGTGAGTAGTTCTAATCTGCAATCAGAGAGCATATAAAGCACTTAGCACATGCAGGGTACACAGCCAGTGCTCAATAGATGCTGGCTGGCATGACATTTATGTTCAGTTCACACTGCCTTACCCATTTCTCCAATGCCCACACAATTTGTACCTGTGTGGACCTTTCGGGCTGTCTTGTACTTGCTTCCAGAACCTCTATGTGTGGGGTGGGGTCCTAACTCAAAGGCCCGAGGGTCTCATCCAGCAGAAGGCTGAACTGGGGAGCACACGTCCCATGGACTCAGCTCCCTCCAGGAGCTGCCACGAGGGACCGCAGGCCAGGGGGCCCGACCATATAAATTTTAAGAGAAGCTGGCAGTTGGAATTTTTAAGTGAAAAGCACCTTCCTTTTAAATGTTGGCAACCAAGTCAAAATTTTGGGCAGCACAGTGTGGACCGATCACACACTTCCCTGGGGCTGATGAGGCCCTGTCATGTGGACCCGTACTTCCATGTTTAAGAACACAGAGTGTGGACTCAGTCAGCTCAGGGTCTGGGCAGCCACCCTGCTCGGTGTCCTCATCTGTCAAGCGAGTGTGAGGACACCTCCTGGACAGGCTGCTGGAAGATGCTCTGAGAGCCAAGATGCAGGCAGACCTGCAGCCCAGCCCCGGCTCCCATCCACTGCCCTGAGAAGTGAGCACACAGCCCGTGTCCAGCCCTGGAGGAAACACCTTACACACGTTCTCTTATTTAACACAAAGAAATGCTCACTATTCGAAGTCGCATGCACACACACACACCTATCAATAAAAATTATGTTCAAGACCCAGAAAATGTTTCTGGGATATTTTTATACAGGAGAATTAGGAAGGTGGAGAAAGGCCTCAAGTAGGTGAAATAAATTTCGATGATATATGTCACGTGCTTAGCTTAGGGCCAGGCACGTCAGAAATCACATCATCCATTTTCCCCCATTCATCCATTCAACAGAGAGTGGCTGAGTGCCTCGTCCATGCTGCACATTGTTCTAGACACTGAGGGCACAGTGGAGACCAGGACAGGCACAGAGCTCGCATTTGAAGGTGGAGGTGGACAGGACACAGGTAAACACCATGTCAGGAGGGAATGGAGATGCTACTCAGCCACTGGCGCAGTCAGGGAAGGCCTCCTGGAGGAGGTGACAGTGTGGTCGTGAAGGATGTGGACGTCCAGGAGGAGTGGTCCAGCAGGCTGTTTTGTCTCCCGGCCTCAGAGACCTTCCCTCACTGCAGCCGGCCTGCCGCACCCAGCTGTGGGCTCCCTCTTACCTTCTCCTCCTCCTCTCTCAGGCTGGGCAAGGTGCTGACGGACAGGTTGATGGCGGTGACAGTGACAAAGAGCACCGAGAGGCAGGCGAACACTTTGCCGGGCAGCCCGGAGTGCGGCCTCTCCACCATGTCGCGCAGTCTCCGCATGCAGCGGCCCAGGCGGCCCTTGCCCTCCGCCAGGTCCTCGCTGTCCCGGTCCTCGCTGTCCAGCGCGTCGTCCTCGTCCTCCCGCTCCACCATCTCGGCGAACTCCTCCATCTTCCGCAGGTAGCGGCGCTTGCAGCAGCCGTCCAGGCGGTCCTCGGCGATGCCCCAGTACAGCAGCTCCTCTTGGAAGGACAGCGCGCACATCTCCCGCAGCAGGCGCAGCTTGCCCGCCCGCAGGAAGGTCAGGATGGTGCCGAAGGCCCCCGGGTGGCGGTCGAAGAAGAACTCGTTGCAGGTCACATCGTAGTCATCGCACACGTTGAGGATGTCGTCGAAGTTGGTGCAGGCCTTGAGCTGGCCCAGCCGCGTCAGCGGGAACTCCTCCAGCGTGGTCCAGGGCAGCGAGTACTTGATGCCGCCCACGTTGATGATGATGCGCCGCCGGCGGTCCTCGGGCTGGCCGCCCTGGCGGGGCTCGTCCTGCGGCCGCAGCCGCTGCGCGCGGCGGTAGAAGGCGCCCTTGAGGGACTGTCGCTGCGGAAAGAAGGTCCTGTGGAAGGAGGCGTCCGAGGCGCAGCTCAGGGCGCTGTAGTCGTAATCGGAATTGTCTCCCGGTAGGAGGGTCATTTTGGGCCTTCACATCCCTCCGGGGCCTGGGGGAGAAGAGGGGGAAGACCCTCAGTGACTCCTGAGTCTCGGCTGACCATGCTGATTCTGCCGCTATTTGCTGTTACGGACTCAATTGTGTCCCCCCCCAGTTCACAAGGGGAAGCCTGAATCCCCAGTGGGATGATACCAGGAGGCGGGGCCTTTGCAGCTAGTTAGGTTTCCATGAGTCATGAGGGTGGAGCCCCCATGAAGGCATTAGTGCCCTCATAAGAAGAGGGAGAGACACCCAGCTCCCTCCCTCTCCCCACCACGTGGGGGCACAGTGACAGGGCAGCCATCTGCAAGCCAGGAGGACAGTCCCCTCGAGAATCGCACCATGCTGGCACCCATGAGCCCGGAATTCCAACCTCCAGAACTGCCAGCAGTAAACGTCTGTGGCTGAAGCCGCCCAGGCTGGGTACTTCGTCACGGCAGCTGAGCTAAGACGTTCACTTAAGAGTGAAAATAGCAACACTGTTGTTCAGCCTTCCCTAACCTTCACGGTTCTTCGTATTCACCTCGTCTATGCTATAAGGACTTACCGAGTGCTACTGTGTCAGGCACCGCTTGAAGCTCGGGGGGCTCATAGTCAAGCACAGAATCGAACGTGGTCCCCAGCCCCACAGAGCCGACATCCTAGTGGACTGTCATGCAACATCTGTGCTGTTATTTACTTAACACTTGATTTTAAATTAGCCCCCACTTTTTGTATTTATTTAGCTTGGACAGACGGTCTAGTGGACGTCAGTGGCTCTCAACCAGGGCCGATTTGGTCCCGCAGCGGCAATGTGGCCATGTCTGGAGGCATTTGAGATGGTCATATGAGGGATGCTAGGGCATCTAGGGGATAGGGGCCAAGGATGCTGCTGCATGTCCTATGATGCACAGGCCACACTCCACGTCGGAGAGTCATCGGGCCCCAACGTGACCAGTGCTGAGTGAGAAGCCCTGGTGTTGTGGGCACAGGCGTGGGCTTTGGAGCCTCGTGGCGCAGGCAAGTTACTCAACCTTGATGTGTTTCAACTTCCTCCTCTGTGAAATGGGTGTGACCACATGGCCTGCTTCACAGGATTATCAAGAGGATTCAATGAATTATGTACCTGAGAGCACCTAATGCCGTGCCTGGCGTATGGGAGGTGCTCAGTTATTGTCGTCTATCGTTACTACATGCATTTATCTTAAAGGGACACCTGGTGTTGCTTCTATAAATGGGAAACCTATACCATTTGCCATAAATAAGAGGCGATGTCCAAAGTAACGTACAGTCCTCACCACGGTGCCATGTTTGCTCAGGTGTCAGGACACTTCATCTTGAGGACACGGGGGTGTGCTGGCCAGCCATGCCTGCTCCTCCAGGAAGCCTTCCTGGGCTCTTCCAGCTGAATTGAGTACCCCTCCCCCATACCTGGGGCATTTCTCTTCCCCAGTGTCACCACCCAGCTTTAGAATTATCTGTGTGCAAGACTGGCTCCTTTATTAGACTGCTCACTCTGTGGGGGCAGAACTGTGCTTTACTCATCTCTGAATCCCTGGACCCAGCAGCATAAGAAGTGCTCACCGAATGAGTACATTTCCTGTTGGTGAGGCCAACATGACGAGGCTACTTCTGAGAAACTGGGGTTAAACCATCAGCTTACATAGACTCTTTCCTTCCCACCCTCAAAGCTCAGACTCTGCGCTACTAGAATGAGATTGCTTATGCATTCCTAGCTCATGGGCTGAATTCGGTTCACAAATATTTTGCCGGAATTGAGAAATAGCATGTAAAGATTCATATTTTTGTTTTCTCTAGAAAAATCAGACTATCTGGCAACACTTGGCCCAAATTCCAGCTGAGAAATGGCTGCCCCCTTTAGGCAGGGCAGGTATGCTTCAATCCACCACAGCCGCCACCCTTCCCTATTGTCTCCCTAACACCCACTCTACTTCATTTCATCTATATTTCCTTCTTGGCCCCTTTAGGCATTTGAGTTTGAGACCCCTGGATTTTAGCAACAGAGCTCGCCAGAATTAAGCCAATGCAGAGAAAAGTAGTGAGATTCTAATACTTTGCTTTTTAAAATCACCCTCTTTCCCCACAAACCCGATCATCCATGGAGCAGCAAAGTCTATCAGTGCCCAATGGAAACCCATTTCCGACACCTGAGTGTGACACCTGAGTGTGACTCTGTGTTCAGGGAAACGAGGCCATGTTCAGGGAAAGCGCGCGCGTACACGCCCACACGTGCACCCCCGTATGGATGAGAAACTGCTTCACAGGAGCCAGGAGGCCGGGCTCCACGTTTGAAAGGGGGTCCTTCCTATCAGGAATTCTGTTACAGAAGCAAATTGTCACCCCGCTCATTTATCTTTGGGGAAAGCCACCGTTTCACAGATTGGGTTTGGGAAAGCTAGGCTACACCTGTGTTTGAAATTAAAATCATTGGATTTGAGAATGTTGCGAATGTTTTTAACTTCCCCTAAAATTGGAAGCCATCTCCTCAGGCAGCGCCTGCCAGGATCCCTCAGAGGCGTGGGAACACGGCCTGTCAGGCGCTTCACGGCAGGGACGTCGAGTTTCAGTTCTGCGGCTTCATCTTCGCCACCAACGAGAAGCGGAAAATGACACTCTTTTTGGCGAGAATGGTGATGGAGGCAAAGGAAGCTTCCTCTCATCCTGCAAGCCCCGGGGAGCTCTCGTGAACCCCACAGCTGCAATCACCTCTTCTCCCGGGGAATTTCTTCCTTCAACCCTCCCCACTTTCCCTCCAGCAGAAAGCTCCCCCAATTAGCGACTCTTCATTCCTTTCTCTCAGGACGCATGTCAGCGGTGAGTTAAAGGCTCGGCGTCCTGCGTGGAAAGTTATCCTGCCTCAGAAGCCTGCGGAGTCTGGAGAAGAGGACAGAGCACCCTTCGTTCAGGCTGCTTGCACACGGAGGGCCAGAGTTCCCTGGGGAGGGCCAGAACTTGCTAAATGAGGATGGGTCCACTTTGCCCTGGCCCTTGGTCTTGGGGGCGCCCAGTGTGATGGGCGTGGGGAGGCCGGCTCTGTGCGCTGGGCTCTAGAGTCGCGAGTGAAGTTCATAGATCAAACAGGCCCCAAAGTCCTGCTTCTGGAAAATAATGCTCCTCTTCACTCAGCCTGATACCCTCACCAGAAGTCTGGTCTTTCAAACTTTCTCTACAGTATTCGCTCTGTCAGTTCTAGAGCATGACGGATACTAGTGATGTTGCTTCTGAGGGTCTATACGGACGCTTGAAAAGAGGAAGCCGTCTGGGAAAGGGGCTGCAATGGTGGGGACGAGGAGCAGGAGTCCTGAGGGACTGTCACTCATTCCTTCAACGCTCACCACACGTCAGACCTGTGCTCCGTCTAGGGGCACAGCAGAGAACAAGACAGCCCCTGTGCCCATGGAGCTGACGTTCTAGTGGGGGAGACAGTCTCTAAATAAGTACGTAGATCATTTCAGGTTGTAGTGAGTGCTGTGAGGGAAGCAGAACAAGGTGACAGATGGAAAATGACTGGGGGGGGGCAACATTAGCTGATGGGGTCTGGCAGGGCTTCTCGGAGGAGGAGTCCTTGGAGCTGAGCCTCAAGGATGGGAAGAAGCCGCCCTTGTGAGGACCTGGGAGAGGGTGTCTCAGGTAGAGGGGAGGGGAAGAGCTTGCTCCCCGACCTGGGACATGGATGATTAAAGACCAAAGAGAAGGCTGAGTGGCCTGGCAGAGTGAGTGAGGGGAAGGTGGGAGGAGACGAGCATGGGAAGGCTGGCGCCAGATGGAGCAGGGCCTCGTGGGCATGACATGAGCTCAGAAGGCTGTGAGTGGGCCCGGGAGACCAGGCTGGAAGCCCCTGACATCACTCTGGAAAGAGGTAACTGAGGGTTGGACCAGCGGAGGGGACTGGAATTGGGTGGATGTGGGAGGGACTTGGGAGGAAGAGCGGACTGGACTTGCTGACCGACAGGAGTGAGGGAAAGAGATGAATGTAGGGTGATGCCAGTGTGCCGTTCGCCGAGGTGACAGAGAGGTGGCGCTATCATGAGAGCTGAGTTAGAGGCAGCTTCTGCTGGCTGTGAGATGACGGACAGGAGAGGGCGTGGGCAAGTCACAGATGGAGAGAGAGGAGGGACCCGTGTCTCACGTGGATGATGGATAGTGTCGCCCCATCAAAGCTGGCCTAATGATCATCTGTGTGTGTGTGTGTAGGGGGGTGGCATTAGCTGGTAGCTTTGACCTGGCTGGGCTGGAGAGGGCAGGAGGGCCAGGCTAGCAGAGATATGGTGAAGCCCAGAGGCCGGCGTTCCCTGTACCCAGCGCCCAGCACCCACTTCCTGGTTGAAGCTGCATTGCACACCAGGCCCATGTGGTTACTGCAGGTAGACACCACTAGGGGGGTGTGGCAGGCAGAATAACCCACCCCTCTCGCCCCCTGAAGATGTCCATGCCTTAATCCTAATGCCTGGAACCTGTGAATATGTTAGATCATATGGCAAGGAGGAACTGAGGTTGCTAATCAGCTGCCTTTGAGGTGGGAAGATGCTCCTGGATTCTCTGGGGGCCCCATGCAATCACAAGGGTCCTTAAAAGATGGAAGAGAGAGGCAGGAGAGGATGTTAGAGTGATGCGATGCTGTAGGAAAGACCTGACTGGCCAACACTGACGGCCAGTGTGCAGATGGAAGGGGCCACGAGCTGAGGAGAGCAGGCAGCCTCCAGAAGCTGGAAAAGGCAAAGACTGACTCCCCAGGGACCCTCCAGAAAGGAGTGCAGCCTGCCGACGCCTTTATTTTAGCCCAAAAAGGTCCACTGGAGGCTTGTGTCTCCCAGAAGCGTGAGGTGACAAATCTGTGCTATTTTCAGGCACTCAGGTTGTGGTAATCTGTTACAGCAGCCACAGGAAACTAACACAGGCAATGCTCAGGAAAAGCTGTCCTCCTCCAGCTTGGGGGACCCCTTGTTAACTACTCCAAGCTGGGGGAAAAGAAGAGCCCACAGGCTCTGAAATCAAGAGATCTGGGTTCAAGGCCAGCCACTCTGTGACTTTGGACAAGTCATGTCCTGCCTCTGAGACTCAGTTTCCTCATTTGTAAAATGGGGATGTGAATAGGTCCTGCCTCCTTGAGTTATGGTGAGGACTAAAGCAGATGACACGGGTGACGTGGTTGGCACATGCATGACACACCGTAGACCCTCAGTGGATACCTGCTCTATTATTAGCTATGAGGAGGGTCTGTCATCACCTCCTCCACCAGCCAGGGGCGACTCCTGTGTGGACCCGATCCAGTGGGATTTGAACCCAGCACTGTCGGACCACCAGAGCCCTCCACTGCAGGAAGTGCAGTCTGGCATGGCCTCTGGGAAAATCATCGGGGTGCAGAGGGAAACGAAGGGTGCTGATGCCCTGTGACCCAAGGATCCTACTCCCGGGTCTATTTCCCAGACCTGGGTCCCTGGGGTTGTGGCAGTCATTGCACTCAAATCCTTGACTCAGGATCTGCTTCTGGGAAGTCAGATCTGAGAGGAGCAAGGTATAAGAGTGTGTCCAGTGTTGCTTTTGGTGCTAGGAGGTCCCCCAGCATCCATCCTGGGGGAAATGGACAAGTGATGCATACAGATGGCGGACTCCCATAGATTGCGCAGGAATTAGAAGCGATGCACTAGATGTAGGTCTGGCAATACATTTAGATCTTAAAGACATGGTGCCAAGCGGAAAAAGAAACAGAATAGCACTATGCTATTTATGTAAATCACCACACACAAAACAGTACATACTTTACGAAGACTCAGGCGCATGTAAGGATCTGTATCAACCATGAGGGGGTGCCCAGGGGGGGCCGGGGAGGGGGAATAAGCATGGAGATTGGACTAAAGGGATCAATGAGCAAGACGGCCTGGCACGGGCTAATGAGGAAGCGTGCTATGAAGTCAAGACTGGGGTTAACACGACTCTGGGTTTTAATCCAGGTTAAATAAAGAAAAAAAGGGAATTGCACAAAGACAGCCAAGCACCAGGTTCCAAACCGCCCTGGGGCTCAGTGGAGATACAGACCCTCTCAGTCAGCATCCCAGAGCGGGAGGCCCAGGAGGTGGCATTTTTTGACAGGCTGCCCTAGAGATTCTTAGGCATGCTAAAGATCCAGAGAGAGCAAAAGGGGCGGCAGGAAGACCTGGAGAGCCCCAGGGGCCGGGGAGCAAGAGCTGCTCTGGGCTTCGGCGGGGAGCCCCTTGCCCAACTTCTCAATCTCCCTGGGGCCCTGGAAGGCTCTGGGGGTCCCACGCTTGGGGGGCTCCACTGGAGGAGTGGAAAAGCTGCTTAGAGACAAAAGCCTACTTCGGGGCTGCCGTGATCAAACTCCCCTTTGTGAGCCACGGATCTGCTGGCTCTCCCCTGCAACTGCTTTCCTTCCTCTTGGGAGAAGGATGATGTTCGCAAGCTAGGACGGGGGGCTGGGTACACTTTCCCAAAGATAAACAATCGTTTAAACCATAGGAGTTCTGAGTGGCAGCCCCACCACGAGGCTGCTCTGTGGTCAGCGTCTGACTGCGGGTTAGGGTGCAGGGCCTGGGGAGGGGTAGAGGGGGTGGTGGGATGGGATGAAGGGCCAAGTCAGGCTGGCCTGGCCATCACTGCTGCTCCTGCCGATAGCCCTTTGACCTGGCCCTCCGTACCCTCTGAGTCACCGGCCCTCTCTGAGCCTGGTTCCGCCCCACAGAGTGGGGATAAGTGTGCCTACCTCCCAGGACTGTTATAAGGGTCTGGGGAGTGCAGGTTTGCTGCAGGAATTAGCAGGGTCACCCGATCTCTCCTCCTCATGGCCGCACGCCATCAAGGACGTGAAAGGTTTCCACGAACTGTTGTGCGCTGATCCCAACTGCAAAAATACCTCCTGGCTTTCTCTCCGGGGTTTCAACAAACCACCGGCCTCTCTCGACTCTGCTCTTCCCGTCCTACATCCACCCCTTAGGACGGAGCTCGCCCATCCCTTAGGACCCAGCGCTCTGCCCCTCTTCCGAGTGCGAGTGCGAGGGGGGATGCAGAAAGAGTGCTACACACTCACAGGGCTGTAATAGCAACAACCAGCCTCTCCTAACTGCACACTCACTAAGTGCCAGGAGCTCTGCTAAGAGCCTTAACTGTGTGAGTCCATGTCCTTCCCTAAGAGGCAGGCAGTACCATTAACACCCCCATTTTACAGATGAGGAAATTGAGGCTTCAAGAAGGGAACACTCATGGCTCTGGTGAGAAGGGATGAAGCCAGAGTCAGACCAGGTCTGTGGGACTCCAAGTCAGACCCCTCTGACCTCTGATTTTACTGCCTCCCCGGATCCTGGTTCCGGGTGTGTGTGTGTGTGTGTGTGTGTGTGTGTCTCCACCACCCGGAGCAAGCCAGGGACTGAATCTCTTGTCTCTATTTTCTACAGACAAACTTTTGGAAAGTCTTTGGCGATGAGGAAAGCAGGCAATTGCCCATGGCTGGGGGAAACATCTTTATTCCTCTTGTGTATTTGTACAAGAGCAGAGTAAGAAATCAGCAAAAACCCTGGTTTTGTTAAATTCTGAGTTACTATCTGAGCTGGCCTCCGGGCAGAAGATCTCTCCTATGGTGTGGACAGAGGTAAGGGTGTGGCCTCTGGGCCAGGCTGCCTGGCTCACCGTTTAAAAGCTGTGCACCCTTACTCAAATGCCTTCACCTCTCTGTGCCTGCATGTCCTTGGCTGTAAACTGGGGTAATCACTGCATCTGCCTTGTAACTGCTCGGAGCTGTGCCCGGCACATGGGAAGGGCTCTGTGTTTGCTCCCGTGGCTTTTGTGCAGCAAGCCTGGCAGAACCCCCCTCCCCCATTTCCTTTCTTAGAGGAGGAATGTGAGGCACAAAACACCTTGCAGAGGGTGGACTTCAGCGCTGGCTCTCCCTCTCACCTGGCACTGAAGTCAAGTCTCTCCCTCGCTGGGCCTCCACTTCCGCATCTATAACATGAACTGACGAGGCATGCCCCTACGGGAGGCAGTCCCTGGGACCTGTGAACATGTTACCTGACAGAGCAATGAAGATTTTACTGGTGTGATTAAATTGAGGATCTTGAGATGGGGAGATGACCCTGTGTCATCTGCTGGCCCAATGTCATCACCAGGGTCCTTATAAGATGGAGGCAGGACGGTCAGAGTCAGAGAAGATGTGATGATGGGGGCAGCCGTGAGGCCAGGGGCTACAGGTGCAGCCAGCCTCCAGAAGCTGGAAAAGGCAAAGAAATGGATTGTCCCCCAGGAGAAACACAGCCCTGTGGACCCCTTGATTTTAGCCTAGTGAGACCCATTTTGGACTTCTGATCCCCCCAAAAATGTAATATAATCAATTTGTGTTGCTTTAAGCCACTAAATTGGGGTAATCTGTGGGAAACTAACACAACCTCCAAGGCAACTTTCTAAAAGAAAAGCATTTCTCTCCTGAGCTCCTTGAGCTTTGGTTTCTTTCCTTCAATGCTTCTCCACTTGTGTCATTCTCCAACTCCACGTGGGTGTCGAGGGGACCCTCCATCCCTCCACACAGCCCTTCCCCTCCCAGGGCGGCTTCCTCAGTCAGGGTCAGGGCTCCTGGCTGGGCTGACTCAGAGGCAGGTCAGGCTGCATTAATCCCCGGTTAACACGTTCATCAAAGCGGGTCCAGTCATTAGCCTGGCCCAGGTCGGGCATGCTTGATCTCCGAGATAGGCTGCACCCGAGCGGAGAATCTTTCTCAGCTACCTGCCTGCTGTCCCTCCTTGCCACCATCCAACCATGCTGGACCTCTGTCCCGCTTCCTGTGAGCTGGGGTCCAAGTCCCCGGCGGGGGCCGGGGAGTGGGGGAGATCTGCTGAGCGCTGGGCTCCTCCTTCCTTCTCCCACCTGTCCCCAAATGAGAAAATGTGCCAGTCTCCCCCCCTACAAAAAAGACAGAGGCGGCGTCTGGAGCCTCCCTACTCTGCGGCTGGCAAATTAACACAAATGTACTTTCGCCTTCTACCAGGAGGTGTTTCGGGGTGGGAGCCAGAAAGTCCTTTTCTGTTTGCCTCCTTGCAGGCTGAAATTTGGGAACACAGGCATGAGCAGAGGAGCAGGCTGGGGGAGCAGCGGGGACTTGGGGCAGCAGGAAGGGGACACCTGCTTAAAGCATCCCTCAGTTCTCTTTCCTTAGGAAGCGTTGAGGCTGCGGTCTCTGGGGAAGTGAGGAAGGAAGGAGAGAGAGCATGGTGGTGCCTGCCTGGCAGGGGAGGCACGGGGTGAGCGAGACACAGCCACCCCAGAGCAGGGCAGAGTCCGAGGCACAATTCAGGTCCCATCTGTTAGCACATCCACTTTATGTTCTGATTTTGTTAATCGAATAGTCTGCTATCTAATAAAAATGGCCAACCGTGATGGAGTGCTTGCAGCTAGACTTTCTTGCCTCTCCTTTTTTATTCATTCTACCCAGAGTGGCTTTTCCAGCCGCCATTTTCCACCCAGGGGCTCCATTTCCAGGTTTAATGAGTCAACCAAGAGTGGATTCCCAGACCCCTGTACCTTTGGCAACAGGAAATGTTGACTCTTCATCAGGTATTGGAAAAGGGGATGCAGAGAAAGGTCAGCCCAGTCATGACACCCTTTAGGGGCCCAGGGGCTTAATTCCTTGGTTCTGTTTGACTCTCAGCCCTGCATCCAGAACACATCTCTCTGCTCTTCTGTTTCCTCAGGCATCTCTCTCACCTCTCGCCAGAGCCCAGCTGTGTGTCTTGTGCAGAGAATTCAAAGTGGCAGTGGGATCGGAGTGTGGCTCCCAGATCTGCCCCAATCAGGCTCCAGGGTGCCCCCAGCCTGAGTTCTTAAGTCTCGGGACAGGAATCAAGGCTGTCTTGTTTCCAGCACATTCATGGTTCCCCATGGGTTTGGAGTGGGTCCCACGACAGAAATCTTTCCACTGGAATGGGCTGGTTGAGGGAATGACTGATGAGGGCAATCCCCAGAGGCCATCCTTGCCTGTCTGTCAAACATACCTTCTCTCCCTCCCCACTCAGCAGGTGCCTCAGCAGAGCTCCAAGACAGAGGACACAAGGTTGAGCTCAGGTCCAGCAGAGCCTGAGAAGTCCACTCAAGAAAGCTGGCATGCCCTGGCCACGTGTCCCTGGCAAGCCCAGCAGTGGGGCCGGGTCTCCAGCAGTGCCAAACTTTCCTTGGAGACAGGCTCTGGTGAGGCACCCCAGAGTGCCTCTGCCTGCCGTCATGTGTGTGGGTATCAAACACACGCTAGTGAATACACCTCTGCTCAGATTCACAGAGGCAGGAGCCTCCCCACTCCACACACACACACACACACACACACACACACACACACACACACGGCTAATCAGAGCAGCTCCTCCTCTCTCCTCACCCCCCTGCACTCATCTCAAGGTGTCAGCAAGAGGGTGGGTGTCTGCGTCTGTCTCATCTACCTGGGTGACTCTGGTGCCCGGCACCCTTTATGTGCTTCAGAAAATGCCGACCAAGTGGACAACTTAATTAATGATCCCCGTTGCTGGGAGCCTGCCCTCATCAGTCAGCTTAGATCAGTATTTCTCAACACCCCTCCCCAATGCCACCCTCCCCTAGGGAGCTTTTTAAAGACCTTTTCTTCCTCTCCAAGAACCTATTCCAGCCTCCCCCTCCCCTGGAGAACGAACACATCAAATGAGCCAAGGAAAGGCCCTCTGCCACCTGTCCCAGGGACCCTCTGCCTGTCACAGTCCCACCCGAGGGGGCTCAGGCCTCCTCAAGGGAGGGGCTGGGTCTTAATCCCTACTTCTCTCTGGGCTGCAGGCTGGCCTCCATCCGGTCCTACCCGCATCCCGTCCCTCTCCTGCACTGCTCTCTCGCCAGCACAGTGCCTCAAGAACTGACTGTGAAACAGTGAAATCACGGTGACGGGCACCTGGCCTGGGGAGCTGCCCACAGCAGGTGCTCAATCAGTCTTTGTCCAATCCGTGAACGAATGAACTTCTCTCTTTTCCTTCCTCCCCCAAAGGCTCCCGTCCACCCAAGCAGAGCCCCTCCTGGGTACGGAGCCCCTGAGGCTGAGGAGGCCATCACCCACCTTCCTACCAGTTGCTGGAGCCTCCCGTGAACAGAGCTGTCTCGAAATCCCCAGCGCCAGGCACACAGTAGACGCTCAATAAAAGCTTGTTGAGTTAATGAATGACTCAGTAAAGCTCAGTGGTGGGGATGCTCCATTCCGTGCCTAAGGATGGAGTCAATGAGCGAGTGACAGACGCCCCCCCCCACCCCAGACTCCCCCCAACACCCTTTCCTCTCGGGATCCAGCCAGGCGGCGAGACACCTCCGCCACAGCCAGGATGCGCCCCGCGCCGCGTCACCGCGGCGGAGAACGTCCAGCACTTCGCACCCCGGGGACCCCTCGGGAAGAACTCAGCTGGACCCGCACCGTGACCGCGGCGAGCGCGCCCCACGCCGCCGCCCGCTGCTCCGGGTCTTCCGTCGCCCCAGCCTCTCCGCTCGGTAGGTTTCGGGGCCCCGCCAGGCGCAGCGCCCCCCGACCCCCAGCTTACAGGCGCGGGGGCCGCTCGGCGGCTCGGCGGCGCCCGGCGAGGCTGCAGCGCGTAAAGTTCCCACCTCAAGTTCCCGTCCCGGCGTCCCCGCCTCGGAGTTGGCCGCGCCGCGGCTTCGGTTCCCCGGGCTGCCAGTGGGTCGCAGGGAGGACGCGAGAAGGGCTGGAAGTCGCCCGGGGCGCCCGCGTCGCCTCCCGGAGCCGCGGACAAACTTGGGCCCCCGGGCCCGGCTCCGCTCCTGCGCTCGGACCCAGGGCCGCCCCGCCTCTGCGCCTCGGTCCCCGCCAAGCTCCGAGCGCGCCGCGCGGCAGCCGCCGAGGGAGGGAGCGGGGGCAGGAGGCGGGACGGAGGGAGGAGACTGCGCGCGGGGCGGGGAGAGGGGGCGGGCGGCGGAGAGCGCGGCGCCGGGCATCGCCCCGCAGCCCGGGCGGTGGCAGCGCCACGCGGGCACCGGCGTCCGGGCGCCTCAGCCCGCGGCCCGTAGCTTGGCTGGGCAGGGCTCCTCACGGCACCTTCTGGAGCCCCGGCCTCGGGGGCACGCACGAAGCGCCCCCTGCCACCCCCTCTCCTCCTTCCCCCGCCCCGCGCAGGCCGTAGGCTCCCGGCGCTCGGCTGCCCCGGGGCTGCACGCGCTCAGCCGCGCGCCAGCCTCCTGGGGTCGCGCGCAGTGTCACGTGCTTTCCCTGGCTGTTCAAGTGCACCGCTGGTCACTGGAGCCAGTGCCCCAGGGTCTACACGTGCCATGCAAAGTCCCACGCTCCGCTGTCCCGGGGCCGCATCCTCCACGCGCTTCCACATCCCGGGGCCACACGCGCCGTGTCTTGTGCTTTTCCCTGGAGGTCCTAGTGCGCCGCTGCTGGTGAGCCCCTCTTGCTACCACGGGACACGGGCTGCACGCGCCTTGCCACGTCAACTTCTTAGGGTCAGCAACGGCCACGCCAGGTGCCTCTCCCTCCAGGTCCGTGTGCATCACTGCCCCAGAGTCCGCGTGGCCCAGCCGCCCGCACCCCGGCCCAGGCTGGGCGCTCGCAATGGGTCCTGGGCTCCCGGAGTCCCGCACCCGGAGGGCAGGCAGCCGGCCAGGAGCGCCAGCTCGCCTCAGAGTTGGTGGGAGTCGCGCTTTTGCCCAGGTTGGGTTGGAGGGCTCTGCCTGAGAGGGCGCCCCCGCAGAGCCGGCCTCTTAGAGTCGCTTGCCTCGCACCTCCTTTCCTCTTTTCCTTCCAGTCTCTGCCGCTTTTCCCACCATCAGAGATTCAGGAAGGGCTGTGAAGCAGCTCTGCCGTGGGCGACCACGACAGACAAGGACCTGCCCCCTAGAACTCACCTTCTGCTGGGGGAGAGGCAGGACCAGGAACACCCCTAACTGCACAGCTGCAGTCTGTGAGAAGGGCAAGGAAGAAGCCAGAGCGGGGTGGGGGTACAGTGAGGGGCGGGACCACTTTAGATAGGCCTCCGAGGAGGGGGTGTTTACGCTGACCATGAACGAGAAGAGGGAGCCCGTCTTTGGATGATCTGGGAGAGAGCTTTCCAGGTGGATGGAACAGCAAAGGCAATGGCCGCGAGGTGAGCCAGAGGAGGCACGTTTGAGGCACAGCAGAGATGGGTATTGGGGAGGGTGTGCGGGCTGTGGCCATCCGGTGGTCCCCGGAGCGCACTTTGAGAAACACTGTTAGCTCTAGGTGTTGGGTCAGGTCCCCGCCTTCCTCTCCCCTCTGAAAATTGGCGTTTCTATCTCTTTTCCTTGCTTACTGTCTGTCTTCCAGCTAGAAATCAAGCTCCATCGGGGCCAGGGTTAGTGCTCTCCCTCCAGCATCTTCCACGCTGCCAGGCATGGACAGAACAGACCAGGCTTCTGACATAAACGCTGTGGGAACGCTCAGGACAGTGCTATGGGATGGATCTGGTCATCTCAGAGAGACCTGGGGCTTGCTGAAGCCCCAGGGGGAGGATGTGGAGCAGTTCTCAGACTTTATTATGCATCCAAATCCGGGTTCTTTGCAGGACTTGTTAAAACCCAGATGGCAGTCCCCCCCGCCCCCCCGACAAGTTTCTATTCAGTAGGGTTGCTGGGGGGCCCTTAGAACAAGGTCCCTGGTGGTGCTGGTGCTACTGGTCTGGGGATCCCACTTTGAGAACCACTGATGTTGAAGACTTGAAACTCAACCCTGCTGGGTCTGACTTCAGAGCCCACAGGAGCTGCCAGATCCAGCGGGGTCTCGGGGCCTGACGCCTTGCTTCCTCTTGTGTAGGATCAGCTGGACCTGGTGAGCGCCTCAGGGAAGGGCTGTCCCTGGGGGCTAGGCCTTTCCGAACACTGTGTGCCTCAGTGAAATGTTGGGGTGACCTGTGGATAGAAGACCCCGAAACTTCTGTCTTACTGGTAGAGCCCATCAGTAAGGACGGTCCCTCCCTCCCACCCCCTATCCACCCCCCACATGCACAGACTCACTTGCTGTGCCCAGGAGTTAAATTACTGCCTGGTCTTATCCCCGACTTGTGCTAAACTACGTCCAATAAAATTCTTTTAAATCCTTTTAAGGAATTCCCTCTTCGCAGTTTCTCCCTCCCTTTAAAGGCTTCCAGATTTTCAGCTCTTCCCTTCATATTTTCATTTCCCTCTTGAGAAGCATCCTTCCCGAGCTGTTGTGTGGAAATGGATGCTGATGGTGCCTGTGAGAGTTCCCTGAGAAGACAGGAGCCGTGGATGCTTGCTGAGCACCTACGAGGGCTATTCGTAGACATCAGAGGCACAAACTGGGCCAGTCGGTGGGCTCTGGCTCACAGACCTGTTTTATTGGGCCCTGCTGGGTTAAAATTTTTTTAAAAATTTTGAATTAGTTGCCAATCTTTAAAGATCGGGAGATTTCACATAAATTTTTTTCTTCTGAAACACTGGGAGATGTGGCTGACATCCCTCACGTGAGCAGTGTGCTGGGGCCGGGTCATCCCCTCCCTTGCCTGTGGTTTGGGCCTCAGCCCACATCATGTCACTTAAATTACCAACGGGCCCCTGGAAGCAGGAGCTGCTGACCTCTCATCTTGGTAAATTGTCTAGGGTCACACAGGAAATGGCAAAGCTGGATCTGAACCCAGGGCTGTCTGACCTGAAAGCCCAACTTGTCACTAGAAAACAAGCTGCTCTTAGTTTTGGGGGCAGGAGGAGGATGTGGCCTCCCTGGCCCGGAGGAAATACCTTAAAAGGGAGTCACAGTTAGCGGTTAAAGGACAGGCGTTCCTTCTCATTCATAGCCAACTCTCGGTAAGTCATAAAGTTCTGGGTTGTTTTTCCAGGGCACGAAGGGTTACCCAGAGCTGTCCACGCCGTTTGTCCATTCTTCCCCTTGAGATGAAAAGGCTTAGATTTGCAAGACAACTGGTGAGAGTTAGGAGCTGAGTCTGGGGAGGTGGGAGTGGGGGGGTGATGGTAGGGGTGGGAGTGGGGGGATTTTCTTCCTTAGTTCTCCTGCCGGGGGTCTAACTGGGTGTCCCTGGGCACAGCTTGTAGAAAAACTGCTGCTCGGCAAGGCAAGTTGCGGTGGGGGTGGGTGCATGGGCAGTCCCCTGCCACCTCTCTTGCGCTCTCTCTGCTCCAGGCATTCTGCCTTCTTTCTGTGCCTCCCTCTGCCTGGAATGATCTTCCCATAGGCTTCCACAGAACCGGTTCCTTCAGGTCGCTGTCAATGGTCACCTCAGGACTCCGGGAGCCGGGCGCAGCCAGTGAGGCTGAGGTGTGCAAAGGGACAACTTTCTTTAAGTCTTTATTTTAAAAGTTGGTATTTTGCTCACCATGGATTGGTTTTGCACTAAATTTGATTCTTAAAAAATATCATATCAAAATTTTATTTATCTTGATTCCTGAGCTTTTTGGCGCCTCCTTAAATTTCACCCCCAGGCGAGAGCCCCACCGGCCTCAGTCCAGCCCCAGCTCAGCTCCTGGTCCAGGGTGCTGTGGACTGGGAGTCAGGAGACCTGGCTTCTGGTCCAGCTTGTGCCACTAGACCAGCTGTGTGACTGAATGCATGTACCCTCGGCGCCCTGAGCCGCTCAGCTGCACCATCTCTCCAGGGACGGGCTATTCCTGGCTCTAGTTCTAGAATGATCCAAGACACTCCTTAGAACTCTGATAGGTTGTGTATTGTATGCATCTCCTGGGGGCTTTGGGCCTGTTTTAGGCCTCTGACTCTGGCCATTATGTCACCGGCCTTTCCCCATCCCATGTGAGGTGATCCTCTGTGCAAACACCACATCTTCGTGGCTGCTTTGTGCAATGAGCGTTGATGCCCTTGTCGTTTTCCCCATCCTGGGGGGAGTTTCAGTTTTGGAGGTGTAGTCGTGCCCTTTATTCTTGCTTCTTGCTCTTTGGTTCCAATCACTGGATCATGTGACACACCTTCATTAGGAAGCTTCCCAAATGCCAAGTGCTGAGCAACCACTCAGGATACAAAAGAAACCTGTCCAGCCCTGGAAGAGCTGACGTTCTAGCGAGGGAGCCAGCACATAAGCAGACCCGTGTGCTGAGAGAAGTGTGCCCGGGGTAGAGGACGTCCAGCTCAGTGAAGGTCACCTTGAGAGGACGGTGCACTGTCCTTCCTCCTGGGGGGACCCTGCATCCTGGGGGCCGTCTCCAAGTGCCAGCGGCCCAGAGCAGTGGGCAGTCACCTTCCTAATGGACTCTCCTCCAGAGAGAGCTGTGGTGTGACATTTTGCATCCACACTTGAATGGGCGAAGCTCTGAGTTACAGCTTTCAGTTCCTTCTAACTCCCCATCTCCCTCCATCCCTCCTCTGGATTGTGGCTTGTTCCTCAGTTGTTCCTAGTTCTGACAACCCTCAAAACCTGTTTCAAAGTGCACCTCCCTCTTTCAGTTCTCCTCCGCTGCTCCAGCCCTCAGGGGACTCTTCTCTCACTTTTTTTCCAAAGCCTTTATCAACTAATAGACCTTCTGCCTGGAGCTTAATTAAGATCGGTCCAGAGTTTCTTGTTGCTTCAGCAAAGCCGGAATGTAATGGTTCTTGCAGGGAGAGGGCACTTGCCTGGCAGTCAGTAACAGCTGGGAGGGCTCTGCTCCTCCACTCAGAGGGTACAAACAGATGTATCTGGCTAGCCTTCTGTGTTTTAAAAATAATGAATTATGTGCCAATACTTGAAAATCAGGAGATCTCAAATAAAACTCTGGGTTTTCGGCTTCCCTTGAAAACTTAGAAGGTGTGCCAACCCTGAGCCTACATTCCTCCCTGGCAAAAATTGGCTAGATCTGGTAGCACCTTTTTCCTTAAGTGGGGCATGGGTCTTCCAGTTTGCCACAATCCCCACTACTCCTTAATGTCTAACATTAGGCTCCCTTTACTTATCTACTTTACCTTCCTGGCCCCTAGAGGATTTTGAGATTTTAATCCCTTCTAACTTTTTTCTTTAAGAGGGTAGACAGCTCATCAGAGCACTATGCACTGGCTGATGCTTAGCATGGCCCAAAGGGAGGCTGGGCATCACTCTGAAAATTGTTGGGGAGGTGGGGAGGGGACACTTAGGAGGGTGCTTGCTGTGAATCAGTCTGAAGAGTCTTAGTATCAACGAACTCCAGTGTTGGAACTTGGCTGCTACCATGCTGCTTTACCTGGACATGTAGAGATATACTTAGTGTGAACATAAAACAATAAATTTATAAAAATTAACTAACTTATCAAGAGCACTTACTATGTGCCAGATACTGTTCTCAGATTTTTACGTTTAATTTCACAATAACCCTGTGTGGTCATCACTGTTACTTCTCCCATTTTAGAGACAAGGGACCTGAGACGCAGGTAGGTAACTTGCTCAGGAATGCACAGCCAGAAAACAAGAGGCTGCAATTGCACCAGACACAGAATGCCTGGAACCTGGATTTTACCAGGATTGGAGGTACCGGCAGGTGATGGGTTTTTCTATTGTTGTCTTCTCTGCATCATCCATTTCCTGGGGCTGTAATCTGTTTCCCTCCTGCCAGGAGGCTGTGAAGTTTGAGGCTTCCTTCCCTTGGCACCGGGCTGAAGTTAGCTGGCCCCCAGCTCTGCTACTGTAGGCTCTTTGATCTGGAGACACACTGGACTACACGGCTTCAGCAAGAGGAGGACAGGGGAGGGCTGGGGCAAGAAAGCAGGGGCTTTGCCAGCCCAGACCAGGTCCCCTCAGACAGCCCAGGGATCCCAGAAGTGCAGGGCCCACCTGCCAGCCCCTGGGCATGAGCTCGTAGCCCCTGTGTCCCCACGTCTGAGGTCAGCGCCCGGATGCTGAGCTCCGAGCATCCGTCTTGCTGCAATGGAAGATTTGAATCCCCTTGTCGTCACTTTGCATTGCTTCTGGGCTGTGTTCCCTCTTATTTCATTTTCGTCTGAAATCCTGAGCTCACCCTCCTCGGCAGCTGACGGGCCCATTTATTTCCAAGGCTGCAGCCAGTCGGAGGGCTGCCGACAGCTCCGCGGAGTGCTCTGGGTTTGCGCCACCTTGTTTTGTTCCTGCAGACAGGGCTGGGAGACCAGAGAACATCTTCATTTTGCAGCAGCAAAGCTGTCAGAGCCTTCAGCCTCAGCCCTCATCCTCTTGGGCCTGAGATGCATTTGGTTTGCCCTAGAGGGCACTGCCCGGGTTGACTCTGTCCCTTGGTCTTTCGTCCTTTTGGACTCAAAACCTTGAGAGCGTGCAGCCTGTGCTTTGCAAATGTCCTGTCAAATGCCCCTGATTTGTCACAGTTGGAACAGCTCCTAGAGATCGTGTTGTCAGATCTTCTCGCAGTGTTCAGATAATGAAACAAAGCCCAGAGAGGGCAAGAGACTCATGGGGAATTGCACAGCAAGTGAGAGGCAGAACAAAACTGACAGGCTCCGGCCCCAGCCATTTCACATTATTCCAGTCCACCTCTTCAGAATCTCAGAAGGCCAGCCTCAAGGGACTCCCCTCACGAGGCATCATCTACCTGCAAGGCTCCTCCGCCAGCACTTCAGGGCACTGCTGCTCCTCCCCTTCCGGCCTCAGCTCAGATGTCCCCTCCTCAGGGAGGCCGCCCCTCCTGCCTTGTCTGAAGCACCCTCCAGTCACTCTCCATCACATTCTCTGACATCCTCCATTGTTTTGTCCTCAGAGCTCTGATCAGTACCTGCAAAGATCTCCTATCAGAGTTTAATTTGCATTTTTGTTGTCGCTCCCACCAGAATGCGAGCTCCATCTCCCACCAGAATGCGAGCTCCACCAGGCAGTGACCGCGTCTGTGTCTGTCTCACTCGCCTCAACCTCTCCAGTAACCTCGCCAGTACCGGCACACAGAGGCGCCCCGCATGTCTGCGCATGTGGAGTGAAGGGATGAAGGGATTTCAGGGACTTCCAATGGTCCCTAAACAAGAGCACAGTTTTCAGTAAGGAATGCAAATTTAAATGTCTGTGGGATCACTTTCATTTGCTTTAGATAAGATAGATAAGATTTTATTTGTGGAAACAAAGTTTACTCCTAAAGATGCTCCGAGGCCATATGTCTAGTGCCCCTTTTATTGGCGCATGTGACCCTGTTTGCTGAGCTCCGGGTCTGTGCTCTGCCCTGTGACAGGCACCGGACACGCAGAGGTGAGGAGAAGCAGGGGGAGCCAGGATTCTTCTCAAACCGGCTTAAATGCAAAGAAGAATCGATTGGTTTGCTTGGTCAAAAAGTCTAGGGGTTGGTCTGCCCGACTGCAAAGCCCGTGTTCTTTAAACACGGCTTTAGCAAATTGTGGTATAATTTAAACAGAGTGAAACGCACAGATCTCCATATACCTATCAAGGTACAGAGCATTTCCGGGACCCCAGGAAGTTCCTTCCTCTTCCAGTTAAGCCCCCTTCCCTGGCCCTGTCATCCCAGGGGCGACCCCTGTTCCAGTTTCTTTCAGCACAGATCCACTTTGCGTCTTCTGGAATTTCACGCGAATGGAAGCTTACGGAGCGTCCTCTTTGGCGTCTGCCTTCTTTTCCTCAGCATCAAGCTCCACGCTCAGCATCCGTGTTGTGAGTGTCAGTGCTTCATTCCTTTTCACTGCCTGGTTGTGTTCCGTTGTACAGATGCACTGCATTTGTTTCTCCATTCATCTGTTGATGGACATGTGGGTCGTTTCCAGTTATGGGCTACTGTGGGTAAAGCTGCTATGAACATTCTTGGTGGACGTGTGCACTCGTTTTTAGGAAATTCCTAGGAGCAAACTTGCGGGGTGAAAACCTCATGTCCTCAATTAAAATGATACACCACCTCCCTGTGCTGGAGTCTTCTGTCTGTAGGTGTGATTGAAGCCTGGCTGTGAGCTGTGTGAGGGCACAGACCATTATTATTTGAAGCATTGTGCTTAGTAGCTGGTCCCCCCCAGGATAGATGGATGGGTGGAGGGGTGAATCTTTTTTGGATTGAGAGTTGTCTGGAGACCATTCTCCTGGGTGTCTTGTGTTTCTACACATCTTGCAAGCAAAGGCACAAACTGCCTTCCTTCAGACTATATTTTAGAGGATGTTCATGCAGTGAATAGTCTTGGAAGATAGAGACAGTGTCTTTCTCCAGAGCAAAGGGCAGGCATATTTACTGTCCATGATAAAAGATTTGGGTTTCTAAATACTATTCAGACTTAAAGAGAAAGGAAATTCTGACGCATGCAATGCTATAGATGAACCTTGCGGACATTATACTAAGTGAAATAAGCCAGTCACAAAAAAAGACAAATACTGTCTGAGTCCACTTGTAGGAGGTACTTAGAGTAGTCAGATTCGTAGGAGCAGAAGGTAGAATGGTGGCTGCCAGAGGCGGGGGAGTGGGGAGGGGAGTGGGAAGTTATTTAGTGGGAACTGTTTCATCCTGCAAGAGTTTGGATGGGAAAGTTCTGGAGATCTGTTGCACAACAATGAGAATATGCTTAACTCTACTGAACTGCACACTGAGAAATGGTTAAGACGGTAGATTTTGCGTTGTATGTTTTTACCACACACACACACACACACACACACACACAGATTTGGGTTTCCAGGGCTCAGGATTCCTTTCCCGTAATGCAACTCATTACATGTCTTTGCACTGCTCTGTGGGAATCGGGGTTTGGGGAACTTGTGCAAGAAAATGTTGATGCTCTGGCTACTGCTATGGCTGTAAGTAATAACCGTCCTTTGTCTCTGACCCAGGAGTCTCCTGTCTTCTGCCGGCATCCATAAAACTGCGGTGGGCTCACTTGCTAGCTTGCAGGTAGGGTAGATCTCAGACCCTTCTCAGTTCTTGACGAAAGCGATCTCTGTATTTTTTTCCTTGCAGCACTTTGACAACTGTAGTTAAATACTTATCCTTAAGTATCTTGATGTACTTGTCTGCCTCACTAACCCCTGTGTTCTCTGGTTCACAGCTTTATTCCCAGGGTCTTGCACAGTGCACAGTAGCACACACAAGATGCTCAATAAACATTTGTAGAGTGAATGACTGGATGGTTGAGAGAATGAATTCTTGTTGCCTTGGTCCCACTGTCTCTTCCTCAAGAAGCAATCGTGGAACCGAATGTCTGGCTTGTTGTCCCAGCTATTTGCAGGCAAGCTCCTGGGAGCCATCTCTGCTTTGTGCTGGGCTGGCTCTCATCTTCCTCCTCATCCTCCCCACCCCCCCCCCCCCCCCGCCCCCCGTGCTTCTCCTACACAAGTGCTGCTGAGAGCACTTCAAGTGGAGGGAAGTTCCTCTCCTTTTCATCTGCCAGCTGCTTGCTTGAGGTCAAGGATCTCCCTCTCCACTTTACAGAAGAGGAAACAGGCCCCAGAGGTGAAGCTCTCATGTATCTCTTGCCCTGGGTTTGGCCATTTGCCATCCAGTCTCAGACGGGGCCAGGTGCTGGGGCTTTTGCCCTCATAGCCCACCAGCCCCTGGATATCAAGAGGGTGGGATGTGGGTGGAACGCAGAAGTATCTCAAACTATTGACGACAGAGTTGACCCACAGCAGCAGTTCAGTTAGTGCTCAGCAGAGTCCTGGCTTTAGATGGGCATCATCCTGCTGGGGGATCCTTGGGGGCCTCTGAGCGGCTGCCAGTGGAAGGCCCTTGTTTGGCTCTGAACAGTTCAGGGGGTTACTTACTTGCTGGCAGGGGGTCTGCAAGGGTGGGCTGAGCTTCCAGAGCTCTCGATGCTGACTTGAATCCTGTTCTTGGTCCTGCCAAGTCCAGTCCCCTCGGTCGCCCAGTCTCTTCCAGCCACGCCTGGGATGGGGGTCTCTGGAAATCTCTCTGTTCTCTTTTTATATCATTATTATGGCGTACACTTAATGCCTGTTTCCCTTGGCGCCTCCCATTTATTTTCAAGAGCTTCCTTTGAAGTAAGAAAAAAAAAGGAATGTTATCAATTTCTCCTTTCATTTCTGCTGAAACAATTTTAATTCTCTCCCACTTGGTGTGGATCCCTCTGATTTATCAGGGCAGAGTCTTGTACAGGAAGGATGGGTGGAGAAGGCAATGAGAGCACAAAGACTTATATTTCAAGATAGTGCGTTGTGGCATTTAGAAACTGTGGGGTAGATTCAGGGCTGAATTGGGGCTCCCAGGCTAATGCTTTTCTCAGTACTTCAGGTTACATCTCTGGTCAAGTCAGTGACTGTTTATTAAGCACCTACTGTGTGCCAAATGCTTTGTTGACTCACGGACCCTGAGTGCTTAAAAGCTATGCTTTCTTCTCAGTGGTAAAGCTGTAGGTCTTGCATCTCCTTTCATATGGACTGGAATGAAAACTCTTTTGGGGAAAAGGAAAAAATTAGCTTTCAGTGGTGGTAATAGTTTGTGCGTTCATCAATCCACACATTTATTCATTTTTAAACATTCGTTGAGCACCTGCTGTGTGCCAAGCCTTCTACTTGATCTTGGGGATATGGCCTTGGCCGTGACAGGGAGGGTCTCTGTCTTCATGCACTTTAAATATTCTTGTGTAGAGAGGCAATAAACAAAGACACACGTAGGGACAGACAATGATAAACAAAGGGAGGAAAAGTAAAGGGAGTGAAGGTTTAAGAGCGATGGAGGCAGCTCTGGGAAAGTGACGTCCAGGGCTGAGTACGCTCAACTCATTCAGTAATCGCTTCTCGAAGGGCTCAGAGCTGAGTCGCAGATCCTTCCTCCAGGCAGCTTGTCTCTCACGCTATTTTTCTACTAGTAACGGATTCGCTGGGCTGAGCCATGGCTGCCCTCCCCTCTTCTCTTTGGCTCCTGCCCCACCTACGCTGCCTTAAATCCAGTCCATTCCCTGGGGCCATCCATCCCTTTGTGCCCTGGGCCATCCCTTGAGCATGTGGTCTAGCTGCTTTGCTATTGCTCCAACACAACAGGTGTCTGGAAAGTTCTTCCCCAAGATATCTGCACGGCTTGATCATTCACTTGTTCTTAGGTCTTTGCTCAAATGCCACCTTCAAGGGGAAGTCTTTCCTGGGCCCCCTATTTAAAATTGCAACAACCCCACTTCTACTCCAGACCTCTCCATCCTCCATTTTGTTTTCTTTTTCTCCTAATGAGAGCACTTGAGAGGACCGATGACCTTCAGTTGAGGGACCCAGGCAGCCTGCGGCAATGGTGCTCTCCTCCGTCCATCTTGCTGAGGCTCCCAATTGGCCTTGCCCAATCAGAAGATGGAGGCAAGTACAAGTCAGCCTCCAAGGGCACGGAGAAGGGCAGAGAAAGTGATCCAGAGTGGGGCTGGCCTTTAAACTCTTGTTTGAAGCCCTAGGGTTTTACTAAAGTGTTCTGGGGCTATCACGGTGGGCTAGGGGTGACCCAGTGGACTGGACTTTGATCAGACCGTTAACATTCCCACAGGCGTGTGTGTGGTGGCGAGAAGGCGGAGAATGACAAGGCCTGAACTTGAACTTCAGCTCCCGCACTTACCAGGTGTGTGACTTTGGACATATCACCACACCCTCTGAGGCCAGATACTCATCTGTTAAATGCAGCTAAAAATCCCTGCTCTGCATCCTCTCTGGAAGATTGTGAAGATTCCAGGAGTTTCAGGACGTGGAAATGCTTTGCAAACAGCAGATAAAACTTGGATAAAACTGGTTGTTTTAATCTCAGCCACCAGTGCGTGTTTCCACTGTTGACTCAGAAATTCCAAGTCTAGACGCAGAACGGGTAACTGGTCGCCATGAAGACCTGGGGATGACAGGGGTTTCCAGCCCAACCGATGTACTTAAATTGGCTTCTGATGGAAAAATCCTGAAGATCCCAGGCGTGGGTGGCTGTTCTGTTACCCATCAGGACACAAGGTACCCAGTTGTTGCTGGGGGCCTAAGACAAGGTCTTGATTCCAGCTTCATAAATGCTTCAAGGAGCGATCTGTTATCCCTCGTTCCTCCTTGCCTCCTGCCAAAGGGAGCTCTCTCCGAGGGTGAGGGGGGATGGCAGCATCGTGGCCCCGGCGGTGTGCTTCCTGTAAAGCAGTAGGAAACTGCAGACCCTCCTGTCTTGTTTGGGGGCTCAGGCGCCATTCTACAGCAGACAGGAGACACCCCGCGGCGGGAGCCCTGTAGCCCTGGCTCTGGGGAAAGCAGAGGACACCACCTGTGTCGCCAAGGCATTTAGCCACGGAGAGGGCATCTCTTTAGTGATCTGGGCTGGAGCCCAGCATGAGGTTGGCTGGTGGGCACGGCGCGGCTCCTTGCTGTGAGCTGGCATTCAGGGCCGAGCACAGTGCCATGTACCGGGCGCAGGGTTAGAGGTGGTTCTCAGCCACCGCCTTGCCTGCTGTCGGTCTCGGGCTTTGAAGAGTCAAGAACCGGATTGGTTCTTGGGGGTGGGGAAGAGGCCCTCTTCTTTTTGTTTGGCAGCTTCCACTCCGTTCTCATTTCCAGCGATGGGGTACCGAGGTTCAGTGGCTGGAACTCTAGCCTGGGCAAAGGGACCCTGAGCATTTGTCTCAGCTCCTCCCCTCCCTGATATCATACCTTTGGACAAATTGTTTCCTTTTCTCGGCCACAGTTTACCCATCCTTAAATGAGGGACTTTTTCTGTGATATGAGATGTTTCTTCCAATTTGAATATCTTGTGTTTCTAGGCAGGGTTTCTCAACCTGGGCACTATGGACATTTGGGTCAGGATCATTCTCTGTGCTGGGGGCTGTCCCGGGCATTGTAGGATGTTTAGCAGCATCCCTGGCCCCCGCCCACTAGATGCCAATAGCACCCGCCCTGAAAGTTTCGACAAACAAAAATGATTCCAATGAAAAATAGCAACGAAAATCCTCTGGGGATCAAAACTGTGTCTGTTGAGAACTACTGATTCAGGGTGTAGGCTAAAGATTTTGCAGTTGTGGGAAGTGTTTCCCCGGGTCTTACTCTGGAGGGTAAATTATTGTCGTTATTGTTGTTATTAGCTATTCAACACACGCAGATATATATATGTTCATGTAGATACATATCTATACGTATGCTTCCATCCTCACATCAACTTCTTCCCTCTTGTGTCCATGTCTCTGTGTCCTGATCTCCCTTTCCTTCCTCCTACAAAGACACTAGCTTTAGGACCCGCTCTAATCTGGTGTGACCTCATCTTACCTTGGTTACATTGGCAAAGACCCTATTTCCAAATAAGGCCACCTTCACAGGTACCAGGGATCAGGACTTGAACAGATCTTTCTGGGGGACGCAATTCAACCGAGTACCAAGGCCAGGACTGAACAGCCATGGCCAAGGGGGAACGAGATGAAGTCCCGCTGCTCTGTGAGAATCACGCCCACTTTCTGATGTAACAGCCCCAGGAAGGGCATCTTCAATTCCAGTTCCACGGTTCCAGCAGCTCCGGTGCACACACCCTCAGCCCTCCTGTCTCTCTCCCTCTGTCGAGTTCGTCCAGCAAAACCCTGACCCTGATTCCATCCCGCCGTCCAGAGCCACGCCCAAGCTGGACAGTGCCGGATAAAAACACACAACTGTGTCGAGGGTCTCTTTACATTTTTGCGTACAAACCTTAAGTGGACCCTCGGCAGCGCCCAACAGTCCCATTCCACCTCCTCGGTCCCGTCATTCTCCTGCTCGGGAGTACTATTTTCCATTCTCTCCTCCTTCCTCAGCCTTCAGCATGCTCTCGCCCTGCTTCCTCTCAGCGGAGGACGTGGCTTCTGATTTCACTGAGAAAATGGAAGCACTCAGAAGAGAACTGTTTGCTTGCCCTCAGCATACCTGCGTCCATAGTCACATTCTCCACCTTTTTCTCCACTCCACCTACATCCAAGCTTGCTTGTGTCCTGGAACCCACCCCTTTCCTGGAGGATTTCATTCCTGCATTTATCTCCTCTCCATCTCTTGCGTTGTCTCCCTGAAACCCACAATATCAAAATGAAAACCTCTGCCTATATGCCTTGCCGCCTCTAACCACCATCCCAGTTTCGTGCTTCCCTTGACAGGGACCCCCTTGAGTTGTACGTACCCAAGCTTCCAGTTCCTTCCCTGCCCGTTGCCTTTTGACCACGCCACCGAATCTGCTCAAGAGAATTGCCAACAGTCTCCATCTTGCTAAACCCAGTGGTCCCTTCTCAGTCACCTCCTTACTCAAACTCTCAGCAGCATTCGACACAGTCGATCTTGTCCTTGAATACACTCTTCTTGGCTGTGGGGACCTTCGACGCTCCTGGCTCTCCCCCGGCTCCCTGGCTGCACCTCCGCAGCCCTCCTGGCGGCCCATCCTCTTCCTCCTGACTCCTGAAGGTTGGAGTAAACCACAGCCTCCTTTGCCTTTTGTCTCTCTCCTGCCCCACATCCACGTACAGCCCTGAAGTGATCATGTTCAGCCCGAAGTCTTAGAAGACCACCTATATTTGGACGAGTCCTAAATTTACGTCTACAGCATTGATTCTCTTTTGATGTCCAGACTCATTTGTGTACCTCACAATTCAACAACTCTGCTTAGATGTCGCGGAGTACCACTGGTCCCCACCTCCTCCCGCAGGTCACTCCTGCCCGTCTTCCTCACCTCTTCCTCACGTTAATGTTGTGAGCCTAAAATCCTAGGAGTCATCCTCGCTTTCTCCCCTCCCCCATCCCATATCCAGTCCATCAACCAGTCATATTGGTTCTCCTTTCAAAAAATCCAGAATCTAGCTTCTCATTGCTCCACTGGCCCCTCAATCCAGACCACCATCACGTTCTGCCTGGAGGAATGTAGCAGCCTCTCAGCTGGCCGCCCTGCGGCCTTTCTCCCCTCCTACAAGTCACTCTCCTCCCTGAAGATGGAGGCATCTTCTGAAACCTGATTCATAGCATGTCATCTGCCTGCTTAAAATCCTTCATTGCATCTAGAAAAAAAATCCAGGTTCCTTCCCGGGTGTCTGGTGGGGTCCTGCCTCTCTCTCTGTCCTTCTCTGGTCACTCTCTGCCTGTCCCGCACACCACATGGGACTTCTTCGCCTTGAACAGGCTCAGGGCTCTGGCCCTCAGCGCTCCCTCTAAGACCTTCCATGGCTGCCTCTTTTCTGTTCTTTGTGTCTCAGCTCAAATATCGTCTCCCCGCAGAGGCCTTTTCTGGTGGTGACCACTAGGAGTCTTTGAAGCTTCTTCAATTTCTGTCATGACAAGATGTCCCAGACTGGTCTTGTGTATTTCCTGCTCCAGACCTAGAATCAGTCATTTCTCTAAGGGGCTCTGGTTCCTTTATTGGGAAATGACACCTGGAGACCATGATCCAGGCACCAGGGTGCTCATTGTATGAGGTTGGTCATTGCTGCCAGGTCTTTTCAGAAGACAGCGTCAGGAAATGTTACTTTAAAATATTACTTTAAAAAATAGACAGGGCCTGGCCCTGTGGCTGAGTGGTTAAAGTTCCACACTCTCCTTCAGTGGGCCAGGTTCATGGGTTCGGATCCTGAGGGTGGACCCACTTCATTCACTAGCCATGCTGTGCAGGTGTCCCACATACAAAAAAATAGAGGAAGATTGGCACAGATGTTAGCTCAGGGCTAATCTTCCTCAAGCAAAAACAAACATACACATAAAAAACGGCCAGCCCCAGTGGCCTAGTGGTTAAGTCCAGCACGTTCTGCCTTGGCGGCCTGGGTTTGGTTCCCAGGCGTGAACCTACACCACTCCTCTATCAGTGTCCATGCTGTGGGGGCATCGCACGTACAAAACAGAGGAAGATTGGCAACAGATGTTAGCTCAGGGCCAATCTTCCTCAGCAAAAAAAACCAAAACATACAAATAAGTTGTGATTTCTTACTTCAAATTCACAACTACCGAGTTTTTGCTTGACGTTGTTAATTTTCCATTGTCTTTCTTCTCTTGTGCCAAAAACCTCATTCTTTCAACAAAAACATAATTACTCATCTTCTTTATCCCGTTACACACACACCCAGCCTCACAATCGCAACACTGACATTCTTCTCAACAATATGATTACTAAAAACAGTTTAAGATTCACTTGCAGTCGTTTTTGTCCTTAGAATAAGAGAAGTCAAAATACCGTAGTTTCAAGTCACCCAGCTTTCTTCGTCTCTGGGTGGCTGTGCCACCAACTGTGTCCACAGGGCCTTTTGCTTCAATTTGTTTTCATTTTTTGGGGATTGCTTTGTGAAAACTTAACTTTGTTTATAAGTATGTAAAACATTTGTATGGTTCCTGTAGTAGGCTGAATAACGCACCCCCCAGCACCCAATAAAGAGGTCCACTTTCTGATCCCTGGAACCTGTGAATATGTCACCTTATGTGGCAAAAGGGACTTTGCTGATGGGAGTAAGGATCTTGAGATGGGAGATTATCCTCGCTAATCCAGGTGGCCCCTACGTAGTCATACGGGTCCTTAGAGGACAGAAGCAGGAGTGTCAGAGTTAGGGAGAAAAAGTGATAATGGGAACTGAGGTCAGAGAGGAGGGAAGACGTTACCTTGACAGCTTTGAAGATGGAGATGGGACCCGCAAGCCAAGGAACGCACGCGGCCTCTAGAAGCCTGGGCATGGAGCTCCTTGGAGCCTCCAGAAGGAACACAGGCCTAACAGCACCCTGATTTCAGCCTGGAGAGACCCGTTTTGGACTTTGATCTTCAGAACTGCAAGAGAATAAATTTGCATTGTTTTAAGCCGCAGAACTCATGGTAATTTGTAACTGCAGACATAGGAAACTCACACACTTCCAAAAACCAGCTCTAACGTTTATTCCTGCCACCTCCACCCTATTCCACCCTTCCCCTGTGTTCTAGAGGTCAGTCACAGCAGGATGTGGAGGCAGCCCTCATTCCCTTTAATGGCTGTATAGAAGTCCATCGTGTGCACGTAATGTCTGTTATTTATTGGTCTCCTTTTGGTGAACACTGGATTAATTTTAGTCTTGCGAATGCAAATAATGCTGCAGTGCATATATCCTCTCATATTTTTGCCAGCTCCTCTTTGGGATAGCTTCCTAGGAGAATCGCTGGATCAAAGGATAGATGCGTATGTAATTTTGCAGATATTGTCAAGGCCCTCCACGGGGTTGTAGCATTTTGCATCACTGCCTACAACATATGAGAGAGCTGCTTTCCCCCAAATCTTGTCAAAATTTCGGATTTTAGCCAATCTGATGGTGGAGAGGTGGTTTACCGATGTCATTTTCATTTGCGTCTTCTTATTATGAACGAGGGTGAGCATCTTTTTGTATGGTCAGCAGACATTTGCATTTCTTTTTTTGGGAATTGTTCAATAATATTTTTATGGAATAAACTGAGTGAATGAGTGAGTAAACATATCAGAATATCCAGGAACAAGATGAGCCCTTCGAGGCAGGCTTCTTACTTTCCTATTTCTTTGTTTTCAGCCACCACCACTCCGTCAGACACCCGGTGTCTCACTGGGCCCCTCGCCGGTGCTGAGTAAGCATTAATTTCACCACGCCAGAAAGTTGAATCTGAGAGCACATCCTTTCAATAGAGGTAACAGCAAGAGCAGGCTTGTGAGTAGGAGAGATCGGTGAAGACTGAAACGCTGGGTCGCTGCACATGCCTGGGGCCGGGGAGCTGAGCAGCAGCTGAAGGCAGGGACACACACTCGCTCCTGCGTCTCAGTTGTGGTAGCTGCAGCCTCAGCTGGGACGCATCTGGCTGCAAATCAACAGGCAATTCCCGTGCCCACTGCCTTTTATCCCCATGGCTGTTCTACCTCCAGCTCTGTGTTCGGGAATGGAGCCAGAGCCGTCGGAAGGGATGGGCAGGGTGCCACAGCCGGAAGATGGCGGGTTTTGAGTGTGTGGCGCAGGGTCCAAATGCCGGCTCCGTCACTCTGCGCTCTGAGAGGACATGGGTGAGTCATTTAAGCTGCTCTGGGTCTCAGATGCTTCACGGAAAACCAGGATCATTGTACCTTCAGCATCGTTTTTTATAAAAACGAAGGTGTGAAATTGTATGGGTGAGGTACATGGTATCTGGCAGCTGTGGTTATGCCAAGGAGGGTCATTGATTGCTGCATACGCAGCATACACTAGGCCTGGCGCTTTGAGTTTTCACGTGTGATCACGTGTATCCCTCACAGCAAGCCTGTGAGGGATTTCCACTCTCCTTCTTCTTACTCGAGTGAGGAAATTGAGGGGCAGAGCCCAGGCCATGGCCCAAGGTCTCAGAGCTCCTGCGTGGCCCAGGAGGGAGACGAACCCAGGCCAATTGCCACCCGAGCAAGGTGCTTCCCTGCCTTGCTGTCGGCAGACTCTGCGGACCACACCCGGGGCCTCCCCCAGAGGCCGGTGACCCAGACCTAGCTGCTCAAAGGACTGTGCCCCTTGTGTTGGGCGGTCTGCTGGACCGACTGTGTAGTTTGCAGGGTCCAGTGCACAGGGAAAATGCAGGGCCCTTGTTCAGAAGACATTAAGAATTTCTGGATGGTGACAGCAGAGCATTCAACCAAGCACAGAGCCCTTCTGAACAGGGGCCCACAGGTCGTAGGCCCAGGCAGCCGGCCCCAGTGGTCTTCACTGGGCTGTGCCTCCCAGGAGACTGGGGGCACGCTGTGGGCTCCCTCTGAATGTTTTGTCAGCCTCCTAACTTCTCTGAAGACCCAAAGGAAACCCTGAGATATGCTAAGCAGGCCCAACACAAACCCTGAAAATCTTCCTGGCTGCACTTAGCTCCAGCAAGAATATGACTGGATCCACATGAAATGGTTACTTGTGACTCAGGCTGGCCAAGAGCCCTCACCTGCCCAACAGGTGAGGTCAGAAAACTCCACAGGCAGGCTCCTCATGTTCCCTCTCCAGTTTACAACCTAAGAAATTATCATAATCATTACATTAATTCTTAGTTATAGTAATAATAATAATAATAGTTTTCAACAGTAATTTACTCTGTAGTCAGCATTCACATTTACTTAACTTACGCAGGTTATAGACTTTCTGAAAAATCAGTGTTACTGAACCAATCTGTTCACGTCCAAAGTTATAAACTGTATTTCTTGTTCTGAAAAACTCTTTTTTTTTTTTTTTGTTGGGGAAGATCCCTCCTGAGCTAATATCTGTTGCCAATCTTCTTCTTTTTCTGTATGTGAACCACTACCATATCATGGCCGCTGACAGATGAGTGGTGTAGGTCTGAGCCCGGGAACTGAACCTGGGCTGCCAAAGTGGAGGGTGCTGAACTTAACCACCAGGCCCCTGGGGCTGGCCTTGAAAAACTCTTAATGCTGCAGTTTCCTGCAAAATTCAGCACAAGATTCCAACACTTCTCAAATCGTTGAGCACAAGGAAGAATACCCTTCTCATCCCCCACCCAACACACACATACAGCATCAATTAATTACATTATTATAAATAAAATGCTGTGGTGTAACATTCCCGGCCCAGACTTGTCCTCACACAGGCCTCTGTCTGGCCACGCTGCTCGTGGCCAGCTTCATAATTTGGGTTCCAGACACGGGTCCATACATCCAAGCGAGGGGAACTGCTCTGGCCCACCTCACAGGCAGGCAGGACCACCACGCACCGACGTGACCCGCCTTACAAACAGGAGACCTGAGACGGGTGGTCAGAGAGCTGTAAGCAGCCTGGCTGGGGAGCGTCGAGTCACTCGAGTGGGCTGTTGGGGAGCCCCCAGCTGGCCCACTGAACTCGACATTGTCTCACGTCCACCTCCCCAGGAGTCTCTTTGCAGCAGGTATAAATCTTAGTCCATAAAATTGGGCGTGCCAAAAAAAAGAAGTAGCACATTTCTCTATTTTCTTTCACTTCAAGTGGTGGCAGATTCAGTCTCAGTCGTGGATGGGGTTTTCTTTTCCCCCCACAACAGCCAGGCATGTGCCAAGGTCCTGAGAGTGCCAGGCAGCGGGAAGGCCCTGGCTTCTGTCCCCGGTTGGGGGCACAGGCATCTCCATCGTGGCTGGGCATCCCCTGCATCGCCCGAGGACGGTCGTCCTCCCCTGGGGGCGATTTTGCCCCCGCCCCCCAGGGGCATTTGTCTGGGGACTTTTTTGGCTCCCACAACTGGCACCTCGTGGGGAGGGCCACTCATGCAGCTAAAGTCCCTTCAACGCATGGGACAGCCCCCTGCAGGATAAAGAATTATTCTGTCCCGATGTCGATAGTGCTGAGGCTGGGAAACCCTGCCCTCAGAGGTTCTCAAGCCCCTATTTCCCCAGCCTTCTGACTTCTGGCCACTTTATAATCTGGCAACTTCTTTTCCTTTCTCTTCATGTTGTTCTGAATGTAACTTCCCTCTCTATTCTTGTTCTCTGCTAAACTACCTCACCAGTCAAAGAGCCCAGTTGTTCATCCGCCACAGAGATGACCCGTAACTGGTCGAAGCCATCATTTCCACACCCTAGTATTAGAGACTGGCTTTTCCAGCCTCTCTTCCAGCTAGGGCTTGCCATGTGACATAGTTCTGGCCAATGAAATGTAAGGAGACATGTGCTGGGGGCCTCTGGAAAAGAGATTGCTCCTTGTGTGAGGTGTTCTGGAGAGGAGAGCTGTCTGGTGTCAGCCACCATGATTTTCCTGCCTGGAACAACCACGTGAGGATGTAAGGTGTAGGGCTGTGGCAGCCGTCTTGCAACCATGAGGTAAGTCAGGAGAATTGCAGACATGAGCCACCAAATGGACCCTGGAATCATCCACTTCCAGGTCTCTTGTTAAATAAGCTACAAATGTCCTTAGAGTTTAGACCATACTTGATACACTTGGGCAAACCTCTTAACCTCTCTCTATCTTACTCTTGTGTAAGAAGGGAAGAATAAATGCTTCCTGCATAAAGTTGTTATGGAGATTTAATGAGATGACGTATGTAAAGCATTTGACTAAGTGCCTGGAATATAATAACTATTCAATGTATTGCAAATGTCTTTGTTACTGTCCCTATGAACCGAATTAATTGGGGATGATATTACGGGTCTTCCGGTAAATTTCTTCTACTGATTGATTGTTCACTCAATTATCCAACAAACAGGTATTAGCGCCTGCCATGCTAAGATACTGGAAATGATAGGAAGTTATTTAAGAGAATACAATTAGGGGGAAATGATACCTGAGAGGTTGTATATTAGATCCCAGCAAAATTCTCTTTTATTCAAGAGCTGGATTTTGTAAACTTTAGTTTCTGTATTCTGTCATTGTATGTGTCATATCCATGTACCATGTCCTTGCCCTGGTACAATAGCTGTACTGTTATTGACTTAAAATTTTTCTTTAAACCAACTTACTCTTTTGGGTTAAATAGATTTATTTTTAAAAGAAACTTTATATCACTATGGTAAATGAACAACCAACATCACTAGCCATAAACAAAAAATAGCCAAAATATAAATGCCATGAAAGATTCTCTAATGTTATTAAATTAAAACAAAATATTCATTTGTGTGCTCCATGAACTCATCTTGCACACCGCAGTTGTACCCACACCACGCTTAGCCATACACCGAAGAGAGTGATCATACTTAGTGAAAAAATGTTAAAGTTTAAAAACAGCCTAAGATTTATAAGTTCTGAAGTGGGTTTGACATAGAAGTTAGACATAAATAATATGATTATTATACCTAATTATTCCTCAGCAGTCTGTCATACTTAAAGAAAATTACTATGAAATATAGTGTGGCTTTCTGGTTAACAATATTTTCTCCCTCCTTTATCAAGTTTACGGAACCTTTCTCTGTCATAATCCCTGAGGTGTTTCGCTGTCAACGTAGGCTCCGACCATCCCTTTCCACAGTAATTTACTCTGCAGTCAGCAATCACACTGATTTACCTTTTGCAGGTTGTGGACATCCTGAAAAGTCAATGTTACTGAACCAGCCTATTTATGTCCAAAGTAATACACTGTTTTTTCTTTCTTGTTCCGGAAAACTCTTAATGCTGCAATTTCCTTCAAAATGCAGCACACAGCTGCAATGCTTTTTAAATTGTTGACAAAAAGGTCATGCCCTTTGCCCCTGCCCTCTGCCCTGGGATTTGGGGGTTTAGCTCTCTGTTACTATAGCTCCCCAAAGCTTCAGGCTCCCTGACCTCTTTTTTGTGTGTGTGAGGAAGATGGGCCCTGAGCTAACATCTGTTGCCAATCTTCCTCTATTTTATGTGGGTTGCCACCACAGCGTGGCTTGATGAGTGGTGCTAGGTCCACGCCCGGGATCTGAACCCGCAAACCCTGGGCTGCTGAAGTGGAGCGCATGAACTTAACCACTATGCCACTGGGCCGGCCCCTGGCCCCTAAACTTTGCTGGATTATTGCAGTTGCTTCACTGATGGTGCCTCTCGCCCTAAGCCAAATTCATACCTCACGATGTAGTCGGATCCTTCTCCTTAAATTGCAGCTCAGACTGTTGCTGGCTCTGCTTTTCCCTTTGAAACCTGAATCTGAATTCCGTTTAGCCTTCGAGGTTCTCCCCAATGTGATTCTACCCTACCTCCCTAAACTCGGCTCCTCACTCTTTTGCATCTGGCTGCTGGCTCAGCCTGTACCCTGTTCCCTGCACACAGCCCATTTCTTGTGTTTGCCCTTTGTCCTCGTCATTCCTCCCTCCCAGACCCTACTCTGTCAGTCTCCACCCTTCCAGGCTGAGCTTCACAGTCAGCTCCTGCAGGAACCGCCCTGGCCTCCTTGTCTGCTTGCTGCCTTTGATGAATCTCACCGTCTCCTCTACCGTCCTGCTGTCATCTGTGTGCACTGAGTGTTTCTGTGGCTGGTTTCGAAGCTGCTCGGGTGCAGGAAGCACTTGTGGCTCGTTTCTGTGTATCTTGCTGTGATTACACGGGGGGCAAATTGGACTGACAAGGGGGAACTGACAGCGATGTGAGTGGGTAAGGATCTCACCGAGATACAATAGGGAGCTATGGAGAGCTAGAGAGGGCATGCCCCTGTTGGGGAGAAGGGGCTCAGCCCAGTGCTGTGCGAGCCTCTGTTTTCCAAGAGAAGCCTGAAATCCGGAGTGTTTCAGTGGAACCTCACTGAATGGGCCGCAGTGAGCACGTGGGGTCTAGACGGACACTGTTGACATCCAGGCCTGACATCTACCCCCTGAAGTACATGATGGAATGATGTGTGTGGAATGGTTTAGAAACGAAAACCAGCTCACCCACCGGCTGCTTCTCCTATGGCGTTAAACCACTGGGTCATAGGTGTGTTTTTGCATCAAAGACGGAGTTTAGCAGAAAGGACAGCTGTGGCTTCTGGGATGCCTCCTCTGGCCAGGCCTGGTTCAGGTCCTGTGTGGAACGTGCTTGTCGCTCCATCCCCACGGCCCCCTGCATCAGGCGCCGTTATTATGCCTGGAGGCGTGATGTGACGGGCATGCGGTGACAGACGCTGCTTGCACGGCCGAGCTGGGGTTTGAACCTGGGCTCTGATGCTGGAGCCACGTCGCTTTGCACAAGGACAGCCCGTGAGCTCACGCTGCTTCATGGCTCTTTTCAGATCGCCTCACAGACTCCCCCTGTCAAACCCCCGGGAAGATGCTGTAAAGTTATCAGGGCCAGTGACAAGTCCCATGTTGGAGGGGGCACTGAGCCATGAGGCGGCAAGAGCACACCCAAGATGACACTGCTGGTCAGGAACGGAGACCGCAAGGCCGTAATTGGGCCGATTCAGCTCTGTTTGGGCTGTCTTCCTGGGTCCGGCGCTCCAGAGAGTGACAGTCCGTCCCGATTCATCGGGTTTGTTAGACGTTCGGGGAGCTCGGGGCCTTGTGGCTCGGAGGCTGGGGAGACGAGGCAAACATGATTAAGCACCATGAGAGGGTACAGAAGGTGAGTGCAGCGACAGCCGCGTGAGAATAAATAATTAGGTGCGAGCGGAAGAGCGCAGCCCGTGGGACCGTGGGTCGCAGAGGCACACGGGGCTGTGACAGGATCACAGTTCAGCACCCCCCTCAGCTTCGGGTCGTAGAGGAATGGCTCCCTCTGCCAGCCTGGTGTTCGGGGACCTACATTACCTGTCCCCGTCCCTGAACCCCGTCTCCGGAAACTTTTTTCTTTATTCTTCCAACTATTCAGGACTCAGGCTCATTATCATCATAATAGCTAGTATTTATTAAGGGGTTAATGCCTGGCCCTATTTTTACGGGTTTGTATGTTTTAACTCATTTAGCAATCCTAGCAACTCATAAGTTAGGTCCATTTTTAGTCCCTTTTTAAGATGAAGAAACAAGGGGCTGTCCCAGTGGCTGAGTGGTTAAGTTTGCACACTCGGCTGCGGCGGCCTAGGGTTTCGCCGGTTCGGATCCTGGGCGCCAGCACGGCACCGCTCATCAAGCCATGCTGAGGTGGCGTCCCACATGCCACAACTAGAAGGACCCACAACTAAAATACACAACTATGTACTGGGGGGCTTTGGGGAGAAAAAGGAAAGATAAAATCTTTAAAAAAAAAGGAGAAGAAACAAGAGGCACAGAGAGGCGAAGGTGGCCCAGTGGGATCTGAATCCAGACAGCATGGCTTGAAGGCCGGTGCTCTGAACTCCTGGCTCCGGGGAGCGGCCCCTTGGCTCACTGGCCACCCGGGCCCTGCCAGTCGGTGCCGTCCCTTCCCCCAGGTAATGACTGTCGTCAAATAAGGGTGACTGATCCAGACCCGTTAGCTGTGTTTACATGTGTGTTATAATATATGACCCCAGATGGTATCATGTGTTACCCATTCTTCCTCTTTAGAATAAATGCACGTGTTAATACACGCATATCCATCTCATTCTTTTTTGATTATGGTGGTAAAATATATATGACAAAATCTACCATTTTAACCATTTTTAAGTATATGATTCAGTGGCGCTATCTTCACTTTGTTGAGCAGCTGTCACCACCATCCATCCTCAGAACTTTCCTTTCCCCAAACTGAAATTCTGTACCCAATGAACAGTGACTCCCCATTCCCCCTCCCCCAGCCCCTGGCGACCACGGTTCTACTCTCTGTCTCTGCGAGTCTGACTGCTCTACGTCCCACGTACCATGGGATCACACATGATTGGTCCTTCTGTGACTGGCTTATTTCTCTCAGCATTGTGTTTTCTGGGTTCATCCATGTTGTAGCATGTGTCTGAATTTCGTTCATTTTTAAGGCTGAGTAATATTCCACCGAATAGACATACCACATTTGCTTATCCATTCGTCTGTCATCCGTTGATGGACATTGGGTTGCTTCCACATTTTGGCTATTGTGAGTAATGCTGCTATGAACGTGGCTGTACAAACATCTGTTTGAATTCTTGCTTTCAACTCTTTGGGGTACGCACCTGAAAGTGCGATTGCTGGGCCGTAGGGTAATTCTGTGTTTAATTTGCTGGGAAGCTGCCATACTGTTTGCTCACCTTTTCTCTTTACACTGCTATACAGTCATGCGTCGCTTAACGATGGGATACATTTTGAGAAATGCCTCGTTAGGTGGTTTTGTCATTGCGCGAACATCAGAGAGTGTATTTACACAAACCTAGATGGTATAGCCTACCACACATCTAGGCTCCACGGTTCCAATCTTATGGGACCACCGTCGTACGTGTGGTCCGTCATTGACTGAAACATTGTCTTGTGGCCCATGACTGTGGAGCAGTCCATTCCATTTGGTTGCACTTACAATCATAGCTGCAGGGGCCATCTTCAGACCTGTCTCCGCTCGCACATGGGTGACTGTTTATCAGAGGTAAACACTGGCCAAGTCAATGCTGTTGGCCTGAGGACAGTCTTGATTAACGTGTCTGACTTACTGGACTAGGGGTTTAGTCTCCTGTGCCAAGTCCGTGATCGCCCACCATCTCAGTCTTCCCTTGCTTTAGCTGTGCCCGGTGACTCCCCACAGAACATGGCAGAACGACCTCCCACCCACCAAGAGGCAGAAGCGCAGTTTCCATGAGCTGGCTTCAGCTTTCTTTGTCTGTCCCAAGGCTGTGTTGCAAGAGTAACACTCAAGCTCCATCACCCACGTCTCTTATAAAGTCCCCTCCTTTAGTCATGGATACCGGCAACCTGACGGTCATACTTCCATTCAGTTTGTGCAGTTTCTTCGACCAGAATCATCTCCTTCTGTAGTTTCTGCTTAATTGCTCCCATCCATTCAGTTATTCCTGCTTCAATTCCACCTCTTCCAGGAAGCCTTCCCTGCTTACTCCCACCCATTCTTGTCTCTTCCTTTCCTGAACTTAATAATGGTAATAATAAATAATAGTTACTATTTATTCAGCCCTATGTCAGGTGCCATACATGTGTTTTTTTAATCCTTACAAAAGCTCTATGAAGCATACACTGTGGTTGTTTACATTTTGAGAGGAAGAAACAGGCACAGAGAGGTGAGGTAACTTGCCCCAAGTTACCACACTATCCAGTTGGGCTTCCAAGCCTCGAAGCTCGTACCACTATGCCTCCTGCTTTTCCCATGTTGCTGTCTGAACTCTTCGCTTTGTCACATCATCATAAAACCACCTGGTATTGTCTCTAACATGCAACAAGATTGATGCCCTTCTCAAGGATGCTGTATCTTCTCCTTTCCTGGGGTTCGGGCACCCAGCAGGCGCTTGGTGAACAGCTCTTGTCTTTCTCTCATTACTGCCCGTGAGTAAATCTGCAGGCTGTTTTCCAGGCAAGAGGGTAAGTAATTTCCTGTCATCAGTGGAAGCAGACTGATGGAAAAGGAATCTTATAAAGACAATCTTTCTGTTTGTGTGAAAGAGGAAAGGAGACACAGCCAACTCAAGAAGCAGAATGAGTCACTGGCTCTCACTTCCAAAGGGGGTGATGATTAACACTAACTTGTTGAAAATGTATCTATACCTATGGGTTTCAGACTCTAAAATCAGACAGGCAAAGACACAGTTCTTGACCTCAAGGGCTCACAGTGGGGAGGCTTGGAGGTAAAAACGCAGAGACAAGAAGGTATGATGAATTCTAAGATCAAGTCATTGCAGAGAAAGGATGCCTCATTCCCCTGGGTGTGTGTGTGAGTGTGTGTGTATGTGAGAAAGTGTCTGTGGGTACGTAGGCATTCATGGGTATGAGAGAGTGCAAGTGTGTGAGACAGTGTGAGTAGGCATGCATGTGTGAGTGTGTGTATGTGAGTGTGTGTTTGAATGAGTGTGTGCTTGCTTGTGTGTGTCTGTGGCTAAATGGTAGCATCAAGAAAGTCTTCCTAAAGGATCTGCTTGTATTAATTATCTGTGGCTGTGTCACAAATGTCAACGTAGTGGCTTAAAACAGCTAACAGTTGTTATCTCAGTTTCCGTGGGTCAGAGGTCAGCACTTCGTTGGGGCCCCCGCGTCCTCTCTGACAAGGCTGCCGTCGGGGCTGGGGTCTCATCTGAGGCTCGAGTGGGGAAGGATCCACTTCCAAACTCACTCCCGTGGTTGTGGGCAGACTCACTTCCTCGTGGGCTGTAGGACCGAGGCCGCCCTCAGTTCCTTGTCACCTGAGCATCTCCGTGGGACATCTCACACCATGGAAGCTGGCTTCCAACAGAAAAGTGAGCTGGTGAGCAACAGAGTGAGCAAGATGGAAGCCAGAGTCTTTTAGTAAACTAATTTTTAAAGTAAGATCTCATCACTTTTGCTATAATCTGTTTGTTAGAAGTGCGTCAGTGGGTCCAGCTCATACTCAAGGGGAGGGGATGACACAAGGGAGAAATCCCAGGAGGCGGGCATCATTGAGGGCCATCCCAGAGGCTGCCCGTCGCATGGACGCTTCGGCCGAAACTTTGCAGGTAGCCAGGAGTTAATCAGGTGAATAAGGGTCAGAAGGATGTCGTTCTAGGCAGAGAACCAGGTGAGCAGTGCACAGATATAGAAGAAAGTATGCGGTACCAGGGGAAAGCAGTGTCCTGTGTGCTGGTGTGTAGGTTGTGTGTGTGTTTGTGTACATGTGCACTTGTGTGCACGTGCATGCACACACCTGTGGTTATGGGGAGACGTGAGAAAAGAGAGATGAATCTAGAGCACGCATTTGCCACGTGGGTGATGTCACCAACAGGGGGAAATTGGTTCTGGTGAGGAGTGAAAAATCTTAGATATCACAATGATTAATGGTCCTCCAGAACTCAACCCTATACAGTACATCTGTGATATTAAACTTTCATGAAGAGCAGAGGGTCGATTCGGAAAAACTGTCCAAAGGTATCCTTGGGCTGGGGGTGATAACGAAAAACATCAGGAACACTGGTCTAGAGAAGTCAGAGACCGTTTATTGAGTGCTTATAACCTATTGGGCTCTAAGTATTTCATGCTGAAGTGGTAAGCATTCATATATATCATATCACTCAGTCTTGTAACAACCCCATATCGTCTGCATTTTAGGAGGAGGAAATCAGGGTGGGTGGCTCCTGACATGGCCCCCAGTGACCCCCAGCCTCTGGTGTGCATGCCTCTGCCTCTCCCCTTGAACGTGGGCGGGACCCAGTGACTCTCTTCTAATAAACACAATATGACAGGTGGTATGAGGGTGACCCCTGTGATTAGGTCGTAAAGATGGAGTTCTTTTGGAACCTAATCGTGCAAGGACCGTTCTCTTCTGCACTTTCTCTCTGGCTCTTCTCCAGTGGGTGCTCTGATGAAGGAAACCCAAGAAAGAGACCCATGTGGCTGGAACTCAGGGCACCTCCTGCCAGTTGTTAGCAAGGATGTGAGGCCCTCAGTCCAACAACTCCCAATGAACTGGATCCTGCCAACCCCACAGGAATGAGCCTCCATGTGGATCCTGCCCCAGCTGAATCTTCAGATCAGACCACAGCCCAGGTGGACCCCTTGACTGCAGCCTCTGAGGGTCCTGAGCAGAGGACCCAGGGAAGCCTGGATTCCTGACCCACAGAAACAGATCCTAAATGTGTGTTGTTTTAAGCCTCTAACTTTTGGGGTAATTTTTAAATGCAGCAGTATATAACTAATATAGAAACAGAGAGGCTCAGAGAGGTGAAGAGACTTGTCCAAGGTCACACAGCAAAGATTCCAAAACTGGCGTATTAATCCTCAGCTCTATTCTCTTTATCACCACCTCTCTAGAGTCCAGATTGTGGTGTCCTTAAATGCTTGATGTGGGAGTGAGACCCTTCTCATAAAGGCAATGGGGAAGCACCGAAGGTTTTCGGGGGTGATGTGGAGTAAGAGAAAAACTTGTCTTCCTGAATGGAATAATGTCTAGTATCCAGCCAGTGATGGCTAAACTGGGAGACGGGGACATCTGGCTCATCCTGGCAAGACCTCAGAATGTACTCAGGAGTTGAGCTGAGGGTCAGAGGTGGAAAAACAAATATGGCCTTGTTCTTCTTCCCATCATGATCTTCTGAAGCAGCATGAGCGTTCAGAGGGAAGGCCAGGGAAGGACAAGGCTGACTCAGGGCGCTGGCACTGCTTTCTGGGACAGTAACAGAGGCACGAGGGTAACATTACGTGAGCTGGGACAGTCGCTGCGGCTGTCTCCGTCAGCACAGCCCACCCTCCCGCACAGGAGGCCTCCTGCAGCCGCGCAAGGCCCCAAACCGGAGCTGCTCAGAAGGCTGACGCCTTTCATCTCCTTGTGACAATAGCGGAGGAAAATAGCTTCCTGGACTCCGCTCCTAACTGAAAATTAAAGGAATACTTTATCACCAGCAAGGGCAGAGGCATCCACCAATGGCCTTCCAGAAAAAAGAAAAAAATAATAAAAATAGGCTTGCTCGCTTCAGTCTTTTTCTCTTCATATGGAAATAGCTGACAGGCTTGTGGACAGCCTCAGCGCTGTTTATTTCTCCTCTGGGTTTCTGCCACAGGGATGCAAAGGGACACTCGCCGGCCCAGAGCTTTAGTTCAGTCTCACATTTCTGCATGGACCCAGTGGTCCCATGTGTTCTCTCCTTCCCTTCGGCTTTGTAGGGCCATTTTGTTAGAAAATGCCTTGAGGTCAGCTGCAGAGGGACTACCCAGACCTAGGCAGGGCCCAGGCATCAGAATGAGGATGCGAGAGTCGGGGCTTTGGACTCAGTCTGCCCCGGGTGCCAGCGCTGGTTCTGGTGTTCTTTAGCTGTGTGAACCTGGGCAAGTTACTTGACTTCTCTGAGCCTCAGCTTCCTGACCTGTCAAAAGGAAGTATCCACCACATATATGGTCATAAGGATTAAAGGGGATGATGCAGGCAAAGCCCTGGGCACGGTGCCTGGCATACACCAAGCAATCCAAAACCTCAGCGAAATATTAGTGCCGGTGGGGGTTGGGGTGGGGGGTATTTGGGGGATGGGATGAGGCCAGCCCTGTAATCCCCTAAGATGACACCCATGGGTCTCACTCTGCTTACATGGAAGGCTGGACTTCCTCCCAGGAACGCCAGCTCTTGGACCTCTCTAAAAATCAGAGCGTTGTCCTTGTTCTCCACGATGGGCAATGCTGACTGATGGTAACCGGGTTATTAAAATGTGTGTGGCACGGCCCAGGATCCAGGCCCAGGGAATCCAGGTTTGGGGATTAAGGAAACTCCTTATCCTTGGTTGTTTGAAACAAAAGATCCAACCTGATTTGTGTGTGTGTGTGTGTGTGTATTAACAGGAGGTTTTTGTTTTGTTTTGTGCTTAACGATATAATTCTGACCGGAGGCTAAAAGCTGTGATGGGATAGAAAGAGCACTGGAGTGGGAGTCTGGACATTTGGTCTGAGGCTGACAGGTGATCCATCCTATTGTCTCAGTTTCCCTAAATGTGACATGAGCAGCCAGGGTCTCTAGCCCCTTTCCAGTTCTAACAGTTCTGCTGGTTCCACCACCCACAGGCTGTATGCTTTTGGGAAAGGGTGCACCTCCCTCAGCCTTTGTGTTATCATCTGTAAAATGGAGTTAATAATTGTCCCTACCTCACACGACTGTTGTGAGGGTTACGTTTGACGATGCTCGTAAACTTTAGCCAGTGTCAGGTACTCAGCGGGAGCTCGACACAGAGCAAGGATGCTGGCGGTGGAGGAGAACGCTGCCTCTTAGAGGAGCTCCCCAAAGACGGAGCCTGAGACGGGATTGCAGCATCTGCTTTACCAAGGGGGTGCTCTCCTGGCAGAGAGAGTGAGGGCAGGAGAATGGGGCAAGGGAAGAGAATTGAATAAGGCTGTGGTCTCAGCTGGAGAGGAGCCTCAGCCTGATCTCACAGGGCCACTGGGTGGGCAGGGCTCTGGAGTGTGAATTATATCTGTGACTTGCACAGAGGTGGTCCTGCTTTGAGGCAAGGGGCTAGCCTTTGTGACCGTGTCAGCCAGAGGTTGCTCCTGGGCTGCTTCCTGGAGTAGAGGCGGGCTCTCCCTTGTGGAAGAAGGCAATTCGAAGTCAATTCTTACACATCCAGAGTAGATAGGGACAGGTGAGTGCCTGGTGGAGGGGATGTGGGTGGGCCCCAACAGGACCCCCTGCACCTCTTCATTCTGAAAGACTGAGGCATGTGATGGGGGCATTTGCTGGCAGATTGATCGACTCAGCCTCTCAAGTGTTATCATCTATCTGGAGTTGATTTTCCTTCATTTCCACAGCCCTGGCATCGGAAATGAGATGGTGCCTCAGCCCTTTGCATAGTCCTTCCTGCCCTTTGCCGGAAATGAATGCAGCCAGAAGTGTTGCCCACGCGGAGGCCAGAGATGAGATCCTGGAGGCTGCGTGACGTGAGAGAAGTCGCTGTAAAAAGCACATTACCACATAGACGGAGAAAAGGATGTCACCAGGCAGTCCCCAGGGACGTGTAGGGCCTTGGCAACTCATCAGAAAGCTTCCCAGGGGTGTGAATAGAATTCTTCTCTGTGCTAGAGGTTGAGCAATTCCAATCCAGGAGATTTGCTGCAATTCGGTTCTGTCCTTGCAGATAAAGTGGATGGGTGCTAGAATTTGACAGAAGTTCCCTTGGCCTGGAATGCAATCATGGTGGGCTAGAGGAAAGCATCTCAGGGCTGTAGGGGGCGTGGAGAGCCCCTAGAATCAGGGCAGATGCAGAGCTGAGAGAAGCTGTGTCTCATAAACCAAAGACTCAGACAGGGCACACAGCCAGCAATCTTCAAATCAGAGAGATTAGCCTGGGAGCAGCCAGTCCTTGTAACTGGGGAATCAAGGAGGGGGCTTGGTCCGCCCAACCATCCACCCATCCATCATCCATCCATCCATCCATCCATCCATCCATCATCCATCCATCCACCTACCCACCCACACACCAGCCCACCCATCACCCATTCATTCATCCTTCCACCCACTCACTCATCCATTTTTCACCATTAATTAAAACAATTTTTTTGACTACTTAATACATTCACATGGAAAAATTCAAATAGACTAAAAGGACCAAGGATCTGTACACACAAATGGTGGCAAACTATACTCTCTATTCTGTGCCTTGGTCTTTTAGCATATCTTAAAGAGAGATGGCATTTACGTGTGAGCTTCAGCAAGCTTGGCGTGTGCCATGTACGTTTCAAGAACCAGGGTGAGGGCAGATAATTGCAGACACAGGCTTTGCAAAGTTCTGCTGAATGGCTTCACAGAAATCAAACATCAGTGAGATCTAATTTTTCACTCTCTGTCTGAGTAGGGACAGCTGGAGTTTCATTCATCGGCGTCACTTGGTTATAAATTGTGTTCTTTCCGACTTCTCCAATCTCCCAAATAAATTAACAGGGCACTTTCTGCTGATGTTGCTGAGTGATCAGTTTTTCAAGACAGAGCGGTTAACAACTGACCTGTTGTTATTCCAACAACTGTCACACCTGTTGATGACAGAGGGCTCCCTTTGTTCACATACAGAATTGGGTTTTCATGCTCAATACATCATTTCCCCCAACTTATTTGGAAATGTTTCAGATCTACAGAAAAGGTGAAAGAATACTATAATAACCATCCTTATATCCTTCATTTAGACTCATCAACTGTTGGCATTTGACATTTTGCCACCTTTTTCATTTTTTCTCAAACTCTTTGAAAGTAGATTGCAGACATTGTCATCCTTCACTTCTAAATGCTTCAGGCTGTGTCTCCTGAGAATAGGGGACATTTTCCTACATACCACAATATCATTATCTTGATCAAAAATTTAATAATTGCTATAATAAGTTTATCTAATGTAAATTCCATATTCAAATTTTCCTGTTTATTTCATTTTCATTCTTTGAAGCTGTTTTTATTTTTTTCCTCCTTGATCCAGGATCCCATTAAGGATCACACGTTACACTTAGTTCTCATGTCTCTTAGGGTCCCTTAATCTAGAATGTCCCCCCGTTGCCCACTGGCCTTCATTCTTTCTGTCTCTCATGACATTGGCATTTTCGAAAAACTGGCCAGTTGTCTTCTAGAATTTTCAATAACCTGGGTTTGTTTGATTATTTCCTTGTGGTTAGATTTAAGATAAACCTTTTTTGGCAAGTGTAACATATAGGGGATGTTTTTTACTTCTCACGCATCACATTGGGAGACATATAATGTCAGCCATGATCTGTTATTGGTAATGCTGCATTTGAGCAGTGTTTGAGGTGGTGTCTGCTATTTCGCTCCATTTTGAAGGTACTTCTTTCCTTTTCTAAATAAAAAGTGAGGCCATGTGACTATTCTGTTTCCAACGGCCTTTCTCCCCAGTGGCTTTAGCATCTATTGATGATCCTCTTCTGAATCTATGATATTGGTGGTTACAATCTTCTCATTCATTCATTCATTCTACATTTATTGGCTGGCATTCTTATGTAAAGCAGCTCTCATCTGCCTGTCCCTCACCCTGACTTTAAAATTTCTTATTTTTAGTGGTCCTATGGATTTGTCCCACCCCCCTACAAGATTTGGCCAATGGGAGCCCCTTCAAACTGGCTTCTTTGACCTTGTGACATGCCTTCGTCTGTTTGAGCACTTCCTTACTTTCTGGCGCAAGATGTTGCCCCAGAAATAGAATCAGTCGTTTCTACTTTTAGTGGGGGCATAGGATTTAGAAACCAAGATCTGGGCGCTGGGTGTGCTTTCTTGATGCTGGAATGTGATGTCTTCTAGATCTTTTGATTGGAGAACTAGGATGTGTATGTATTTGAATCACGAGTTCCTAGCGATACCACCAATTCTTCTCCCCAATCCCATATTTATATCTTTATTCTCCTATCGTGGGAATGCTTATTTCCAAAAAATTTACTATATTCACTCACTTGCTCTATTAGACAACACACACACAAAATACTTTCAGAATTACTGCTGCCTCCATCAACAACAATCTACTGGATCAATTTCAGGATTTCTTTGCACTTCTTTTTGTCCCACCCACTAAGTGTATCGGTTAGAACATATGTCTAAAAGCTGATTCCATTGTTGTCTCTATGGATTACATCATGTATTTGCTGTGCAGTTGGAGTTATTTGATTCTTCTTGTATTCAATTTTAGCGGTTCCTTCTTCCTACCCCTTTTGATTTAATTTACATGGTTCAATAGTAAAACAATAAAAAGGTTTACTCAGAGGACTCTCCCTCCCATCTCTATCCGTCTTACCTCATTCTCCTCTACACACGACAGCAAATAATTTTCAATGGTTTCTGGTTTATTCTTCCTGTGCTTCATTTTGTAAAAAACCATCACAAACACACACACACACACACACACACACTACCGTTTTGCACCTTGCTTTTTTCCCTTGACAATATATCCTGGAAACCACTCCATATTAGGTCACAGAGAGCTCCCTCATTCTTTTCTTTTCTATTTTTTTTTTACAGCTTCATAGTACTCCACTGTGTGGTGCTACCTTATTTTATTCAGTCACTCTCCCAAGGATGGGCTATTAGCTGGTTTCCCATATTCTACTATTTCTAACAATGTTGCAGTGAATAATCTTGTGCATATTCTGTTTTCATATTTGTGGAGCTATATCTTCAGGATAAATTCCTAAAAATTGGATTGATAGGTCAAAAGAGTAAATGCATAAATAATTCTGTTAGATATTGCTAAATTTCCCTCCTGGAGAGTGCACCATTATGCACTCCTCCCACCCATTTATGAAGTGCCTATTTCCCCATAGCCTTGCCAGCAGAGTTTGGTGCTAAGCTTTTGAATTTGCCCATTTGATAGGGGAGAAATGATATCTCAGTGTAATTTTCCTTTGCGTTTCTTTAATTATGAATAAAGTTGAGCATCTTTCCCATGTTTAAGTACCATTTGTATTTGTTTTCTGTTAACTGTTCATGTCCTTTGCCAATTTTTCTAACAGGCTTTTGGTCTTTTATCCCTCTCTATTTTTAAGAGTTCTTTATATAGTAGAGAGATCAGTCCTTTAAAATTGTGTATATATATATTCCTACAATATACCTGTAATATATTATTAGCTGGAAAATTAGTTGCAAATATATTCTCTTAGTTTCTGATTTGTCTTTTGAGTTTACTTATGTTTAAAAAGGCAGTCATAATTCTTCATTTTAATTCATAGTCTTATAACTCTAGAGTCAATTTTGGAGATTTCTCTTTCTCTTGCATCTCTTTATTCAACTAATTATGAAGGCTTGATGTTTCCTTCTTTCTAACGTTTCTTGAGTATGGTATTTGCTTTCCATAGACCATGGCTAACATCCCAGTTACTGTGTCCACATGGCTGTGAGATCCATTCTTCTGGATCCAGGTTTTTGACCCTCTGCTGCCTGAACAATCTTCTCAGACCTCTTAACATTGTCCTGAAAGTTTCAGAGGTTCTGTTCATTTTTTTAGAAATCTTTTTCTTTCTCTGTTCTTCAGATTGGATAATTTCTGTTGACCTCTCTTCAAGGTGAGCAACTCATTCCTCTGTCATTTCAACTCTGCTGTTAAACTTGTCCACCAAATTTTTTATTTCATATACTGTATTTTTCAGTTCTAGAATTTATATTTAGTTTCTTTATTTTTTCTTTTCCTGCTGAGGTTTCCTCTCTTTTTATTCATCACAAGCATATTTTCCTTTACGTCTTTGAGCAGTTATAATAGCTCTTGAGAATGGGTTACACTTTCCTATTTCTTTGTATGGTGAGGAATTTTTGTTTATATCTTGGACATTGTGACTATTATATTGTGGAGACTTTAGATTCTTATATTATTCCAAAGACTATTGATTTTTTTTAAGCAGACAATTAACATGGTTGAACAAAAACTACAAAGTCTGTCTCTTGAGTGGCAGCTAATATCTAAGTTCAGTTTTTTTTTTTTTAACTCTTATCTAGGTTTCTTGGAATCTTCTCCATGCAGTTCAGGGGATAGACAGAGATCTGGGCAAAGTTTAAATTCAGAATTTTGGGGGACTCTTTTCTCTGCCTTCGTCCCTTCCAGGATTCCCCCCTACCCTCACTTTCCCACGCCTGTGGCTGCTCTGAACTCTGTCTTCTGTTTGTTTATGCTAAAACGATTGTGGGTTTTCTATCAGAGTTTAGCTGCCCATGCAGCACTGATGGTGGCTTGACTTCAGGCTAAACAGCATAAAAAGTCAGGAAGCTAACCCCTTGCCATTCCTTTCTTCCAAAAGCCACCTCCTCTCTAGGATCTGCTTGCTTTCATGGACTTTCCAGTGTCTTCCTTCAGTTGTGTCCTCTGCCCCCTGAGTTTATAGTTGTTATTTGCAGGAGAGTCAGTCCGAGAGGAGCTGACCCAGCAATAAGCAGAACTCTGATTAATCTTTAATAAAAAACGTTCAGCTTTCTCCTTTTCGTCAAGAACTGGCTCATGTTTTACTTGTCATATGTTACTGGTCAGAGTGCACAGAGCTAGGACTTCAAAATACCTGCAGGTCAGGTTGCTGTTGCTCAATCTGTGGTGACCTTGCTGTGGGGATGAACCCAACCATGGAGTCTTCATTTAACTATGGAAGGTGGAAATGTCTATGTGCTGTTCAAAAATAATGACAATATTTAGAAGTACAACAAGCACCACATCTAATTATTTCTAATGATTAGTGTTTGCATACTCACTCAGTGGGAGATGCAATTAAGAGCATGTTCTAAAGAAATACAAACCCCTGAATACAATTAAATATCATCTTATCGTATTGCATTCTCTATTGCCTGTTTTTGCTAAAATTAATTCTGGTTTTTCTTATTTTGCGTGAAGAAGTACACCTTTACCTACCTATACCTTCGCTTTAGGCTTGTTCACAGGTTTCCTAGCAACTGGGCTAATGATTGCAGTAAATTTTTTTTTTTGTATTCCGGTATACTATGCTATTTTTAAGTAGCAAAATACTGTTGTTTTTAAAATGTAATACTGTTATTTTGGTATTTTTAAAAGTCTGAAAGCTGAATCATTTACATCTTAAGACATTCCAAGAGAGTTTTATGCTACTTTAAAAATTCTAATTGAACAAAAGTTTACTTGTTTAGAAAACATTTTCCTCGTCTCCATTATCCTCAAGAGAAGGAAAAAAATTATATTTGACAAAGCAAAGCTTGTGTTGCAAAGATAATCCTAATAAAAGTTCTCTATATTGTGACTATGTGAATACGAAATGACTGTTTTGAAATGGATACAGGTAACTTGCAACAACAGCTGATGCAAATGATTCTGTAGCTGCATACGGCGAAGGGACAGAACCTGGAGCTGGACTGGTCATCATTTCCTCAAAGCAAGAACTCCAGGTTCCTGTCAACAAGAAATTACTGCCTCTGTGAAGAAATAAGTTATCCCAACAGGTCTCAAAGCTGTTTGACTATGAGGCTGTCAGAGGAAAATATTTCAATTAGCTGGGAACCGTCTCCTCTCCAGTCCTCTGACGAGGATGGGAGCATAAAGATTTTTTAACAGCTGGAAAAATTTTCAAAGAAAATGCTTGGCACTCAACTATGACATCATTGATACACATTTTTACTTTTAATGATTGCATTTAAAGAATTAAATAATATTTTATGTATTTCCCAGTTATTTAAAACTCCTTTTATTTTTATTTAATGTTGAATTTGTCACTTTTGTATTGCTTTGTTAGTGTTATCTGCTAATAATTTGTGTTAAAGGTATAATATGTACCATTTATATTTTATATACTCATTGTAGTGCTTAACATTTCGTAATGTTTGTAAATTTATGTATTCAAGACGTATTGAATGACTTCTTTCAGTGATTTAAAATAATTTTATTAATTCTGTACACTTTCTGTTACAAATAGTACTATTCAATACCAAAATGCTGGTATTGTCATTTTTCTCGGGTACTGTACTCACTCCTCCCACCACTAGCAGTGGTGTATCTCCTGTCAGCGTTCAGTTCCTAACAGAAGATTCCCACCTGTGCTCCCTTAGCCCCAGGAAGGCATGTGGAGGGCAGAGCGCTCAGAACCCGTCGGAGGAGGCAGCCTGGAGAAGGAGAAAGACTGAATTCCGATGTCAGACAGAGTGCCGACCCGAGTTTACATCTCAGTTAAAGAATTCACTGCTCTGAGCCTCAGTTTCCCTGTCTGTAAAAGAGGAATGATTTTGCCTAGCTTGCGGAGTTGACGTGACTATGAAATGAGAATGTCTGCTCACGTGGACGCCTCCTCGTAAACCCTCACCCTATGTCGGTTCCCCTCTCTCCCTCCCCTCCTGAAAGAGGCCTTTTCTCTGCTAGAAGGTAGCTGGCTGTAAACCCAAGAGCAGTGTGGAGGCCGCCGCCGCGGTGGGGTGTAATCTGTCTGATTGACACGCGCTCTCTTGGGGGAAAGCAAAGGTCTTTGCTGCCCAGAAGGGAGCTCAGCACAGTGGGAGGTGGAACCTTCAGAGGAAAACCAGAGTGAGCAATCCACAGGTTCCTCAGAGTCGCGTTTTAATCTTAATGCCTTTCTCCTTTGATGCATCTGAACTGGAAGAGTAAATGGAAACAGTGGGAGCTGCCCTCTGGGAGCCTCTTCATTTGTTTTCCGAGGCGCTGTGAGGCCGCCCAGAAGGAACCGATGGGGCCCGCAGGTAGATAACTGTTTTCAAGAGCCTTTCAGAAGAACGGTGGGGTGGGGGGAGGGGGCGAGGGGGCGTTTCTGCTCTTCCTCTGGAGCCAAGTTAGACCTTACAAGTGGCCTCCGGAGACCTCCAGATAACTCTTTCCCGGTGCTGCCATAGCACATTGCACCAGCCTTTCCTTGTTAAATAACTGAGGTCAGCGCGCTCGGCGGCCCAGAAGACCAGTGTGCGGGGGTCACTATTTGCAGCCATTCCGAGTTTACCAGATTCTTGCAAACCTTGGTCTATTTATCTGATTCCACGACATAAATTCAGTTGGTTTGTAAACTTCAGCTGACAGACCCCATCTTTTTCAGATACCACCCGGGTTGCTATGAGCCCTCTGCGACGTCCCACGCGTCTCTTCACCAAGTCAGTTTTTAAAACACTGGGGATGTTGTTTACTTAACCCAAGCTTTGTGCCCGGGCTGGTTAAACAGACCTGTCCACGGGATGGAGATGGATATCACAAAGCTTTCAGCCCCGCTGTCCGTGTCCATCTGCCCCACGCCGTCGTGAACAGGAACTTGGACCCCCTCAGCCTTCTCCCCTGACCTCAAGCACAGTGCTGGGCACGTGGTAGTTCTGGTGAATCGACTTTATTCAGAGTCCCTGCGAGGCTGATTATGTCAAAATGTTTACGGCTGATTTCCGTGGACAGCTCGTCCGTTTGTTCATATCAGGACTCATTTCAATAGATACTTGCTGACTTCCTCTGGGGAGTCCCCCGTCCTAGGATGGCTGCGGTCCCCGCCCACTAGAGTGGTCCCACTGCTCAGGTGACGTTGGTCCATCTCGAAGGGCCACTTGTCTCTTCGGGCTCGGACTGAGTGTTCCTCACTCTCCAGCGACATACACCTTCCTTGTCACGAGAGTCCCGGGGGCTGGAGTCGGACGGGATCTGGGAGGCCGGCGAGGTCCGTGGTTCACAGTCTCTTTGGGGGCACAGGACACGTTAAGAACTTGAGGAAAGTCCAGGAAAACGCACGTGTACATATATTCACCTTTCATTCCAAAATACATACTGAGCCCCCACAATGCCCCACAGCCTGTTCCAGATGCTGAGATACAGCAGAGGACGAAACTGTGACAATCCCAGAGATTACCCCCTGGGTTGAGGAGTGGGAAGGATAGACAAAAATAGTCATTAATAAACAACTTGTACCCCAGAGTGTGATAAATGCTGGAGAAACACATAGTAGGGGCAGAAGGCAGACACGTGGGTGAAGAGGGCAGCGATGGGCCCACTTCCTCTTGGCTCCACGGACTTACCAACCGGTGAGTACCAGAAGCTGGTCAGGACGGCTGATCAAAACCTGACCAGAGCAGGTGGAATGGACACGTCACAGTGACCGTGGGAGCCCTGCTGCTGAAGCGCTCCTGGCGAGCGGGCGGGGTCTGCTTCTCTCCCTCATGCTCAGCTTTCTCTGCATTCGTGACTCTGACTGCCGCTCCTTCCAGTGACTATAACCTTTCGGAGTGAGGCACATGTCTTCCTCTGGACCTCCACCCTTCTCGGCCTGCCCCCAACTCTGTGTCTCAGCTGCCCCAAGAGGCTCAGGAGTGTGTGGGGCTGTCACCGACTTAGCAGGCGGTGTAGCACGGCAATCGAGTGCACAAGATGTGAAGGAAACGGCTGGGTTTGAATCCCAGCTCCTCCCGCTGGGTGCCTGTGGGTCTGTCGTCTGCCCTCTCTGAGTCTCAGTTTCCCTCTCTTTGAGATGAAGACACCGTGCCCCCCTCCCAGCATTGTTGTGAGGGCTGAATGAGGGGGCACAGGCAAAGGGCCGAGCGCAGAGCCTAGCGTGTGGGGAGCACTCAGGAAAGGCAGCCATTGCTGTAGAACTCGCCTGAGTTGATGTGCTCGGGGTTTTCCCAATGAGTGTGGTAGGAGGTTGGCGATTAGGCACAGAGGCGAAGAGTCATTCAGTCATCAAACATTCACTGAGTGCCCCTGTGTGCCACGCACTGTTCAAGCACTACGGACACAACAGACAAAAGTCCCTTTTCTCATGGATCTGGCATTCTGGCTCATGAAATATTGGATAAATGGATGTGGATGTGAAGGTGGAGATCCATGGATGTGGATGGATAAATGGAGACTTGGCTGTATGGCTTTCAGCTGCAGGTAAGAGAAAACTCAACAATAGTAGCTTAAATCATAAAGTTAATCATTATTTCCTTAAGAAGAAGGATAGATGGTCCCAGGGTTTGAAACTCAATGATGCCACCAAGGACCCAGAATACTTCTGTCCTTCAGCTCTACTGCCCTCACAGGAGTGGATTTTCATCCTTAGGCTCATTGCTTCATGGTCACAGGATGGCTGCTGCAGCTCCAGGCATCACATCTGCCTATGATGGTGATCCAAGGAGGAAAGGTGAGAAGGGAAACAAGAGCCTTTCTCCTCCTGTGACCCTTCCTTGTATCAGAGAGAGAAATCTCTCCCAGAAGCCTCTCACAGACTTCTCTTTACAGCTCATTGGCTACAAGCAGGTCATATGCCCAGCCTGGACCACTCATTGGCAAAGTAGAAAAGGATTACTGCGATTGCCTTGATGGACGTTGCTCCTCCTTTGGTGCTGGGCATTTTGCTACCTGAACAAAATCAGGGTTCAAGTCCCAAGGGGGAAGGAAGAATGGCTGTTGGGTTGGCGACCAACAGTGTCTGCTTCCCAGCCGGCCTGAGTCTCTTTGGTAGAGAGAAGTTAGAGGTAGGAGCTGGAGGGGCCCTTTCGGGATACTTCAGCTTCGAGGTTCCCACCTTGCGCCTCAGGTGGCACAGTCCAGTAGCAAGTTGAGGTGTGGGCTTTCCCCCGTTTTACTGTGTGGGACACAGAGGTGGCATCTGGTATACCCGTGGAGTGGCAGGGATGAGAAGTGGCAGGTGCGCTTGGAAAGAAAGCAGGAAAGTAAACACAGCACCGGGGCCCCTCCCTTACTGGCCCGTGAGCATCCTAGGTACGGGCTGAACACGGGGAAAACGTAGCCAAGACCCCTCTATCCTGGTGCCTGCTGGAGCTCCCTTGGAAACCCACAGGCACGGGGAACACAATCTCTACAAAACTGAACCCGGGACCTGGCTCCCCACCCCAGCAGCCTGCTCCTCCCCTCCCCTTCCTGGCTCAGTGCATGACGTCATCACCTGCCAGCAGCTCAGAACAAAAACCTGGGCGTCCTGCTCACGTCTCACCTCTCCCTTCCCCTGCTCCTGTCAGACCCTCATTAAGAGCACAGATCCTTTCTCTTCTGTCTTGAGCAGGTCCGTCCGCTTTTCTCTACCTCCAATGCCGCTGCCCTCTCCAAGCTGCTGGATAACCAGGACAGCCTGTTAGCTGTGCTCCCACCTCTGCTCTTACTCCTCCCACCCCACCACTGCAGCCAGAGCGACCTTTACAAGTGGCCTCTAGCAGCCACACCTCGGCTTCATGGCACGGGGGCTGGTCTTTCTTGTTCTCTGATCTCAGGATCCAGCTTGGTGCCCAGCCCGTGGCAGGGGCTCAGTAAACAGAGAGAGAAGGATGAATGAGGATTCATGAAGCGTAACAGACATGCAGCAGGAGTAGCTAGTGCTGGGGAGGTGTGGGCAAGTTCACACAGGGAGCTGGTGTCGGTTAGGTACTAAAGGACTGGTAGGAATTTTCCAGATGGAGAAGGACGATGGGTATTGATGAGGATTTTTAGGCTGCTTAATTTTAAAACAGTTTATGATGAGGATTTTTAGGCTGGTTACTTTTAAAACTACAGATAAGAAGCAGGCTCCTAGGAGTGGAATTTGTTTGCCCTTTGATCAGAGACAATTGCATTTGTGAAGGAAATCTCCATGCCTCCCTCTCTGCGCCAGGAGGAAGGGGGGATGGCTTTATCTCTGGAAACTCTTAATGGGGAAGGCAAGAACTTAAGTTGTTTACTGTCTGGCAACTTCATGTAACTGACCCCCCCACCCCAAAATCCTCCTTTGTCTTTAGCTGAAGATAATATTTGAGCGGTGACTTCTGCCATTTACTCAATCTGGTTTGATTCTTATCTAAAAGTTGTGGGACCGCCCAATGGCCAGACCCTACTGGCACTGGTACCATTTTAACTTTTTTTTCCTTTGTTTTGTAAAGAAATGACTCACATACCTATGCCTTAAATTTAGCCCTAACCCTCAACTCGGGGCAGCAGCAGAAGCTCTGACTGCCCGTGGGTCCTGTCCCCACGCACCAGCTCTGCCTGCCCATGGGTCCTGTCCCCATGCCAGCGGGGGCAGCAGCAGCGGCTCTGCCTGCCCATGGGCTCTGTCCCCATGCCAGCGGGGGCAGCAGAAGTGGCGGCAGCAGAAGCTCTGACTGCCCATGGGTCCTGTCCCCATGCTATTCTATACTATTCTCTAAATAAAAGAGCACTACTGCCAGATCTTGAGAGTCTAAGAAATCTTTCTTTCGACTCCTCGGCTCACCGACCCCGCATCAGGTATGACAGGGAGAGCGAAGGGCAGGTGCAAACACATGAAGGCGTGGAGCTGAACAATACGCTTGCAGAGTGATCTGTGTGGCCAGTCTGGAAGAGATGGTGGGGGAGGGGCAGGGAGTGGTGCCAGGAATCAAGGGGGCGGGGGAGGCAGAGATCAGAGCCCAAAGAACCTTGTGAGCTGTGCTTGGCTGTGGGCTTTACCCTGAGGGTCATAGGAAGCTCCTGGGCGTTTGTGAGCAGGTGGAGGAGATGCTGAAGTTTGTGTTGTAGAAAGATGACTCGGGGGCGGTGGATTGGAGGGGACAGGAGCCAAGAAGGGAGGCTGGGCTGGAAGGATATTATGCTCATTGTGATACACCTGCGAGCTAATTTCTGTTCTTCCCCCCACCTCCTGGGGCAGGACCCTGGATGGTGGCAACCCCCGTTACACTAGCCCCTTCTCCATCGTGAGGGATGGCCCGAGGAAGGGGAGCCAGTGTCAGCAGGGACCAGGGGAAGGGCTTCCCCACCGCCCCAGCTGTCACCCAAGCGACCAAAGGGGCTCATTCGGGGGAAATCTCCCCCTACTTCCACCAGAGCTGGGGGCCTCATTCTGACTGAGGCTCTGCTCCCCTGTCTGGCTTCCAAGAATGGATCCAGTTTGGAAGAAGACTGGGATGGAACCAGGAAGGACAATCAATCCATTCAAAGTAGGTGGGACTCCTGGGGAAATCAACTGCTAGTTTTGGTACCTGTGAAATCCACGAGGCAGCTGCCTGCCCGCTTGTGTCTGGAGAGCGGGCTTTCAAGTCGAGCTAAACTCGAAGGCGGACAGGGTCAGGGACCCACCACTTCTGGAGGATCCATTAGGTGCCAGGCACCGTCTCATTTAACCCTCATGCAACTCTCCTGAGGAAGTATTGTTACTCCAGTTTTCAAAAGAAGAAACTGAGGCACATGCTGAGAGGTTCAGGACCTTGCCTGAGATCACACACCGGATTCCCAATGCAGCAGGCAAAGGCTGGACCGGTTCTCGTGGACCAGCGGCAAACTGTTCTGATTTTTGTCGCAGATATGTCATCACTACTCAGTCTATGTCCCTCTGCAAGTACAATAGCCTGTTCCACAGTGCCAGGCACTGTCCATTGTATTATTTTGGATCCTTGCAACAACCATTCAAGGTGAAGGTATTTATCCCCATTTCACAGATGAAGAGTTGAGGCTCCCGGAGCTGAAGGGACTTATGCAAGGTCACACAGCTGGTAAGCTAAGCGGTGAAAGCAGGTTTGAATCGAGGCAACCTGACCGGACTGTGGGAGCCCAGCTCTCTGCCTCTTTCTCCCTCTGTTGCTCTCCCTGAGGACAGCACTTCTTCCCATCTCCATCTTTCCCCAGCTCCCTCTTCCTCCCTGCTCCTCCCAAGCAGGATCTCCACCCGGCACGAATGCTCAGACCTGTCTGTTAATGAGCAAAGAAAGTGAGCGTGTGTTAAAATGAGTCAGCACGTCATGCAAGCAGAAGTTTCTAGACAGCAGTCTGCCCTGCCGGTGACAGAGGCAATTACTGCAGCCCCAGGCGAGGGCTGTTCAGCATCTTGAAAGAATTAACCAACCAGCGCATAATTATTGCAAATGAACCGCCTCTTAATTATATCCGTGTTTCCATTACACACCCCGGTGTGCTCCAGCCCGGCCACCCACGGCCCCGCGTTTAAAAGTCCCCTTTGCCACGGCCAACTTCTCAGAGAGGATGGTGGCACTGTGCGTGTGGGAACGGCCCCTCTCCTTGAACTATCAACTTATAGGTCATGTCTTTGCTTGTGAACATTTCTGACAGAAATATAAGAAAAGAGCAAAGTTGTTTCCACAGGCCCCAGCCTTCCTGTGCGTCCGCGGAACTGTCTTCTGCCAGATTCAATTCAGTTCAATAATAACAGCCGCCCTGCTGGCGTCTCTCTTGTATGCCAGGCACAGTAATTCTTGCCTGCACAGTGGGTGCTGTTATTCCCCACTTTACAGACGGGGAAACTGAGGCTCGAAGGTGAGAGAGACTGCCCAAGGTCATTGATTTGGTAAATTGCAGAACCTGTGTTTAACCCGGGGCCTCCTGGAACCGAGTCTGTGCTCTGTGCTGGCGGATCACGGCGCCCCTCCCCCAGCCAACCCAGCACGGGTCTGAGGACCTGGGGTCTGCGGACCTGCTCTGCGCCTGCGCTGACTGTCCCAGGGTTGGAGCACATGACATAGCTCTGGTCTCCCTCTCCACTTCCCACAGAGTAATCCCTACTCGCACCAGGCATTTTTGTGTGGAATGGGAATTTTGCATGGAATTTTATAGAAAATTTTTGGGACGATAAGGAGGTGGTTTATGTGGCTGAAATTCCAACAGTTTTTAACTGAATATTAGGCATTCTGTTGTTGTGTGTAAACTTTTTACTCAAGGGCACACAGACAGTGAATAAGTCATATATGTACAGCTCAGTGAATTTTCACAAAGTGAACACACCCATGTAACCAGTGCCCAGACTGAGAAGAAACCATTCTAGCACCCCACAGGCCCCCCCAAACCAGGAGGCCCTTCCCAGTCACTTCCCTCTCCATGCACTTTGCATTCATATCAACTAACGTGGAGAGAACCTTTACTGTGTGCTAAATTCTTTACCTACATCGTCTCATTTCGTCTTCTCCTTTGCTCTAAGAGAAAGGCACTTATTATCCCCATTTTACAGATGAGGAAACAGACTTAGGCTAATTTGCCCCAATATTTTCTGCAGGTAAGTGGCGGAGGCAGGATTTGAACCCGGGGCTGTCTGATTCCAGCATCCCAATTCTTAACCTCTAGTCTGGGAGAGCATCGTGGCCTTGATCCCTCTGTCTATGCTCCAAGCCCTCGCTGAACGCGGACTCCACTTTCCAAAGGTGGGGGCTCCTGGTGGTCTTTGGTGTCTGGTAGGGTACAGCGCATCCAGAAGGCGTCTAACGAACGCCGGATGGATGAATGACTAAACAAGAAGCAGTTGTTTGAGGCTTAAGTTGTCTACTCAGATCCTGGCTTGGAGAGAAAAAAGCTTCGCAAAAGGCGGTAGTTTGTAGCTATTTTCAAGAAGCCGGCCGTTTGCACGTCTCTTCTGTGAGGCAGAGCATTTGCAGGGCACAAGCAATCCTTTGGCCTTTGTTTCATCAACATTTCCTCATCTTTTAATTTGTGGTAAGACGACATGGGAGAAAATAAACACAGCGATGGGCTGGGGAAAGACTTCTTGGCTCTGTCGGGGGAGGCGTACAAGATGCAGGGAGCGCTCTGCCGTCCTCTCAAAGTTCACGCCGTTTTTTGCTCCAAAGTCGCTTCCCTGCGTGATTTATCGCGCTATCTGGAAAATCAATTTTTCCTTCTCGAGACCACAGGAGAGTCTCGGGCTTCAAAACACATTTGTGCCTTTAAAACGAACATATTCAGTCTTCCTGCCTCTGGTATCTGTGGGCAGATCCATTCCGTGCTATTTTTAGAGTCATTTCCAGAAAAATAATTTACTTTTCATTGCGGAGTCTGTCAAGCTAGGTGGAGTTATTTTCTTTGTAGAGTTGGACGAGTAAATCTAGTCCTAAGAGATGAGGAGTTAAAGCATTTCCTGCAGACTTGGGGGTCATAGCTGGGTTTATCTTGTGGATTAAAATAAAAAAAGCTACCAGAACATCTATGTGTCCAATATGCTTTGTTACCACCTATCGGGTGTATTTCCTTAAGAAGTCAGAGCTGTTTGCATTAATAATAATAGCTGTATCAAGAATAGTCTTTAGGGGCTAAAAGGCTCCTTTCCTGGAATCAAAGGTTGAGAACTTAGACTCTGCAGCTGATGGACCAGGATTCAACTCTGAGCAAGTTATCTAACCTCTCTGGCCTCAGTTTCCTGACCTGGAAAACAGGAAGAGCAATAGGACCTCCCCTAACAGGTTCTATTAGGGGTAAAACGAGATAAAGCATGAACATCAGGGCGGATGTCTGCACGAGGCACAGAAGGCACAGGGTCTGGGGCCCGTGATTCTTTTAGGGGCACACGATAATGTTTCCATTTTAGCTTTTTTTAAAATCAGAAGAAAAATACAATAGTAATGAATACATAATAATTACTTCAGCCTGGATTATATTGGTCTTTATACCAACAGTTATAAAATACAATTTTTAATGTTTTTTATGGAAGAAGGAGCCCACGAAGGCAGAGTGCTCAGGATCCATGAAAGTCATAATGCAGCTAGAGTGTGTTATCAGTTGGGATTAGATTATACAATAACAGTAGCTTCAACAAATAGAAGTCTATTTTCCTCGCATGTAAAAGAGCCCAGAAGTTGGCAATTTCAGGGTGGTTTGGCAACTTCTTGGTCTTCAAGACCCCGAACTTCCGTTTTCATGCAGTACTTTTCTAAAGTTTGCCTCATGGTCCATAATGGCTGCTGAAGCTTTAGCCATCATGTCTGCATCCCAGGCATCAAGAAGGAAGAAAAGGCAAAGGGCAAAAGGTGCCCACTTCTCAGTGGGGGGCAGCTCCCTTTAAGGAACATTCTAAGAATTCCCACACAATACTGAACTTAGTCACAAGGCCACAGCTTAGCTACAAGGGGGGGCTGGAAAATTTCAGGTTTGGATTGGGTGCATTGCCTTTCCAGATAAAAGTGGGTTTATACCAAATAAGGGAAGAATAGGGCCAAGTCACACAACTCAGAAATAAAGAGACAGTAGCTCTCTCGATGGGGCACATCTTGACCAAGAGGGAGACAGGAGAGAGCTGGGTGGACAGATTCCTCCAGCCAGGGCCCCTCTCCCGTGGTGGACTGCTTCACCCGGCTCTGAAAGGGGAGGGCGTCTCTGCCCAGGCGGGCTCCGTCAAGTGAGAGGGTCAAGAAGGAAGGAGAAGGAGGGATCCGGCAGGTGCGTGGGCTCTGTGCCCCACCAGGTCTTCTCCCTGCCAGGTCTTCTTGAGTGTTCCGTCCCCGGGGAGGCTGTCCGACTTCGGATCTGCTCCACGCCTCCGCTCCTCGCCTCCGCTCCTCGCCTCCGCTCCTCGCCTCCGCTCCTCGCCTCGCTCACCTTGTGCTGCTTTTTCTGTGTGGCACATCTCATGGCCTGGAGGTTTCGGCATTTGTTCTGTCTCCCCCCGCTAGGGTGTAAGCTGCAGAGGGGCAGGGACCTCGCCTGGCCTCTCGTCCCAGCATCCTGCCTCCAGCGTCTGTGGTGTTTCCTGCCTGGCATGTGGCAGGCGCTCTGCGTGCTGAATGAATGGCCTGAGGCGTGAATATTGACCACCAGGGAGGCTGGGCTGGCGTGGGCTCTGGCGCCTTCTCCAAGCCCTCGCACTCTCCTCCAAGCTCCTCAGCTCTCTTGCTTCATTAACTGTCGTTCAGCAAAGGGTTGTTGAGACCCTACTGTGTGCTGGGTGCTGCTCTGGGCACCGGGAATCCAGCAAGCAACAAGGTAGACAAAAATCCCTGCTCTCAGGGGATTTCTCTTCTAAGCAAGGTGGGAGGCAAGTAAATATGTCAGCTGATGATGTGGAGAAAAAACCTGAGGGAGCTGGGGAGCCACATGGACATTTTGAAGGAGAATGTTCTAGGCAGAGGGAACAGTAAGTGCAAAGGCCCTGAGGCAGGAGCATACCTGGTGTGTCTGAAGAACAGTGAGGGGGCCAAAGTGGCTGGTGGAGAGGGTGGGAGATGCAGTGGAGGGTGCCAGGATTGGGGCTGATGCCTTAGGGCCCTAGGTCACTGTCAGAACCTTGATTTGTGTTCCAAAGGCTATGGAAACCCCTGGAGAGCCGGGGGGCAGAGGAGGGGCATGGTTTGCTTTTGTTCTGAAAGCATTCCTCCAGCTGTGCTGAGGATTGACTGTGTGGAGTGGGAGCGGAGGCAGGGAGACCAACAAGGAGGCTCCTGCTTTGTGAAGTTTAAATTTATGTGTCAACTTGACTGGGCTAAGGGATGCCCAGAGAGCCGGCCAAACAGTTCTGGGTGTGTCTGTGAGGGCGTCTCTGGAACAAATTCGCATTTACGGACAAGGCTCCATCTCCATGCTTCTCCGTGGGCGCAGATGCGGGAGTTTCAGCAGGCAGGCTCCGAGGTGAATTTCGCCTGCAGACAAAGTGTTGGAAATATTCCACTTTCCTTCATGGGATCCTGCTGCTGTTTTTGCTGCAGGCCCCACTGCTCTCTACTGCCTTTCATACACTGCCAGTTTCACTCATTACATTGTCTTTCTGGTTTCTGAAGAAGACACAGGAGGTTAGTGGAACGTGGTCTTGCTGACTCTACTTGTACCGGCTGGGATCCTTATTCTACAGATCTTTTAACCCCATGTTTTCAGACGGGGGTCAACAAACTGGTTCAGGGCAATAAAATGACCAACCCAAGGCCGTGTGGTTCTTAGTCGGTGATTACGACTGTCTGCCTTCAAATCTCTTCCTCTCCAATCTACTGGCTTTGTACTTGGTGAGAGTTGAGAGAGATTCCCCTCCGTCCTCGGAGAGGTGTTGTACCCTGCTTGCAAGTAGGTGATTCCAAGAACAGAGTCATAGGGAAGGGGCTGTGTTCATATTCCCTCCCCACTCTCCAGGAACAAAGTGAAATGTTCACCTGTGAGTTCATCATTTGCACCACAAGACCCGGGCAGCACGCTGCCTGGTCTCACTGTGACCAGCAAAGCTTTCATAAAGCACGGGCTTACGCTTCTCCAAACGAAGAGTTTCTTTCAAAGAGACAGTATCGGCAGCGCACGTCTGGTTGTCAGCACTTGTTGTGACATTTTCACATTCACAGTCCTCTCCTTACTCCATGCCCCTGCCCACCCCTGGCCCTTGAAAACCATCTTGACAGGGTGCTTCTTGATACAACTTGCCACATTCTGAATTAAATTTCAATGGCGATGAAACGCTTGCCAGGGAGCGAGGATGCCACAGAGGGAGAATGACACTTGCAAGCGTTCTGGAGCCTGCCCCAGGAACCAGGGTTTTCAGAAGTAAAAAGGCATTTGCCCTCTGTGCGTTTCCAGGAAAAAAAGACACTCGACAGCCATTTACCTTTTTCTACATTTTCCCAATTTTCTCAATCTGTTCCTATAGCAACCCTAATAGGGATTGGGTGGCTAGAAAAGCATTCGTTTCTATAGAAACAATTTGTTCTATAAGAGAAAAAGTTTACTGGGTAGCACATGAAATCTAATATTAGGATTTTGGTTTTGTTGGTGGATTTTTTTTTTTTTTTTTTGTCTGCCAGAAGCCTATTTCCCAAGCCACCTACAGGCGTATGTTGCATCTTTAAGCTCAAATGTTCCTCTCCTAGTGTGCTCTCACATGGGTTCTGATGGAGGGTGCAGAGTCTCCGCCCATGGGGATCCTTCCTAAGAAAATAAAATTAAAAAAATTTTCAACCACTCACACAATCAGATAAAAGGGGCTAGAGTAGATGATCTCTTGAGACTTTTTTTTTGGTGCAGAAATTTGCTGTTTCTCTTGATGCGCTTGTGAAAACCCTGAGGGTTTTCAGGGTTTGAACTAGACGGGTGGTTTTGGTTGAAAGTTACAAAAATCTAACTCAAAACCGGTTAAGCAAAAAAAAAAAAAAAAAAAAAAAAAAAAAGAGGAGGGGATATACATTCATTCTCATATTTTAGAAGTCTACAGGTTTCAGGTATGGCTGGATCCAGGGTTCATTAAGGCCTAGTTGCTTTTCCTCGCTCAGCTTTATTTCCCACTCTGTTGGCTTCATTCTCAGGCAGGTTCTTCTCCTGAGGTTCCAGCAGCTCCAGCCTTATCCTCTGCTGTTTCCAGTTAAGCATCGCCAGTGGAAAGAGGATACCCCTTTCCAACATTTCCTGGAAAAGTCCTGAGGATGACTCTAACTGGAAGCTGCAGCCCCAGGCTCTAACTGGGAACGGGGGCGGGGTGGGGGGAGAATGAGATGAGCTAATTGGTCAGGTCTGGGTCAGATGCTTACCTTTGGGGTCAAAGTGAGGTCAGCACTTCCCAGCCCCCCAGAGAGAGAGAGAAGAAAGTTTCTAGAGAGGAAATTCTGAAAAAAAGGGGAACGGATGTGATCCAGGCACCAGTCAGTCCCCCCAGACTGATTCCAAATTGCCGACTGGACCCATCTGACCACACACTGAAATTACAGGGCTGGACCAGAAAGTCCTCCCAGCTCGGGCTGAGGGAGAGCCGGTCAGGCTTTCCCTCCCCCAACCATTTCATTTTTCTAATTAACCTGCTATCAGCTCCATCTCAAGTACATCTTTCAAACAAGATTTTTTTTTTTTCCTTCTGAAAGGAGCTGAAAAAAATCAGAATACATTTGCATGTTACCTAAAACACTCCAAACCGTGCCTTATCTTTGTCGCTCCGCGCTTTTCTTCTCAGTGCTGGTAGCTGTATAATTACAGTCACCTTCAGCCTCCCCGGTTCCTTCCTGAAAAGGTTACTGCGAACAGGGGACAAAAAAGTCATTTGGAAACACAGTCGAGGTCTGTTTTTCAATCTTTTCATCCCAAAGTTCAGAGATTTCTGGAGAATCATGTGTCAGCAGAAGCAGCACATAAACAATCTCATATAGCTTTTTTGGGAAAAAAAATATTCCCTGAGATGATTGAAGGTGTGAATTATTTCAGGAAGGGTGTTGGCGTGTGGCCAGTGATTTAAATTAACTGGGTTCCCAGGGCTCATTAAGAGCTTGAAATTGGGTTGTTAAAACTCGGGGAGCGTTTAGCGCACATTTAATTTCCGCTATAGGGGCTCTTCTGTGTAAAAAATGCTTTGTTTTCATTGCTATTAGCTTTCAGACATATTTAAAAGTCTAAAATATCCTTAGGATTTTTTTTCCTTGTTAATAAACTGGGTTAATGATTTCCGTGGAGATTATTTCTAACAAAGCTCTTGAATTTCAGGCAAGGAGCTATCCTGTCGGATCAGAAGAGAATGTTTGAAAGCCTCCATCTGTGGGGAGACCAAGGGTTCCTTATGAATGAGTCCCTGCGTCTCAGCGGGTGTCTGAAGGGGCCTCCGAGATACAAGGCTTTGTGCTACAGAAGAGGAAACCTTTCAAGTAGGGCTGGCTCACAAGAAGGGACTTTGACAAGCCTGGTTGTAGGAAGTGTGCTAGTGTGTGTGTGTGTGTGTGTGTGTGTGTGTGTGGGCACGTGTGCATGTACGTGTGTACACGTTGGAGGTTGGAGGAATTTGTCTAGGTTCTGCTGTTAGGTGAAGGGATCCCCTATAATATGAGAATGGAGGCTGATGTTCAGCTTGAAAAGCCCCTTGGGGCCACCCTGGAGACCTCGACCTCAGGGGGCGTTCAGATGCAGGAGGAGGACTGGGTACCAGGCCACGGAGGGGGCTTCCCAAGCTTGAATGTATGGCCACATGACCCGGGCATCTTGATCAAATGCAAGTTCTGTTGCAGTGGGTCTACTGGAATGGTGAGGCCTTAACACTGTCCCCATCCAGGGCCAGAGGATGTCCTAATCCTGGCGGAGAATCAGGCCACAAGGAAAGAAAGAGAAAGGGGCAGATCTGCAGGGACTCAGGCAAAGCTCATCTTTCAAAGAGGGGATGGAAATGAAGCCAGTTGTTCCTTCAGAATTTCTTTAAGAAGCTTTCTGGGCTCCTCCGGGGCCTGTGTTCCCTGAGGGAGTGGCGGTGCTCGGGGCTGTCTTTGTTCTTTTAGCGGAAGGCGCATTTCTCTGTCCCCCTCGCTGGGGGAGCATCTTGTACCTGACTCTTCAGATAAGCCGCAGGCAGGCTGAAGCGTTTCATCAGATTCTGCATGAAGATGAAGCGGAGAAGGGAGAGGCCCCTCTGAGCTTTGTGGGTACTCACAGAGAGGAGTACTGCTGCATAACAACCCCCCCAGAACTTAGTGGTTTCAACAGCAGCCTTTTATTACTTCTCATGAGCTCACAGGTGAGCCGGGTGGTCGTGCTCGCCTCAGCCGGCGTCCGTTATGTTACCGTGGACAGCCGGTGGGGCAGCCGGGGGCTGGTGGCCCAGCACGGCCTTGGCCGGGTGACTCAGCATCCTTCCGTGTCCCTCCACATTCCTCACAGTCCAGGCATGTTCTCACGCGGTGGGAGTGGTCCAAGAGACAGCTAGAACCCGGGTCTCGAGGGCCAACATGTGGGAACGCCCACACGCTGTTCAGGCTCTGCTCGCATCACGTTCGCTGATGTATCCCACAGGCCGTAGCAAGTGTGACGTCTCAACCGGCGTCAGAGGGGAGGGACGACAAAGTCGGGGCGAAGGGCCTGGTTGCAGGGCCCCTTGATTGGGGCCATTGGTAAGATTCGTGGACTACAGAGCCCTGATTTAAAGCTTGTGGTTGAGTCTGTAGATCTCTGAGTATGGTGGGACTGTTTCATTCATTCACTTATTCATTCATTCATTCATTCATGAAACATTTATTGTTTCTCTCTGCAAAGCACCGGGCTCTGCCAGACTTGACTTTGAAGTTCCACTTGCTTCAAGATCCACACCCACTTAAATCCCACCTCCAGATCGTTTCCACGTGGAAGCTGTGAAAGCTTTTGCTCACTCCTCAGCAAGGCTGTGGGCCTGTGGAATCATAGTCTGTGGAAAGAGGGGGAGGGTCCCTTTCCCAAAGGCCATGGGGGGCAGCCGCTGCTTGTTGCCATGGAGATACCAGGTAGCTTTAAACAGACTCTACCTGCCACCCAGTCCTGGGGCTGCTGCCTTTCAGAATAAAAGGGCCTGGCTAGAACGCAGAAGGTCTGTGGTCCACTCAGGCCCTTGGGTTCATCATCTCTTGGAGCCTGTTTTCATCATCATCAAAGCAAATAACAAATCTTATTTCACAGTTTTGTGTGATTTTGATGGATTTAAAAGCATATTGTGAACCTAAAGTGTCATGAAAATGTCAGCGTTTCTCATTACGTGTAGGAAGGCGGTCTTAATAGATCCTCCTACTTTGGTAGTTGATGATATGCTAGCAAACTGGCTATGGTGGGGGGGGGGGCGGTGGGGGAAGGAGGAGCCCCTTTAACAGTTGCAGATTTCCTTGGTGTAGATGCATCATGGCTGATTCTACCAGGCTTGCCACCATTGATTTAACAAACTGCTTGTAAAATTCTTGCTCAGTTGATAAGCAGAATTCCTGGTTACTAAACGACTTGCTTTCTCTAGCTGAGAGCCAGCTCCAGCTCCCCCGTCCCATCTCAGGTCCCAGACGGCCTGGATCTGACGGCTCTGCCCCTTACCGTCTCTGTGATTCTGTGCAAGTGACTGAACTGTCGGTTTCCTCGTCTGGGACATAGGGACACAACGGCACCTGCCTCCTTGGGTTGAAACAAGGATCCCACGAGGAAAGGCATATGACGCATTTCCCGCATAGGAAGTGCTCAACAGATGCCAGAGGTTGTTGTCCGTGCTGCATCTCTTGCTCAACTGATGGTCAAGGGTCTGTGTAGACCACTCTCTCGACAGGGTGACCTAGTCTGTTGTCTGGAGGTCGTTGGCTCATGCCGCCACCTGCCCAGGCCCATCCTTAGCATCCAGCCTCTTACAGATCCTTCGTTCATCTTCTCCCGCAGAGCTTGGTTCCTTTCATCAGGCCCCTGACAAACACCACCTCACTCCGTCCCCCTGGCAGCCCTCTGAGGGAATATACTTTCAATATTCCCATTTTACAGATGGGACAGTTGAGATTCAGGAGGCCGACGAAGTCCACAGCCACAAGGAAGGAGAGGCAGGGTCCTTGGGTCTAAACCTCCCCACAAACTTTTTTAAAGAAAAAAACCCCATTTATTTGGGGTAATTTCCTGATTTTCTCTGTTCTTCTCTTTTTTATAGCAACTTTATGGAAATTTAATTTAAATTTAATTTACATAGATAAATTCACCTTTTAAAGAGTGCAAGTGGATTTTTAATATATTCACAGAGTTGTGCAATCATCACCATCGTCTAATTTTAGAACATTTCTGTCACCCTAAAAAAAAAAAGCAAACCAGACACCGCCTCTTCTCCCCAAAGAAACTTGGAGACGCTGGACATGTCTCCAGCTGCCGCAGGAGCCACCTCAGCTCAGCCAGCTGGCCCCACGGGACGTGCGGGCTCTTAAGCAGACGTGTTCGGCTTACATTTGTTGAACACCTCGTCCAGGTCCCAGAAAGCGTCACTCGATTGTATTGAGCTGTTTATTCTGTCCTCTCTCCCAATGTGAAGGGGAGTGCTTAATTATTTCCAGGGCCACAGGCTGTTCTCATTTATTGCCTTTTTCCCCCGCCCCTCAACCCTCCAACTCTTTCTTGGTTTGGGGAGAAAGCGGGCATGGGGTGAGTCCTGGGACCCTCTTTGCCTCTTTTGTTAAATCTCTGCCCTTCTCCTTTGTCCCCTCTCCCTGTCAGCTGCCCCTCCCCAGAGTTGAATAGCATCTGATTCTTGGGGCTGGGGATGCAGGAGCTGTGATTGGGACCCCCTGGTGTGCCAATCAAAAATACAAATTAAAGAGTGGGTTTTCTAGACAAACCTGGAGGCAGCTGTTTGGTACTTAAAAATCAGGCTGTGTTTAATCACTTGGGGGAAAATATGGATCAATTGCAGTCTGATCACAGTATTGTCTAAACAGCCCTTTGAATTTGTAAATGACATGTGGCAGGGGTATTTTTAGCTCGTGATTTTTAGAAGCTGAACAGTCGCCCCTCCCCTTCTCCATATTTCACTTCTTCTCACGCAGTAATCCCCGGTTCTGTTAGTTTCACCTTCCTTGGGGCTGTTAAATATGCAAATCGCATTCATCTCCCTCACCTTCGAGACTTTTCCTTTGTTCCGTGGTGGTGGATATAAAGGAAAAAAGAGTGTTTGGGCAAAATAATTCATCTTCTGTTGTTTTTTGAGGCCCGAGATTCTTCGATTCGTGAGTGGTGCCTGTGGGTGTGTTTCTGCTTTCTGGAGGCTGCGTTTTTTTTTCTTTGAATCTTCTTGGCATTTGGGAAGAAAGAATTTCAGCAACATTCCAGTCGATACCATGGTTTGAGAAAGACCCGGCGGCAGGCCCGTCTCAAGACTCATAAAAGGTCTTCTGGGATCCCTCATCCCCAGTGCCCTTGGGTATCATTTCCTGGGTTGTACTTTTAGACTTAAAGGCCGGTGCTTGACCTTGTCCACAAAAGAAGGCATTTCTCTCTTTTGTGGACCCAGCGCCTTTTCCGCGGGAGGAAATCAGTGATTACTTATTAATGTGTGAACTTCAGAATCAAGGTCTGTGAGCGCTCAAAGTGCTTTTTCTTCTTTCCCTATCGTAAACAACCAGACTTCCCAATTGCAATAGTGTTGGGAGCAACAGCATCATTAGCAAAAAATAATAACAGCTTAGTACCGGGCAGGCACTGTTCCAACAGCTTTACAAACACAAACTCTCTTTATCCTCCTGCGACGGCCGGGTTTCTGTCAACCCTGGCACTGTTGACACTTGGGGTTGGGTAATTCTTGTCACGTGGGTTGTCCTGGGTGTTGTAAGATGTTCACAGCATCCCTGGCCTCTACTCTACCCATTAGCACCCCTCTCAGTACGACAACCCCAAATGTTGTCAGACGTCACCAAATGTCCTTGGGGGTGGGGGACAGGTCACACATAATTGAGAAACCACTGGAGGGTTTGAGAGGGCCAAGAAAGAAAGAAAGACAAAGAAAAATAGTAGGAAAAGTGGAATAGGAGAGAAATCGATACAGACGAAAGGTGAGCTGCAAGAGCAGAGGAAGATCTGGGTGGAGCTGGGATCAGAAGACCTGGCCTTGGTTCTTGGCACCTTGACTGAATCGGCTGTCGGTGCCCCGGGCAAGTCTTTACCACCCCTGTGCCTTGGTGTTCTCATCTGTAAAATGGACATCTGCCTCACAGGGTTACTTGCAAAGAGCAAATAATTGCCTGTTGTGAAAGTGCAATGCAGATCCGAGTTATCGTTATTCCTGCTGCTGTGCTGATGCCACAGACACACAGTCCGATCACTTTGCCTCTTTGTCAGAGGCAGCTGAATCTCCTGTCCACCCTGGGACGATTAGTGGAACGGCATGGCATTCTCAGTTACCAGCAGAGCGTAATTCGATTACGGGCACGTTTGGGCAAGATGCAAGCGAGGCACTGGTGGGGCCAGCCGGAGGCGGAAGAGTTTTGTGGAAGGGAAAATAGATTTGGGATTTCCAAGTCTAGATGCTTCTGGATTGCCCCTGCTTCCTGCCTTCTTTTCTCTGCGGAATTCAGCCGCAGGACTTTCTCAAGTAGTTTGGAAGATGAAAATTAGCTTGGCAAGTATGGCTCTGTGTCCACGCACACAGGAGCACAAGAAATAGAGCAGTTCTTTATTTTCTTTAAATCTATTTCAAGCCTGCCTCCTTATTCTTGGGGATCCTTGCACCATCACCATCCCCAGGGCGGAGAAAGCTTGGGGGACCTTAGGTAGCTTTGAAGCCCTGGGCAGGCCCCTGTGGTCATCTGTCCACAGTGGTCACTTTGGAGACCCATATTGTCCCAGCAGATCCCAGGTCTGTTGCATCCCTCCTGGCCACTCTTGGTCAGACAGGGGCAATGTGACATTCCCTTTCAAGGGCATGACACTCTCCCATGCACCTGCAGTACAGCCAAGGACCGGGATCTTGGACTCCCACCCAAAGGCCCACAGTCTCAAGGAATCTCTTCATGCCCTGGGGTCATCTCTCTCTCTCCCTTCTTGCATTCCCCAGGGACACATGGCTGAATCCCATCCATTATTTGTCCTTTGAAAACAAATCCAGTGGTGAGATTGTCTTGCAGACTGCTCCAGTTCTCGTCTTCCTGCAAGCTCCCCGTGTCCCCTTCTCTCCTCAGCCGGGACAAGCAGGAACAGACCTGGCCTTGCTAGAATGGAGGACAGGAACGTGAATATGCAGGGGGAAACCCAGACATTAATGTTTCAAAGAACGGTCTCCTATAATTTGTTTGTTACCTCCAGGCTTCCTGGCCCACCTGGCAAGGCTCCAAAGTGTGGAGAGCTCTCAAGCCTAGAGCCAGGAGACATGGACAGTGCCGGCACTTAGTAGGTGGTCAGTGCACAGGTGATGAGTGAAAGAATGAATGGGGCTTTTCAGCTAAGTCAGAGGGTCTGCGGCCCAGGCTTCCAGGCTCATGCGTGCAAATGGAAATTCACCCCGTGGGTGAACGACTGAAGGGAGACTGGCGTTTTGGCATTTCCCTCCAGCTGCCTTTTTCATGTAACTAAGAGTCATTTTTGTTCCCTGCTCTGCTGCCTGGTACAAGTTGGGGAAGCTGCTCAGCCATGCCAAAGGGGCTTTTTCTTCTTTAATATAGCATTGTTGCTCTGACATTTCCCCAACTCTCCGTCCCCCTCCATCTTCCTGGTTGTCAAGGCAACAGTTTCCTGGACAACCTGTTGACTTATTTGGCTGCTGAGTTTGTATTATCCAGGGTGGGGAGCTGTAGTGGAGATTTTTTTTTTTTTTTTTTTAAGTCACCAAGGTAACCGCCAACAGCCGCTTAATTATAGTTTTAGGTAAAGATGAATTCTCTTTTGCAAATGTTAGTGTATTTTTGGTCTGGGGAGGGGGAGAAGCACCCAGACATTAACATTCTCTAATTATATGCTTTCAGCTGTGGACAATTCAGTTTTATTTGCAACTAAAGTTGGTTTCATTCAGGATTGATTTTTTTTTTCCCTCTGAAAAACAAGGAAAACAAATATAATCATGAAAACAGAGGGAAAAGGCATGGGTTTGGTAAGAAGCAGGCATTGAGCGTGGTGGGTACGGCTGGGACGCAGGCATTGCTGAATAATGGTGCTGGTGCTTGTCTCCTAAAACGTGAATGTGTCTGTGGCTCTGAGAGGTAGTGCAGTGTAGTGGTTACACACCTGGACTCTGGAACCAGACAACCTGGGTTCGAATCCCATCTCTGCAACTTGCAGGCTGTTTAACTTTGGGCAAGTGACCTAACCTGTCTGTGCTTTAGCTCTGACAGCTGCAAAGCGGGGAGGTGGGAAGAAGGAGTTCGTCTTCACTATAGGTGTGCTGTGAGGGTTAGGACCTATTTATTAGGCTCTTAGGAGTATGCCCAGCATGGCGTAGGCACTTGACAGTGCCAGCCATTCTCATAAAGCCAGGGCCTCTTATGAAACCACATTTCGCATATGACTGACTACTTGAGCAGGGAAATGGTAAGGTATTTTTTTTAATTAAAAGATCAAATTTTAAAGGAATTTATGAGTAGACATCTTTGAGCTGTTTTGTTTTACATTTCCTCCTTGGCTGCACAATACCGATCAAACCAAGAACCCAAGTGAAGCCTCTGGAGTTACCCCACGGGCCAGGAAGCATCCCTCCAGGAAGGAGCTCTCGGGGTTGATCCTGGGAGCCAGACTATTGCAGATTCCTTGGACCGTGAACGGTTGCTGGGATGTTCAGGAAGGCCCTGGCCAGCCTCCTGCACCCCAGGCGCTGTCCCAGGTCTGGGGACAGTCAGGCTGCAGAACCACGATGCGAAGGAGCACGTTGCATTGGGGTGGGGATGGTCCCCTCAGTCATCCCCCAGACAGGTGAGTGCGGGATGATGACCCAGTTCAGTCCAGAGCGGGACATCAAGGGTCCACTGTGTGGGCTCCGGCAGGAGCTTTCTTCATGCTCCCAAGTTTCTGAACCTATGAAATCAAGGAGTTTAAATAGATCGTCTCCAGTAGCTTCTGGAAGTTTAAAATACTGTGATTCCATAGGGGAGAAATGAGTCACAGATCCGGCATTCACACCCAGGTCGGCCTGACTCCAAGCCCATCCTTTCAGCCACTGTACTGACCTCCTGCTGTTCTGATCGTTACTGAAGGCTTGGGCTCTGGAGCCAGAGTCTTTGGGTTAGAACCTGCCGTTTTCTGGTGGAGTGACCTGGGCAAGTGATGTGCCTGTCTGTGTCTCAGTTTCCTTAGTGGTCAAATGGAGACGATAATAGTACCTACCTCTCTGAGTTGTTGGAACAAGAAATGAAGTAAACAGCTGTAAAGTGCTCATAACAATGTAGCCCTCTGACAAATGTTAGGTATGGTTCCAGTTACTCTGTTACACTGTATCATAAGAACCATTCATATCAGCCAGCTGGGTGGCACAGTGATGGCTGAAACAGTTAATGTGCAGCTGGCCGTGTTCCCAGAGCAGTATGTATGTTTCTCACATAATCCTCACTGTCTTATTACGATGCTTCTAGTATAGTTCTGACTTAGATTTCTCTATCATTAGCCTCGTCATTTTATGATTTATGCTGTGTAAGCAGGTTTCTCTCTTCATCTTTATAAATCTCCCACTGGGGCCCTTTTTTAAAAAAAACCTCCTTCAATTGAGATTCTGCGCCATGGACCAGCCTCTGTCAGATCTGCCGTGCTAAGACCACTGGGGAATATTTGTTTCCTGTGCTTTTTCCCTCTTTCTGCGGATTATGTATACTTTCATCATTTTACAATGAAGACCTGAATAGCAATGAACTTGTGGGTCGAGAGCAGCTGGAGCAGTTGAATTTTGGCATCGAATGCCCTGCATCCGCCAGGATGGATTAATTCAGGTACCCGAGGCTGCATCTTAGGCCAGCGGCTTCAGAGAGGGCGAAGAGCAAGCAGCTACGTGGCTCGGTCTCTCTATTCCCCATTCCGCCTCCTGCCTCACATTTTTTATTCGTTATAGTCTTTCACAAGGACCAGCATCAGGAACACAAACTTGATCCATCTCTGCTCACTCTCCCCTCCAGGGAACACAAAAGGTTCTTTCTGGGCATTGAAAATATGTCTCACCCCTTCTCCACCCCACTTTTTAAAAAAAGCCTCAATGTTAGATTGAAAAGCACACATTTCACCAGAATGATTGAGGAAAGGTAATTATGTATTATTAAATGTACAAAAAAGGAAAAAAAATGTTCTTTGCAACACCCCCGTGGCTTGGCAGAAATGAAAAGAGCAAAATGCTTCAATGGTTTCCCTGCCAGCGGGATGAATGGCTGCCTGCACTGTGGATTTGAGGTCATGGCCACAGGGACCTTGCTCAGCATGAGTGGGGACCCTGAGGATTCGGGATGGATGGCTCCATCGTGGGGGCCTTTGTTGGGACTGGGGCTGCGGAAGGGGCGGGAGGATGGAATTTACAGAAGAGTTGCCTTCTTGTGTTTCCCTCGGCTCAGAAGGCGGGTGGTCTCTCTGTCTTTGCACAAGTCACATAACCTTTCAGTGTAAGATGGGGATAATAATAACTGATAATCAAAATCACACCCCAGGTGGCCAGCACCTTATAGGCTGCAAAGTGCTGTGGTGTGGAATGGAAATAGGCTGCGGCAGAGGGGGTTGGGCAGCGGGAACAGTGCCTGGGCTGGAAGCTTAGCTCTGTGGCTTATCAGCTGTGTGACCTTGGGCAAGTTATGTAATCTCTCTGTGCCTCCATTTCCCCATCTAAAAAATGGAGATGAGAATGATATATACCTATCTCATAGTTGTTGCAAAATGAGCTAATACACAGAAAACAATTAGAACAGTGCATCCTAAGCACGCTCTTAAGTGTCGGTTAGTGTTACTATACCTCTCTTCTCATCACCAGTATCCAAGTGGATGAAGTCAGAGAAACCGGCTCAGTTTCATCACAGAACTGCTAAGCGGAAAAAAGCAGGATTTAAACTCAGGCCTTTGAACTCCAAATCTTGTTGAATTTTCTTCATGCTTATGGCTGCATTCTGAAGGGTGTTTTTTATTTTTAAAAACTCCAAATTGGTTGTTGCTTGTTAACCAGACCTAAACACAAAGACCCCCATGGTCGGACGGCTTCAGACTGAACTTCCAGAACCCACTTTTCTGGTCCTCTGCTTTTCTCTCTCCTCAAATAGACTTTGTGATAAGAACCGTGATGCGACGGGGTTCAGAGCAGAGGCTCAATTAAAAATGAGATCAAACAACAAGCCACAGGGCGGACAGAATCTGCCAGGCTGCTCTCCCCCTGGCCCTGGAAGGTCTGACGGTTTTGACAGGAGAGGAGCTCACACCGTGTGTCTTCTGAGAAGCTGGCCATGGAGGTTCCGTCTACAGAGCCTTGGGCTTCTCCGCTGCGTCCTCCTTTTTGACCCGGGAAGAGGGAGGCAACTCAGACTTTCCAAGAAGGCGCCGTCCTCCCCTGCTCGGCGTCTGTCTCCCTGGTAGCTCTCAGAGGAAGGCCACGGCCTCTCCTTGGAATCGGCCTCCAGGAGGGCCCCCCACATCGCCTTTGTGTGAGTCTCAGGCTGCGGTCAGGGACGAGGGCAGCCGGTGAAGTTGGAAACCCGCCCCTTCGGGAGCTGTGAGCTGCAAAGAAGGGGAGGCAGCTGGGCCGTTCACTCTGGAATTTACGTCTGCAACTGCTTGGTCCCAGGAAGCTTAGGGGTTGCTGAGCGTGGATGCCTTCCCTGGGCTGCATGAGGTGGTTCCCACGGCCCTGGGCGCTCAGCGCAGCCAGGAGACCAGCTCTCAGGGAAGCAAGAACCCTGCAGCCCTGGGAAGCTGTCCCCACGCCCTGCTGCGTGGGGCCGTGTGGGGTGCGGGAAGATGGAGTGTGGAAGGGAACCTGCCTCTGGGCCTCTCACTGTGTATGGGTGAGATGCAGATGAGGACCCACTACCACTCACTGAGAGTTCCCTTCTTGCTGAGTGCTTCGTCCACACCACAAACGTGCGGAGATCTGCTGGGACGCTGCTATTTGCTTCCTGGTATCCATCCTCCCTTCCTTGCTAAATAAACCCGATTTTATGCTGTGTGGCATCGTGCCCAGCTCCGGGTGAATCATGACCGGTTTAAGGCTTAAACTTGAAGCTCATCATAACAATCCTGTTTTTCATTTTTCCACCTTCCTACGAAGCTGTGGAAGACTGCGAGGCCCATTTCAGACCAACGAAACCTATGGGGATGTCTGCTTTGGTGGCTCATGAGAAAGCTTTCTTTTTCTTGGGTAAAAGGAGCAGATATGGCTGGTATTGCCCTTTATCATGCCCCTTGGTACCTTGCCTGCAACTGTGATGGCTGGAGCTGGAGCAGCCATTTTATAGCTGTGAGAGAAAGGCCAAGTGTCCTGTAATTCAAAGTGTGGTCTGAGAGTCAGACTGCTAGAAATGCAGAATCTTAGACTCCACTCCAGGTCTGGTGAACCCAAATCTACATTTTTTCAGGATCTCCAGGTGATCTGTGTGCACATTAGAGCTTGAGAAGCCTTGCCTAGAGAACCTTAGAGATGTCTGTCTTGACGCTGTTGAGCTGCTGAAGACGATAAGAACTGACCTCTGGGTTTTTGTCACAGGTTTTCTGTTACTCGCAGCCAAAAGCATCCTTAGCTGATACAAGCACTTATGGGAAACACCTCCCTAATCCACGCAGGGGTCCCAGGAAGAAAGGACTATCCTTATCCCCATTTTACAGAGAAGGAAACAGTCCCCACACTGTTGCCCAGCGTAAGGTGGCTGGTGGACTTGGTCCCCCTGGCCCCCCAACCTGGACGCTGCAGCACGATGCTCCCTCACTCTTCCTGCTGTGGCTCTGATTGGGGCGCATCCTCTGGGCCGGCTGCCCAGAGCCATCACTGCCGCCCAGACGGGCCTCCCCACCCTCCCACCTGCCCCGAGCACAGCTCCCTACTCAGCTGCACCCACTGGTCTTGCTTTGTAGCAACCACCTCTTTTCCTCTCCGCCAGGAATCCTTCCTCTCAGCCCTTGCTTCCCAGGGCTTCCTCCGGATGCTCCATCGGCTCCAGAGTTCAGAGGAGGGTCCAGCGCCCTCTGGTTCCCGTCACACAAGACCTTTAAACCTACCTCATTTATTATCTGCAAGCCTTAAAGTTGGAGAGCACCCCTTTAAAGGTGCGCATAAGAATCCCCTGGGGGAGGGGGTGGACTCATTTAAGATTCAGATTCTGAGGTCATGATGCCCAGAGGGTCTGACTCAGGGGATCTGAACTGGGGCCCCAGGAATCAGCCTTGCTCACTGATGGCTCCCCAGGTCCTCTGAGGCTCACACCTGGGAGATGGCTCATCTGAGTTGGGAGCTGGGGAAGTTTGGCAGAGATGAGGGTGGCAGATGCAATGTCATTTCCGCCTTCTTCCCAGCATTTTTTACAGGCAGTTGATGACGGTTCCTTTGGGTGGTTGCAGCCCACTTGGTGTTGGCTGCACAACAATCCACTGAAACTCTGCAAATGCAGTTTTCCTGGGGAGAAAACAATCAAACACCTCTGGACAGTCCCCAGTTCAGGCAGCTGGAGTGGGTGGGTGCATGCCAGCTCTGGGCGAACGTCTGGAGATGGGGACCACTGGGGCTGGATGCACAATAGGAGGCCCATTCTGATGTGTGGAGTCAGGTGAGAAGAAGTGAGGTCAAGAACTTTTGGAATTAAAAGGTGAGTGTCTTGGGGTCTGCGTTAGGCAGAATGGCCCTGCGAAGATGTCCAGGCCCTGATCCCTGGAACCTGTCCATAGGTTATGTTACCTGGCAAAAAGGACTTTGCAGATGTTGTTGAGGTTATAGACCCTAAAATAGGGAGATGATCCTAGACTATCTGGATGGGCCCAATCTGATCGCATCAACCCTTAAAAGCAGAGAGATTTCTCCAGCCGGAGTCAGAGAGACACTGCCGAAGGTGAAATCAGTGACATCTGAGGTACGAGGGGACTGGCACTGCCGTTGCTGGAGGGAGCCACATGGACAGCATGCCAAGGGACGCAGGCAGCTGTCAGGAGCAAAGACCAGCCCTGAGTGACAGCCTGCGAGGAGTGGGGACCTCAGCCCTACAAGCACGAGGAACTGAATTCAGCCAGCAAGCTGAATGAACTCGCAAGTGGATACCTCCCCAGAGCCTTCAGGAAGGGGTGCAGCCCTGCTGACACCCTGGTTTTGGCCTCGTGAGACCCTGGGCACGGTGCTCTGCAGCTCACCTGGACTTCCGACCCTCGAAAACGGAGCGAACAAACTAGTGTTGTTTTAAGCTGCTAGGTTTGTGGCGTTTGTGATGGCAGCCGTGGGAAATTAACACAGGGTCGCATTCCAGAATCCCCGAGAAGACCTCTGTCGAGACGTCTTCTCACTCTGCCCCTGCCCTCCTCTGACCTTCCCGGTGGGCTCCTAAGGAGTGAATCGTGATGCACAGAAAAGTCCCACCCGCACCTCGCGTGCTGTCTTGGATGGTTTCACAATCGCTTTCTCTGGCTTTGTCATCCTTCCCGTTCCTTTGCTCCAGGGGTGTTTCAGTGTATTTCCTTCCAGTGATTTTTCTATGCATTTTATTCACACAGTGAGATGTGCAAAATGTAGAACTTTTTATCCTGCTTTGCCCCATTAAAGGAAGTATTCTCATATCACTAAAGTCTTTTCAAAAACCACACTTTTCATGGCTGCCTAACAGTTCGCCAGACGGAGGTACTGTAGTTGATTTGTCCGTTCTTGGACTTTACTTCCTTCCCTCTCATCCCCAATAGTGAATAACTTACTTTTTTACATAAAGATTCTCCAGAGCATTTTATATTAAATACTCATCACGGATTCCCAGGAGAGGGAGTCCTAGGCCCCCGGGCACAAACATTTCTAAGGCTCTTGATACAAATGCTAAATTACCCTCCAGTTTCTGGGCTCCTTCCAGGTGGGGTAATTTCACTCCCTCCAGTGGGCGGAAGCTTCTCTTTTTCTATCATCTGCGAGCTCCCTCTGCTTGTCTGGAAGCTCTGCGGCCTCCAGGCAATGGCATTCTTGCCCACGTTCTCCTCCTCTGGGTCTCACCACACACTGGGAGGTGGGAAGAGACTGCCGCTTCGTGGGGCGCTGGAGCCCCAGAACATCGTCTGTCCCAAGGTTTACCGCTTCTTTCCTCTCTCTCCTGGGCTCCTGGTCAGTCCGTTCGGGCTGCTGTAACAGAAGGACCACAGGCCGGGCAGCTTAAACAACAGGCGTTCGTTTCTCATGGTTCTGGAGGCGGGACGTCCAAGATCAGGGCGCCGGCAGGTTTGCTGTGTGCTGAGAGCCCACCTCCTGGTTCACAGACGGCTGTCTTCTCATTGTGTCCTCACACGGCGCAAGGGGCAAGAGGACTCTCCGAGGTCTCTTTTACAAGGGCTCCAATCCCATTCGTGGGGGCTCCACCCTCATGATCCAATCACCTCCCAGAGGCCCCACTCCCAGCGCATCATATTGGGGATCAGGATTCAACACCTGAATCTGGGGGGGGCCCCAACATTCAGTCCACAACACCTCTGAGCCCCATCACTCTTTCTCTGCTGCTGGAGGACACCTCGCATTCCCACACCATTTTACCCCACTTACTAAAGGCAGAAAGAGACTTTGGTCTGAGGGTGCATCTCTTTCCACCCTGCAGTAACCCCCCAGGCCAGGAAGCACGAATGGGTCCCCATGCCTTCAAGAAAAATGATTCTATCGTTTTCGGTAAAGGCTCTGAAAAGTCCTGCAACAAAGAAACTTGCCTAACTTCCTTTAATCCAGTTTTTCCAAACTTATTTTATCATGAGGCCTTGCCTCTTACTTAACACCTCATAATTTTCTTCAGGGTCATGTCAAATCCACTGGAAAATCCTGGTCTGGCCCAACGACTGTATTAGTTGACAAATGAGGAAACTGATAACAGAAAGATGAAGTCTTTTACCTCTAATCTGATCCATATGAGGCAGGACTTAAATGTAAATCAAACCCCTTTTCAGGCAAGCCACATTTTTATTTTATTTATTTATTTATTTTTGAGGAAGATTGGCCCTGAGCGATCATCTGTGCCAATCTTCCTCCATTTTATGTGGGTCACCGCCAGTGAGGCTTGACGAGCAGTGTTAGGTCCATGCCCAGGATCCAAACCCTCGAACCCTGAGCCGCCAAAGTGCAGCACGTGAACCTGACCACTACGCCACCAGGCTGGCCCCAGAGCCACATGTTTGTTCTGTCAAGAGGGCTCCCTGTCTGAAGGGGCTCCATCTGAGTTCTTTTCATGGAGCAAGGACTCCGACTCCCCCTCCAGTTTGTCATTTGTGTATCCGGATCTCATATTTCAGCTTTGCATCAGGCCGGGCTGTGAAGCGTCGTAGACAACTGGAGAAACCACGTCAGAATCAGGACCGGCATTGCCGAGCCTCGGAGCCCAGTTTCTCTCTCTGAAAGCCCAGTGTCGCGGCCTTCCCCGCGCGGGGGTGTCAGAATGCAGGCCTGGGGAACCGCTCTCGGGCTGTGAATTGCTGATGCTGTTCAAGGAGACAGAGTGTGACAGATAGAGAAATGTCCTGTCTGCGGCTCTCTGAGAGTCACCGGCAGCGAGGAGGAGGGGACGGAGGTGGAATTTATCAAGACTGTTCCAAGCCAGACCGTGTACTGGGTGTTTATTTTTAAAATTGTATTTACTCTTTAAATAAGTAATACATGCCCAGGGCACAAAATTCATACCAAAATGTAGACGCGCAGCACCTCCCTCCCATGTCTACATCCAGCTAGCCAGTCACCCTCCCAGGTGCCCACCGTTACGTCTCCTTGCGCCCCTCTGCTGCCATCCCACATGCATAGAAGACGATACGCAAATATGAGGAGCACGACACTGAGTTGACCACGGTCCTGCACCTTGACGTTTTTCCTTGAAGCTTGTTCTGTGTCTGTTCACATAGGACTGACTCCCTCTTTCTATCTGCTGAATCTATTTCACTGATGCTCTGCCATGATTTATTTAATTGAGCCTCTATGAATAGACTTTAAAATTATTTTTAATCTTTTTATGCTGGGTCAGTGGCTCTCAGCTGGGGGTGCTTTTCTGCCCCGCCTCCCCCAGAGGACATTTGGCAATGTTTGGAGAGACTTTTGGTTGTGACAACTGGTGCGGGCGGTGCTGCTGGCTTTTGGTGGGTGGAGGCCAGCGGTGCTGGTAAACATGGTGTGATGCTTAGGAAGCGCCCGCAGCAGAGAACGCGCCATCGCGAATGTCCACAGGCACAGGGCCGGAGCAAGCGCTCGTGCCATGATGGTGCTTCTCTTTTCAGAAAGGAGGAGGGCTGAGCTCCTGAGCTCGTACCCCTCGGAGTCCAGAGGAGACTTGTCTGCGGCGGAGGGGGGGGGGGGCCACCACCCTGAGGGGGAAGGGCTCCTCCTGTGCCGTTTAGCCCCGTGGTTTCCACCCAGGAACTCCAGAAGAGTGGGCAGGAGACACAATTACCCTCAACAAACCAGACGCAGTCATTAAACAGACTCTTGAAGTTTTTAATTACCAGTGTCTTAGCATATTACCAACGGGGAAGCAGTGTTTAGTATGTAATAGCAGAGGCATTGGAAGAAATGCCTATTTTTACCACTAATTAAGAGAATATTATGGAGTAGTTAGAGAATTAATTGTACTTCAGCACATCTTTAGAAGGAAGATAATTGGATAAAGATGGTTTCTTCCTTCCCACATCACAATATTTGCAGGCAGATGGCATTGTTCCGGCTGAGGGAGTGCGGTGGTGTCAACACAAACCCTGTCCTCCTTTGGAAGGACTGAGTACGTTAATTGGCCTCCTCTTTGCAGGATATTATGCAGCACTTTACAGTTTCCAAACACATCCATGTGCACCATCACGTGGCGTCCTGTGGGGTGGCCAGGATCTTGTTGCCCCTCTTTGTGGGTGATAAGATAGCTGGGGAGACTTCAGTGACTTGCTGAAGGTCAGGGCTCAAACAGACACGCTGGGTTCTGAACGTAGGTCCCACCGCGGAAATGTCTGCTTCTGGATGTGGACGGTTCTTCATTTTCTCTGTGACCTGGATGGTCTGGTGTCTCACCGGTGGATGTGTGCAAAGTGTTCGACTAGGGAGGGGTAACGTGATGAAGTGGTGAGAGCACAACCTTTGTGATTGAGAAGGACGGGGTTCAAGTCCCAGCTCCGCCTCTCACGGTTGTTGGACTTTGGGCGAGTGAATGAATGCCTTCAAACCAGTTTCCTCATCTGCAAGAGAAGGATGGCGATTCTTGTCTCGAGGGGCTGCCGTCAGGATTGAAAGAAACAGTGCCTGCAGAATGCTCAGCGTGGGCCGAGGCAGATTATGGTTGTCATTGTTACTCCTCCAAATGTGCTGGCTCGTCACTCTTCATCGTACTTGGGGCTTCCCCCATGCATGCACAGCCGTCCCACACGCATGTGGCTTCCGCAGCCACGGTCGTTGATGCCTCCTCAGGGCTGCTGCTCGCCTATAGCCCTGCTGGGAAGCAGGTCCCTTCGGTCACCCTGGCCACTTTCCATCCTCATGGTGACTGGCCAGCCCAGCCGCTAAGGAGGGCCTGGCTCCTGCCCTTTGCAATGTGCTCCGGTGGGGCTCACCCTGTCCGGTGCTGTGCCTGGGCAGATGGCTCTCCCGTGACACCCACAGCCTGTTCCTCCCCAGGGTGAGCACACCGGGCCAAGGTCACCTGACTGAGGTGGGATCCAGTTCCAGACCTCACACTGCACCCAGAATCACTCCTTCCCTTTGAATTCCAGGCTCAGTGGCCAAGTCGGAGTCTGTCCTTGAAATAAACTCTCGGGAGCCGACACTGGATGGCGGGGGTTCCGGTCCGTCTGGAGTCCCTTCCTCTTTATTTTGGTAACGGAACCTTAGTTTTCCTTTGGGGACCTACCTCTCCTCCAGCTCAGTCCCTGTCGTTCCAGAGGGGCCGACTCCAGACCCTTGGTGCCAAGTGGACGTGTGACCAGACCTGACCATTGAGAATGCTTATTCCTCTGGCCACAGATTGTTGGAGGGATTGGCATGTGTCCAAGTCATGCCAATCAGAGCCAGTCCCTGGACTTCTGTGGAATTATTAGAAAAGAGATGATGTTTCTGCTGTGGTTGCTCGGTGGGTAGGATGTGCACCTGGGAGAGTAGAGGTCATTTTGCAAGGACATGGGGTATGCCTCCAGGAATGAAGCCAACACAGAGGACGACAGAGACCAGAGATGGCCAGAGACCAAGTCCTGATTATATCACGGGCACCTGGATCCATCCATGCCTGAAGATTGCCAGTTTAAGTTGAGTTTCCATCACTTGCAACCAAATGAGTCCCAACTAATTCAGGGTCGCATGGCTGCCCCTGGCATTTAAGGCCCTCTCGACCCCTCCCAATCCAGTCTACCAGAAGTGCTGAAATTTGTCTGAATTCCATTAATGGGCTGACTTCAAGTTCTTTCCACAGGCATCTAAACTAATAGATACCTTCAAGAGGGGAATGGAGAGAGAGGGTCAAGAGGCAGTGGTTCCTAAGCTTCCATGCTGCATCTCTCCAGCCTGGACGAGACACGGTCATTTATTTTATTAGGCTCCTTTCCCCCATTTATTTTCCAAGACTGTCTTTGAAACTGGCCATTTTCAAGAGGAAATGACATAGATTATTTTTTCATGATGGCTGCCCTTTTGTAACCTGACAGATGTTGAATTAAAATTTTTATTACCTCCTAAAGTTAACATCGAAATTCATCTATTGTGGCAGCATAAGGACTCATCTCTGAAACTGCCCTTTTACATCCTGATCGAGAATTCTACCGTTAGCCAGACCACAGCATCTCCTCCCTCAGCATCTCAGGACAGCGCACCTGGGTGGCCATCCCAGAGCCCTGAACTTCAGCTTGGACGCAGCCCCCCGCCCCAGCCCCAAGCTTGTCTCCTTCTCTGCTTCGTCGCTCCCTGGGCTGAACCCTCCCTCAGCACCCCACCCTCGAGGCTATGGTTGATTTATTTGCCTGTTCTCCCCTCTAAGCCCCTGGAGGACAGCGACTCTGGCTTCTTCCTTCTAGAGTGTGCAGGTCCTTGGGTCTGGTTTTTATTCCTGGCTGTCTTCCCACAGCTTAGAACAGTGCCTGGTACCGGTGAGGTGCTCAGTACATACTCCCATTAACTGGATTTCTGCATCCCGCATGCGTTGCGGAGGGCTTAGCACAACAGAGGGACGCAGGGCCTGGGAGAAGGCGGGGAGGGGAGAGTTACTTCCGGCGCCCCAACACCATCCTTCTCCAGGCTCACCCCCTGTGGGCCCCTCTCTGATGGACGTGATTCCGAGGCTTGCGGGCCCCCAGCAAACACCGTGAGCCTTTCCTGACTTCAGCGTGGACAGAGTGGCTGAAGCCAGAGAAGGGCGTTTGCAGGCCTACCTAGAGCTGTCACTTTGAACAGAGTTAATGTGAATACAACGTATCAATATCACACATACACAACTTCACATGACAGTGCTAAATAATTCAGAGAGGAGGCTGGCAGCTCAGGGCCTTTTAATAGTGAATAATTCAAGTACTCTTCACATTTCTCCCACCAGTAGATCGGTGTGTCCGCCTGCTGTGGAGAGAGAAGCAGGAACTGGAGAATAAAGAATGTGGGGGCCGTTAGGACTGGAACATTCTCCCACGTCTGTTTACATGGTGCAGTGGGCAACACGATTTGTATTTGTCCCTTGACTTAGGGGCACAGCAGCTCAGACTTCAGCGTGCTGGCTCTTGTTATATGTTTCAAAGAGCAAGAAAAACAAGAAAACAGTTTCCTGGGACATCTACTCTGGTTACAGACTAGCGAGTGTGCTGCTGTGTACGTACACACTTGTAGCAATTTAAGTCACTCTCTGCCAGCTGTTCAAACTGGGTTACAGGCTTGAGAGCTGTAGGTATCTTGAGTTGTGTGGCACCCTGGCATGAAACTGAGGTGTCTGGGTTCTACCTTAGTAGCTCTGCAACCCTGGGCGAGTGATGAAACCTTCCTGTGCCTCAGTTTTCTCATCCGTGTAATGGGGTCAATAATCATACCTACATCATAGGATTGTTGTGAGGATCAAACAGGAATACACATGGAAAGGATGTACCATGGGGTTGGGCACGTGGAGGCTGCTGTGTAAATAGGGCCCATTGCCAAGAGTAAACCAAACCCCTCTTTTTACTAAGGAGGCCGCTGAGGCTCAGAGAGGGAGATGATAAGTGCAAGGCCACACAGCCATAACCAGCAGGACAGGCAGAGAGGTCAAGACATGGGTTCCCACCTAAGTGAGCTTATGGAAGAAGGAGTGACAGTGTGTCCCATGGGGCTGGATGTGGCCAAGAGACCCTTTGTAGCTCAAGAATTCTTTGGAGTCTTGTTTTATTGTATAGTGTTTGCATTTCTCTATGTTTTAGGAACATTAATTCTTTTTACCAAATACATATTTATTTAGCCTCCACTAGGTACCTGGCACTAGAAATATAGCCAGACCAGGGTCCCACTTGTGTGGAGACAATTACCAAGTAAACCAATGGCCGGATCATTTTATATTGTAGTAAGTGCAAGGGAAACCCTCGAATAGAGTAAGGGGCTAAGAGTGACAAGTGGCTCCTTTTATTGGGGCAGGGGTCAGGGAAGGCTTCTCTGAGGAGGTGACATTTAAGCAGGACTAGGACTTGTGAGAAGGAGCTGGGCATGGGTGAGCTGGGGCAGAGCACAACAGAAGAAGGGTCAGCATGTGCAAAGGCCCTGGGGTGGGGCAAATTCAATTACTTAACTTTCCTTCTCAAAATTTGGAATAACTTTCATGACTGTATTAGCTTTCTGTGGCTGCTGTAACAAATGACCCCAAACTGGGAGGCAGAAAACAACAGACATTTATTCTCTCCTCGTTCTGGGGCCGGAGTCTGAAATCAAGACGTCCCCGGGACGACAGTCTCTCTGCGGGTTCTGGGGGGAATCTGTCCTTTGCCTGTTCCAGCTCCGGCAGCTGCCAGCATTCCTGGACTGGCAGCAGCGTCACTCCAGCCTCTCTTCATCTTCACCTTCTCCTCTCCCGTCTGTCAGACTGCCTCTGCCTCGCTCTTCTAGAGACAATTGTCCCTGGATTTAGGGCCCACTTGGGTAATCCAAGAGAAGCTCCTCCTCTCAAAATCCTCCAATTAATCACATCTTTTGCCCTGTAAGAAATTTGCTCGTTTACTGTGTGAGGTTGTCTGCAGGTTTCAGGGGTGAGGACGCGGACATATCTTGGGGGCCACTGTGCAGCCCACCGCAACGGCTGAGGAAGATGTGCCAGGTTCTAGACGTTAAAAGCAACGATAGAGAGAGGAAAACCTCACCTCTGTTTCGAGCCAAAAAACCCAGTTTGTAGCTGTGTGAGGTATTTCTGACAACTTTGGCTTTTAAATATTCAGAATCAGCTCCAAACACGCTGCCGCCCACCGCAAGGCAGGCTGCACCGCAGACACTGAGCTCCGAGTCCTCCCCGTCTGCGCTTCCCCCGCCCCGGTTTTGTTTACCGAGGATGCATCTTGCGGCCGCCGGCTCCTTGGGGAGCTCGTTAAAGGACAGGATGGAGCTCTCATTGCAGTGATTCTGGGAGAGACCCAGGGATCTGCATTTTAAACAAGCTCACCAGGTGATTCTGTTTCAGATGCAGCTGCTCCGAGAGCCAAGCCTGGAGAAACGCTGAGGGAAGTGGGTGGGGAGCGCAGGTTTCATTGCAAGCCCGTGGTGGAGGGAAAACCCTCCAGCTTCACACTGCATTTGGCACAGACACAGTTGAAGTAATATCTACATTTGCAAGAAGGCTAAGGTTGCCTGGAATGCATTTCTCCCCTAGTGTACTCAGCCAGCTGGTGGAATGAATCCTAGGCAGGCCTCCGGCTTCCTAAGGCTGGAGAGAGCTTTGTGGCAGCAATCCCAGGCAAGAGCACTGGACTCAGAGCCCACTGCTGCTTCAGGCTCTTGCCTCAGTTCTACGCTTATGGGCCCTGCGGTCGCTGCAGGTCCTCCCCTCTTTGGGCCTCAGTTTCCCTGTCTATGAACAGACGGCCTTACCCGCCTCACAAACTTGCCTTGAAGAGTCACTGTAATTGTTTGGAAGTTACAAATCCTGAGTGTGTCTGGACTTCTCTCCCCTCTGGGGGCTGCCCATTAGCCTGAGTCAGCGTTTCTCAAAGGCTGGGACCCTGGCGGTGTGTCCGGGGTCCCCAAGACCACCCCCGGGATTGATGACTCGCTGGGAGGACTCACAGGGCTCAGCGTATGGTCTCCTCATGGCCGTGATTTATTACAGGGAAAGGAGACAAAGCAAATTTCCAAAGGGAAAAGGGGCGTGGGGCGAACCCCGCGGGAAATCAGGCGTGAGTTTCCAGGGTCTCTCCCCGGAGGAGTCACACAGGATGCGATGAATTCTCCCAGCACCGAGCTGTGACAACAGGTGTGAAATGTGTCCATGGGGACACCTGTTAGAGGCTCAGGGCCCCGGTTTGCGCTGGGAGCCGGTTTGTATTGGGAGCTGCTGCTGGGCAGGCACCAGAGTTTCAGACTCCCAGCCCAGAAGCAGGTGTCCAGCGCCAAAGGCTTTGCTCGTACAAACCCTTTAGGCCCGGTAAGCGCCACTATCAGTTAACGCTGGGTGTGACCCCTCACCACGTCTAAGTTCTCGGATGCTAGCCAGGTGCCAGCGCTGTACGCAGGCCTTTCCAAGGAGAGCAGCCAGGCCTGCTGGGAACGCTCTTCTGCACAGGTGGGGCATGTGGTGGTCCTTGCTCGTTCTTTCTTTGACGTTTGGGTGTTCAAAACCCCTTTCCATGCCTGGGGGAGCTCCCATCTTCTGCAACAAGAATCCACCTCTCATGATAGAAGCTGAAAATGTCAAATACTGCTTTTCCCACCCACCCCGGCAGCCAGGGGACTGTCACATGACCCCAGTCCTGCCAATCGCATGGACCCAACCAGATTTGAGATTGGAAACTAGTGACATGGAGAAGGCGGAGCCACACTTGCAGTGAGGAGGTCGCAGCAGCTCCATCCTATTTCTGGGGGCAATGGCCACGCTTCCACCATCAGGGGCCGACGCCCAGCCCTGGCAGTCCTGGTGGCACATTCCCGCACAGCAGCCTGGAACCTCCCTGGGGCCAGTTCTGCAGGATGCGTTGGGCCCCGTGGCCCCAGCTCCAGCCTCTGGTCCTCCTGGAGGTTGGGTGGGCTCCCTAGTGACCTCTAACAGAGCCTTGTCTTTGCTGAAGCTGGACAGGGTCGGGGTTTGCTTCTTACTAAGGAAGGTAATTTTAAGATGTTCTCATCCATGACACCAGACGAAGTCGAGTCACGGAGTGGAATGATCCCTTTTCCACTCTCTTTCAGCCCTTCTGGTTATTTAGGAAAAAGTGTCTGCTTGCTCCAGGTGTCCTGAGTCCCTTTAACCTCTTTCCAAAACTTGTGAATCCCCCTTTTATGTTATTTTTTTCAGCTTTATTGAGGTATAACTGACATATAAAATTGTAAGATATTTAAAGTGTGCGTTGTGGTGATTTGATACACGTGTACACCGTGAAAGCATTCCCTCCCCGTGAAGGGGAGCAGGCGTGAAGCCGGGATCGGCACCTAGCTAGAATTGGATAATATGGAAATTGCAAAGTGTTTGTCTCACAGTTGCCTTCTATTTATGGCAAGTGTTATAAGGAAACACATAATGTTTCCTTTTTAAAATAAAATCATTTAAGAAAAAATCATAATCCAGTTTGTGAAAGATTAAATAAATAAGAGTACAATAGCGATTATGAACATGGTTCTTGAATGAGAGAATTGGGGTAACAATGCGGCTGGAGCTCAGATTTGACCTTTCGGGGTCCACAGAAGAGCGTGGAGGGTTTCTCAGAAAGCGCAGCCAAGCTCTCGAAACCTGAGCGCTGCGGGCAGGCCGTGCCTCTGCAGCCACTGTGCTGGCGAGCCGGGAGCCCCGCCACTCAGCGGCGAGGATGCAGCCACTGCCCCCTCCTCCTCCTCCTCCAAGGTGGCCTCCTGGGCTGACCAAGCCTTAGAGCTGGGCCCACGCGACCCTCAGCAGGAAACACCGTCACCACCTTCGCTGCAACTGGAAGGGACAGTGGCCATTGTCCGGTGCACCCCTCATTACAGAGATGGAACAGGGGAGGTTCTGGGGTTCTGGATCAGCCTCAGGTCCAGCAGTGAATCAACAGTAGGGTCAGGACCAGGGCCTGGGGCTCCGGACCTCGGGTCAAACGGTCCTCAGCAGGCCTGCCTTGCTTTGGGTGGAGCGATGGGGCTAGCAGGGGCTGGGCTGGCCTGGCCTGGCCTGGGGGCTCCGCCTCGCCCCGCATCTCTCCAAGCCCGGCCACAGTGGCCTCCTCCCTGTGTCTCCAGCCCAGCAAGCGCGCTCTGCTGTGGGGCCTTGCACTTGCTCTTCTTTCTCCTGCCTGGAAGCTGCTTCTACCTTCCTCCCGCTGCAGCCTCGCTGAACGGCTCCCGCTGTCCCCTTCCTTGGGAGGCCTTCCTTGACACCAGCAGCCAGGGTCACCTGTCACTCACCAGCACACGCCTTAGTTGACTTTCTTCAGAGCACTTCTCGTGGCCTGAAATTAGGCTTCTGTCCGTGTCCGTCTCTCCGCTAGAATGTGAGCTCCCTGAGGGCAGGGCCAGGCAGCGACGTGGTTTGTGGGGCCCGGTGCCAAATGAAAACCAAGGCCCTGGTCAAAAAATGAATAAGAATTTCAAGAAGGCCACAACAGAGCATTAAAGCCAACGTGGGGCCCTTGGAAGTCCCGGCCCCTGTACAACTAGACGGTCTGCACGCCCTGGACACCAGCTGGCCAGCGTCTTGTCTGGTCCATCCCTGTCCCCCAGGGCCTGGAAGAAGCCTGGCACATAGTAGGCCCTCAGTAAGCTTTTGTTGCCTGCATGAATAGATGAGCGAATGAGCTGCACGGGTCCAGAGCTGACGGCTTTAGCTGCTACTTCATTTGCAAAACAGAAATAAAATACTTCTAACCGCCTAGGATGGAGATCAAACTATCCGTTGAGATTTAAAAGCAGAGTTGGACCAGGAGGGCACTGGAGATGGGGCCAGGGCGGGAGGTTGATTCTAACAGCCTCCGGAAGGTTTGAGGCAGGCCTGTGACAACCTGGGGTCACACTGTACCGTGTCACTCAGGTGGCTGTAGGCAGCACTGCATGAACTCGAGGGGCCAGAGCAGAAGCAGGATTTGGAGTGAGGAGACGTCGGTGGCGGCCCCCTCACCGTGGTGGTGACGGAGATGGAGGGAGGTGGGAGCTGCTGGTTTCAACCTGCGTCGGGTGGACCCGTGTGTCCTGTCTTACTCACCACAAAGGCCATGGGGGACATGTAAAGGCTTCGGTGAAATATCAGTTAGCTGGGGAGGTACCTAGTGGTGTCAGTTCCAACCACGCAGGCCCCGGTCTGTCCTGGCTCTGCCGTGAACACACACACACGTGTCCCAGCCCCTCCCCTAACCCTCCGGGATGGCAGCGTTGTTTATGCTGAGACGCCACACACCCTATAAAAGTGAAGTGTATTTCTATATAACAGGCAGGCTTGGAAAGTAGTTACGGGAAGAAACGTAGGCCTTGGAAGATGCTTCTCACACCAGTGACAGGCAGCCAGGGACTCCGACTGCAGGGAAAGTGTCCCTTTAGGGGAAGCCAGCAAGTTCCAGTTCCAGCTGCATTCCTTCCAACCCGCAGCGGCTCCGAGGCAGGAGGTGAAACAGACGTTTCCACTGGAGCTGATGCTCTGGGACGAGGCAGGAGTGTCTGCAGGTGGGCGGGGACGATGCATAGAGTGCCTTCCTGGGCAGAGGGACTTCTTTTGGAGATCACCAAACACGAGATGAGAAGAAACAATAATAACAGGAAAGACCGCTGAGTGTTTCTTATGTGCCGGCAGCACCGTTTCAAGGCGTTCATGTATATTGCGCTCATTTAATTCTGGCAGCAGCCTGGTGAGGTGGGTGCCGACATCATCTCAGGCACCCGGAGCCTGATACTTCTCCCAAGCTCATGAGCGAGAAGGCCACAGAGCCGGGGTTCAAACTCGGGCTTCTGCTCCAGGCCCACACTTTTCCTCTGTGCAAGGTCGGGAGCAGGGGCACCCCACTGGCTTTCCAATGGCCCTGGCAATGTGGGTGTGCCCTGCTGGCCCAAATGCGGATGCCCTGACACACCTCATCCTTGAGAAGCAACACCAGAGCCGGCTTAGAGGCAGGACTTGATGGGGACGATTGATTCTCATGCCTACTCTTTGCAGTGAGGGCTGTGACCCTCCCCATTGGACAGAGGAGGAAACAGAGGCACAGAGCACCATACACCGTGTCCACAGCCCACAGCACTAGGCAGTCAAACCAGGCTGGACCCAGGGCTGACCAAAGCCTTCTCTGTTTTTCTGAAACCTCCAGGCTGTGGGCTTTTGTTTCTGTGGCCTTCAAAGCAAGAGTATCCTTGTTCTTTTGATAGACATTGAGATCCAGAGAGGTTAACACTCTGCCTAAGGTCACACAGCCAGTGAGCGGGGAGATGGGACTCAAATGCAGATTGGTCCCAGTCCAACACTCACGCTCTTTCTTCCCTTCCACCCCTCATTTCTAAGCAGTGGAGACTGACTGTGATTTAAGATTATGCAGCATCTTCTGCTTTAAAGCAGATTTTCCCGTGGGGGCTGTGTGTGGTGGTGGTCTATGCCCAGACCAAGAACTGGGACTAGGGAGTGAGAGAGATCCTGGTTCTAATTTCAGACCTGCCTCTCACCAGCAGTGTGACTGCAGCTCGCCATTCTCCTCTCTGAGCTCGGGGGTGACCAGAAGAACACCACCTGCAGGCTGACGGTCAGGATGAAGTAGAAGAACCCGCTAGAAAAACACTCTCCCAACGGCAGGGATTCATGTATGTGTGTTCCCATTATCCGACTGAGTAAATGCTAGATAAATATCTCCGGAAGGAAGGGAGGAAGGGAGGAGAGGGGAGGGAGGAAGGGAGGGACCCATGTAAGTGGTGGCTGTTCATATGATCTCATTCATCTTCAGAATGTCCTTCTGAAGGACAAGTAAATTCTAAAATTTGCAAAAGTAATTCTACCCCTTTTGCAGGTGGAGAACTGAATAGCGGGGTGTGTAAGGGGAGAGGCAGCCAGAACAAGCCCAGGGCTCGCTCCAATGGATTTCTTTGCTTCTTTGTTCTTAATCATCATCTTTTCCCTTTTTTTTCCACCATAAAATGTCAGAACTTAACCTGACAAAGTGCTGGACAAATCCGAGGAGGAGTGGCGCAGCCCCCTCCGCTGCCCTGCTGCGTCCTCCCCGGCCCCCCGGCTCCCAGGATGGCCTGTCAGGAACGGAGCGTCCACGAGGCAGAGGCAGCGTGCCCTCGCACAGAACGGTCTCTGCAGCGGAGGAGGAGCCTGCAGCGTTCCTCCACAGACAGCACCTTCCCCTCCCCCATCTTGGGCTCAGAGGACACACAGCCCTTGTAGGCCTGGGAGTGGATGCTGACCGACTCCGCGTTTCATCTCAGAAAGGCGAGATGGAAAGGTTAGCCTGGAGGTCTGCGCCCGGGGGCCCAGGGCTTCACAGGCGCATTTGCATGGGAAGGGATGTTTGACTAATTTCTAGCTAACCGGTCCTCATTAAGTCTAGCCTTGCTTTCTAGAAGCTTAAAATCTAGTGAGGAGGTGAGCGGGCCTCGGCTGGTCCCAACCATTTGGTTTTAATAATAGTGGTTGTTAAAAAACTGACAGCAAGGAGTTTCACCCTCCACCTGGGCCTCCCCATCACCCAGCAGTGAAGGGTTCATGCCGAGCCCAGTGGGAGAAGCCACCCCGATTGTTGAATACTTTGAATATTACCATGGAGGCAATATATACAATAATGAAACAAGTGACAGTATAAAATACTGCAGAATGTCACAAGGGCCAGAGCAGGTTGCAGTGACGCCTCATCCAATGGGCAGCGAGTTTCTTCCGAAGATGTCTGTTCTCACGCACATTGGGCCAGGCCCCTTCCTGTCTCGCCTGGCCTCCTCCCTCAGCCTCCCCCCTGGCCTCCCTGCCTCCACCCTCAGCCCCCAGACAATCTGGCCTCCACTCTCGCAGCCAGAAAGACAAATCTGGTCACACCAGCCCCCTGCTTAAAACCATCCGTTGGCTTCTTGTGCTCAGGGTCAGGCGCAAGCTCCCTTCCGAGCGGTCGCTGCCATTTGCAGTCACACGTTTGTTCGTTTCTTGGTCTCCCCCAGAGGATCTCGAGCTCCACCGAGACTCTCCAGTGTTTATGTCCAGTGTCTAGTGCAGCCCCTGGTACACAGTAGGAGTTCCATAGATGTTTGTTTAATAACAGAAGGAATAAGTGAATGGATGAATGAGCACTGACTGGGGGTCTGGAGGAGCCCGGAAAGGACCAGGTGGTGTCCTGGATGGGTTATGACTTGCAGGCAGAGAAGGGACTGGCATTAGAGGCAGGGGGACGTCCCGGCCAGGGCCAGGAGGTGGGGGGCAGTGGCTCCATCTGCGCCAGAGGGGCCCTTTAAGCAGGAGGACAGTGTGAGGAGGGACCAAGAGCCTGGGGCTCTAAGTTGGGGCACTGGAGTTAGAACACCGAGTTCAGGTCCAGGCTCCATGACCAGCTGGTGATCCTGAGAAAGATGTCACCTTTCTGCAACTCAGGTCTCTCATCTTTCAAATGGGACAATGATGCCATCTACCTTATGGAGCTGTTCTGAGGACTGCGTGAGATAACGGTGATGGGTATGAAGAAAAGATAGAATGCTCATTAGCCAGCGTGCTTGAGTCTAGGGAGAGAAATCACGCTTGCAGAGTATTTCCGTGCAGGGCCTTTCTGAGCCAATGCCGTTTAATTCTTTCAGCAACCCAGCAAGGTTCCCTTGACATCTCAGTGAGACGGATGAATCTGACCTGCATCCCAGTGGAGCCCGCTGTCCCCAGCACTTGGTTTATTGTGGGTGGTCCAACGCAGTCATGCTTAACCCTCACTCAGGCACAGAATCGCCTGGAGCACTGTTGTAGGACCCACCCGGGCCCACCGTGGCCAAATGAACTGGGATTTATGGGAGTGGACTGAATGTCAGTGTGTTTTGAAACTCCCCAGATCACCTGAATGGGCAACCAGGCTGAGGACCACTGGTCTAAGTTTGGGTTTAAAGACCGAGTGGTTGTCACAACAAGTCCCACGGGGACGGGGAGGGGGTGGGGGTGTGGGGATGGGGTGGGGGCATGGGGATGGGGTGGGGGCATGGGGATGGAGTGAGGGCGTGGGGATGGGGTGGGGGCAGGGGATGGGATGGGGACAGGGGATGGGATGGGGGCAGGGGATGGGATGGGGGTGTGGGGATGGGATGGGGGTGTGGGGATGGGATGGGGGTGTGGGGATGGGATGGGGGCGTGGGGATGGGATGGGGGTGTGGGGATTGGGTGGGGGCAGGGGATGGGATGGGGGTGTGGGGATGGGATGGGGGTGTGGGGATTGGGTGGGGGCATGGGGATGGGATAGGGGCGTGGGGATGGGATGGGGGCATGGGGATGGGGGCTGTGAGTCACTTCTCACCTCAACTACTGACAGCAAAGCCAGACCAGCAAGTGTACATGGAGGGGACCCCGAAACCTGTTAATACTCATGTGGGTACGCCCCGAAGTGTGGCTTCCAAGTGCCCATCACTATTGCTTGGTGGGGTCTGTGAATTGCAGGCTCTTTTCAAGGCTTCACTTTTACGGGGCTGTCTGCTCCAGACGGCCGACCTGCACGGTCAGTGACCTCGCTCTCTTTCAGAGTGGGGTGACAGGTGGTGATTTTCTTTGAGTGTGCCTGGGGCTGACCTGGTTCCTGGGTCTTGCTGGAAGAGCGCTAGGGTAACAGACCTTGACTTTTCCTAGAACCCCTGGATGGCTGCATTGTGCCCAAGCCACTCCCACTGCAGTTTGCAAACGGAGGTCATTTCTCTAGGAAAAAAAACATGCTTCGTTAAATTAGACTTTCAGATACACAACGAGTAATACTGTATACTAAAAAAATTATTTATTGTGTATCTAAAATTCAAATTTGCCTGGAAAGCCTGCAGTTTATCTGACTACCCCACGTGGGGCCTCACTTTCGGGACCCACTTCAGGGTTAATAGCGTGGACATTGGCACCAGCTATACCCTCACTGGACCCCAGCTCTGTCTCTTAGTGGTAACTGAGCCACAAACAAGACGCCTAACCCCTGAAGCTTCCATTTCCACATAAGCAAATGCAGATGCAGACAATAATAGCCCCTGCCTCTTGTGGTTTTTTAAACTATAAAATAAGATAATGTGTGTAAGGCGCCTACTAAGACCTCAATAAACAGTAACTGTTATCAAGAAACAATATCAGAAACACTTTCAATGTACAGCCTTTATTTTTTCTGATTTCTAAGAGTAACACTCTTATTGTTATCATATCATGTTATGATATCTTAATGATATCATAATGATCATTATGGAAAATTGGACAATATAGACAGATATGAGAAAGAAAATAAAAACCACCCATCTTTCCACCAAAGATAAATATTTTTAACATTTTGGTGATCATTCTTACAGCTTTTTTTCCCCTTAAAAATGTATCTCTGTATATCTTAAAAATATAGCTGTATTCCTTAATAATATATGTGTATCTGTAAAATATATCTAGATCTAAATATATTTCCTTAAAAATCTATCTATATGTATGTATTCCTAAATACATATCTTAAAAATATATCAGAAAAATCAATTTTGTGCTGTGGAGCTTGCTTTTTTTTTTTCACTTAACATTATATCATAAGTATTTCCCCAAGTTGTTAGACATTCTTTGAAAATCTGATTTTCGCTGTATGGATTTGCATAAACTTATGTAGCCAATCTCCTCCTGTTGGTCGTCCTCATTTTTGTGGCTATTATAAACAGTGTTGCAGTGAGTTCTTTATCTTTTATTAAAAATTGTGCTAGAGCTTGGTCAGACTTTCAGAGAACCGTCCCGAAGGGCAGTCTCCTGGCTGCATTTCTGCTTGGAGGCTCCAGCTTTTGCCAGAATGCCTGTGTCCACACCAGAGACCACTGGATTTCAGCCTTGACAGGCGGGCTCAGGGCTGCCCGGGGGCTGGATCTGTCACTCTCCGCCTCTCGGGAGCGGAGGCTGTCGCTGCTGAAATGTACAAACGCATAATCCTTTCTGATCAAAGGGGAATCCTTTTTCTGGCCTCCAGACTCCGTCCGTTCTGTTCCTAGTTGCGCGTGTGACATCTCCAGTTATTACCCTTGTCTTTCCTGTTTCACAGAACTGGGGGGAAAAGATCTCCAAGGTCTTGAAGTCCCCGGGCCCTTAACCCTCCAGCTCTGTTGGGACATCACTGCTTGTCTTGTGCTCGGACACAGGGCACCTTAAGCATGCTCCCGCTGCCGAGTCTGCCTTCCAGCCCTGTTTCGCCTTCTGAGTTATGAGCTACCAGCGAACGGCTTCATCCACTCTCAGGATTGTGTGTCCGGAAGCCCTGAGGAGAATAACTGCTTAATTTGATGTTTGTATTAGTCTATTTCTGGAGTGTCCTTGGTTGAGGGGCCTCACCACCTTTGATAGCCCCGTGGCTGTCTTCGTGAGGGAAGTGGCACTGAATTCTAAACCTGGTCTCACTTGGAACATGGCCGCCAGGTAGCACAGTGGCAGCCGTGGGTGGGGGGGAAAGAGTCTCCAAACACCAGCAAAGTCCCAAAGAAAATCACTCAGGGGCTGAAGGGAGGCACACCGAAGCAGTTCAGCCCTGTTTCATGTGTTTTTTTATGTTTTGACATTTTAAGTTTAAAGAACATAGCTTGGTTTTATAAAATAGTTTCATCCAGAGAGAAGACCACATAAAAGTGTCCAAACAAGTCTTTATGGATGGAGGTCAGTACGAATGGCTCTTTATCTGCTTTGCCCTTCATTCTTGCCCCAGAACCTTCTGGAATGTAATTCTCAGAGCGGATTTGAAACAGAGAGTTGATCTAATTGTGGGGCTCACGGGAGCCCCCAGCATGTCTTCTTGCATGCACCGATTTTTTTTTTCTAAATTGGTTGAGCTTAAAAGTGTAATAATTATACCCAAATCTGCACAGCCATTTTTCTTCCCGGAGAATTGATGTAATTTGCTGGTGTTCTTTAGCTGCAGGACATACTGGAGCAGGGCAGCTCTTGCTGATTTGGCGGACGTGCTGAACGCCTTGGTGGAGGTGTCGGGCCCAGGAGGGCAGCAGGGATGACGTGGGGCCTGTCTATTCCCGGGTGAGCACACCAGCTGAGTGCAGGGGCAGCAGGTGCCTGTCAGCTGGGTCTGAATCCCAGCTTCAGCACGTGCCAGCTTCGAGACTTTGGCAATCCCTTCACCTTTCTGTGCCTCATCCTTCTCATCTGTAAGATGGGGATAATAACAGTCCTACCTCATAGGGTTATTTTGACTCATAAATGCATTACTATGCATTAAGCAGTTCAAACGCTGCCTAGTTCATTAGCTATTATTTATTATGCTCCCCACAGTATCTGGATCCCTTAAACAAGAATCACTGAGAGCACGTGTGCATAGACTGCAGTGTGCACACGAAACTCTGTAGGTCTTGTTTAAATACAGATTATTAATAGATTGATCGTGGCACCTGAGCATCTGCAAAAAGTTCAGGTGACAGTCCAGCTGCTATTCAAAGACCACACTTTGAGGTGCAAGGACCTTGAGAACTTAGATTGAAATTGCAGATTCCTGGCCCCCATCCAGACTGCAGATTCAAGATTGTTCTGGAGCCTGAAGATCTTGTGGAGTTGGCCTTGCTAGGTTTTAGACTTGCCTGGGACCCGCCGCCCTTTCCTCCTTTCCTGTTTCTCCCTCTTGCAGTGAGAGTGTCTGACGGTGCCGGTCCCACCGCTGTATGTTGGAAGCACATGACTTGTCCGGTTTCACGGGTTCACAGCTGGAGAGGAATTTGCCTCAGATGAGTCTTAGCCTGAGTCTCACCCAGCCCTGATTTAGATGCTATTTCGATGAAACTTCGAGCTTTAGAGTTGATATTGGAATGGGTTAAGATTCTTTGGACTGTTGAGATGAAATCAATGTATTTTGCATAGAAGATGCAGATGAATTTTGGGGGACCAGGGGCAGAACGCTACCAACAGGATCGTATTACCTCCAAATTTCTGAGTTGGAGCCCTAACCTCTAAGGGGACGGTATTTGGAGATGGGGCCTTTGGGAGGTCATCAGGGTTAGCAGAGGTCATGGGGTGGGGCCCTCACAATGGGACTAGTGTCCTTATAAAGAGAGACACTGAGAGCTTTCTTGCTATCTTTGTGCTCCGTGAGGATGCAGGAGAAAGCGGCCGTCTGCACCTGGCATAGGGTGCTCAGCAGAACCTGCCATGCGGGCACTTGACCTCAGCCTTCCAGCCTCCAGAACGGCGAGAAATCAACGTCTGTGGTTTAAGCCCGGGTCTGGGCTCCTTGGCCCTGAGCCTGAGCTGACGAGGACACTGAGGGTGGGCTCAGGAGCGGCTGTTTAACAAGCCTCCAGGGGATTCGAACGCTGCAGAGGTTGACTGGCTGGACCGAGTTTCTTTCACTGTTCAGGAACGTGTGGCTGGTCTAGAACATGTGCATGGGAGAGAATGTGCCATTCTTCACTATGGCTCAGGTTTCTCCCTTCCTCCCATGCTGCGCAGTACAGCTCAGTGGTCAGAGATCCCGCTCTGGGTTTGCCTCCCAGCCCCAGCCCCCATTTACAGCTGGGTGACACCTCTCCTGAGGCACACGTCACACGGGGAGTGTGAAGCGGGAAGCCAAGGATTGCCAGGGGAAGCCAGCAGTCGTTGATCAAGTCTGGAACCATTGCTGCAGAGGCTGGGGCTCAGTCTGTCGTCACGTGTGGTCCGGCCCTTGTCTGTCTGTATAGAGCAGCAGGTTGCGTGCGTTTGTCTTCTTCTGCGTGATGAGCAGCTTGACAATGGTGTCCTTTCTTGCTCTTCTTGAGAGTTCCTCAGCACAGCCCTATCATCTGAGGCTCACCAACGCTTGCCGAACGGATGGATAAGAGATCAGATGCAGCCGCCGCGTCATGGACCACTGAGCTATTGCAAGCAGAAGGGAGCGCCACGGTTCACACCTGCGGGCCTGCGTTCACTGCCTTATCTCAGTTCACAGCAAACATCAGTGATCACCCACCTTGTCTCAGAGCTCACATCTGAGGGCACAGGAGGGCCTATGGGGCAGCGAGGCCAAATATCTATAATTTGACTTCGTTGTGAACTTTCCCACTCCAACCTTCTATCTGAGGAGTGATTATGCTGCAAGGTAACCAGTTATGCAATCAGTAGTTGTAAAATAAAAATGAAATTGGCTCTCTGTATTTAGTTTCCAAAATTATGTTAATCAGAATGATCTCATTTAAGCTTCACAACAACCTTGGGAGGTAGGTATGATCATCACCCCATTTTACTATTGAGCAAACTGAGGCTCTGAGAGGATAATCAACTTCTCTGGCACCTGGCAGAGCGGGACTTGAAGCCAGGTCCGGAGCCCAGCCGATGGGACAGGCCTGGGAAGCACAGAGCGGAGGGACTCGGGCAGGGAGACTGGAAGCGCCCTTTCCTCAGAGGTGGGGAGGGACCCTGGGTGGGAGGAGACCGCTGATGTCTGCACCTCACGGCGCCCGTGTGTGCCACTCGCAGCATCGTTGGAAGGGTGGGTCTGTCGGATCCTCAACACATAATGAGGAGAATTTCCTGAGTTTGTAAAATGGCCACAGACCTTGTGAGTGACGTGATAGCTGTGCTGAACCTTTTCTAACTCCTGGCTCTAAAAGAACCGGCAGTAAGAGAAACAAAATCCACACGCAGGCACGCCCTCCCCGCAGGCCCGGGTGGAGGGCGGCACCAGGCACCAGGCAGCCCTCCCCGTGCGCTTGGGAGTTTCTCCGCTGTTCTGGGCCAGCGGAGGGAGGCGGTGAGGCTCCTGGCACATGAGCCGGCTTCGTCCTCAGTGCAGCTTGACAGCTACATGGTTTAGGCCAGGCAGAGTTGACAGAAACCAGAGAGGGTCAAATGCCACCCTGGGTTGACTGGGCCACACAAGCTTTCAACCAGACAGCCTCATTCCATCTCTGGAGCCCGAGATCCTTCTAGGGCTTGGCAGCTGGGCAGCGCCCTGGTGGGACTGGTTAACCCCTCAGGCAGAGACCCACTGGGTAGATGCCTCCAAAATCTACGGTGGTCAGAATCCCATCTGGGGTATTTTGTGCCCTTAGGGACCCTGTAGTAATGTGAAGATGTCTAAGACAGACTGGAACTGTCTGACATTGGAAGAAATTCATTCTCACTGGTAATAAAAGATAAGCACCTTAAAACAACATGCAATTTTGTTATTTTTCCCTGGCCTGAAAGATTGGCCAAGGTTAAAAAAAGATAACATCCCATGGGGGCTGGAGATGGGGAACAAACCGCTCCCACCCGGCTAGTGGGGGTGCCAGGACTCCCATGGAAGCTGGAGGGGCGGGTGTCACCTTTGACCCCAACAATTTTCCTAACAGGCAGTAATCTAAGAAAGAACGAGAAGTGCCCACAAAGCGATATGTGCAAGGACGTGGGTTGGAGGGTTTATATTTGGAGAAAATTACTGTCTCAAAAGAATGACCAGTTAAAAACATTTTGGTATATCCATATGACAAAATTCCAGGCAGTCATAAAATTGACGCACAGCTTTATGTGTTGCTATGGAAAGATGTTCCAGATATATTGCTGGGTGGAAAATGCAGGTTACAAAATTACATGCATAGTATCATTTCAGTTTTGTAAAAAACAAAACCATCTGTCTACAACAGTTATATATATATGAAAAATGTATCTATGTGAATGTACATATGTACATGTCTATACATTTACATATGTGTGTATACGTGGAGGTGGGTATTTTTGCACAGGTGAAAAAAATTATCAATCGTTACCTGTGTGTGATGAGATGATGGGTGAAGCCTGCGCTTTTGAAATTTTTTTAAAGGGAAAGTGATTCCTTGAATAAAACAAATGGAACGTCTTTACAGGCAAAGGAGCAGCTGTGAGGCCTGTGAGGGTGGAGGATGCCGGCGGTGGAGAGCTGGGGCGCCAGGCTCCCCTCAGCCTGGGTGTGACTCCTGCGCAGACACGTATTATCTGTGGGCCTCTGGCCGGGGGACGCAAGGTCTCTGGACCTTGGAGTTCTCCCCTGGGGGAGGGCGTCTCTCTGACAATCCCTGCTTCACAGCAGTGTTGTGAGTACTAAGTGGGATGTTAGCTGTAAAGTGCCTGGCACACAGTAAGTACTCAATAAATGTTAATTATACATGAATATATTATCAGTATAGAATAATATAATAACATCTCTTCTTTCCTCCCTCCTCTGTTCCCTCCCTCCCTTCCTCCCTTCCTTCCTTCCATCTTTTATCAAAATACACACAGACACACACATAATTAGTCATGTGTGTAAAGAATAGACTTGTTTTCTAAAACTCCAGAGAGTGGAACCCATAGGTGAAGTCACAGGGAGACCAATTACAGCTCCAAACCCAGAAGAATTTTCCAGCTCTTCAAAGGTAAGAGGGAGCCCCATCCCCGGAGGTCTTCCAGAGGTTCTGGGTGAACAGGTGGCAGAGGTTCAGGAGACAACATTTGAGGGCCAGATGATTGGGTTGACCAGGCAGTTGGAGCCACTTCCGGTCCCCAGATTGAAGCCACCAGCGAAGAGGATGAGAAGCTGGCCCGGACTTGGGCTGCCTCCCAGCTCTACCGGTTACCTGCTGCCTTGGACGCTGGGGAGGCCTCTCCTCTCTGACCATCAGCGTCACGTCGGCAAAATAATCTCTGCTGTGCAGTTGTTGTCGGGATTGGAAATAAAAAGTTCTGCCTCCTGCTTCTGTCGTTATTTTTGTTCTGCGAACAGTGGAGGTAGAACCCCAGCGACATTCGCTCACTCATGCCTGCCTTCATTCCTTCCACAGACACCTCTCCAGGGCTTTCTGTGTGCCCAGCTTCTGCAGGTGGCAGGGCCCCTTTAAGGCTTCAGCACCCCACAGACCTGCCGCCTGGGCCCTAAACCCTAACCCCAGCCCTCAGGCTCCATATTCTTGTTCTGCACGGGCACCAGAGCAGCGCTCAGTCACCACGAAGCCCGGCTCCTTGCCAGAAAGACACGACGGGGGGGCGGGGGGGCTTTGCCAAGGGGTGCAGCCTTCCTGGAACTCAGGATGGAAATAAGGAAACACCCTCAGGCCGACTTTAAGATGGGAGGGACTGGTCCTGGCTGTGCTAGAATGATGCACCAGGGTAAATGGCCCGGGGCGGGGGTGGGGGGGGGGGGTGGGGGGTGGGGGGGGTGGGGAGGGGGTGGGGGGGTGGGGAGGGGGTGGGGGGGTGGGGAGGGGGTGGGGGGGGGCGCCTCAGACTTGCGGCTCTCTCCTCCTGCCCCCTCCTCTCTCCTCTTCCTGGGAGTCAGAGTCTCTGAACCCACAGGCACCCTGCTTTTGTGAGACTTTTCCTTCGGGACTTTCTGCCTCCTTGTCTGTCTGCTTTGGGCCCAGCTCTGGCCTCACCTCTCTCTCTCTCTCTCTCTCTCTCTCTCTCTCTCTCTCTCGCACGTCCCCAACCACCTGACCCACCTTCCCCACCAGCAGACTCAGTCACCCGGTGAGGGGGCTCAGCCCTGTGTTGTGACAGTGGGCAGGTGGGAGCTCGGCCTCCATGGACCTGGGCCCCTTTCCAAAGGGGACGCATGCCAGGCTCGTGGGGAGAAAACCTTAGAGCTGCGATTTCATAATCTTTGCACGTGTTATAATGTGCATAATATAATTTAGAAGTGACATCCATATGCAATTTATAGTTAAACATATTAATCAATTATTTAATTATTCAACAATTAATAATAAACAATATGTAATAATTTATCAATTATAATATTTTATAATTATATGTTTTATAATCATATTATAATATAATTAATAAGCATTAATTATTAATATGTATTAAAGGCGGACGTTTAGCAATTTTTAAACCTGGAGATACGTGATCAAAAATTTCAGAATGAACCATCGTAGACTAGGAGCCACTCAAGAGTGGTGGCCAATTTATTTATTTTGGGGTTCTCTGTACAGGGCTTTCTTCTGGCGGGGGAGTTTAAGTGTTTGCTAAATGAACAAATAAATCAACAATGAGATCCAGCCAGCCTGTCTTGGACTCCTGGCTTTTTTGGGAAGCTGGAAGGCACTTGAAGGTTGAGATAGAATAATTTACTTACTGTCCGCGTCCCTGACTGTCTGTGCACTGGGCCCGCATGTGAGGATTAGGGGCTCAGAATCACTTGTCCCTGCCCTCAGAGAACTCGCAGGGTAGCAGAGGAGGAAAGGCAATTGCCACACACAACTCCAACAGCTAAAATCTACAGACAGTGAAATGCACTGCAATTCTCTTTTAATATGAAGACTGATCAGCTTTGCATAGTGAAGACAAGGCCCCAGCTAAGTGTTTCCCAAACCTCAGTTATTCAAGTGCCCCACTGATCGTTTTTGCCATATTTGCGGAAGACTATACGCAAACGATATTTTCCTTTAAATGGACTTTTACCTAAATCAATTGATGTCAAAAGGAAACTATGTCATTACCATATCTAGAAAATCAGTATCCTGTGCCCTAAATAAAACGCAGCTATGAAAATAGACACAATAACAGAGCTAATATCTATTTCACACTGTTGCCACGTGGCGTTCTAAGCACTTTACGTGCGTTAACTCAATTCTTACAACCTAGTGATGTAGGTGCTATTATAATTCCCATTTTAAAGAGGGGGAAACTGAGACCTGAAGAAGCAAAGCCTCTCCCTGGAGTCACGGCCGTGGAGGTGCTGGGGTTCCCAGGCAGGGGTCTGACTCCAGGACCAGCTGGTGATCCCGAAGTAAGCGTCTGCTCTCTGAGCACCACCACGCTGCAGAGATGGGCAAGCTGCACCACCACCAAATCCGGCCTGGGGCCCGATTTTCTACTGGCCTCAAGCGACGAATAGTTTTTATTTTTAAATAGTTGAGGGAAAAAAATCAAAAGAAGGAGAATATTTCAAATGTCAGTCTCCATAATGAAGATTTATTGGGATACACCACACTCACTTATTTACTCATTGTTTATGGCTGCCTTTGCCCTATAACAGCAGACTTTAGTTGCAACAGAGACAGCAAAGTCTAGAATATTTGCTCTCTGGCGCTTTACGGAAAACATTTGCAGGCGTCCTGGTCTATAAACAAAAGGATACAAGGTTTTAAAATTCTAGCCTGATACTGTCACCAGTGCATCCAAGGTCTGTTGGTTCACCACTGAGCATTAAAGAACTGGGGCTGGAGACTCTCTCTGATGTAGAGAAAAGGGTAATTGAAAAGGGAATACCTTTCTTCATAGGGGGAGTCAGTTATTTATCGCTGAGTTCTTCTCGTGCTATTAAAACCATCTCCTGGCCCACGTTTTAGGGATCCCTAGACACTCTAGGTGATGTCTCAAATCTCTTCTAGCTCAAAAGTCTATATTTCTGAGAGCTGGGTCATCATTTCTCCCAACTCAGTGGTCCTCAGTCCCTGGGAATAAAGTGCTTCAAGGCCTTGGCTAAGCCCTCTCCGCCTGGCCCAGTGCTAACGGGTCTATTTCTCTTCTGGGGTTCATATACACTGTGAGTTCCAGATTTTGCTCTTCAGCGTGGCCAGGAAATAGCAACTTCGATGCAACAGGTTGAATCCACCCAGCTGTGGCATGTGTTAAAATGTATCCCCATCACTGAAAATCCAATTTTGTTTCTCAAAATCTTTGCTGGAAATATTGAGCTGGAACAGAAAATTAAATTTGCTCGAGTTCAAATGTGATTTGCTGTCATTCGAACAAAATGGGTCTCTCTCCCCTGAATTTGTACAACTCGCTTTGATCAACACGCCAGTAGACTCAGTGCCGTTAAAAACAACGAGAATTTCAGTCGATGTTCACGTGTTCCTTCTGCTCGACTTCAAAAATCTCCCCAGATTATCCTGCAGCTGTCTGTGGCTGCGCGGGAAATCCCAGAGGGGACTTTCCTGAGAAAATGATAATTTGCTCAAATCAAAACATAATAAAAACAGCCCCCATTTGCTAGTAAATTGATGCAGCTGGAACTAAACTTATTTTAATTTTTAAATTTTTAATTTTTTTGGTGAGGAAGATTCACCTTGAGCTAACATCCATTGCCAATCTTCCTCTTTTTTTGCTTGAGGAAGATTCGCCCTGAGCTAACACCTGTGCCAATCTTCCTCTAGTTTTGTATGTGGGATGCCTTCACATTGTGGCTGATGAGTGGAGTAGGTTTGCACCCAGGATCCGAACCCGCAAACCTTGGCCACCAAAGTGGAGCGCGTGGAACTTCAACCACTCAGCCACGGCCAGCTCCCACGATCTTTTCTGATAGTCTTTCTCCTCATTGTCTTTCAAACAAGGACACATCCAGCTCGCATCTGTGTTGTCCTCACACGGCCCCCAAGCCCTGAAAAGTTGGCCAGCCCGCCTCTTCAGCCACAGAGAGGTTCAGCAACTTGCCTAAGGTCACTCAGCTGGTGAATGAAGAAGCTGGAATTTGAACTCAAATCTCGCCTGTGCTCGCTCCATTTCGTAGCCCCTGGAAACACGGATGACAGCCGAGATCTAGGGCAGCGGCTGCTTGCTCCGGATTCTTTTCTGCTCCCTGCCTGTCTGGGAGATGGTGAGAAGGTCTGGACCCGGACGAGCCGGGGGAAGTGGACGCAGCTGGTTAAGGAATAGAAGGAACAGTCACCCCTCCTTCCCCGACTCCCTTCTTCCCTCCTCCCTCCTTTCCTTCCCATAAATGCTTATTGAGGACCTTCCATATGCAGAGAGTATGCTGGGCTCTGGATATAGCAGTGAACAAAACAGACTCCATTTCTTGCCCTCGTGGGACTCATATTCTAGTGGGGGGACATGAACACTAAGAAAAGTAAGTGGGTAAGAGCTGTGGTAATGGCAATGATGGTCAGTGCTACAGACACAAACTGAGGCAGGAAGGAGGGCTGAGAGTGTCAGGAGGGGGACATGCCATCAAAACAGGGTGGCCAGGGACGGTCTTGCTGGAAAGGTGATCTTTGAGCAAAGCTGAAGGGGTTGAGGAAGCAAGTGATGTGGATCTAGAGGAAGAGTGTTTCAGGGAGAGGAAACATGTGCAAAGGCCCTGAGGTGCTAGTCAGCCTGGGGTTTGGGGCATAGCAAGGAGTGGAGTGAGCGAGTCTAGGTGATAGAGCCAGAGCAGTGGTGAGGGGCAGATGATTTACTTCCCTGGAGGTCACAGGAAGGTCGTTGGATTCTGTTCTGAGCCAGAGGGGAGCTCTGGGAGGGTCTGGGCGGGGAGGCGCAGGCCCAGTCTGGCTGTTGAATGAAAACAAAGGCAGAGGCAGGGAGACCAGGGAGGAGGCTCCGTCACTATTCATCACTGAGCTGAGTGAGAAGGGGGCGTCAGGACAGCTGGGCGCTGGGGGAAGAAGCAGTACCCAGATTTCCAGGGTCCCTCCCCATCCACTGCCCAAGGGGCCACCCAAGGGACCTTTCTTCCAAGCAGACCTGTGTCCAGGGTTTGAGTGCAAGGCCATTGCAGTTAACAGGGTGGGGAGCGGAGAAGAGAAAGGAGCCAGCGGCGTGTCTGCTGTCTTTACCGCGGGCAGCAGGAGCTCTGTCCTGCTGGGGAACGCTGGCTGGTCCAGCGCCTCACCGTCTGCCATGGGGGAGGGCTGCAGCCTGGTGGGAGGGGCGTTGCCCCTGGCCCTTCAGGCTGGTCCTGCTGGCCAGCACAACAGGCTCACAATGCCAGAAACAGCCCTCAGTAGACTCACGGGTGTTTGCAGTAAGCAGCCTGATCCAGATGGAACGAATGACCATGGGAGGGGGTAGGGGCGCCGACAGCATCTGCTCTAGTGGCCACTGTACCTGGTCCTCTAGGCCTTTCAGCAGCTCCTGGCCCGGTGAAGCCGGACTCCTGAGCGCGGCCAGCAGCGTCTTTCCGCAGGTCTTCCTCATACTGTCTCTGCAGGAGTCAGCAAACATTTTCTGTAAAGGGCCGGGGAGCAAACATTTTAGGCTCTGCAGGCCACACACCATCTCAACCCTGCCATTGTCGCCTGCGAGCAGCCATAGGCAATATGTAAACGAATGAGCCCGTGTGGCCGTGTTCCCAAAAACTTCCCTTAGGAACAAGCAGCAGCTGGATTTGACCCAAGGGCTGGACTTTGCTGACCCTTACAAGGTGGATGGGAATCGACAGGTAAGGAGGAACGTGGGCATCATGAGGACGTTGCTAATAATAATTGTAAATAATTACCGTCAAACAAAAGAGCTCTCAAACGCTCCAGGGAACGGTAAGAGCCCGCCTGACTCTAATCACGCAGCCCACGCAGATCAGATCCAGTTGCATTTCCTGAGCTTTGTGTTTTCCTTCTGAAAATCTCAAAGGAGCCTTTATACTAGAGGAAATTTAATTAAAACCACAGAGAGATCTATGCTTATACCACTGACGGCCTGCTTTAGCCCACAGTTGATTGAGGTCATAGGAGAGTCGTTTGAAAGTGGATCTTGTTGTCCGATCTGGGGCCCACAGCCCTGTTCTTCTTGTGATCAAGTCCTTGGTTCCCTGGCCGCGGAGTCCACCCAGCAGCAGCCGAGGGGACGTGTAATTCCATCTGCCATCCGGGGATGACTTTCTTGATACCCTGAAATCGGCTACTCTCTCACCAGCGCTAATGGCCTGTAATCAAAGGTCTCAGTGAAATCGTTTCCTGCCTCACAGGAGCCTCTGCTTTTCTTTATCACTAGGACCCCAAATAGGAACCAAAATTCTCGGTTTTTCCTTGTCTTGATCACCTACTTCGCAATAATCTTCTACTTCCTAGAACAGGTTGTGGATTTGGACAGATCTGGCTTTAAATTCAATTTAGTTGTTTATTATTCAAGTGACTTGAGAAAGTCAGTTTTAACCTCCTGAAGTTTTAGTTTCCTTACCTGCAGAACGGGAACACTGGCGCCGAGTCCTTCTCGCTTACCCCACTCCCCACCCTGTGACAAAGACAATCCCACACATCTACAGTGTTTCTAGGTGCCAGGTGCCTTGTTGAAAACATTACAATCATTGTTTTATTAAGTCATAACAATGACCCATGAGTTTGCAATTATCATCATCTGCATTTTCCAGATGGGGAAACTGAGGCACAGAAAGGCGGAGGACCTTGTTAAAGGCACACAGCTGGTGCGTGTCGAAGCCAGGACCTGAAGACAGTGTGACGAGCGGGGGGCACTTGGAGGAGACGTGAGGGACAGTTCTCGGCCCTTAGAGGCACTCAGCGCATTACTTATTGAGTGGATTCGGGGGAACCATCTCTGCTCTTGAGCTGGCTCTCTTCCACGTGGTGAGCTTTTGGCTTATCAGCCCGTTGTGTGCTCTCTCTCTCTCTCTGTTTTCTTCAATGTGGCTGGCATGGTGAGACTAGGTCTGGGGGTATCTCATTCTTAGGAGATGTCCCTAAACTTTGGAAGTCCCTGCAAGGTTAGAATGGGGCGCAGAGAGAATGGAACTAGGGAGGAGTCTGCTCTACACTTTACAGGAAAAGCAAAGGTGTCCTTGAGGGTTTCAGGGCATTTTAGGATATGTTCAGTTGCAAGGAAGAGTGTAAGGAACTGACAGCATCCTAAGCTGGACTAAAGGAGCCTGGAGGTGCGTTAGTCCATGAATGCTTTGTTGGCTTGACCATGTCATCAAAAACAGAGGCTCTTTCTTTTTATTTTATTTTATTTTATTTATTTTTTAAGGACTTTATTTTTCCCTTTTCTCTCAAAGCCCCCCGGGACATAGTTGTGTATTTTTAGTTGTGGGTCCTTCTAGTTGTGGCATGTGAGATGCCGCCTCAGCATGGCTTGATGAGTGGTGCCATGTCTGTGCCCAGGATTCGAACTGATGAAACCCTGGGCCGCCACAGTGGAGCACGCGAACTTAACGACTTGGCCAGGGGACCGGCCCCATCAGAGGCTCTTTCTACTCTTCTGCTCCACCATCCTGAATCTGTTGACTTTCCACCCTTAGGCTTGTCCCTCAGTCACAAAACAGCTGCCACAGCTCTGAGCATCTCATCTTCACACAATCTCATTAAAGCAGGAAGGAGAAGGAGGCCCCCCTTCTTGTCATTACTTTTATCAGGGAACAAATTCCTTCCAAGGAATGAAAACCTCACTGTATGTCTTCTCGCATCTCATTGTCCAGAACTGGCTGTACACCTTGCCCTGAACCGAGAGAAGGGGCGGGAAATTACCAGGCTAGGAGCTATCTCGGTCCATCCGCTTGGACTAGGGGAGGGTCCCAGTCTCCTGGAACACGGGGAGCTCTGCACAGAACTGAGGGGAGGCACTAGGTGTTGGGTAGTCCGGGAACAGCATCTGCCACAAAGAGAGCCACAGTGATGAGCCGACAAGAGGCAGGCCACGCGCCTCCTCTCCTGCATCAGCTTCAGGTCGCCTGGCTCAGAGACCCCACACAGGAAATGAGACTGAGCGGAGTCCTCCAGGCTGTGGGAGACTTCAGGGATCTGTGCCTCAGTTTCTCACCTGTAAAGTGGGAATGGATATAGTAGCTGCCTCATAGGGTTGCTGTGAGAATAAGTGAGTTAATCTGGTTGAAATGTTTAGAACTGGGCTTAGCATGTAACATGTACTAGACGAGTGTTATCTGCTGTGTTTACTGGGCCAGGTAGATGTCTAAGACGGCCAACCATCTTGATTTGCCTGGGACTGGGAGGGCTCAGGACGTGGAATTTTCAGGTTTAAGACCAGACTCCTCTGGGGCAAGCCAAGACGAGCTGATCACTTGATGGGGAACGCAAATGAGCCAAGTGGGCTGGGAGGGGACTGAGGCAACTTGGAGAGTGTGTGCCTCCGTGATTTCATTCTGCCTGGTTGTCACCATCCTTCTGGCCCGGTGTGGTCAGAGCTGATTTTTCAGGGCAAGCCAGACAGTTGGATTTTTATGTTAAATCTCTGAAATTGACATATTTTAAATATTTTTTAAAAACCAACCACACTGCTTATTCCAAACAAAAACACATTTGTTGACCACGGTGGGCCCTGGGCTCCCATTTCGCTTCTTCCTACTCTCCTCTCAGCCTCCATCCTTTATGGAATGGGCTGTTTCCTGATTCTGAAATGTGCATATTTCCTGCCTTCCTGGAGCCACTCCTTAACTCGTTCTTATTTGTTTCTGCAGGAAGTGTAAGACAGAAATTAAAGAAGAAAAATGTTCCAAGGTTTGGTGGCTACGTGTACAAAAAGATTTCCCCGATAAATATTGCTCCCAATCACTCATTTGTGAAGGCAGCATGAAGCGAAATTAAACTCAGGCGGGAATGCAATGGGTGACTGTCTCGGTGGCTTGGGGGAAATGAAAGTCATTCATCTCGGGCCAGTGGGACCGGCAGGACCGTCGGCTTTCTCTGCCTCCTCACGGCTGCGGCGTGTGCAGACCGTACATTTCTGCAGAGAATTTTCCCTCATCCAATCTGTAACCTTCATTTCAGGACTCAGGGAGGTTTTGGAAGTGGGAGCCCTGCGTCATTGTTGGTGAGTATTAGGTGACCCTTTATGACAGTTCAGGGCCCACAGAGAAGGTCTTGTGAATGCTTAAGAAACATGCACCTGAATCTGTCTACAAAATTCGTCCCGCATCTCTCAAGTCTCGGGCACCTGTATGGAAGTTCCCCCTCTCACCACCTCCCCCTTTTGATGCTCACACTGTCTCTCTCCAGTCTCAGGGGTGCTTGTGAAGATGCTCGGGTCCTCAAAGGAATGTTTCTATTTGCAACGAGAATCAGTGGTAAACATGTCCTCCCACATAACCAACAATCTCGCTATTGCGTTTCTATACAACAACAAGAAACAAATGTAGAATGATCAAAAACAACACTACCGTCATGGCCTGCATAACGACGTTTCGGTCAATGACGGGCCACATACACAATGGTGGTCCAGTAAGATTAGTACCAGAAAGCCAGGTGAGTAGCAGGCTAGACCATCTAGGTTTGTGTGAGTGATGTTCGCACGACGACAAAATTGCCTAACACATTTCTCAGAAGGTGTCCCCGTCACTAAGCAACGCATAACTGTATCTACAACGGTATCAAAACTCAAATACCTAGGAATTAATCTGGTGAAAAATGTGTAAGAATCTATGCAGAAAACTATAAAATATTGGGGAGAGAAATATTAAAAGACATGGATAAAATATATAAATGGAGAGATATAGTATATTTGTGAATTGGAAGGTTCAATAGTGTGAAGAGATCGATTATCCTCAAGTTAATCTACAGGCACAACGCATCCCTCGCAATCTTAACAGGTTCCTTTTGTGTGTGGAAATCGATGAGCTGATGCTTCAATTTACACGAAAATGTAAACGTCCGGGAACAACCCAAGACGATCTTGAAGAAGAACAAAGATGGAGAGCTTGTGCTGCCAGACATGAAGACTTATTAACAAGTAACAGTAATCAAGACGGTGTGATATTGGCACAGGGATAGACATATAGACAAATGGAAAAGAATAGAAAGTTCTAGAAACAGACCCATAAATTAATGTTACGGGATTTATGACAAAGGTGGCCTTTCAGAGTAGCGGAAAAGGATGGTCTTTTCAATAAATATTGCTGGGTCAGTCAGATATCCATAAAGAAAAATAACAAAACTTGACTCCCAATTAGAGATAATCAGTTCCAGGTAGATTTTAAATCTCAACGTGGAGGTATTAAAGCTTCTAGAGGATGACATAGGAGAATATCTTCTTGACTTTGGGTTAAAGAAAGATTTCTTAGGAAGGACACAAAAAGCACTAACCGTAAATGAAAGGTCTATACGTCGGATTACACTAATGTCAAGAACTTTTGTTTATCAAAGACACATGAAGAAAGTGAGGAGACAAGTCAGAGAATGGGAGAGATGTTTGCAACACAAATTACTGCAAAAGGGTCATATTCACAACATGATTCCTAAGATTCCACAATATTCCTACAGATCAATAAGAAGACGAAAAACAAAAAAGCTAAGAGAAAATGGCAAGAATCTAAAGAAACTCATCACAAAGAGGGTACCCACTGAACTGTGCTCAACTCACTGCTCATCCGGGAAACACAAATTAAATTTGCGGTGAGATATGCCCACACACCCACCAGAAGGGCTAAAATTAAAGGACCAGCCAGGCTAAGTGCTGGCGAGGAGGTGAAGCAACCGGAGCCCACCTCCACGCTGTCGCGAACGTATGTTCACAGAGCACTTTTGAGACCGTCTGGCAGGATCTACTGAAGACTAACACTCACACATCTCTGCCCCATCTTTCCTCTCCTGGTACATCTTCAACAGAATGTGTGCATCTGTGTAGCAAAACACACGAATATCCTCAAACTAGAAATTATCCAAATGTCCATCAACAGGAGAATGCATTGATTGTGGCTTGTTTCCACAATGAAATCCTCTGCAACAATAAGAACAAACAAATTACAAATCTCAAAAACAATGTTGAGTGAATGAAGCCAGATGTGAAAGAGACCTCATTGTTTTAATGTAAAGTTAATTAATATGAAAATATAAATGTAAATATAAATATAAATATGGAGTTCTTGATATAAAATTCAAAGAGAGACAAAATAATTGAGAAGTCAGCAACGTGGTTACCTTCGGAGCGGAGGGGGGAGAGAGCGATTGGTGGGGGCACAGCAGGTCTTTGGGGTCCTTTAATGTTCTAGTTTTTAACTGGGTTGTGGTTACACGTATATGCTCACTCGTGATAATTCACTAAGCTGTGCACTGATGATTTGCACACTCATATGTGTGCGTTATGTCTCAGCAAAAAACTAAAAACTGTCAATAGGAATAATAAATACTTGGAAAAGTCATTTCATTTAGCAAGTATTTACTGGGTGCCTTTTTTTTTTTTTTTGAGGAAGATCAGCCCTGAGCTAACTACTCCCAATCCTCCTCTTTTTGTTGAGGAAGAGTGGCCCTGAGCTAACATCCGTGCCCATCTTCCTCCACTTTATATGTGGGACACCTACCACAGCATGGCTTGCCAAGCAGTGCCATGTCCGCACCCGGGATCCAAACCAGCGAACCCCGGGCCGCTGAATCGGAATGTGTGCACTTAACTGCTGAGCCACTGGGCCGGCCCTACTGGGTGCCTATTATGTACCAAGCACTGTGCTGAGGAGAAACAGTAAATGAATTAGTCAAGGTCCTCCCCATAAAGTGCTTACTCTGTGTGTGTGTGTGTCTTATAACAAATAAAGAATTATAATTTACTCGTGATTGGCGAAGAGCGGGGTGCTCTGGGAGCCTGTGGGAGCGGGAGCTAATATTTCTCAGGCAATGGTTTCTCTGCTGAGAACTGAAGGATGACTAGGATTTAAGCAGGTAAAGGAAGGGAGAGAGGTGTTGCAGGCACGGGGAACAGCGTATGCAAAGGCCCAGAGAGGTGAGAGAACACGGCGCAACGGAGGAACTCAAAGAAGTTCACTGTGAAGAGAGTGACAGAAAGGGTAAGAGAGTTGAGTCAGGGCCAAATCATGCAGGTTCTCCCACCAGCCTCGCCCAGCAGTCTGGACTTTATTCTGGGGGCAATGGGGAGCTATTGAAGATGTTAATGGGTGAAGAGAGGGGATAATAGAGGCAGATTTGCTTCTTGAAGAAAGAACAATGGCTTCTGGATGGCAAGGGTGGAGGGACCGAGATTGGTAAGAGGGATGCTGCAGTCAGAGGCGACGTGGGAAGGGTGGCAGAGAAAGGATGAGTGAGGCAAGGATGGACCTTGAGAAAGATTTAGGAGAGAGAATGGACAGGACGAGGTGCAGAGCTGGCTTACCGGGTGGGGGGGTGACGGATGACGCCTGGTCAGTATTGAGTTGTTTGCAACAAGTGCTGACGGAGGGGAGCGCGAGATGGAGGCGCTGAGCAGAGAGAGACAGTGGAGCTTCATCCTGCGCTCACCGCACAGCAGCTTCGGCCTTGCCGCCCCTGCAGTTCTGCTGCTCCTGCCTCATCTGCCTCCGACCTGCTGTTTACAACCAAGCCCAGGGGATGCTGCCGGGGGAAAGCAAAGCCTGGCACAGAAGAAGCATTCTGACAAAATAATTACAGTGTCAGCAAGAGAGCCATGAGTTGCAAACAAAACTTAAATAATCTGAGTCCCGCATCCAAACTGGGGAGCGAATTCAACAACTCCATGCCTCACTGGGAATCCTTGAGTCACTTTCCCACCTGGACCTTCCTTCCAGAAGCTGGAAATTGAGCGATAATTCAGGGTCACCAGAAACCAATGGTCTGATATTTGGCAGTGTGTCAGCTCGGTTCCCGGAACCTCCTGATGGTAACGCCTGTGATGACCATCTGCTGTTTTGGACAACCAAGCCCACATTCCCTCTTCTTCTGGAAACAGCATCTCGATTTCCTTCGGGGGAAACTCTCCTCCCTCACTGCCAGTCCACTCGATTCCAATGGCTCTGACCCTGCCCCCAGCTGCCGATGGGAGGTTGTGGCCTCCAGAAGGCCAAGCTTAGCCACTCGCAGAAAGAGAGGTCTTGTCATAAAGTTCCTGCAGGGGTTGGATTGGTCCTCTCGAGGTCATGGGCTCGTCCATGCCCCAGTCGCTGTGGCAGGGCGGGTGGGGCACTCTGACTGGGCAGGCTTGGATCACAGGCCATCTTTCTGACGGAGGGGAGGGTTGACTCACTCACAGCTGGAGTAGCTCAGCAGTGGGCTCCCCTCGGAGAGGATGGGGAACGATGAGGGGTGACCTCCAGCCCTGCCTCGGCTCGCATCTCTAGCTTCGCTCCCGCCTCTTAAATAGTTTTGTCTTCCCAGCTGCTGTCTCCCTACTTTTGGCAGCAAAATATTAATTTCCCCATCTCTCTCTTGTGCAGCTTGGAGAGAGTGTCAATTAAGGCCTCCTGCCACCTCCTGGCCAAGGGTGGGCTTGGGACCAAGGTTTGTCTGGGACTTTAACTCAAGGACCAAAGATGGCAGAAGCTGACTCAGGAGGAATCTCCACCTTGCGGGGAATCTCCACCAGTTCTGGGACCCAGACCCTGGGGCCGCCCTGGTCCCTGCCTTTCCCCAGACCTGATTCTTTAGCTTTCTTTAATCTTTTGGGCCAGCCCATATTCTTTTTTGTTTTTTAATTTTTCTTTTTTAAAAAATTAAGGTAAAATTCCCATTATATAACACTAACCGTTTTAAAGTGTACAGTTCAGGGGCGTTTAGTACATTCACAATGTTGTGCAGTCGACACTTCTGTCTAGTTCTAAAACATCTTCAACACTTCCCCCAAAGAAAACCGCAAACCCATTAAGCAATAGCTCCGTATTCCCACCTCTCGCGGGCCCCTGGCAACGACCGTCTGCTTCCTGTCTCTATGGACCTACTTATCCTGGCTATTTCATACAAAAGGAATCATGTAATAGTAGACCTTTTGTGTCTTTCACTTAGCATAACGTCCTTAAGGGTCGTGCATGTTGTAGCGTGTGTCAGCACTTCATTCCTTTCTCCAGCTGGACAATATTCCATAGTATGGATATACCGCCTTTGGTTTATCTATTCACCTCTCAATGAATACTTGGGTTGTTTCCAATTTGGGGCTATGTGACTAGTGCTGCTATGAACACTTTTTTTGTAACTGGATTTTAATTATTTTTAAATTTTTAATTGTAGTAAAATACACAGAATACACAATTTACCATCTTAACTATTTTGAGTGTACTGTTCAGTGGTGTTAAATACATTCACATGGCTGTGCAACCATCACTACCACCCATCTCCAGAACTTTTTTCATCTTGCAAAACTGAAACTTTGTACCTACTAAACAATAACTCCCCCGCCCTCCTCCCCGAGCCCCAGGCAACCACAATTCTACTTTCTGTGAACCTGACTACTGCAGGCACCTCATGTACAGTGTTTGTCATTTTGTGACTGACATTTCACTTAGCATAGTGTCCTCACAGTTCACACATGCTGTAGCATGTGTCAGAATTTCCTTCCTTTTTAAGGCTGAATAATATTATGTGGATGTATATAGCACATTTTATTTCTCTCTCGTATTCTTTTTTTCTGGACTGCTTTTTTAAAAATTAATAATCTTGGGGCCGGCCCTGTGGCCGAGTGGTTAAGTTTGCGCACTCTGCTTTGGTGGCCCAGGGTTTCGCTGCTTCGGATCCTGGGCGCAGACATGGCACCGCTTGTCAGGCCACATTGGGGTGGCGTCCCACATGCCACAACTAGAAGGACCCACAACTAAAATATACAACTATGAACCAGGGGGCTTTGGGGAGAAAAAGAAAAAATAAAATCTTAAAAAAATTAATAATCTTTATTCTTTAGAACAGTTTTAGGTTTACAGCAAAATTGAGCAGAAAGTACAGAGTTTCCATATGCCCCATGCCCTCCATACGCACAGCCTCCCAACTATCAACACCCTGCACCACAGTGTAAGTTTGTTACAGTCAATGAACCACAATGACACACCATCACCACCCAGAGTCCACAGCTCACACGAGAGTTCACTCTTGGCGGTGTACATTCTGTGGGTTTTGACAAGTGTGTAATGACAAGTATCCATGCTGTAGTATCACATGGAATAGTTTTACTGCCCTAAAAATTGTCTGTGCGCCTCCTGTCCAACCTTCTCCCCCCGCAAGCCCCTGGTAACCTTTTTACTGTCTCCGTGGTTTTGCCTTTTCCAGAATGTCGTATAGTTGGAATCATACAGTGTGTAGCCTTTTCAGGTTGGTTTCTTTCACTTAGTAACATGCAGTTAAGTTTCCTCCATGTCTTTTCACGGCTTGTTAGCTCTTTTCTCTTCAGCACTGAATAATAATCCACTGCCTGGACCCCAGATCGTTTATCCATCTATCTATCTAGAGTGAAAGATAGATGTGCGCGTATTTCACTCACATTTAACTGAACTGGCTTCTGCTGACAGCTACTGAGGAAGTCCATGCTAATAAGGAATGCTTTATTTTCAGGCCTCCAGAAGCTCCAGTCCAAGGAAAGTAGAAAAGCCAACATCTTCTCCGCTGAATTAGGATAAGCAGGAACATGGCCCTGGTCCCAGGAGGACATCTATGGGCAGTCACTGGAAGCCATGGCTGGTGCCTCAACTCAGGGCCCCTCTGAGAGGTGCTGTTTGGTGACACCGCTTTGGAGAAAGCGAGCCAAGGAGGTGCTTCTGGAAGGATGGCAGTTGGCATCATTTTGAGTTTCCTCCCTCCTCTTTGGAATGGAAAGGAGCAAGGAAAGCGAGCCTACGGACAAACTCGGCCACCGCAGCCCCTCCCCGGCGACTCTGATCCAACAGTAAAAGGATGAAGAGAAATACGGAGAGAACAGAAGCTCTTAGATGTTGGCGGTAACCTGGATGACAAGTGACGAGATGCAGGCAGGCCTGGGGAAGACAAAAATGACAATAGCAGCTGCCATTTACCGAGTGCTTGCTCCACACCCAGCTCTGCACTGGACCCTCCACAGGCATTGTCTCACTGAACCCCTGCAGCAGCCTGCGAGGAAGGCACCAGTGTCGCCCTGACTCTGCAGAGAGGGTGGGGATGCTCAGAGTGGCTTAGCCACGTGTTCCAGGTCACAGCAGGAAGTGGCAGGCCCTCTTAATAGGGGAAGAAGCGGGCAGTAAGGAGGCAGCCCAGCGTCTGCTACATATGCGTCTCCATCATGATTCCTAAACCTCTCTTCCAGGGCGTTCTGGAGGGTTCCCTTGCGTGGGAGGAGTCTGGCTGCATGCGTGGGAACAGGTTCTTAGGTTCCAGTCCCATGCATAAAGATGGTGGAAAGAGCACTGATCCTGGAGTCCCCTACTGGCTGTGTAAACTGGGCAAATGACTCAGACTCTCTGAGCCTCAGTTTTCCTCGTTTGCGTAGAGAGCAATAGCAGGATTTGCCTCCCTGGATGACTGGGAGGAACAAGGCAGTTAATGTCTGCACAAGTCCTTTATAAACTGCGGCAGCCCCACAGATTTGCTTTTCTTGTACCCTGGACCCCTTCCCTGCTCCCTGATTACCAAAGCTTGTCTGTGTCCCAGTCCCCAGGGGGGGTCTTCTCCCTGCAAAGTGAGCTCTCATTGGACACGTATGTTGCACACTGATGGCTTAAGAGCGGCCCTCTGGTCACCCATGAAGTGTCCCACACACTGTGCCAAGGACTTCCCATAGTCTCGTGATCCTCACACTACCCCCCCGAGGTGGGCTCCATAACTATGTCCACCGTACAGATAGGGACACTGAGCCTCAGAGAGGGGAAGGAATGTGCAGACGGACCCTCAGCTAACAAGGGGCAGAGCTGGGGTTTGAACCCAGGTCTATCGGATTCAGAAACCTGTGCTTTTTAACCCCTATGCAATACTCGTCTGTGCCGCTAAAGCCTTGGGGAGAAGCTTCGGGCCAGTACTGCGGGTGGGGGGCGGACCTCTCTTGGTTCGCTGGGTCACTCCACACAGGTGGCTGCCTGCCTTTCCCACTCATCGGCTTCTCCGACATCTTGCAGAGAACTTGGGGTGCGAGATGGGGGAGTATGGAGAGATCCCAGAAGGTTCTCGGGGTCATTATCGCATAAGCAGACAGCAGTAACGGTTCCGCAACTCAGTAAGTGCTTATGAAACACCATTCATACATTCAGTTATTCATATGTGGGAGTCATTTTTGAGGAGCTATAGGGGAAACAAGGGGACTAGAAGGCACGTTCCTTACTGTGGCGGGCATCCGATGTTTGGTGAGGCCCCTTCCCCACTTCTGCTCATCACAGCGCCAGGTGCTCACAGAGGACCCGCCCTCTCCTGTTCAGTGGTTAGGGCAGGAGAGGGGGGCGTTGAGCACCGTGTCCCCTGGCCATAATTAGCTACTGGGAGGTGGGTCAGCCCTGGGTCTTTGGTGGGCACTTTCTTCCCTCTGGGCTTGGAAAGGCGGTTGGTTGTGAGCCTGGAGATGCTCTCGTGGGGAGGCCCCGTTCACCAGCCAGCATGGAGGATGGCAGAGCTGGGAGATGGAGAGCCCAGAGATTTCCTCACCTACTGCGTCCACGTGTGCCTGTCTCTGGACTTTTCAGTCACGTGAAGCCATAAGCTCTTTAAATAATCAACTCCATCTGAGTAGAGTTTCTTACGCACACTTATGTGTACACTGGACCACAAGCACTTTGTGATCTCATTTCAAAATCAAGGCGGGATATCCTTCTACTCTGTCATGATACTTGCACGTGCATATAGGTGTGTGTGTCCAGCTTACGTTTAAGAGATTTTCCACTCCCATGGGACCTAGGTTTTAGTTCTGGCTTTGTCTCTAAGTCATAGCATGAGCCTGGGCCAACTCCGCCTCCTCTCTGAGCCTCAGTCTTCCCATCTGTGAAGTGAATGCATAGGCCCACTGCCCTGAAAGTCCCTTCCACTCTTACTTTCTATGAATTTTAGTATCTGTGCAATGAGAAAAAATGATGAGAAACTAAGAAAACACTGGCGTGTCATCTGCCGGGCTCCAAGTCCTGTTTGTTGATGCAGAAAGGAGAGCGATGGAGGCCCTGATGGGATGGGGAGCAGGCAGTCGACTGCAGGAGGACACAGCAGCCGGGCACGGGTTTGGCTGCCTCCTGCAGATGCTAGAGCCTCGAGAACGATTAAGCCTGCCTGCGAGGTCCCTTCACAGACAGCTGTGGGGCTGCACACTGAGCAAGGAGACGTGGAAAGCAAGAGAAGCCGGCATCCAGTCGGCCTCTGACACCGGCATGGGGCTGTGAAGTTTTTAACACAGACCTTGAATGTCCACGACCTGCAGGAGCTGTGGCCGAGATCCCAAACTAAGGGGATGCAAAAGCCCCTGGTCCAATTCCTCCTTCTCTCAGGTTCCAGACACACCTGAGGCGGATATAACATCAAGCCTGCAGAGACGACTGGCCCTTTCTTCTTGAGCCACCCATGGGACCCATCCTCCTGGGCTGAGATAACCAATCACACTGTTGATGGAGTGCATTTGTAAAAGAGAAGAGCATATCTGTCAGGGTGTGTTAGGCTCCCAGTAGCAAACCCCTTGATAACAGTAGCTTCAAAGATGAAAATATTCTCTCTTTTAATAAGAGGTCCTGAGGGCAGAGGGTGAGGGTACCTCACACCATCCCAGCGTCACCAGGGACCCAGGCCTTCCCCAGACGCTTTTCTGGGCTCACCTTTTGTCCTCAGATTTGTCATCTCACAGTCCTATGATGGTTGCCACAGCTCCAGACATGTGTCCTCACTCCTTACGGGGAGGACGCAGGGCCGTGGGCAGGAGGCTCTCTCTTGCTAAGCCTGTGTCTTTCGATCTGAGAAGATCCACTTTCTAGCAGCCTTTGAGAGACCTGCTTGCGCGGCTCACTGGCCAGGATGGGGGCACATCCACGCCGGGCTGTGAAGGAGCCTGGAAAACCCCAGCACTGGGAGGCAGAGGAGAAAGGGCTGACCAGGGCGACGGTGGTCAACCTACGGTGGGACAGAGCCCTGATGTTCCCCCCGTCTGTCCCTCCACTGGCGCTGAGTGCGGCTGCCTGGGGGACTGCCCAGCCCCCCCAGGTTTTCTGTTGGTTCCACCACCCCCTCCTCATGTGACCAGAGTGCACGAGACGGAGGTTGCAACCTGTGGAACAGGGCCTGGGATTGAGTCCCGATGGGCACGAGCCCGTGTGCAGGTGCTCACTCCAGACCTGAATATTTCTGACCCAACTTGTGTTTGCTGCCTGTTAGAGCTGTCTAACCAAGCATGTCCCCAACCCTGAGTCACCCAACATGTCGTGTTCTCACCTTCTGATTTAGTCAGGCTCGACTTGCTGCTCTAAACTGCCTTCAACACCTCAGCGGCCGAGGTGAGTCTGCCGCATCTAGTGCTTGTCCAGGGAAGCGCCCTGCGGAACGGCAACTCGGATCTCCAAGAGCTTCCAGCTTTTAGCTGCACGTAGCTCCAGGGTCCCCGGGGCAGGGAGGACCCTGCAGGCCCATCCACTGGGTCTTGGATGCTTCAGCCTGGAAGGGACTCATCTCACTTCTGCTCACAGCCCATTGGGCAGAAGTAGTCACGTGGCCGTACCCGCTGCCAGGGCCTGGAGAGGAGGGGAGCCTGGACCAGCAGGGGCAGTCCCGTGTCTCTGCACCTGCCTCTCGTGGCGTCCCACTGGCCTCAGGGTCAAGTGCTCACCGTGCGGTCCCCTCTCTCTCCCCTACCCCTCTTCTCCTGGCTGATCCCTATTCATCTCTCATGCCGCGTCTTAGGTTTACTTCCTGTCCCCCTACGTGGGATGGGTGCCTTCCATGGGCTCCCAGACTCCTTGCATGGATACCATCGGTGCATCACACCCAGTGCCCTCTCCCTGCACTGGTCTGCAAGCAATGACTTGGTCCTGATAACCCGTGTGTGCCCAGCACCCAGCACAGGTGCTCGCTGGCCATCAGTTAATGAAAAAAAGCAATGAATGAACTTTTATTTCAGTTGTCTTGAATCCTTGTCTTGGGAAGTATGGAACAAATAGAGGTAAATCTGTTTTGTTGGAGATCCTTCCAGTGTAACGCAGCTTTCTAATGGCGCACGGCTGTCTCTGGGGACGGAGCGGGAAGACTCCTCTCCCCCGGAAGTCTGCTCTGCAGCACAGGTAGAAACGGGCAGCCACCCCTCCTGAGGAACGCCTTGTAAGAATTTTGCTTGCAGAAGTTTGCAACTCCTCATTAATAGATGAAGTCCTCGCTTCAAGAGACGATGAAATCAGGGCGGTGGGTGTGGCAGGCGGTGGGTGTGGCGGTTAGGAGCCCAGCTCGGGGCTCTGCTCCCAGCTCTGCCACCAAGAAGCCGTGGGGCCTTGGAGAGCCACTTGGGTTTGAAGCTCCTTCATAAAATGGGGGTAAAAAAGAGAAGTTGTGTGACAGAGGACGTGCGGAGCGATCGGCACTCTCCCGGCGGACGGCCTGCTCTCAGTAGTGTCAGCTGTTGTTATTACGGTTTATTTATTATTATCAAACAGGATAAACAAAGCATTAGATAAAGTATCTTGGGTCTCAAAATGCTTTAAAGGAAAGAACGCAGCTGGTCCTGGCGTTTAGAGATGTGGAGTGCGTTCTGACTCCAGAGCCCATCTGGTAGGGGGTGGGGGGGGGCCGTCCTGTGCCTCAGTTTCTTGACTTCAACGACTCTCTCTAGTTCATAGTTTGTTTTCAGGATCCTGCTAAGTCACTAGTAAAGCTCCTTTATTCACTCAACAACCCCCACAAGTATATATCAAATGCTTGGTGGAGAGGCTGTGAGTGTGGCTCGGGCTGGGTCGTGGGGTTTGACTCCCAGCCCTGCCACTGGCTGTGAGGCCTGAGCTACTGACCTAACCTCTCTGTGCCTCAGTTTCTTCATCTGCAAAATGGGGATAGTGAGCGATAGTACTTACCACTCATGGGATGGTTGTGGGGACTGAGTGAAACACTGTCCCTCTCGTGGGGCACACGGGCAGTGGAGGGGTCAGACTAGCAAACAGGCGGTCACAGCCCAGGTGGGAAGTTCCACATACAGGCGATTAAGAGGGGAGCTGGTGTGAGTGTGGGCTGGAGCCAGCCCCCACGGCCTGGAATTCCAGCCTCACCCATCCTGGGTGTGAAAAGTCGGTTGGCACTGGAATCCCCTCCTTGCCCTGATGTGGGGAGCATGAATGAGGCCAGAGAGCTTTGAGCTGTGCGGGCACGGTCTGCCTGCTCAGAAAGGTTAGGCACCCTTCGTACCGCAGAATCCCCAGGTGGAAGTCAAGGGAAAGCTGAGATCTGATGAACGAGTAGGAGTTGGGGGGCGGTGCAGAGGCAGGTGATGGCGGGGAGTGCCAGCAGCGCCGTGTGGCCCCGGTGGGGTGTGCCAGGGAGGGAGGGAGAGATAAGCAGTGGCTGCTGACAGCTCGGCCATCCTCCCGCAGACGCGCCTCTGTTCATTCTGCCAGCGTTCACGGTGCCCCACGTCCAGGCCCTGGGGGTACAGCCGACATTGAACAGACTTGCGGAGGGAGTTTGGCCCCTAGCCTCGGCTAATGGGGAGCACAGGGAGGGTGTTATGCAGGAAAGGGAAGTAAAAACATGTGCCTTTAAGAAAGATGCAGAGGCTGAGCCAGAGGGGGTTCAGATCCCAGAGCAGATAGGACAGGGGGCCCTGTGGCCCCATCCAAACCGAGTGTCATGATGAGGGCCGACCCTGCAGCCTGTACAGTTGCCATAGAAGATACAGGCTGCTCGGTTAAATGTGAACTTCAAATAAACAACGAATCATTTTTTAAGTATAAGTACGTCCCCAATATTGCAATGGACATACTTATACCAAAATGTCCACTAACTCTGGCACCCCTGCCTTCGTGGGGTCCCAGCCTGGAGCTGACAGGCGGCTTGTGGCAGAGCACCAGGTGCGTTCTGCACCCTCCCCGCCCCCCCGGGGCTCAGCCTGCAGCCTGACGAGGGCAGGGTCACATCTTCACCAGAGGGAGGCTGAGGGAGGGCAGGGGAGCTCCACCCTCCTCCTCGGGCCCACGGTGGGCTTCTTTCCTCTTTTCCAGGCCGCTGTGCCCGACCCCACTCTGCTTCTGCGGGAAGGCTGGTCTGACCCAGCCTCGCATTTATCCCCGGCCTAGGAGGGTTAAGGAAGGCAGCTTCCTGAGTCCATCCAGATGTTGGTTATTGAGCTGGTGTGTCCCAGATCCCCTTGGGCCTGGAAGGATAGAGCGAGATGAATCAGACACAGTCTTTTATGCTCAAGCAGCTGAAGGTTACTAGATGCAGTCAGAATTCCTCAATCATCTTACAAAGGCAGGCTTTGCAAATGCCTCCACGGGCAGGAATAGCAGAAGCTGCCATTGCTTGGGTCCTTAACTTGCTGGCTGGTGTGGAGCCGAGAAGTGGGCTTGCGCAGAATGCAAATCAGTTACAGGCCTTTGGGAGGAAAGCATCTTTTGGTTCGAGCCTCAGTATTACCACCTACCCTGTGCACGATCTTGGGCAAGCTGCTTCTCCTTCCTGAGGTTCAGTGTCCAATCTCACGGGCTTGTGAACTGAGCTAGTGTATGGGAAACACTTAATTCCACAGCACCCAGCACGTGGTCAGGCATCCAGATAGACTACCATGGCACAGACCCAAAAGATTGTCATCTCTATGTCACCGACGAGGAAACAGTTTCAGAGAGGTGAAGCCCAAGGGTGAGCATCCACTGACCAGCAGAGCGAGACCTTGGCCCTGACCAACGTTCCTGAAACTCAGCACCAGATAACGAAATGGCAATCCAGAAGCGTTCTCCAACTTGGAGCCCATGGGCTTCTTTAAAAAGCTGAAACTTATTTGATTACAAGACTGATGCATATTCATCGAAGATAATTTAGAAAATGCAGTTTGCCAAAAGAAGAAAATAAAACTCACTGGCGTTCCCACCACCCAGAGATAGCCACGGTTGACGTGCCATGGTGGGTATTTTAAGACTTCGGGGAGATTTATAAAAACCGAAAACCGAGATCCCCCTACTGCTTTTATTCACAGCCTAGGGTTGAGGCAGGGTCCTCAGCCCCGGCACTGTCAGTTCTCTGTGGGGGGCCGTCCTGTGCACTGCAGGATGTTTAACAGCATCTCTGACCTCTACCCACCGGACGCCAGCAGCATCCTCCTGAGTCCAGATGACCAAAAATGTCTCTAGATATTGTCAAGGGTCCCTGGGGGCAAAGTAGGCTGACTTTAGGGGAAGAGGTTCTAAATAAGCCACACCTGGCTTTTAATCCCAGCCCAGGTGTAGACTCGGGCAAGTTAGGTGATGACTGAGCCCCACTGTCCTCACCTGTGAAATAAGAGCAACGTCTGCCCACATGGCCAAGCTGTGAGGATTAACAGAGATGGTACCTAGGACACAGAAAGCACTCAGTCCGAGGGAGCTGCCACTGGCATCTGCATCCTCATAGCGGGTGGCTTCTCTGATGAGGCCTGACTTCACAAAAGCCCAAACACGTCAACAACAAAAGACTCGCCTGCCTTTGGAAGGCCCTTCTCTCCTGAGCGAGAGGCACAGCTCGTCTTGGAACGGCAACAGGAGTTATGGTGAAGAACATGAGTCTAGAGCCAGCTGGCCTGTCTTTGCATCTCGTCTCTGTCCCCAACCACGTGTGAAACCTTGGGCAAGTGACGGGACGTTTCTGTGCCTCAGTTTCTTTATTTGTAAAATGAAGGCAATGGTGGTACCTCCCTCATGGGGTGGTGAGAATTAAACGAGCTCACTCAATAAGCGGCTGTATTTGTAAATATTCTTATTACGTGTGCCCCGTCCTGGCGAGATGGTGTGGGAGGGATGGGACGTGTCGGAAACCACGGGGTGAGACAGCAGCTCCAGACCAAGGAGTGGACTCGTGTGGTTGCCCTCACCTCTGCTGCTTCCTAGACCCCGGGCAGAGCCGCAGTCTGGCTGCCTAGAGGCTGGTGAACGACGTCTAGCTACCCTGGACATCTGGGACGCTGGAGTCCACACCCCACGGGAATTTCAGCTTAACAAATTCATTGCGTCCTGGGGCTCGTAAGTGTTTTTTATTGTGGTAAAACATCCATCACATAACATTTACCATTTTAAGCATCTTAAGTGTACACTGTGTTAAGTGCATTCACACTGTTATGCGACCGTCACCACCATCCATCTCCAGAACTTTCTCACCTTCCCAAACTGAAACTCTGTGCCCACGAAACAGCAAATTCCCATTCGCCCCTCCCCCGCCTCTGGCAACCCCCATTCTGCTTTCTGCCTCTATGAATTTCACTGCTCTAGGGACCTCATATAAGCCGAACCATACTCTATTTGTGCTTTTAGGTCTGGCTTATGTCACTTGGCATAGTGTCTTCAAGTTTCATCCACGGAATAGCATGTGTCAGAATTTCCTTCCTTTTTCTTTTTTAGAGATTGGCACCTGAGCTAACAACTGTTGCCAATCTTTTTTTTTTTCCCCCTTCTTTTTTTCCCCAAAGCCCCCCAGGACATAGTTGTGTATTCTAGTTGTGAGTGCCTCTGGTTGTGGCATGTGGCATGCCGCCTCAGCGTGGCCTGATGAGCGGTGCCACGTCCACGCCCAGGATCTGAACCAGCAAAACCCTGGGCCGCCGAAGCAGAGCACGCGAACTTAACCACTCGGCCATGGGGCCGGCCCCTCCTTCCTTTTTAAGACTGAGTAATATTCCGTTGTAAGTAGAGGCCACACTGTGTTCATCCACTCCTCCGCTGATGGACACTTGGTTTGTTTCCTCCTTTTGGCCGTTGTGACTAACGCTACTGTGAGCATGGGTGTACAGATGTGTGTTTGAGTCCCTGCTCTCAATTCTTTTGGGTGCACACTCAGAAGTGGAATTGTGGATCAGATGGTAATCCTATTTTGAACTTTTTGAGGAATTACCATGCTGTTTTCCGTAGCAGCTGAACCATTTTACATTCCCACCGGCAAGCACGAGGGTTCCAATTTCTCCATGTTGTCTCCAATCATAAGCGTTTTTAATGCAGCCTCCCTTTGGATTTTTACACCCTTAAAACAGTGGAGTGTGTGTAAAGGAAAGACCTTTCTTCACGGTCATTCTTTGTTTGGAAAGAGATTCAGACATTTCCAACCAGCGGCTGCAGGTTGAACCTCACAAAGGTGCAGCGAGGAAGGAAGACTGAGGCCGGCCTTCTTCTCTCAGGCAGTCTCTTCCTCTTGACTTATGTTTTTCAACCTAGGGAGAGGGTGAAGACTCATCTCAGGGAGTCTAGAAGATTCCAAACAGAACTCAGGTCTTCTGAACTCTTTGGGCCTTTTCCTCTAGAGCGAGCAGCCTGCCTCTGACTGGCTCCCTGTTCCCAGGGCATGGCCTGAGCCTCGGGAGATCTCCAGCTTGTTTGGGGGCACAGAGACAGCAAGAGTCCATGACACTCCCTAAGCCAACCTCCCTTCCACTGCTCAGGGGCTGGGGACGTGCCAGACGAGTCTGCAGCGTGGCCCGGATCACAAAACCACTGCTTGTCTGCGGGGACCAGAAGGTGAAGGGAGAGGAAAAGCCCTTGTGGAATTCTCTCCCCCGTCCTCGAGAAGTCCCTGCCTTCACAGCTGGGAGCACATGTTGGAGCTGGTTCAACCTCTACTGTTTGTTTTTCTTTTAGAGGAAGATTAGCCCTGAGCTAACATCTGCTGCCAATCCTCCTCTTTTTGCTGAGGAAGACTGGCCCTGAGCTAACGTCCATGCCCATCTTCCTCTACTTTATATGTGGGACGCCTACTACAGCGTGGCGTGTCAAGTGGTGCCATGTCTGCACCCGGGATCCAAACCAGCGAACCCCAGGCCGCCTAAGTGGAACGTGCAAACTTAACCGCTGTGCCACTGGGACAGCCCTCTACTGTTTGTTTGATGGACAAGATTACACGCACAGTCTCCTCTCATCTGGTTGCTTTTTCACAGCCTTCCTGAGATCACGCCAACAGGACAGTTTAGAACATACCTTATACCATTTTTGGTGATCTTTGTCCCTTCCCTTAGGTTTGAGTTATTACCATTTGGTGTCATTTCCCTTCTGCGTGAAAAACTTTCCATAGCAGTTCCTACAGGACGTGCATATTGGTGTGAATTCCCTCAGTCTTCGTTTATTTGAAATGTCTTTATTTTGCTTTCATTTTCGAAGGATAGTTTCATTTGATAAAGAATTATGGGTTGACAGAGTTTTTTTCTTCTTACATCATAAAGATGTCACTCCGTTCTCTTTTGGCTTTCACTGTTACTAAAGAGAAGGCAGCCATCGTTCATGTCACTATTTCCCCGTGGGTAATAGGTTGTGTTTCTCTGGCTGCTTTCAAGATTTTCTCATTGTATTTGAATTTCAGGAATTTGATTGTAATGAACCTAGGCGTAGTTTTTATTGTATTTTTCTTATGTGAGGTATGCTGATCTTGGACTGGTAAATTTATGTCTCTAGCTAAATTTGCAAAGTTTTTAGCCATTATTTCTTCAAATATTTTTCTGCCCATGCTCCCTGTCCTCTTCTTCTAGGATTCCAGTTACATGCATTTGAGGCCACATGCTATTGTCCCACAGGTCTCTGAGGTTCTCTTCACTTTTTTTCAATCTTTTTTCTCTCTATTCTTTAGATTGGAAGATTTCTATCATTGATCCTTAAATTCAGTGACTCTTCCTGCCATCCAGGGATCCTTTTATTTCAGGTATTGTAATTTTCAGCTTGAGAATTTATATTTGGTTGTTTTTTTTTACAATTTCTATATCTCCACTGAGATTTTCCAACTCTTCATTCATTATGCACACATTTTCTTTAAATCCTCGAACATGCTTGTAATAGCTGCCTTAATTTCTTATCTGAAATAATTTCAAAACTTGGCATCATTTTCTATGAAATTCCTTTTTTCCTTGATGATCGATCACATTGTCTTGCTTCTTTGCCTGTCTAGTGATTTACGATTGACTCCTGGACATCGTGGACGATGTGGGAGAGATTCTGGATCCTCTGGTATTCTGCTGAAGAGCGACTTTCGTTCCAGCAGGCAGTTAATTTGGGCGGGCTGATACCCCAAACCGTGCCTCTCTTCAATTCAGCAGGAGCTGAAAATTCTGCTCGGTTCTTTCAGTTTCTAGCTGCTGCTTTTTTTCCCACTGTAGCCCCTGGGTTTCCCTCCCTCAAAATGTGTGCTTTTGTGGTCAGCCAAGGACTTGGGCACATTTTATAAGCAGATCTTGGGGCTCATTCTAGCTGTGCCTCCTTCTCTTCTAGGATTTACTCCCTAAATTTCTGGCTGTTTTTCAAGGCCCAAACTCTGTCCTTTGACCCCTTGAGCCAGTAAGGCTGCAGCTTTTCGTCACCCTGAGTTGCCTGGTACATGCTCTCAGGCAAAAAGCAACAAATGTGCAAATCTCCCACATTCAATTCCTGTCTTTTGAGGGTAGAGTCTTCTCTACTTTCTGTTTCTGGTTACTCTCCAGAGCCTTCATGTAGTTGTTTTAAAATTACGTTGTCCAGGGGCTGGCCCCATGGCTGAGTGGTTAAGTTCGCACACTCCGCTGCAGGCGGCCAAGTGTTTCGTTGGTTCGAATCCTGGGTGCGGACATGGCATTGCTCATCAAACTATGCTGAGGCAGCGACCCACATGCCACAACTAGAAGGACCCACAACGAAGAATATACAACTATGTACTGGGGGCTTTGGGGAGAAAAAGGAAAAAATAAAATCTTTAAAAAAAAATTACGTTGTCCAGATTTTATAATCATGTATGGGAGGGTTAGTCCAACCCAGCTATACTCCTATTCCTATAGCATTTAACAACAATGACAACAACAACTTGGAATTGGGGACCAACATAAAAAGTTGGACTGTTTCACAAAAATCTGGTTTGGAGGCCATATTCCTACGTGGTGAAAATTGGTTGGAGTCAAACATGACCACTTCTTCCCCTCATGACCCCCTTGCAAGGAACATGGGTCTTCCAGTTTGCTGCTGTCCTCACCACTCCCTTTTGTCTTCCCTAGACCAAAGTCAAGTGTCAATTTCTTTGCGTCATCTTCAAGGTGGTCTGTGGGCCTTTGTTTCCAATCAAATTCTGTTTCAGAGTTTTCCTTGCCACCCTGCCTAAGCCTGGGCCCTGTGGCTTGTTCTGTAACCTGCTTTCCTATCCCTCTTTCTCCTGTGATACCGTGCAGAAAAGCTGCCTTTTCTCCAAGCAGTGCTCCATGCTATTGGACACCCCTGACCTCTTCTCCCCTCCCTCGCTCCAGCCCTCTCTCCTCCCTTCCTTTTTCTGATGTCATCTGAGCATCTCCTACATGCTCAGCACCGTTCTAGGAGATGGGGCTATAGCAGTGAAGAAACAGAAAAAATCTTTGCCTTCACAGAGCTGACAGGTAAGTACAAGATTGTGACAATGAACAATTCGTAATACAGCGGCGCGCTCTGTGGAGAAAGACAGAGCTGAGCAAGGGGATAGACGGTGACGGGTGTGTGCAAGTGTCATAGGCTCTAAGCCTCCTGCTTATCCTGGGCTGGCTCATGGTTTTCACCCTTCACGGGGCAGAAAATGCTCTGTGTGGGCCAATCCCAGCCTTTGCCGCTTCTTAGCAATATGACTTTGAGAAATCTCCCCACTGCTACGCATCCATTTCCTTATCAATAATGTGGCGATAAGAACAGTAGCTACCTCTTAGGGGTTTTGAGAGGATTAAATGAGCTAATGCATGTGAAAGTATTTAACATAGTGCCTGGCATATAGTAAATACTCCATAAACATGAGCCACTATCGCTAAACTAAAGATATAAATCTCCCAGCACAATGCCTGATGCTCTGTGGGCGATAGATAAATAGTAGTAATAGTTACCATTATTCCTCCAGTTCCAGATCCTGACACCCAATTCATTGTTTTTCCTTCTGCTGGGCCAGCAGTATCTTGTCTGCCTCACTGCAGCTCACGGAGAAGGGGCAGGGATAATCAATCATCCAGAAATTACTCCTTGGCGGCACCATTGGAAGCCACTTGGGGGAATCCAGTGGGGAGCTGGGGCTGGAGGCGGCTGCTATGGGAAGGAGTCTACCTCCAGTGGTTATTGACGTGTGAGATAACAATTCAAGAAGTGAGAAAATGTCGTGGCAGAATTCCAGGGGCTGGACCCACTAGAGTCCCAATTCCAGCCCTATAAACCCGGCAGGGTTAGGTCAACGTTGGAGAAATGCTTCAAGAAATGACAATTCTTTCCTTCCTGTTTCCAACACCACGGTCTGTGCTTGTCCCGTATGTTCCTGCCCAAACCTGCTCCTTCCTTCGGTGCCGTCTCCGGGTGGGCGTTATTTAGCCTGGGCTCGTTTTCTCCCCACCCCTATTGTAATAAAGTTTTGATTCTCCTCTCTGACCATCATCTGCCGGTTCCCACGTTCTCAGAAGAGCTCAGGGAAGAAGGCATCGGTCTTGCCAGCCCAGCCAGCTTTGATGTGACGTTCGCCAGTGCCTGGCATGCCTTGTGGGGCTGCTTTGGTTTTGTTTTCTGATTACTGGCGAGGAGCTGGCTTACAGGAAACACATCATTAAGAGGAGCTGTCAGAAGGAATGGATCTGCAGCACCAGATTGCTTGTAGGTGGCAGGTAATGAGGACTTGAGTTCAGACTCCACCTAAGTGGATAAGACTTTACCAAGTACCACCTGTGGGCCGGGGTTCAGCCACCCACTGTGGGCCAGTTGGTCTGTTTCCAAGAGAACGGGGACTTGCTCTGCAAAACGAGGGCATTGAAACGTTGGGTTTCTCTTCCTCACTGTGATTTTATATTAGATCTGAAAAGGTTTGGCTGTGAATAATAGAGACCTAAATAACAGCAGCTTAAACAAAGGAAAGGTTTATTTCTCTCTCACACAACAGTCCAGAGTGAGGCTGCTTAGGGCTGGTAGGGCAGTTCTGCTCCAAAAGGTCCCCAGGGATTGAGGAGCCTTCTAGCTTGTTGCTCTACGGTGCATGGCATCTGTTTTCCAAGGTCACCTCATTGTTCAAGAGGGCTGTTGAAGCTCCTGCCATCATGGCTGCATTCTAGCCTACAGGAAGGAGAAAGGGCAAAGACTGATACACCTACTCTCTTGAAGGACTCTTCCAAAAATTGCACACATCTCTTCCACTCACATCCCAATGGACAAGCACTTAGTCACATGGCCACTCCGAGCTGCAAGGGAAGCTGAGAAATGCAATCTTCATTCCTGGTGGCCACGTGCTCAGGTATAAAATTTGTGAACTCTGTTACTAAGAGAGAAAGAAAAATGGCCACTGGGGGAGAACTGGCAGGTTGTTTGGGAAAGAGCGATGATGCTGTGGAAACATTGCTGAACGCATCAGGGGCCCTGTGTGTGCATTTCAGCCTGCCCTATCACGTCCCTGAATCTCGCTTTCCTCCCCTGTGAAGTGGAGACGGAGGTAACCACCTCACTGTTTGAGAAGATGAAGTGATACGTTGTATTGGAGACACTCTCTAAGGTTCTGAAACATCTGCAAACCAGCCAGGACGTGCTGTGGAAATCCACATCTGGGGCTGATAACATAAATTTATGGAGGCGTCTGTACGAAAAAATACGCGCCTGTCTCCAGGCCCGCACTTGCCCGGGTCTGGCAGCCTGTACTTCGTAGCTTCTCTGTGGCTGGTTGGCAAGAGAACCACTTGTCAGGCGCCCAGGACCTGTGCATGCTGGGTGTGCTTTCGGGAAGCCCAGATGCAGGCCGGTGGGTGCAACTGGCACACGAGACGAGTTTAGGTCGAACCGTTAAAACTTGTTAAAATAATGATACGTGTCTGTTTACACAGCACCAGGAAAAAAGGAGAACTTGACCATCAAACTGGGCCTTCTCTGGACATTATCGCTTAGGACAGGACTGAGTTTTTATAAAGTGAGTTTATATAAAGAAAAATTAAATAAATAATAATCTAAGTGGTACTTGGCGTTGGCAGAAACTCAGACGAGAATCGCGGCTCCAGCTAATGCCTTGATTTCAGTCTGGAGAGACCCTGAGCAGAGGACCCGCTCAGTCCTTTCCCGGCCTCCTGATTCACGGATGGCAATGGTGCATCATAAATCTGTGTTTTTTAAGCTGCTTAGTTTGTGTTAATTTGATATGCAGCAATAGAAAGCCAATCCACGCGGGCAGAGATGATGACTTGAGGAATGTCACCCACCGGGGGAGGTTTCTTGAATCGTTTCCTCATCTGTGACATGGTGACAGGAATACGTGCCCACAGGGCAGCTGGAGGAACAAGTGAGGAAGTCAATGCAAGTTCTTACCTCATGTGAGGAAAACACCGAGCTTCCTGACTGGCGAGCAGCGCACGGGGTCACAGAGTCAATCCCCACAAGGACCTCGCTGGCCAGTCCCGTGACCCCAGGGATGGGCGAACCTCGACACATCCCAATAAAGCTTTTGATTATACAATTCGGCAGAACTTTCTTTCTGTCCTAGTCATTTAGTTTCTTGACTCTTAATTCTCTCTGTTTCAAAAGGGTCTGAAGTTGGACCTAAGCCTGATGAGATATTTGAGCATGGAAAATTCTGGGCAATGCACCATCTGTCCCAGGGAGAAATCAGAGGCTGATGCTTTTGGGGGCGGGGTCAGAAGCCAGGACACTTAGGGGACGAGGCCTCCGTTGGTGTTCCTGATGGCCCTTTCTGTCGAGGTCTGGGGAAGACGTGCTCTGCTCAGAAGTTGGATGGGATGGCAACTCACGGTACCCCAAGTGAAAAGCCTTTTCAAAGGGCATCGGAAAGGATTTCTTTCTTTTTTCTTTTTTTGGTGAGGAAGATTGACCTTGAGCTAACATTTGTTGCCAGTCTTCCTCTTTTTGCTTGAGGAAGATTGTCCCTGAGCTAACATCTGTGCCAATCTTCCTCTAGTTTGTATGTGGGATGCCGCCACAGCATGGCCTGATGAGAGGCGTGTAGGTCCATGTCCAGCATCCAAACTAGAGAACCTCAGGCCGCCGAACTGGAGCACACGGATTTAACCACTATGCCACCGGGCCAGCCCTGGAAATGATTTCTTAACAGGAAAATGGTGCAATGAGAACAGTGTCTTCATCTAATTTGAGTTTTGCCAATTAGGAAGATTTAATAGATATTCTCAGGCAACTTCATCGTGGATTAGAAATCACCTGGGTCACTTGTTTTAAAAAATCCCCAGATCTTCAAGTTCCCCCCAGAGAGTCGATCCAGGAGCCCCTGGGTCGTCGTCTCCAGCTGTCTGCATTTCCATCAAGTCCCCCAGGGGTTCAGGCGCAGGCAGGCGTTTGAGGACTGCAGGTGCACTGGCAAGTTGTTAACAGTCGGCTTTCTGGGAAAGTAAAGCCTGATGTGTAACGTTTGCAGATTCTGAAGTATAAATCCTCTCACCACGGCTGACGTCATTGAATACGGGGAAGAAATGACAGCAGCACACCGTCACATGGTACGTCCACCATACGGATACAATAAACGTAAGGGACCTCAAGAGCACAGATGTAGTTAAATGTAAAATAATGATGAAGTATGTGTTTTGAGTATTTATCTTTGCTTTTAATATAATTCATTTAATTTTAAGGTGACATAATTTAATGGTTGTAGTGGCTCTGTTTACCAACGGGCTCACAAAATTCCTGAGACCGTAACAACAGACTTTTGCAAGTCAGTGCAAGTCAGCACGAAGAAACAATTGAGCTGAGGAAACTTGATCTGATTCTAAGCAAATTACCCGATTCCTGGGGGTGGAGCCCGGGCAGCTTAGCCCTAAAAGCTCCCCAGGTGATTCTGAGGTTCACCCGGGGCTGAAAACCACTGACCCAAACCCTCAGTACTCAAGGTGTGGCCCCTGGGCCTGCAGTATGAGCGTCACCTGGGAGCTTGTTAGAAATACAGAGTCCCAGGCCCTGTCCCAGACCTGCCGAATCAGAACCATTGCAGTGAGATCCCGGGTGATTTCTGTGCACAATAAAGTTTAGGTAACACCAATAAAGGTGAGGGATTCCGGGCTCCCCAAACGCACTGGTGGTGACAGGGTCACGGACGTGCTTTAAAATGCAGATTCCCGGCTCACTCCCAGAGGTCCCACTCAGGAGGTCTGGGGCTCCAAGGGCCCCCATTGGGGTGGGAGGACCTCCCTGAAGATCGCCATGCACTCCGGGGTCTGGGAACGCGCTGGAGAGGACTCACTTCAAATATGGTTCTATGGGGTGGAAGGGAAAACCTCACAGGAAGGAGAGAAATCCCACCACCTGTACCTAGGAAATGTCGCCAGGTCAAGACTGAGCACGAAAAGGATGCCGTGGAGAACACGTGACGGCCGAGGAGGCCAGGAGCTGCTGTTACTGAGGTCACGCGCCCGGCACACGAGGATCCCGTCAGTGTCTGTTCCACGAGCAGAACAGCGCCCGGCACACGAGGATCCCGTCAGTGTCTGTTCCACGAGCAGAACAGCGCCCGGCAGGAAGAGCACAGACGTGGGCGTTCGAGGGCCTGTTGCTCACGAGCAGTTTCCTGGCTCCTCTGGGCCTCAGTTTGGTCCTCTGACACAGGGATGCGCATCCCTCTCCTCACAGGGTTACTCTGAGAGAAAAACGAGGTGACACGTGGAGAGGGCCAGGCACCCCGCAGTCTCTGCAGGGGTCGACGGCAGCGACCCGTGTGAAATCTCATGGCTGTGCATGCACGTGCATCTGTGCGCGTGTGAATGTGACTATGAGGGTGTGCAGTCATCACCATGGGTGTGCAAGAAGACGAGTAGGAGGGTAGCAAGATATACCTGCTGGCGATCCCCAGAGCTTTATGCTGAGTCCAAGGGCAAAACTGCATGCCAGGGCAGGTGGCAGGGAGCCCGGCTAATTACTAAGGCACATGACAAAATAGCACAGCTCAAGGACGGTGACAACAGAAGGGTCAAAGCCTCGCTTGCAAAGGGTGGAAAGAATACAAAAGCACGTTGTTGCACAGCGCTGGTGAGAGAACGGAGGGCGGTGGCAGGAACCGCTGCTCCTCTGCATCTGGAAGGAAAAGAAAACAAGGGAAGACGCTGGACCAGACTCTTTAGTCTTTTCAGCAAAGATAAGGCTCAAATAGGTGGGTGGAGCACTTCCCAGCTAGAAAGTCAACTGCTAACAGGGACTGTATTTAAAGATACAGAAGAACTGAGCGTGAAACCCCCGGGTCCTCCCCAGACTCCTCCCAGGCTCCTCAATGAAGCTGGCAGATATCATGTGCAGCGTTTAGCCATTACTTTTGGGAAATTCGCAGGAATAAGTCCTGTCTCAGAGGAGACGATGCGCAGCAGTTGGCGGAAGAGTGTGTCTGGGAAGAGGAGGCGGTAAAGCGCCCTGGGGCACGGGGACTTTAGAGAGGGGAGCCAGTCTTGGTGGCATCCTACTGGAAGGCGTTCTTTAGGTCTAAGTTCCCGGGCGCTGTCAGTAGCTCCCGTTAGCCTGCAGGGGTTTGCACAGAGAATGGCCCTGGATGGAAGAGGCTGTGTAGGAGCAGGTCCAGCCCGCTGCGTCTGTGCACAGGCGATAGGAGGGGAGCTGGGTTAATGCTCGTGCGTCCCTCAGAGAGAGGCTTGAAAGGACAGTCCAGCCTCCCTGCACCAGCCCCTCCCGATGCCCACTTTGTCAGTATTCTCCCCTAAGAGCCTTTGCGGGTTCGCTGAAACATTTATGGAGCACCCGCTTTGTGCTGGGACGGGGCTCCTGGATCCTGTGCGAAATAAGAAATGTAAGGCTCTGGTTCCAGAAGCAGGAATAAAGTGGCGTTAAAGGTTCTAAACTATAAAGCTTGTCCCTTTCTTCCACGGTCTCCTTCTCTGAACTTGTTGTAGTGTTTCGTGCTTGCTATTTCATGTCATTCTAGGTAAAGCAAAACTAAACTGTAAATTATTAGCATAAATTTTATTGCTCGTCTTTATATTGGGCAATGCCTGTTTAGAATGCAAATATAAGCATTTAACTCACATGCAGAACCAGTGAAATGACACGTGTATTTTGTAGTTTATACACAGGTGGCTATTTCATTCTTAGCAGAAGAGTGGAACCTGCACAAAATGAACTCAACCGCTTTTATTTCACTTCTTGGTCTGCACCCACTCTACTGCACTCTGCCTTCGTCCTACCGATGAGCGAGGAAGGACCGAAAGGGAAAGAATTCTCAGCACAAAGGATTGGCTGCCACGGGAGGTCCCACCCTCACTAAGAAAGCCTGTGACAGCTTCCTGGGCGTTCACATTCCCAGAATGCCATGGCCTTCTTTCTGGGTTTGAAGCAAGTTTTTCCCCCCAGCTTCACTGAGGTATAATTAACAAATAAAACTATATATTTAAAGTGTACAGTGTGATGATTTGACATACGTCTACATGTGAAATGATCACCACAATCTAGGTAATGAACACATCCGTCACCTCACATAGTTATTTTTTTCTTTTCTGGCTATTGGAACAGGCGAGCGTGCGTGCCCTCGGGGCTGTCGGCTCCCCGCTCACTCAGCCGTGGATGTAACGCTTACCTCGTACTCACTTCGGGCCTCATGGAACTGCCACGCATCAGGCGACAGCCGAGATTGTATACTAACGGGGCATCGTGAATCCTCTGTGCAGGGTATGGGGGCACATGTATTGCATGCCTCCCTGCTCACGCACATGCTCCATTGTCCCATCAGACCTCACTTAGAAATCATAAGGACAAAGACAAAATTATCAAGAATATTAAGATGGCTATAGCAAGTTGAAGCGAAGGTGGGGTCCTTCTGAGCGTGGAGCCTGTGTGGTTGCAGAGGTCACACGCCCGTGAAGCTGGCCCTGGCTGGGTGCTGCTCCAGCCACTGTACCCAGTGGTGATGTTGTCAGACCAAGTTGTCCCCTCAGAGGCCTCACATTGCCAGTGGGGGAGACGCCCTGAAGTGGGAGCAAATGTCGCATGCTTCAGGGACAGAGAGAAAGGCTGTGGGTCGTGGGGACTCTTGGGTGACAGCAGAATGACAAAGTATGAATGGATGAGGGCAGTAGAAAGAGGGATGGCTTTCGAGTCACATGGTCCTGAGTTTGAATTCTGGCTCCATCACCCATCGGGACGATGACCTTGGCGTGTTATACACTTTCCCTGAGCCCTCGCCTTCCACATTTGTACAATGAGGGAAAAAACCCCAAGGCTGTGCTTTGCTGACCACTTGGGATTGTTGTGAAATTAATGAGAGGATGTGTTTGGAAATCTTATACAAACTCTAAATTTTTATGGACTTGTAAGGTGCAAGGAAGGGAGAAAGACTTCAGATGAACAGAAACCACATGGGAACCGAGAATGATGGCGAGATGGAAACTTACAGTCAGTAGCTTTCTAACGTGCCGACAACTTCCTACTCACAAAAGACAGTGGAAAAGGTCTCACTTACCACAGGGTCTGGACGCACACAATACCTAGGAATAAACCAGGCCGACAATGTGAAGGACCCTGGTGCAGAAAATGCCATCATTTTCCTGGGGACACAGAAGGGGAGAGCGGCTGGACAGACACACTCTGCTCCTGGATGTGGAGAATCCAAAGAACAGACATGACAATTTCGCCGTCCAAAACCCTGATGAAATTATGGAAAATGACAAGTTAAAATGTGACATAGCTAAGAAATTTTGAAAAAGGAAATTAAGAAAGGAAGATTTGTAATGTTAGATATCCCATAAGGCAACAGCAATTTTAACCGGCTGAGGAAGGGACAAAACAGGGAGTTCATACAGGCTCGTGGGAATTTGGGAAGTGGTACCAGTGGCATCCGCAGCTCGAGGAGAATCAATGGCTCCCATTTACCATGCACAGTGCTTGGTGCTTTCCACGGACTCTCATCTAATCCTCAGGACACCCGAAGAAGAGGATGCTGGAATCACCCCCTTTTTACTGATGACAATTCTGAGACTCAGACCTTAAGTGATGTCCCTGAAGGCTCAAAGCCAGAGACGGGTGGAGCCATTTTCTAGCTGAGACTCCAGCTCAGAGGTCACAGTTTGAACCACCAAATTCTTGTTCAATAAATGGTGCTGAGAATACCCGGCTTCTCGACTGGGCAAACAAAGTGAGATTTCTCACCTCATGTCATAGATCCCCAACGCCCCCCCACCCCCAAAAAAATCCCAGCCTTAGACATATTAAAACGCCAAAGTACTCAACAATCTGGAAAGCATTTGTATAATTTTGGGTTGGGAAAGGCCATCTTAAAAGACACAAAATCCCAAATCATAAATGATTGGCAAGTTTAACTACATGAAACTTTTTAACTTCTCTATGGAAAAAGGCATGAGAGTCAAGTTAGAAGAAAATTGCAAATCTTGGTTATAGTTGCACCTTAACTGACAAAGTCTTCACACCCTTGAAATAAAATGTAAAGCTCTTACAAATCTGTAAGGAAAAGTCAAACACTGCTATAGAAAAAATAGAGAAAGGTCATACGACAGGCAGTTCACAGAAAAAGAACAATAAATGATCACTAAACATGGGAAAAGATGTTTTGCCTCAAATGATAGATATGTGTGTATTTTGCCTCAGACTCCCAAAGAGTAAGGGGGGGCGGGGGGAGAGGACGGTGATAGCTGTATTGGTGAGAGTTTGGTGAGCAGAGAGCCTGATATCTTGGGTGGAGAGCTACCCTCTCTGTCTGGAATGTTCTTCCTCCTCATTCTGTGTGGATTACCCCATCTCGTCCTTCACCTCTCAAGGAGGTTTTCTGACTTCTTCTTCTGAAATGGTCTCCACTCACCCTGCTTTATTTGCCCTCAGCTCTGGCTGTCATGTGACACTTCGTAGCTTTCGCGTCTGTTCCTTCTCTAGCTCCCTTCTGTAGGCTGTGCACTCTTGGAGGGCAGGGACTCTGTTTTGTCCACAGCTGTATTTCCAGCACCTAGAAAAGAGACTAGCACACAGAGGGGGCTCGGTTAGTATTTGAATGTGTGTGAAAGGATGGAGGTAGATGGGTGCAGTTTTTCTGGGGGGAAAGTATCAGAATCATCAACTTAATGCACACATTGTTTCACCCAGAAGTTGTACTTGTAGAAATTTATCCTACAGAAATACTCACAAGAGGCAAAATTTATTTGTGTGTGTGTGTTTATTGCCTTGTGTGGAAATGTCCCATAGGAAAGATTTGTTTGAATAAATTTGGGGTACATTCATACAATGAATACTACACAACTTTTAAAAGAATGAGGTGGCCGTAGCTACAGCTGTAGACGTAGACAGACATAGTATAAATAGAGATGTGGGTGCGGATACGGGTGCAACGTCCTTAATAAGTGGAGAAAGTTTATTCCAGAATAGTGTATATTCTACCTTTATAAGCGATTCCACTTTTATAAAAGGAATGATGATTCCACTTTTATGGATTGATTCTACTTTTATAAAAGGAAAATGTGTGCATGTACGGTCTGAGTCCAATTGCGGGAGAAGTCTGGGAGGGCGCACAATGGATCGTGAACAGCGCTCGCCTCTGAGAGACGGGTAGGAAACTTTCACTTTCAATTTGTCTACTTGTTTAATTTTAAAATTTTAATTCCATGAACATGTTTTACTTTTTAACTTTTTATTTTGAAATAATTAATTATAGGCTCATAATTATAGACTCATAAGCACGTGTCATTTTGTAATAATAAAGTGCAAATTGGGTAAGGGAAAATGTACGATGGAAAATGCAAAGGACTGTGACTCTATTCAAGTGGCAGAGACTTGAAATTTTTTGAAGAAGAGGAAGGTTCTAGAACTTACAGCTGGGTCTGGTCAGGATTGGACGTCACCCTCACTCCGCCTTCCAGCAGCGGCCGCAGGGTAGACTGCAGGGTCCTCTTTCGAGGGTTTGGGCCTAGAGAGAAAGGCAGGGACAGCAGGTGTGATCAGTCCTGACGTGGGTCAGCTCTTAGCCACCGGGAAAAGTCCGAGTCCTCATCTTTTTACGACACAGGTTGACTCTCCCACCTGCCTTGTGCCTGTAACTGAGCAAAAAGCGGCTGGTTCTGCTCACCGCAATCCGGTGCCAACAACTGCAAACAAGCCGGTGACTGAGAAAGGAAAATTTATACAATTAGCCAGCATAATCGGAAGATGGCAGACTAGTGTCCTGAAGAACCACCTTAAACTCATACAGACTCTTGAGGCCGTTCTATAGGGGAAACACCAGGAAAGGAGGGGCTTAGGGATGTCGATTACGTGGTGTGACAGACTTCAGGGCACCTCGTTGTCTCTTTCTTCCGTCGCTTGTGATGGGTACCAAGGCAGAATTTTTCTTCCTGGAGGTTGTCATGTTCCTGTGAACTCAGAGAACAAGGTTGTCTTATCGCGGCTGGGAGATATGTGTATAGCCATATGTATACATAGATACATATAAGCCAGAGTCACAGAACTAGCAGGTCACGTGTTCTCTAAAAGCGAGAGGTGCTTAATCATCTAGGCTACGTGCAGGCTAGAATGTATCCACAGAGACTAGCGAGTCAGGGTCGTAGTTACAATATTACTTCTTTTCCCTAAGTTAGCTTCCCTCGTGTTAACTTCAGATCTGGCTGTTGCACGCCTTTTTGCCCCATGAGCGCCCGCACAGCGTCCTGAACTTGGTGGTCACTGCATTCAACCAATGTCAGCGGAGAGCTGTGTGTGAGGTCCAAATGAATCCTTTAAAAAAATACTTCAAGTTCTATATGTACGTTAAAATTTTTATTCTGGCATGTTTTACACATGACACCTGATTTGTGAAGTACCTATGTGCCCAATCATGGTAAATTTGCACAATAAGGAGCAAATCTTGGATTTAGGACTGTCTACAGAATACAATCCATTTATTGGGCCAAGTGGGGGCGGAACTGAACTGTGCATTCAGGAAATATTCATTGATTGATTGATCTGTCCCAGGCACTGTTCCAGACCTTGAAAATATAGCAGAGAACAGGAGAGAGAAAGATAAAAATTCCTGCCCTCAAGGGGCTTTCAATCCAGCCGGGCCAGGGGATGAAAACAAGTACAGCAAATGCCCGATTGCACAAATTCTAAAATATGGCCACCGCCGCATTTTAATGTCTTTGAAACTGGGATACGTTTTGCAGGCGATGGAACTGCTAGCCTGTGCCTGCTCTCAGGAGGCAATTGTCACAAGGTGGTCGTCACTGTACGTTCTTGTGTAAACATCATTATAACCATTCATATGGCATCACTTCTGCCAAGTTATGTGCACTGTTGGAATTGCCCGTGCTTTAATTTCCATTTAAAATGTCTTACACTATACTCTGCTGGATTCGGCACTGCTATTGTGTATCCAGACGGGCATGAGAATAGAGCAGCGGGACACTCATTCAAGGTTAGTGAAGTGAATGTTCTCCACTGGAGTGATCATCATAATTCCATTTTTTATTGCAGAGCAACACCCACGCGCTTTATAGGTGCCAAGCAAGGAAGACATTCAGAGAAAATGCAACTGCATTGTGTTCGGTTGTTGAAATAAGTGCAGAAAGATCTCCCACATTAGCCCACCAGCACTAGTAAAGGCAACAGAACTGACCAGATCTCCTCAGAAGGATGAAAGAAATTTTAAAACATTGAGAGGTTGGCAGCACTGATTTTTGTAATGGGTTCAGGACTATCATTAAGGTATCATGTCATTTAACTACCAAGATTTTTTTCCTTTTCAAAGGTACATAAAATAATGGGGTGTCTCACAGCAAATGGCATCTTAGACACAATGGAAAACAGTGATGTGACAGATGGCAGTAGTGTTATGGGGAACCACAACACAGTTCCTTGAGTAAGAGGTAAGGAGTTGGGGATATTGCAATTTTAAAAGTGTGATCAGAGAAGAGCTCATTATCATTATAATCGGTGATGTCATCATTACAATATGAAGGCCAAAGACTGGGTCTTAAAGAGAACCTTGCTACTCAAAGTGTGGTCCTTTGACCAGCCTTGATAATTTCAGAGACAGCTGACGCTCACTTTGAATGCAATGCAGGCAAATGGAAGGTCTTTGGAACGCTGGCAAATGCTTCTGCTTGCTTCGGGGAAATCGGCCTGAGAAAGACGATGTCTTTGGTCCACATTTTATTGAACTGATATATTACAAGTCTCAGTCCAGCCCACCTAAACATCTGAAGATCTCACCAAAGTTTCATCTCCCACAGTTTTACGTTGTGTTGTGTTTTATATATTTAATGTTTGTGAAGGCATTTATTTACTTTATGTATTTTATTTTATTTTCATGGTCTGCCTGTACCATTTTGCCTTAGGATTTGACTTTTGACCACAGTCCAATATTAATTAAATCCTCAGATGGGAGTTGTCTGTAAACACATCATACAAATAATGCAGTAGCTTTAACACTATTTGGATTTTTTTTCAGTGTTTCAGATGCTTACAAAAATATCTAACAATGACTGTTCGCCACTCCATCCAACAGGCAAATCATAGTTTACTGACATGACGTTTAGAGGGTTTCCCGTTGTAGATAATGTTACAGTGCGCAGTTTTCCTTGTCATTTTTATCGACTTGGGCAAGCGTGGTCCTATCTGGACCGCACGGCTCCATGGACTATGCGGTCTTTGCGGCTGAGGGCTGCCCCCGACACACCCCAGCGCGGGTGGAGTAAGTGGCCAATAAACATTAGAAAGTGATGGATAGGTGAGTAAACAGTGGTTTGAGAATCTCAACCAGACAGTAAGTCATTCTCCAAAAACTCCTGGGAACTGTTCTGCTTACTGTCTTTGCTGACAACCTGGCTGAAGGATTTGAGAGTATGCTTATTAAACCTGTAGATGACATATAAAAGAAGCAGTGTTAACACCCTGGAAGACAGGAATAGAATTCAGAGAACTTTGAACAACTGGAGAAAATGGTATTCTAAAAGCAGAATGAAATTAACTTATACTGTTTCATGAACAAGAGCAGTGGTTTCCAGATAGAGAGGGAGGGGTGTGGATTTTGGAGTCAGAGAAATGTGGGTTCAAATCCTGGCTGTGTCACTCCCAGACTGAGTGACCACGGACACTTCACAATTCTCTGAGCCTCAGTTTCTTCATCCATAAAACAAAGGGAATGTTACCTCCCACGGTGTTGTTGCTGCACGGACCAAGTGAGTTAATACAGGTGAAGGGTCTGGCTCAGTTCCTGGCACATAGTAGGTACTCAATAAATGTTACTTTGTTTAAATAATAACCCTAAGCCCCCAGAAAGGAGCTCTAACCAAACTCATGCAAAAGCCATCTAGGGGCAGGGTGAGGAAGTGTGGCTCAGGCATAATCCCCCCAAACACAAAGGAGGATGATGGCCACGGGTGACGGTCCCCCAGATGAGTCAACCTGATTGGGGGAAACCGTTACAAAGGTTGCGATGGATCAGGCCAGGCAGTCATCCCGTATCCCGCATCAGGCAGGCCTTTATTGGAATTCCAAACCCAGCTTTGGCCACTCCTTCCAAAAAGAACACAGGGACGTGGGAAGGATTCCAGAGAGGTGTGGCCAAGACCATGAAAGGGATGGAAAATGGGTCCTGCAGAGGAGGAAGGAGTGTGAGGTCAGGGCAACCCAATCACTGAAGCCAAGAGAAGGACCATTTGCTAACTGCTGCCAATCCTCCTCTTTTTGCTGAGGAAGACTGGCCCTGAGCTAACATCCATGCCCATCTTCCTCTACTTTATATGTGGGACGCCTACCACAGCATAGCTTGCCACGTAGTGCTGTCTGCACCCGGGATCTGAACCAGCCAACCCCAGGTCGCCGAAGCAGAACGTGTGCACTTAACCGCTGCGCCACCGGGCTGGCCCCAAAAGAACCATTTTAAATGCATATACGAACACGGACATTTAATTTTAGTTACTCTTTTTCCTTAGGGGCAGACAGTTGTGGTCATCATAGTCCCCATTTCGTGGCATGCTGTATTACTCAGGTATTGCTGTGTAACAAATTATCACAAATCTAGCTTAAATCAACGTAAATGCATGGCCTCCCAGCTTCTAGAGGGTCAGGAGTTTGGCGCGGATTTCCTGGGTCCTCTGCTCCACGTCTCACAAGCCTGCAGTGAGTGTCAGCAGGGGTACACGCCTTTCCGGAGCACGAGGCCTCTTCCAGTCGCACTCGGCTGTTGGCAGGATTCAGTTCCCTGTGGTTGTAGGACTGAGGTGCCCGCTTTCTTGATGTCGGCCATCAGGAGATCACTGTCAGCTCCTAGAGGTCTCTGCAGTTCCTTGCCATGTGGCCCTCTCAGGACATGTGACAGGGCTGTCCCAACATGTCAGCTTACATCTTCAAAGCCAGCAGGAGAATCTCTGCTGAGATGGAATCTTATGTCACATATCATAATCAGGGGATTGACTATCCCATCACATTTGCCATATTTGATTGGCTGTAGTGGGTCTCAGGTCCCACCCATATTGCAGGGGAGGGGATTATGCAAAAAGGGGACTCATTGGGGCCACCTTAAAATTCAGCCACCCATACATACTGTGATCATTTGCCGTGGAAAGCCCCTTTGTTTTTAGTTTTTAAGTTTAAGTTTCCTACTTCACTCCCGATCCCACACACATACCCTGCTCAGCGCCATTCCCACCCCTCCTGGGTATCACGGATGTGATTTAAGCTTGTCGATGTATACATATATAGTGAAATATTTAGCATAGTTCTGGTGTGAACTTGCTTTTAATTCATAGGAAAGGCTTTGTGTTATAAATCTTATTGTTTCTTTCTTTTTCACTCAATACTAGGTTTTAAGATTTATTCATGTTGTTGTATGTGGCTCATTGCTTTATATATACTTTCAAAGATGAAAGTGGGATCATACTATGCATGTGGATTAGTAACTCACTTTTTACTTTTAATATGCCTTTGACATCTTTCCGTGTCCTTACACATTCATCGATTGTCCTTATTTCTTTTAACCCCTGTGTCATTTTCCTCTTAAGGGATTTATTTAATTCCTGCCTTCTCATGCCTGAAGGGTGTTTTGAAGGCTTTGGAGAGATTGTTCGGTTGAATGCGACAGAAGGACAGTCCTAGGCATCAGGCCTTCCCATCCCAGGATTAGAGGCCCCTCTCTCTCTCTCCAGGAGCCACGTGGTTGCCCCCTCTGCTGCTAACTGTGGGTCTGCTCCTCTCTCTGGCTCAGTTCCCCAGACCGTGGGGGGCGCAGAGCCAAGCCTAGTCATCTCAACCCAGTGCCCACCTGGGTCTGATCAAGAGCATCTCTCTCAGATTTAACCAACAGACCCAATCTGATTGGCACCTGGCCAGCCAATGGATTTTCCGGCTTGAAGTCAGGGGCCTGCCTTTAGTCCAATCAGAAGGAGCTGTGAGCAGTCACGTGATTTAAGATGCTCAAATCCTGCAGTGGCAGGTTCATTAATTTACTCCAGCTGCCTCTATAACTACAGACATTTGAGTCTGCAACCTTGGCCTTCTATGTCAGCACTTCCCAAATTTTAACATGCACAGGAACCCCCGGGGGCCATGTCAACACGCAGACTCGGATTCTCTCTGAGACACAGTCCAAACACTGCTGGTACTACAGTTGGGGCAACGATGGTGACAGCAGCAGTTGACATGACTGCCTCTGCTGTGAAGCAGGCCTTGCCAGCGTGTTAGGGCGTCTGAGCTCCAGACACCTCCGGGGAAGGCATCCCGAGGGCCCCTTTTGAAATATGCTCAGAGATAACATGGCTTGTTCACAGCTGTAAAATACTAGAGCTGGCTTCCGACCAGGGCCGCCTGACTCCAGAAGAGCAGCCCTAGCCTCTTAAGGAGCTGGGGAAGGGAGACAGAAAAATTCCAGGAGGGTGAGAGGCATAGGCAGGGATGGCTGCGGGAATGGAAGAGGAGGTGTCCTGTGGCCTGGGCCTGGGGGCCAGGAACAAGCGCCTAGAGAGGCGCTGAGGCCTCTGCGACATGGTGGCTGCAATAAAAAGCCACATTATAAGCCTACTCACATCAACAGGTCTGGCTGCTGTCGTTAGGAAAATGTTTATAGCTATTAATCTTTACCCTGGAGCAAGTTCCCTCACTGCCAACAAATATTGAGTTTCTAACAGCTCTGTTTTCTGCTGGCAGAGATTGTGGAGAACAGAGAACATCGCTGCTGATAAGGAGTTGACAAGATAGATGAAGAGAATCACTTCACGTTCAATTGAAATTTAATGCTAAAGTATTAATAACTTATTGAGCCAATGTTATGACAACAGGGGAGTACTTGCTGAGCGCTGCCATGTACCAGGCAGTATTTTAAATGCTTGACCTGCATTAACTCATGGTTACAACAATTCTGGGTGGTAGGTACTGTTATCCCCATTTTCAGGCAAGGAAGAGAGAGTCAGAGAGCCTAAGCGACCTGCTCAAAGTCACACAGGAAATGGTTCTGGACCCTGGGTCTCTCTGACTCTCCTTTTAATGATTTTTTAAATTTCTTAAATTATGTTTTAAATGCTTTTTGAAGGAAAGATGAGATCAGTAGTGAAACAGTCAAGAAGGACTTCTTGGAGGAGGAGGCTCTTGGATAGAGCTTGACTGATGGGCATGGGAGGAAGCAGGAAAGACAGAGAGGGATGCCCAAAGAGAGCGTGGCTCGTCCCGGGGTTGCCCAGGAGACTGGGAGTATTTTCCGATGGGCGGGGAGGGCAACGGCTTCAAACCAAATGTTCTGTTATCTTCGCCGCCTGACTCTGACAAACGGAGGAAGCGTTGGAAAGTGGCCCTGTGGGCTGGGCAGCCTTCCTCGCCGTTCTTTCTGCTTCTTGCCTTCTCCATCCTGGCAGGTGTATGGTGTGGTGTGGTGTGGTGTGTGTGTGTGCGTGCGCCGTGCCAGGGCTCAGCGATTGCTGAGGCGGAAATAACTTCAGCAATGGGGGAGGAAGAATGTCACACCCTGCCCTCCCCAGGGCCAAGAGGAGAAAACCCAGCCAACCAACTCTGAGCAGCGGAGCCTTACTCCGTCCACCCTCCTAATCCTGTGGAGGACCCTAGAAACCGTGCCCCAAGTTTGTGTCGTGTTACTTTAGCAAGAAAACAATATATGGTGGTTCTACTGCCCCCATTGGCCCCTGCTGAGCGTCCCGTGAACAAAACCCACGGCTTCTGTAGGACTGAAGACAGTGGAGGCAGAGCCCTCCTGGTGGCAGGTAGCTGACGAGCTCCTTTTTCTCTTCAAGGCTTCCTTTCCGCGACGGCTCAATCATCCTGCCTAGCTGGATGACAGAGTTCGTTCATGAGAGGAGGGCGGCCGCTTTGACAATCCGGAGGCGCTGGCAGGACAGGACCTTTCTTGGTTCCACTGCTGACTCACTCGGTGGCCTCTTGTGAGGCGTTTGGTCTTTTTCCAAAGTTTTGGCCTTTTGCTCCTGGGTAGATGGATGCTTCGTTTCTTCTGGATGTTTAAAGAGTCCTCTGAATCCCTTCTGATTTGTGTCTGAGACAGTGGGGCCCAGATGCTTTCATTTTCTGCAATAACTTTGTTTCTGGCATTTTGGATTCAAAAATCCACCGTCCCATTTGCATGCCCCTGTGCCTGCTCAGATGCCTCCGAGGTATGAGCTTCCGGCAACAGCGACAACGACGAGAACAATGAGAGCTGCAATTTGTCAAACATCCATTCAGCACCAGGTGCCTCACTGGGAACTTGATCTTGTTTAAACCTTACAAATACTCTTCAAGACAGAGATTACTGGGGAGAGTGATAATCATGAGGGTGAGATAGGGAAGAAGCAGGCAGCATCTAATGAAGCCCCCGTGGACGCCCAGGCGTTGCGGCATCGTCCCACCGCATCCTCTCAACAAGCTGGGAGCTGGGTGTTATGTGCATCCTTGTTTTATAGATGAGAAACCAAAGCTCAGGCAGCTTAAGTGACTTGTTCAAGATCTTCTAGCAAAGGGCTTGAACGTGCATCTGTCTGCCTCCAGAGGCCCCGCTCTTAACCACCATGCTGTTCTGCCTTCCCCCTTTCCACACCCACTGCTCTGATGAACTTACCTGTGATAAGGTGGTGCTGGGAGGTGGGCTGTGTCCCTCTCTGGTCTCTACAGGTGGATGCCCTAGGGCTTCTCCAGGGTCCCAGCAGGAGAAAGAGCAAGTCACAATTTGCTTTTGCTCAGCTTGGCCAGTGGGCTAAGGGTGAGCCTTAGCCATTTGCTCAACAACACTGACAACATTTCACACTGACAGCAGCAGTGTGAGGAAAGGTACCACTGCCCCTATTTTAAAGAGAGAACACTGAGGCTGGTAGAGGGCAGGCCACTTGCCCAGGGTCACCCCACCAGTCATGATGGGACTAGGCAAGGCTCAAGACCCAGCCAGCCAGCTCCTTCCCCTCATCTCTTCCTTCACCAGCCACACCCACGGACCCTCCCACGTAATCAACGCTGGGTTTGCTGTGTGTTTATGATATGGAGGATAGATGTTCTAGTTTTTTGAGTGTGGTGTAGGGTGGAGATCACAAAATGGCAGCCCCCCACGCAATTCCAGCCCATGGATTTGTTTTTTTCATTTTGTTTAAGATATCATTTACATACGGTGAAATTCGCCTGTTTTAGCCTACAGTTCTGGGAGCCGCGATAAACATCCAGCTGTGTAACCATCACCACAATCAAGATACAGGGCATCTCCATCACCAACCAGATTTCCTCCTGCTGCCTCTTCGTGGTCAGCACCCCTCCCTTCAGCTCCTTGCACCCATTGATCTGTTTTCTGTCCCTATCATTTTGCCTTTGCAAGATGTCGTATAAATTGAATCATACACTGTGTACCATTTTGAGCCTGGCTTCTTTCCCTGGCACGACGCATTTGAGATTCATCCGCGTCATTGTGTGTGTTTGAGTAGCTACTGTCCCCTCAGATGAACGTGTTTTCCCAGCCGCTTCAGTCCCCCCCTGCATTTATGCTGCTTGCCTGTCCCAGAGATCTCTTGAGTCTGAACCTCCCTGGCAGAGTGCTTGAAAGCAGTGTGGCTTTGGGAAGCAAATGACCTCCCTGGTCTCCACATGCCCTTGGGCTCCTTTCTGACTGCAGCCCTCCAGGCTTCGGTTTCCCCGTATGTAAAAGAGGGGCCGTAATACCCCTACCCCAAGAGGGAGATCGGTGAGGGTGAGAGAAGCAATGAACATGGTGGACACTTAGCTTGGTGCCTCGTATCTAACAGGCGCTCAGTGAACTCCTGTTCGGTCCTTTGTCAAAAGTGGCTGAGACCACTGCTCTGGAGCCGTCTGCACACAGCAGCAACGGCCGGCTCCGGTGGGAAGGCTCAGCCACGCGCTGAATCACGCAGCGCCCACCCTGTGGGGAACATTAACACACAGGCTGGACAGCACGCTCTGCTCTTTGGGCCCAAGCGGGATTTCAGCGGATTAAAAAAGGACTCCATCAGCAGCGTTTTGCATCACACCTGGCAGGCCCTCCGGGTCTGGGCCCTCGTTCTAACTCACAGTCAGCTCATGGAGAAAACTTGGAAACCTCGGGGCTCTCATTTCTGTCCTTCCCTCCCATCTTAGCCTTTGTTACTCATCTCCCAAAAGACTTTTTAAAAAGAAGAAATGGCAAATGGTCTGGCTTTTCCAAACTGCTGGTCACTTCTAGGATGATCTATGTGCATTTCGCAGAAGATGGAATTCCACAGAGATTAATGTGAGGTTAGGTGGGGCGGGAGAGACTCTGGACGCTTCTGGGAGAAGTATCCAGAAAGAAGTGGGGGTGGGGGTGCCCTGTGCTAGCCTTCTCTGTGGAGCAAAACTTGCAGAAGGAAAAGCTGTCTGTATCGCGGGTTCCGAGCACAGGAACAGATGGGCCCATCATCGAAACAGTCATATTCCGCCCCTGGACAGTGAGCGAAGTGTTCATTGCTTGCATCATCTCCCTACACTGTCACAGCCCCCTCGGTGAGAAAGGCAGGGCCCGTGTTAGCATCTCATTTTACAAATCAGAGAACTGAGACTCAGGGAGGCAAGGCGACTTGCACAGAGTCACACAGCAAGGAAGCAGGGCGTGGTCCTGGGGCCGGAGCCACGGCTGTTCGGCCTCCTCCCGCTTTTCCTGCTGTGGCATGGGTGCTGCAATGGCATTTGGCTGCAGGGGTTGTGGTCTGCCTGTGCTGCAGCAGGATTACTAGCAACCTCCTCAGGGACAGAGCCTGCCTCTAACGCCCTGTGCGTCATTCGTCAGTCCCCTTCCCGTCTCCCCAGGTGCCAGACCTCACCAGCTGTCCAGTCTCAGGCAAATGGCTTCTCTTCTCTTGGAGTCGCCTCAGTTTCCCCATCTGTAACATGGGAATAACTGCCACTGTTGACGCGCTGTGCCTGTGGGACATCCTCTGAAAATGTAGACAGTACACCTCCCCATCATATGCTCATCAAAAAGACCTTTGGCTCCGGGTCCACTGGTCTGAGGTTGTTGCAAGCATCGCATTTCTCCTTGCCTCAGTATTTGGCATCACTTGATTGTAATAATCACTTAACTCCGATGAGCACTTCGTGTCTGACTGAGGAATCCTTTCGTCTGGGGCCGTGTCTGGGTACGCCCAGCCTCGGGGTATCTTTTGCCAGTTCAGAGCCATGTGGCAGCACCTGTCTGAGCTCAGGCTCGTAACCAAATACCGCAGACGAGGTGCCTTAAAGAAAAGACGTTTATCTTCTCACAGTCTGGAGGCTGGAAGTGAGAGAGGTCAGGCTGCCAGCCCGGCCGGGTTCCGGCGAGCGCCCTCTCCCTGGCTTGTGTGCTCACAGGGTGGAGAGAGTTCAGGCTCTCTTCTCCTTCTTAAAAGGACGCATGGGCTGAGGGCCCCGCCCTATGACCTCATTTAACCTTTATCACCTGCGCACAGGCCCTGTCTCCAAACACAACCACATTGAGACTTACGGCTTCAACAAATGAATTCAGCGGGCACAACTCAGCCCGCTGTAGCAACCTTGCTTTTTCTTCAAGCTTATTCAAGTAAAATTGACAAGTGAAAATTGTATATATTTAAGATGTGCAACTTGATGCTTTTCATATACACACGCCTGGTAAAATGACCACCACAATCAAGCTGATTGACACATCTGTCACCTCACAGAGTCACCACGTTGTGTGTGTGAGTGGTGAGATTGCTTAAGACCTACACTCTTAGCAAATTTCAAGTATACAGTACGGTATTGTCAATTACAGCCCCCATGCTGTGCATTAGACCCCCAGAACTTATTCACCCTGCATAACTGAAATTTCGTACCCTTTAACCAACCCATTTCCCCCCCTCCCCAATCTAGGCACTCTACTCTCTGCTTCTGTGAGTTCAATGAGTTCAGAGTCCACTTATAAGTGAATCACACAGTATCTGTCTTTCTGTGTCTGGCTTATTTCTCTTCACAAAATGTCCTCCAGATTCATGCACATTGTTGCAAATGGCACGATTTCCTCCAGGCCTGGAGATAGGCGTTTGGGGGCATCAGATGCAATGTCAAGAGAGAGTGCTGGTGGAGATTCCCCAGGAAGAGGTCGGAGGACTTGGCCCCGGGACCCTCTGATGTTTGGATGTCGGAGGGAAAGGAGAAGCCCTGCAGAGGAGACCAAGCAGGAGGGGCCAGGGAGGTGGAAGGAGAGCGAGACAGTGGTGCAGGGCACGGGGGCGGCGACGGCCTGGAAGCCCAGTTCAGCAGAGACGTTGAGGTGGACCGAGCGTCCAACCACGCCAGTGTGCTGACAGATTGAGCGGGATTCGAAACGAGATTTAATGTTGGATTGGTGACGTGGAGGTCATTAGTGACCTTGACAAAAACTGTCTCCACGAGCGGCGGGAAGGAATGCCTGTTTGGAGTGGGTTCAAGAGACAAGGGGGAGAGCATGAGGGAACAGCTCACGGGGTCAACTTCGTCAGGGTGTTTATCTGCAAAGGGGAGCGAAGACATGGCTGGCAGCTGGAGCAGGGTGTGGGTCTAAATGGTGAGCAAGGCCATCCCTGAGAGCGAGGGAGGGCCGGTGGAGAGGGGATGAGGAAGCGGAGAAGGGAGGAAGCGGCCCCTAAGACACCTGTCGGTCACGGTGAGGGGGAAGCGAGGCAGCCTGCAGGAGGCGCCTGGCTCATTTTACTTGGTCAAACATTTTCCTTGGAGAAAAGAATTGCTTGGGATTTTTAATAACATTTCACAACATGCTAGTAAACATTTCCATCCAGGCTTCCCTTGTAACTAAACGACGCTTTTAAATAATTGACAGATTTTTTTAAAAACTCTTTGTTTTATCCCAACATGTCGCTTGTTTCCTGAGCATATTAGGGTGTGCGTATGTTTTGTTAGCAAAAGGAGACGCGAGATTCTCTGTTTCCAGATGTGCTGGAGTCTCTCCCTCACACCCTCCCCGGCACCTGGAACCTCCCCCTGTGCCCTGTAATCGGATCCGCCCCCAGCCTCCGTTCCTCCCAGCTCCTTAATGCACTTCTGTCTCAATACTCTGCTTCCCCTCCTGCCCTCCATCCTGCCTGCCAGCCCTTCATCCAGCTCTCCATCGATTCACAGTTGATCTAATATAAGCCTCACCCCGCCTCCCTGACTCCCGTCTCTCCTTGCCCGATTCATCCTGCCTCAGTAATATCGAAATACCTCATTCCCTGTGCTGTGAAAATATAGTGGTGTCTTTGGTCCTGCAGGCATAAAATATAAATGACTTGGCCTGAGTTCACCTCATTTCCCCAAGACATATCCTGAGCTCACGGAAGGCAGAGCTTGCCGTCCTCTGAACACCCCAAGTTCTCTTCAGTCTTTCCTCCCTTTACTGTCTTCCTATTGCTCTTAGAATAAAACCAAATTCCTCACTGTGCCCTTCAAGCCTGTGTGCCATCTGTACTCTGCTCACTTCTCCAATACCAAACAACATCGCCTCCAAAAAAGTAAGTGGGTTCCCACCTCAGGACCTTTGCACTTGCTATTTCTTCAGCCTGGGATGCTCTGTCCCATCCCTTCACATGCCCATTTCTTATTTGTTCTTTAGTTTAAATGTCACTCCTTGGAAAGACCTCTCAGCCTTCCCATCAAAAACATCCCACCCTTGCAGTTTATTTCCTGTGCTGTTGCTTTGGTTGTTTGCCTCATAGAAATTGCCGCAGTTTGAATGGGTCCTGCTGCTTTGCTTATCGTCTGTCTACCCACTGGAATGTCAGCTCTGCAGGGTGGGAGCTCTTCCCTTCCACGCCCACTGCCGGCTCCTCAGTGCCCAGGGCACATGTGGTTGCTCAACAAATAATTCTTAAAAGGCTGGTTGAATTCAACCCCACATTCAGTCCCCCTTCACCCGGGAATTTAGCCCCGATCACTCTTTGGGTTGCTCATTTCCCTCTCACGGTCATCACCAAATGCGGCTCCTTCCTACTGTTTGTTACCTTGGGACACTTCCCCTCGCCGCTGTTAGTACACTCACAAACTGTGATGGGGGCGGCAACATCGGCTCCACTTCACAGGGGAGCAAGAGCGAGCACGGCGGAGTCTGCAACTCGCTCCCAGCCCCATGACTGCTGAGTGACGGAACTGCTAATTGATGGAGCATGATGGGGCATGATGGGACATGATGGGGCATGTCGGAGCATGATGTGACATGGTGGGGCATGTTGGAACATGATGGGGTGTGACGGGACTGTCTTAATTTTCTGAGCATCATGAGGGGCACGTTTTCAACGGTCAGACTGAGTCTGCTGTTTGGATAACAACTATTTTGCAACCTCTCCTTTGCCATCCTAAACTGATATTCATAGATAATATAACTTACATGGACACATATTTTAAAAATAACATAGTACCATGACATAAGGAAATGAATAAAAGGAAAGTAATGTATATAATATTAGGTATTTCAGTAACTGCTCTGGTATGACTAAAGAAAAACATGATGGAGTGATCATATGCTTTCACCTCGCAAACAAAACTATATTCCACTGAACCTCTTCGGCACTTTTTATTTTATAGAGAAATAGGGCTACACTGGACTGACTGTGTGACCGTGACAGCCACAAATACAGACCAACACAGGCATGTTATACTGTGACTCAAATACCACATGTGGTGCCGAACGCAGGACACAGGGCAATTCTTTCCCCTGCAGGACTGTGCTGTGACGGCGGGGCAGCCAGCATCCGTGGCCCCCACCCTCTCAATGCCAATGGTGCCCCTAAAATGCCCCTGCGAACTTCCAGAAGGCTCTGTTGGGGGAAGTTCCATCTCCACCGAGACCCACAGGTGTGGGGGAGGGGCTGGGCTTAGTCTGACCCCTATACAGGGGGATGGGTCCCCTGGGGGGTCCCTGCATAAGTTGGCTAACCTCGCTGGGTCCCTTTTTTCTAAAACTACTTGGCTCTGCCATTGTAGCAGGAAAGCAGCCATAGATGATGTAGAAACAAATGAGCGTGGTCAAATTCCAATGAAACTTTATCTACAGAATCAGGTAGTGGATCAGACTTGGTCTGGGGGCTGTAGTTTACCTATTCCTGGTCCATACCCGTGGAATGTCAGTACGCCGCTTCATCTGTCTGCTCAACTGCATCAAAATCTCCCTCGAGTCCATGTTTCTAAGTTTTTTCATAATAAGTCGGGAAGAAGAGAGTTATCAGACTGTGGCTGGAGCAGGCAGGCCCCCAAAGGCAGTTGCCAGCGATTACGAAGTCTCTACAAAGCGCAACAACCTCTCATCTCAAGCCAGCTGCCTGCAGGGACCCACGCGGGCGGACAGAAGCAGGGCTGCTAATGACCAAGCTCAGCGAAGGTGAAATCTCAGGATGAGAGAGTGTGGGTGAGGCAGGCGAGATCCCCACACCGGGCACCCAGCCTCGCGTGGAACGGGTAGCGCGTCCCTGGGGTTTCTGATGGTCCCCAGCATCTCAGAGGGAAATCTCAGCTTCCCCCTTGCATTTGTTTTCTAAAATTCTCACGTCCATCCAATGCAAGAGAAACAATCAAGTTTAAAAAGGGCCAGAGAGCAGCCAGCCAGCTGATTGGAACCCTGCCGTTGCTAATCTCACAGAAAGTGTTGGCTGCATTTACTCCCCTCCTGCAGCGCGTAGCGGAATTTCCACTTTAAATTTCGGTGGTGGGCCTGGAGAGAAGGAGCGAGAGAGGGAAGATAAGGTGCTTCAGAGGCCACAAGTTCACAGCCTGCAGGACAGCTCCTGCCTGAGGACAAGTTTGTTTTGATATTCACAGGACGCCTCTGCCTGCCTAAAAGAACATTAGGTTCTCACACAGAAATCCATCTTTTGAGCTTCCTCTGGAAAATTAAGAGGCCCCAGGGACTCCGGGACTGTTTTCCACCAGCAGCGTTGATGGATGGGCAGGGGCTGAGGGCAGCTGCTGCCTGCAGTGGGTGCATGCTCGCCAGTTACCAAGGCCCCCACCCCTTGTTGTGCCTGTCTCCTCTGCTGGGGCCTCCGTAGGCATTTGGGTTTGAGATGCCTGTATCCCTAAGAAATGGTAAACGCGGTCTTTCATTAGCCGTAACACGCTGTGGAAGATGAGGGGTCGCCTGGCCAAGGCCCCCTGGCCCCTGGAGTTGCCTCCCCGCTCCGATGCCCGGCTCCCTACAGCTGGTTCTCCACGGAGCAGCTGGGAGGCTCAGTCTAGAACGCCCATCTAGTCTGCTGCCACAGGCCTTAATCCCCTCAGTTGCTTCCCATTGCTTTTTGCACAAAGACGCAAATCCTTAACACAGCCTGCCGGCCCTGGGTGAGCTCTTGTCTGCCCATGTCCCCAGCGGCCTTTCTCCCCTGTGCTCCCCACTTGCCTCCTCAAATGCCATATTCCAGACATGTTGAGCTTTTTTCAATTTCTTAAACAGCTTGTTGAGCCCTTTTGTGACTTTAGAAACCCAGATTTTAAATGTACAGCTTTGTTGAGACCAACTCATTTCAGTTGAGATCCGCTTGGGTTGAAGTTGACAGAAATTCAAAACAAGCGAAAGGGATGCTTATTTCTCCCATACGATGGTCCCAGCGCGGGTGCCCCAGGCTGGAAGGCATGGTGGCTGCATGGAGTCAGTGATCCAGAGGCCCCAGGTTGATTCGCTGCGTGTGGCCTCCTCATCCAATATGGCGGCATAAATTCCAGGTGTAGAGAGGACAGAAGAAGGAGAGAGTGAGGGGCCGTGTGCACCATCTCTGAAGAGGAGTTCCTGGAAGATGCTTCACAGTTCTGTACTTCTCACTAGATTCTGGCCAATGGGATGACAAGGCCACCCTGTACTGCAGAGAACCTGGGAGAAGTTTCCAGGGAGCCGTGTGCTCCTAGAAGAAGGTGTAACTGTGTGTACCCACAAGGGCTTCCAGAAGTCTCCGATAGGCTCTACGTTCTTTGCCGCCAGTGTTGCTGTAAGTAGGATCTGAATTCAGAATTGTCTGTCCCCAAAGCCGTGTTCTTAACTATTTGGCTATGCTGCTTCCTGACATGCAGTGCATGCAGCAAGCATTCAATACATGCTCAGAGAGTAATGAGATGTGGATTTAGGGCTGGGGTGCCCCTGGGAAGTGTTGGTGTGTGTATGCAGGCTGCTCCAGTCATTTCCCTGGAGGAGAATGCTAGGTGAGTCTTAGAATTTATCAAACCTTAGAACCGGAGGGAACGGCTCTTCTTTTTAAACTTGATTGACTTAATTAGGCATGGTGCTCATACCATAGAAAGCACACATTTTAACCATACAGTTTGATGAGCTTTGATAAATGTAAACTCTCTCGTAACCATCACCTCAATCAAGACATGGACCACTTCCGTCACTTCACAAAGTTCCCCTGTGTCCCTTTGCAGGCAGCCCCAAGCCCCACCCCCTCCAGGCCATCACCGATTCATTTTCTATTGTTAGGTATTGGTTTTGCCTGTTCTCAAACTTTGCATAAATGGAATCGCACCATTTGGGCTCTTTTATGTCTGGTTTCTTTAGCCCGGCATCTTGCTTTGCAGCTTAGTCCATGTTATCTCTTATTTCAGAGGTTTGTACCTTTTCATTGCCAAGGAGGGTTTTGTTGTCTGACTACGTGTCCCTCAGATCATCTATCTGTTCACCTGTTGGCTTGGGTTGTTTCTAGTGATTGACTATTGTGAGTAACGCTATGATGAACATTCTTGTTCAGGTCTTTTTACTTTCCTTCTCTTGCATAATACTTAAGAGTGGAAGACCATAGCCATACGACAGGTGTATGTTTACCTTTAGAATGAGCTGCTCACCTGTTTTCCAAAGTGGATTTGCCATTTCCCATTTTCACCAGCAGTGTGCGAGAGTTCCAGTTACTCCATATCTTCACCAACACTTGTATTATCAGGCTTTTTTTTTTTTTTAACTTGCAATATTCTAATGTAGTGCAATTATGTAGTAATGTTTCATTGTGGTTTTAGTTTCATTTCCCTGATGACTAAAGATGTTGAGCATCTTTTCACGCATTTACTGGCCATTTCTATCTCTTATTTTTTGAGGTGTCTGTTTGAATCTTTTGTTCATTTTCTTACCGGGTGTTTGTCTTATTGTTGAGTTCATCCTATATTTTGGAAACAAGTGCGTTGTCTGATATATGTGTTTTGAATATTTTCTCCCAGTTTGTGGCTTGCCTTTTTATTTTCTTAATGGGGTTTTCTGATGAGCAGAAGGCCCTAATTTTGATGAATTTACCCAGTTTTTCTTGTATGGTTGATGCTCCTGTGTCATGTTTTTACACCCGCTCCGTGCCTGCTGTGTGGATAGTCAGGAAGTGCCTGCTCAGACGGTTGAATCCTGCAGAGCTGGAGTTGCTGGCAGGTCTGTAAAAATGAGACCTCCCTGGGCTCTCTGGTTTTGGGGGCCCATGTTGGGAGGCTGCGCCCCTCTGACCCCCTCACACCCCAGGAGTGAGGCTGGTGAAGGGCCTAAACTCAGCATGTGTACGTGTGTGTGTGCGTGTGTCTGTGTGTACACTAAAAACAAGCAATCGGTTTTTGTCTTCACCGGGTGAGGTTTTTCCAGCACCTTCTTGGCCTGATATTCTCGGGAAGTGTTGCCTCATAAATATTGAATTGTGTCATTACCCTCTGCACACGCCGCTGGCGACTGCTTCCTAGAAATGGATTGGGAGCCGTGTGGTAATTACCCCTGCGAGTGTTCATTCAAGTCTGAGAGCAGATTAAATAATGAATAGGAATGTCATTGCTTCGTTCCAATTTAGAGCCCCTGTCTCATTATTTTTCTGGATGAAATTGAATGTCAAGAGAGGGAGAAAACTCCAGGGAAGGGGGACGTGGGCATGGAAGCTGGGGAGGCTGTGTCGACTCACGCTGCACGTGGCCGGGGAAGGGGGGTCTGGGGGGGCGGGACCCTCTGCCCCTCCCAGGTCAGAGCCCCGTGGCAGGGTTGTGGGGGCCAAGAGGCTCAGGTAGGTGGAATTAGGGACACGCCCACAGATGCTGTTGTCCTTGCTCCTGGGCTGTTATCATCTCTCACCTTTTCTGGCATTTTCTCTTAGAGAGAACTGCAAAGTGCAGAAAAGCATTAACGGGAAAACAATCCATCCATTGTCCTGCCACCCAAAGGCAACCGTTTATTAGCATTTTGGAGTGTGTCTTTTCCCACCCTTTGTCTCTGCTTTTTTTTTTTTTTTAACCTAGATTGACTTTATATATTTTTCTTCCATATGTAAATGCTATTATATATAATGGAATCTTGCAGTACACGCTTGCTTTAGTCCATTTGGATGTTATAACAAAAATACCATAAACTGGAATATAAACAGCACATATTTATTTCTCACAGTTCTGGAGGCTGGGAAGTCCAAAATCACAGTGCTGGAAGATTCTGCGTCTGGTGAGGCAGAGATTCGGCATCTACACGGCGGTCTTTTTGCTGTAACCTCAACACGACAGAAGGAACAAGGCTGCTTTCTCAGGCCTCTTTTTTTTTTTTTTTTATTGAGGTTATGATAGTTTACAACCTTGCGAAATTTCAGTCGTACACTAATGTTTGTCAGTCATGTTGTAGGTGCACCACTTCACCCTTTGTGCCCACCCCCCACTCCCCTCCCTCCTGGGAACCACTAATCTATTCTGTTTATCCATGTGTTTGTTTATCTTCCACATATGAGTGAAATTATACATTGTTCGTCTTTCTCTATCTGACTTATTTTGCTTAACATAATGCCGTCCAGGTCCATCCATGTTGTTGCAAATGGGACGATTTTGTCTTTTTTATGGCTGAGTAGTATTCCATTGTATATATATACACCACATCTTCTTTATCCAATCATCAGTCAATGGGCACTTAGGTTGCTTCCACATCTTGGCTACTGTGAGTAATGCTGCGATGAACACAGGGGTGCATAAGTCTCTTTGAAGTGTTGATTTCAAGTTCTTTGGATAAATACTCAGTAGTGGGATGGCTGGGTCATATGGTATTTCCATTTTTAATTTTTTGAGAAATCTCCATACTGTTTTCCATAGTGACTGCACCAGTTTGCATTTCCACCAGCAGTGTATGAGGGTTCCTTTTTCTCCACAACCTCTCCAACATTTGTTATTTTTTGTTCTGGTTACTTTAGCCATTCTAACGGCTGTGTGGTGATAGCTTAGTGTAGTTTTGATTTGCATTTCCCTGATGATCAGTGACGATGAGCATCTTTTCATGTGCCTATTGGCCATCCGTATATCTTCTTTGGAGAAATGTCTGTTCATGTCCCCGACCACTTTTTGCTTGGGTTGTTTGATTTTCTGTTGTTCAGTTGTGCGAGTTCTTTATATATTATGGAGATTAACCCTTTGTCAGATATATGATTTGCAAATTTTTTCCTAGTTGGTGGGTTGTGTTTTTATTTCAATCCTGTTTTCCCTTGCCTTGTAGAAGCTCTTTAGCCTGATGAGGTCCCATTTGTTTATTCTTTCTCTTGTTTCCCTTGTCTGAGAAGACATGAAAAGATCCTTTTAAGACTTATGTCAAAGAGTGTACTGCATATATTTTCTCCTGGAAGTCTTATGGTTTCAGGTCTTACCTTTAAGTCTTTGATCCATTTTGAGTTTATTTTTGTGAATTGTGTAAAAGAATGGTCTATCTTCATTCTTTTGCATGTGGTTGTCCAGTTTTCCCAACACTATTTGTTGAAGAGACTTTCTTTTCTCCATTGTATGATCTCAGCTCCTTTGTCGAAGATTAGCTGTTCATAGATATGCGGTTTTATTTCTGGGCTTTCACTTCTGTTCCATTGATCTGTGTGCCTGTTTTTGTAACGGAACCATGCAATTTTGATTACAATAGCTTTGTAGTATGTTTTGAAGTCAGGGATTGTGATGCCTCCAGCTTTGTTCTTTTTTCTCAGGATTGCTTTAGTAATTCTGGGTCTTTTGTTGTCCCACATGAATTTTAGGATTCTTTGTTCTAATTCTGTGAAGAATGTCATTGGGATTCTGATTGGGATTGCCTTGAATCTGTAGATTGCTTTAGGTAGTATGGCCATTTTAACTACGTTTATTCTTCCAATCCATGTGCATGGAATGTCTTTCCATCTCTTTATGTCATCATCAGTTTCTTTCAGGAAAGTCTTGTAGTTTTCCCTGTATGGGTCTTTCACTTCCTTGGTTAAATTTATTCCAAGATGTTTTATTCTTTTTGTTGCAATTGTGAATGGGATTGTGTTCTTGAGTTCTCTTTCTGTTAGTTTGTTATTAGAGTATAGAAATGCTACTGATTTATGTAAGTTGACTTTGTACTCTGCAACTTTGCTGTAATTGTTGATTACTTCTAGTAGCTTTCCAAGGGATTTTTTAGGGTTTTCTATATATAAGATCACATCATCTGCAAACAGCAAGATATTCAATTCTTCATTGCCTATTTGGATTCCTTTTATTTCTTTTTCTTGCCTAATTGCTCTGGCCAGGACCTCCGGTCCTATGCTGAATAAGAGTGGTGAAAGTGGGCATCCTTGTCTTGTTCCTGTTCTCAGGGGCATGCCATTCAGTTTTTCCTCATTGAGTATGATATTGGCTGTGGGTTTGTCATATATGGCCTTTATTGTGTTGAGCTACTTTCCTTCTATACCCATTTTATTGAGAGTTTTTCTCATTAATGGATGTTGGATCTTGTCAAATGCTTTCTGAGTTGTTTTTTTTAAACATAACTGAGGCCATGCTATAAGCACAATCATATCTCCTGCTGTGTGTGTGTCTGCTGGGACACAAGCATTTTTGAATAGGATTGCACGCACTTTATGAGCAGCAAGTGCTGTCCTCTGGGACCCTTGTCTTTTCCACCCCTGCATCCCCAGTGTCCAGCGTGGCTCCTGGTGCACAGTAGGTGCTCAGTAAGCACCTGAAGAATGCTGCGTATCATTCCTTAATGACAGTAGCCAGCAGTATAGGGTGCTGGTGGTGTGCCAGATGCATGCATGCTAAGAGCTTTACAGAGTCTACCCTGTTGCCTCTGTGCATCACCCTCGTAAGAGACTGTTCCTTTCATGGCTGAGAGCACAGACCCTGGAGCAAGTCTGGCAGTGGAGTGTCGTACTTAAGAACACATGATCTGGAACGAAGATTATCAGGGTTTGTATCCCAGATCCACTGCTTTTTAGCTGTGTGACCTAGGGTAAGTCAGCCTCTCTGAGCCTCAGTTTCTTCAACTATAAAAAGGCTCTAATAATAATATCTGCTTTGGAGGATTGTCAAAAGGACTCCGTGAAATAACTCTGATCAGGATCTGGCAAAGGGAAGATGGTTTGGAGTGACCTTGAGGAAGTCAGTTTACCTCTGAGACTTAGCTTCCTTATCTGGAAGATGAAGAGGGTTGCGATAACTGAAATAAGATAAAATACGTAAAGAGCCGAGCCCAGAACCTGGCTCATAGCAGGAGGTCAACAAAGAATTGCTATTAATATGAACTAAAAAAGCAAGATCTATCGAGCTCCTATTCCTCCTTCGAAACTCATTCCAAGGGTCACTTCCTCCAGATGTCCTTCTTTTTTTTTAAATTTAATTTTTATTGAGTTAATGATAGGTTACAATCTTGTGAAATTTCAGTCGTACATTATTGTTTGTCAGTCATACTGTAGGTGCACCCTTTCACCCTTGGTGCCCACCCCCTACCCCCCCTTTGCCCCGGTAGCCACTAATCTGTTTTCTTTGTCTGCATTTTTAAATTCTTCATATGAGTGGAGTCATACAGGTATTGTCCTTCTCTCGCTGGCTTATTTCACTTAACATAATTTCCTCAAGGTCCATCCATGTTGTTGCGAATGGGACGATTTTGTTCTTTTTTATGGCTGAGTAGTATTCCATTGTGTATATATACCACATCTTCTTTATCCAATCATCTGTTGATGGGCACTTAGGTTGCTTCCACGTCTTGGCTATTGTAAATAATGCTGCAATGAACATAGGGGTCCATGGGACTTTTGGAACTGCTGATTTCAAGTTCTTTGGATAGATATCCAGTAGCGGGATAGCTGGATCGTATGGTAGTTCTATTTTTAATTTTTTGAGGAATCTCCATACTGTTTTCAATAGTGGCTGCACCAGTTTGCATTCCCACCAGCAGTGTATGAGGGTTCCTTTTTCTCCACAACCTCTCCAACATTTGTTACTATTAGTTTTAGTTATTTTTGTCATTCTAATGGGTGTAAGGTGATATCTTAGTGTAGTTTTGATGTGCATTTCCCTGATGATCAGTGATGATGAGCATCTTTTCATGTGCCTATTGGCCATCCGTATATCTTCTTTGGAGAAATGTCTGTTCATGTCTCCTGCCCATTTTTTGATCGGGTTGTTCGATTTTTTGTTGTTGAGTTGTGTGAATTCTTTATATATTATGGATATTAAGCCTTTGTTGGATGTATGACTTGCAAATATTTTTTCCCAGTTAGTGGGCTGTTTTTTTTGTTTCAATCCTGTTTTCCCTTGCCTTGAAGAAGCTCTTTAGTCTGATGAAGTCCCGTTTGTTTATTCTTTCTATGGTTTCCCTTGTCTGAGAAGACACGGTGTCCGAAAAGATCCAGATGTCCTTCTTGATTCCTTATCTTTGCCCCCCGTGTCTCCTCCACGTGCCTCCAGTGCTCTGTGCTGGCCTCTGTCACAGCACCTCCACGCCGCCCCTGTAATCTCAGCTCTGCGTTGCTTGAGTCCCCATCAGACCCTAAACCCTCTGAAGGCAGGGACCACCCGTTACTCACCCCTACACCCCCAGACGCCAGTGTCCGGCACACAGTAGGTGCTCTGCGAGGCGTTTGTGGAGTGGAACCGTGATCAGAACAGTCGGGGACGACTGTGGGGGCAGCCGGAGGGAGGGCGAGCGCTTCTGTTGAGTCGGCTCGGAGGGGAGATGTTAGCAGAGGCTTCTGGAAAAATTAGCTGCTTGTCACAAATTCCAGCTCTCTTTGGTAATGTTTGGGCGATCTATCTTTTCCTGACTTAATTCAAAATTGGATGGGAGGGAAAGAAATTTGTCTGAGTGACTACAAGTTAACAAGCTGTAATGATGCACTGGGAACCGCGCAGCTTGGGGCCATCAATCTGCGGGGAGCAAGGGCAGAAGCGGAAATGACTCCCGGATGCTGGGCGGGTTGTTAAGGGACAGAGGCGAGAGGATGGTGGGTGTTGTCAGAGCTCCCAGGTTCCAAATTCCCTATAATCTTGTCTTTAAAATAAGCTTCATTGGGGCACAATTTATATACAACACTTGCACCCATTTTCCTGCGCAGTTTGGTGCCACCACCACGATCAAGACTTAGAACTTTCTATCACTCCAGAAAGTGTCCTCATGCCCTTTCGTAGTCAGTCCCCCCAGCTCCCGCCCTAGGCAATGACCAATTCTCTTTCTGTCACAATAGATGGTTTGCCTGTTTTAGAATTTCATAAAGGTGGAATCATACAAATTAGACTCTTGCGTGTCTGGTTTCTTTCATTCAGCATATTGCTCTTGAGATTCATATTATGGGTTTTTTGGGGTTTTTTTTTGCTTTTTTTGGTGAGGAAGATTGGCCCTGAGTTAGCATCTGTGCTAGTCTTCCTCTATTCTATATGTGGGACACTGCCACAGCATGGCTTGACGAGCTGTATGTAGGTCTGAGCCCGGGATCTGAACCTGTAAACTCCGGGCCACCAAAGCAGAGCACACAAACTTAAGCACTACGCCACTGGGCTGGCCCCAAGATTCATATTATGTTTTTAAGGTTAGATTTAACCTGTTTCATCAACATACCAATCCCTTTCCCAGATAATCTGGTGTGACAGGTGTGTTAGTTGTGTGGTACCTTCTTGTGTGGTTCTGATCCTTTAATGTTCAACTTAAATGCCCCCTCCTCCGAGATTTCTTCCCTGACCTTCCCCAGCAGCGCTGGCCGCGTTGATGACAATGCTGATCATAACTGCCATTTTGTGAGTCTTTACTATGCTTCACAAGTATTTGCTTTACAAAGGTGACTCTATTACCACAACCCTCGTCTGAGTTAGATATTATTGTCCCCATTTCAAAGAAAGGAAACTAAGGCTCAGAGAGGTTGAGCAACTGAGCCAACATCACACAGCTAAATAGTAGCAGAGCCAGTTTGATCCAGGACCGTGACCCTCTTCATGAATGTTCTCCTACAGTGCCTCACAGGCGGACTGTTTCTTCATCTGAATCCTGATCCATGCTGAGAGCATCACAGGGTTTACCTCGTTTACCCCACACATCACCCTCGTAAGAGACTATTCTTTTCGTGGCCGAGAGCGTAGACCCTGGGTATCCTGACATCGCCTATAGACAGCCCCTATTGCACTGTTTCACAGTTAACTGTTTCACTGTCTCTCCCTCTTATCAGCCTGAGTTCTTAGCTGCAAATGACAAAATCCACCCTAACCACTTAAATAGCAGGAAAATTTATTCAAGGAGCTTAGGCAGTTCACAGACCCGCCAGGAGGGCCAGAGTCAGCGGGAGGCAATGCAGCCAGGAACAAAGCTAAAATTTCCCTGAGGACCACAGCCCCTGCTGCCCCTGAGAGCCACGCATCCTCCCTGGCACGGGATTCCCTGGGGCAGCTTCTTCCATTGCTCACTCCTGAATCCAAGTATCACACGACGCTGTCTGATTGGTGGAGCCAGTGTCACATGACTATGCCCTGGGTGCAAGGGATGCTGGGAGGATGAGTCTCTGCCTTCTGCCTTCCCTCCAACGTGGGAAATTCCCCCAAACATGGTGGGGGGGGCGGTTCAAAAGGAGCCAGACAGCCAGAAAACACGCGTCCGTTACTGTTGCTCCTAGACCTGACTTTCTCCAGGACAGGGAAGACGTCTGATCTATTTCAGTATCCTCAGCACCTAGAACACGGCAGGCATAGTGTAGCCAGGAAGGAAGTCTGTGTTCAGAGGATGAATGAACACGGGGAAGGATGAACGAGTATGGGTTTGACACGGGGAAGACCTCAGACACCCTGGAGGAGGATGTATTGAGCCATTTTGAGAAATGCATTCTTGGCTTCATATTTAGTCTTTCCCTCAGTGGTCCAAGCCTGGGGCGTTTCTGGATCCTCAGACCCAGGGCCTTGAGGCCCCTTGGACTGATCTAGGCATGGATGGCGGAAGCCCCGCTATTTACCCAAGCAAGGTGGCAGGATTCTCTGGAAGCAGCATGTCAGCCACAAGCAGAGACAGCCCACTGTGTGCCCAGCCCGGTGACAGGCGTTAAGGGATGAGGCGAGAGTGAGACTGACATTTATGGAACACCTTCCATGCTCCACACACTCCAGTTCTCTAACTTGTCTTGCACCAACCCTTTGGGGTAAGGACTAATACCCCCATTTTAGAGATGAGGACACTGATTCTCAGAGGGTCTGAGCACCTCGCAGGAGCCCCTCTGGCTGCCATGGTTTATCTCTGCCACTAGACTTTTTCATCGAAACCTGGCTCTACCACAAACCACCGTGTGCCTTCCAGGGGGTTACGTAACCTCAGTGTGCATATCTGAGCATTGGAAATACTAATAATTCTGACTTAGAGTGTCATACAGATAAAATATGACGATGCATGGAAAACAGTTAACGTGGCGCTTGACACATAGTAAGTGATCGATATGGACGTCCAGTTGTCCTGGCACAATTTATTGAAAGGACAGTTCTTTCTCCACTGAATTGCCTTTGCATTTTTTGTCAAAAACCAGTTGACTATATTTATGTGGGTCAATTTCTGGACTCTCTGTTCTGTTCCATCGATCTCGGCATCTATCTTTTCGCCAACACAATACCATCCTAATTACTGCAGCTTTATCCTAAGTCTTGAGACCCGGCAGTGAGATTCCTGCAACTTTCTTCTCCTTTTTCAGACCCGTTTTGGTTGTTCTAGGTCACTTGCCTTTCCAAATAAATTTTAGAGTAAGCTTCTCAAAACCTTGAAAAGAGTTTTCTAGGATTTTCATTTGGAGTGCATTGAACCTTTAGATCAAATTGCAGATAATTAACATCTTAAGAATATTGATTCTTCCAACCTGTGAGCACAAGATCTCTCTCCATTTATTTCGATCTTCTTTGATTTCTTCAGTGCTTTGTAGTTTTAAGCATATGGAGCCTTCACATATTTTGTTAGATTCATACCTAAATATCTCATTTAGGTGCTATAGCAAGCAGTATTTTTGGAATTTCAAATTCCCATTGTTCACTGCTAACATAGAAGGAGATGATTTGCATACTGACCTTGTCGAATTCATTTATTATTTCCAGGAGCTTTTTGTAGATTTCATCAGGTTTTCCACATAGATGATCATGCTGTGTGTAAATGGGGACATTTTCCAATCCGGATGCCTTTTATTTCTCTTTCTTGTTTTATTGGACTGCTTAGGACTTCCAACACGGTGTTTGATAGGAGTGATGAGAGAGGAATCCCTTGCCTGGCTCCCATTCTTAGGGGGGTAGCCTTCTCTCCCCACTAAATATAATGTTAGCTGTAGGGTTTTTGTAGATACCCTTTATTAGGTTAAGGACGTTCCCTCTGTTCCTAGTTTGCTGAGTGTTTTTTTTTTTTTTTTATCGTGATTGAATATGAAATTTTGTTGAATGCCTTTTCTGCATCTATTGTGTTGATCATGTTTTTCGTATGTGGTGTGTTAATATAGAGAATTAGATCAGCTGACCTTTTTTTCCATTGATTTTTGAAATGTTGGAATAGCCTTGCATTCCTAGGATAAACCCCACTGGTCATGATATCCTTTTTACATACTTTATATTTTATACATTGTTGGATTTTATTTGCTACTATTTTGTTAAGGATTTTTTTCATTTGTGTTCCCGTAATGTCTTTGTCTGGTTTTGGTATTAGGATAACATTGGCCTCAAAAAGTATGTTGGGAAATTGTCCACCTTCTTCTATTTTCTGGAGGAGATTGTGTAGAATTGGTATTATTTCTTCTTTGAATGTTTGGGAGAATTTGCCAGTAAAACCATCTAGACTTAGAGGGGTTTGGGGGAAGGTTTTTAACTACACATCCAATTGCTTTAACAGATTCAGGACAATTAAGATTATTTCTTCTCGAATGAGTTTTGGTAGCTTGTATCTTTCAAGGAATTATTCAGGTTCATATAAGCTGTTGGATTTACGGACATGGAGATGTTCCTAAGGTTCTCTCATCATCCTTTTAGCATCTTGGGCTCTGGCAGTGATGTCTCCTCTTTCATTTCAGATATTGGTGATTTATCTCTTTTCTCTCTTTTTCTTAGCCAGTCTGGCAGGGGTTTATCAATTGTATTGATCTTTTCAAAGAATCAGTTTTTACTTTCATCACTTTTCTCTGTTGCTTTTCTGCTTTCAATTTCATTGATTTTTGCTTTAATCTCTTTTATTTTCTTCCTTCTGCTTGCTTTGGGTGTAATTTATTCTTCTTTCCCTCTTTAATTTACTCTCCTAGTTTCTCAAGTTGGCAGCTTCGGTTACTGATTTTAGATTTTTCTTCTTTTCAAATACTTGCATTTAATGCTATGAATTTCCATCTCAGCACGGCTTTAGCTGTATTCTACAAATCTTGATAATTTTTTTCATTTTTGTTCAGTCCAAATATTTTTTAATTTCCCTTGAGATTTGCTCTTGAGTCTCAATGAGTTATTTAGAAATACGTTGTATAATTTTTAAATATCTGAGATTTTTTAGATATCTTTCTCTTTTTGGCTTCTAGTTTAATGTTTCTAATGATCTAAGAACCTGATTTGTATGATTGCTATTCTTTTAAATTTATTCAGCTTTGTTTTATGCACCAGATTATGGTGTATCTTGGTGAATGTTCTGTGCACACTTGAGACGTGTGTTCTTCTGCTGTTGGATAGAATGTTCCATAAATGTTAATTAGGTCCAGCTGGCGGGTAGCGTGGTTTAGGTCTTCTGTGTCCGTACTGATTTTCTGCCTGCTTGTATTTGTCTATTTCTCCTTTCGGTTCCACTACCTTTTGCCTCATATATTTTGATGCTCTCCTGTTAGGTACATGCCCATTCAGGATTGTTCCATCTTCTTGGATGATTGTTCCATCATCATGTGATGCCTGTCTTGATCCCTGACAGAATCTTTGTTCTACAGTCAGCTTTGTCTGAAATTAGCAGAGCTACTCCAGCTTTGTTCTAGTTGGGGTTTATGCTTCTGAGACGCCGATCATGCCCACCGAGAGGGCCCAGGTGGAGCAGGGCAAAGAATCTTTTTCTAACCATTAAGCCGTCCATGTGTTTGCACAGAGCCCTGCCCAGTACAAGATGGGGATCTAGACTGGGAGCTCCAGTGAGTCCCAGCACTGCCGGCAGAGCAAGCACCTGCACTGAGACCCACGGCCACTGGCAGCCCTGTGTCTGTGTAGACTTCTCAGAGAGAGCCAGGTGTGGCGGGGGCCCACCGCAGCCTCAGAGGCTGCTCTAACTTGGGAGTTTAACCATTCCACATTTCCAACCTCTCCTTACCCTTGGGAGCACTTGGCAACCCCAGGAACTCACTCTTTGTTTGGTGAGGAAGATTGGCCCTGAGCTAACATCATTGCCAATCTTCCTCTTTTTGCTTGAGGAAGATTGGCCCTGAGCTAACATCTGTGCCCATCTTCCTCTCTGTTGTCTGTGGGATGCTGCCACAGCACGGCTTGATGAGCCGTATGTAGGTCCATGCCCGGGAACTGAACCTGCAAACCCCAGGCCACCAAAGCGGAACACATGAACTTAACCACTACACCACTGGGCCAGCCCCAGGAACACACTTTTTAAAATGACACTTGGTGTGTGCACTGGAGGAAAGGTAGAGGGATTATATGTAGATGTAATTTTTTGAAAGAAGCTCTCTCATAAACCCCACTGCAGCGTGATTGCCGAGTGGGCTGTGAGAGGAAGGGGCAGCAGTCCATGGCTCGACAGGAAGCATAGGAAAGACTAACGCGGACAATGGGCACCAAGGTCGCGCCTGGAAGAGTGAGGATAAATTCTGCACCTTGGCCTCCCGCCAACTCCTAATTTTTGCTATTCTCTTGGAGTTTTAGCCTCAACAAGGGTGGACAGGGTAACATGGAGGGGAGGGGATGTTACTATGGTCCTCATCTGTATTCGGTCACCAAGAATAGCCTTCCAATTGTAATTGAATATAATTGGAGACAGAGTCAGGCAGGCGGGCTGGACACCTTAGAACCATGGTGGGGTGGAGGGTGGCAGAGCAAGAAGAAAGGCCCTGTCTGCTCCAGCTCCGCTCTGTCCCTGAATAGCCCGGCAGCAAGACTAGGGTCAGACAGGCCCGAGGTCAAATCCCACCTGCCAGCTGGGTGACTCAGCCGTTCTCTGCCTCAGTTTCCTTATCCATAAAAGGAGGATATTAGCATCCACTTGGAGCACGGTTGTGAGGATGAAGTGAGAGGGTCCGTGGAAGTTATTTCCCTAATGTGCTTGCTTCTCAGAGGGTGGGGTGGGGGCCGGCAATATAGGCTTCCCCTGGGGGCCCGCAGCAAACGCTGAATCTCAGGCCTCGCCCAGCACCCGCATGTCAACAAGGTCACGGTGATTCCAGTGCATGTTGGGGTTTGGAACATACTGCCTTTATAGCATCTCCCTCCTTTCACGTTGAGCCCCTTATATTTTTGAGGGCATTGGGTTTTCTGTGGTCCCTTTCCTCCATCCTTTTCTCTCTGTCCACATGAAACAATACTCAAAACCCAGAGCATTTGGGGACGGCAGTTTCCTGTTGCTCCGAGAAGCCCTGACCTCGCTCTGGAGTATCAAGGCTGGATTCTCCCCTTCCATCTGCCCCCACCCGCCCCAAACCCAGTGAATCACCATTGCTTTATGCATCTATTAACATTTATTAACATTTTGTGAAGACACAGCCTTTTGGCAACTTATATCCCATTTTTTAAATGTACCTAAGGGAGCCCACGGTTTAAAGAAACCCCACGGTGAACACTTCTGCAGAGCAAATAATTGCCAACCAATTCATCCTTCCTAAAAAACTCAGTTTTTGACATTACGATTTCGGAACAAAGCAGGCTGAGCTGTTGGAAGCTTCAGTTCTTAATTAGCAATATTCAGGATAAAAATTTTTTTTGGCATAGGTGAAGTACGTCTCTTTTCCCAACCTCAGTGGGGCATCAGAGTCAGCTGGGGAGCTTTAGAATTTTCTAGTTTTTGAGTTCACAAATCTTAAATGCGCAGCATTGACATGCATACACCTGTGTAGGTCAGACTCGGAACACTTTGGCATCCCAGAAAGCTCCTCTGTGCCCCTTCCCTGTCAGTAACGCTGCCCCAGATGGTAACCTTTCTCTGATTTCTATGGCATAGATTAATTTTTCCTGTTTTTCAATTTCATGTGTTAATGGAATCATACAGTAGGTATTCTTTCATATCTAGCCAGAATCTTGGCTTCAATTAAGAGAAAATAGAAAGTCAAACAAAGCTGCATTTCCCCTCCACAGTGGTTCTCCAACGTGGCCTTCATCAGCGGCCCCCTGTGAGGGCACAGAGCTTGTTAAAGCTCAGCGGGCTGGCCCCGCCCCCAGGCTTCCTGATCCAGCAGGTCTGGGTGGGGCCCAGCAATCTGCATCTCTAACAAGTGCCCAGGGGCATGCTGATGCTGCGGGTCCAGGGGTCACGCTTGGAAAACCCCTGCCCCAGAGCGACAGGCGATCCTCAGGCAGAACTGTTTGGGTGTGATTTTGAGAGAGTATCTTCTTGCCTTATACCTAAGTTGTTGATCGCTTTTCTACATACCTTCCTCCCAGGAGGCAGCTCCCGCCTTCACAGTTCTGCCTGTTTGGGGTAAGATGGGAGCCGTTGCTATCAGCAAATCCCGGCACCCGGATTTCTTTGACAGTCTCGATAAGAGGGTAATTAATGGAGTCGTTTCTGTTTTCAGCGTATTTTTAATGAAATGAAACAGCTTGTTTCTACAGATAGCCGTCCTGAGGCAAAAGAAAAAAAAAACCAGAAAGAACATTTTTAAGCCTCTGAACAGGCTTCTTGAATAAAATGCCTCCCTGAACCACAGGATCCCAGCTCTCCCCAGACCCCACAGAGGTCGTCTCCGCGTCACCCTGACTCGCTGGGGAGCACAGAAAACTAGGTCTGCTGCTCTCTTTCTCCTTCCGAGCCCCATGAGGAGGGCAGGCTGGAGACCCCAAGTTCACCCAGAGGCCATGTCTTGGGGGCACGGAGACCCCTGGGATGGTTAATTCTCCTTTGAAGATGAAAAACCAAGTCTGCTGACTTCAAAGGAAGCTTTTTCTTTCTAATCTTTTGAACAAAAATCATTTTGACATCTAAAGACTTTTAAAACTTTTTCCCATTTCCTTACTCTTAAATGCCTTCTGGTTGTAGGCTACCTGTCAGTTTTCCACAGTGGGTATTTCGCCCCCTAACTCAGGGGCCCACCTTCCCACGTTATCTATTTCCAGAAATATTTCCCTCTGAATTAATGGCTCCCCATCCTAGCCATCTCATGCTTCCCTTTATAACTTGTTTGTAATGCCTCTTTTACCATCATGAGATAAAATTCATAGATAATAAAACCTATCTACACCATTTTACATAAGTGTGTGTGTGTGTGGCCCTAAGTATAATTCAAGGAGAAATAAAATGAAATTAACTGCTAGTAAAATATTATATATGTCAGTAAACAAATGCTCCTGGATAACTCTGTTAGAAGATAAGAAGTATGCATATGCCGACACCCACACACAGCCCTAGAAGACAGAAGACAACAGCTACAGATGCAGAATGATCCAGACGCATTGCATCCGTCACTCGAATAATATGATCAGCTTTTTTACAGGTGACGTGATTTTCCAAAATGGCAAATAACTCTTCTTAAAAGTTGAAAACAAAAAGAGGTGCAGTCTACTCTCAACTTATATCTACGACAGTTGCCTTCCTGGAAAATCAAGGATTTGTCAAAGTCATACAAAAATTCTTTTTTTATATGTAAACAGGAATTAAGTTCTAGGAGTTATTTTTTTTGTTTGTTGAGGAAGATTAGCCCTGAGCTAACTTCTGCCGCCAGTGCTCCTCTTTTTGCTGAGGAAGACTGGCCCTGAGCTAACAGCCGTGCCCATCTTCCTCTACTTTATATGTGGGACACCTGCCACAGCATGGCTTGCCAAGTGGTGCCATGTCTGCACCCGGGATCCGAACTGGCGAACCCCGGGCCGCAGAAGTGGAACGTGCGCACTTAACCGCTGCACTACCGGCTGGCCCCGGTCAGGGTCTTGACTGGGGTGGTGGAGACAGAACTTGAACACAACAAAAGCGTATAGCATGATATGATTGTACAGAACTTAAAACACACACAAATGTGTACAACTACGGCTGCGAGAGCTGAGCGAGAGCAACAACTGCATGCAGTCAGTATCCTGGTTGTGATGCTGCACTGCAGTTTTGCAGATGTTACCACTGGGGGACACTGGACAAAGCACTCAAGGGCTGTCTCTGTATTCTTTCTTTCTTTCTTTTTTTTTTGAGGAAGATTAGCCCTGAGCTAACTTCTGCTGCCAATCCTCCTCTTTTTGCTGAGGAAGACCGGCCCTGAGCTAACATCCATGCCCATATTGCTCTGCTATATATGTGGGACGCCTACCACGGCATGGCTTGCCAAGCGGTGCCATATCTACACCTGGGATCTGAACTGGCGAACCCCGGGCCATTGAAGCAGAACGTGCACTCTTAACCGCTGTGCCACCGGTCTGGCCCCCTGTACAAGTTAATTTTAAACAAGTTTTTCTTCTATGTGAATGTCAGGTGGGACATTTTAAAATTGTGTGGGATTTGGGACGATTCTTTTTGTGGAATGTCCTGCTTGGAGCAGCCCATCCAGCAGCCCCGCCCACCAGTTACCAGTGGAGTTCCCCTGTCGCTGTGTCAACCAACACCTTCCCAGACTTCCAGATGCTCTTCCAGGCTGTGGGTGGTGATGGGGGGCAGTGAAATGGGACCGTTGGGACGGCTGCTGTAATCGTCCAGGTGAGATGTCACGGTGGCCTGAACTAGGATGGTGACCACGGGGACCGAGAGAGGAGTGGTTGCATTCTGGAAGCAGCATCCCGGAGACTCGGGCCAGGTGTGGGGTGTGAAGATGAAGGAAAGGGAGGTGCCGAGGACAACTTGCAGGTTTCTGCCTGGAGTGACTGGGCAGTCCCATTTACTGTCACAGAAAAGCCTGGAGGAAAATCAGGATTGGCAGAAAGATCAACATATCCACTTTGGACATGTTAAGTTTAAGATGCTTGTGAGAGAGCAAAGTGACATGTCTAATATGTACTCAATTTGTGAGTCTGGGCTTAGAAACTAGACACAGGTGTAGAGATGCAATATGAAGGCTCGAGGTGCATGAGGTCTCCTGGAAAGAGGGTGCAGAGGACCAGGAAAGAAGGAGGGGCCTGGACCCCGATGATCCCTGACATCTGGAGGTGGCACAGGGGGAGACAGCCCCGAGACCCTCCACCTGCCATGTGTATAAGCCAAATCTCTGTGGCTCGGTGACAAAGTCCTTGATGCGGGTCGGTCATGACTACATCATTGTGCCTCGTCAAGCACCCGTCACGTTGTCCCTGAAGATGCCAAAGGCTCCATCTGTATTGGTTGATTGACTGTCGAGAGGTGCATCTTGATCACATTTGCCTTTTCATATTGTATTTGCAAACAAGACGAAGCCAATCTGTGTATGCCATTTGTTGCCCCAACTCTGACGACGTTCAGAAATCCTGAGTAAGCTGATGGCCTGGGACTGGGCTGGGGGCGTTCCAAGTTCAGACGCTGGACGGAGCAGCAGTCAGGGGCAGTGGGCTCTGACTGGCATGAAAGGCTCACAATTAACCTCTTTTCCTTCACACCTCACGGAGAGGAAACGCTGCCCATTTTAATTTCATGAGCCTGCAACACTGTGAGTTCTCAAAAAGGGAGACAAATCTCTTGTTTGGGGATCCTGAAGGTGCAGCCCACCAGCTCAGTTCTGGTATTACGAGATTCTACGACAGCAAATGTGTCAGTCAACGCATGCGACAACACTACCACACGACAAACCATCGCAAAGCTGCGGGGCGTGTGAGAACGAGCATCTCTCCGTGCTCGTGTGTCCGTGGGTGCCTGATCAAAGCGGGCTCTGTGGGGCTCGGCTCCAAGCTGTGTTCTTTTTGGACCAGCAGCTACCCAGAGCGTGTACTTCTCATGGCAGTGACGGAGGGTCAGGAGCACGAGCCTGGCTGCCTGGCCTGTGCTTGTGTCACATCTGCCCGAGTCCCACTAACCAAACAAGGCGTACGATTGAGCCCAAGGTGAAAGGGTGGGAAGGACCCCCCATCTCTAGCAGGGGGAGCTGCACAGCGGCAGGGACAGAGAGAGTGGTACAAATTGGGTCCTATAATATAATCCACAAGAGACGGGATTACAAATTCCCATGCCTACCAGGACCAGGCCTGCCATCATACACAAGTCAAGATGCTGGGTAATACTGATGCAGGGCTATTTCGAGCTGATAAAGATATAGGCATGTTCATCAGGTCCACAAACTGATGTGATGGATCCCATATTTTCTGCAATGATTGGCCTTCAATCTTACATTTTCCCACTTCTGATGGAGACATGGGGGCAGAGAATATCTTCTCTATGTTAAGAATACTAAGAGCATTGAAAAGGGCCAGTGCTAGAGAGGCAATAAGGAACAGTACGGACTGTGGCAAAGTGGAGAATATATGCCTCGACTAAAGGGTGCAGCTGTCGTTCAATTTCAGCCCATTGTCAGATGACAGCGCAGGCTCAGCATGGCCTGGACTCTGAGATGTCAAGAGAAGCTGAAAATCCAGATTTGTATGTGAAATTTCTGAATTTTAAACCGTTGAGCAAACAAGGTCCACTGAAAGGTAAGAAATAGACTATAGGCCACCCGCCATCTTTTAACTTCTGCTCTCTAAGTGGATTTATGAGGTTGGTGAGAGCTGGGGCACGCTTTCTCCTGTTGTTTTCCTGCTCCCTAGTGGCCACCAAGGGGGCAGTGGCTCCTGGACACATCTCTGAGGTCCTAACAGCCAGTTCTCCATTAGGAGTGAGGGCAGTGAATTCAAAGACGCTAGAACTCTTTCCTCCTAATTCTCTTATTCCCATAAAAATTAGACTCCATTTAAACTGCAAGGCAAAGTGAGTCCTAATTACTATATTTATAAAAATAACATACAATTAGAGTGGAGTTTCAGGAACCAGGCTGATTTTCCTCCAGAACACACATCGAAACGCACATTTTAAAAGGACAAAAGATGCTTTGGGGCAGAGCCCTAACGTGACATTTCCCAGGGCCGTTTTGGTCACCGTTTTGGGGGCAGACTATAGTTCCTCCTGGGCTCTTCGCTCTAACTTGGACGCAATCCCCTCTAAGAACAGCAGCATTCCTTTTTGGAGATTATTCGTAGAGTGATCGTGTTTCCTAAACCAAAAGTCAGAGCATGTGGTCAGCTGGGGATCCTCCTGCGCCTGAAATATCTGAAAGGCGGCGTGAGGTCGGAGACTGACAAAGGCGCGTTTGGAAATCAGAGGGAGACAGAAGTGGTACTTGGTGGTAGGATGGCCAGGTGGCCCTGGCGTCCCCAGATCCTCTCCAGGCACGTGACTCCCCGAGAGAGGCACGGAACAAAGCCCGCTGATGGAGGAGTCAGGTTTGGCTTCCGGTCCTTCTCTGGTAACCACGGCTGCCCAGGTGAGACCCAGGGCTGCCTTCGCAACCAGCCCAAATCCCAGGGTTTACTAGCTTCCCATGCAAGTTGGAGCCCACAGAACTTTCACCCAGGCCAGAGGACCCAGAGCCAGAAAGAGCCCTTACCCAAAGCTGCGCATGCTCAGGATATCAAAGGAGACTCCGCCTGCATCCACCGTGCCTCTCTCCTCTCTCCCCTGGTCCTGGCAATCCAGCACTCCTGTCAACTTGCTGCTCCCTGAACATGCTGTGGCCTCTCGTCCTTCTAGAGCTCTGCACGGCGTGCGTCCTCTGCTTCGGACGCCATCGCTTCCACTGCCCGTTTGTCAGGACCCAGTCATCCTGCTCTTCTCAGGGGCGCCTTCCCTGATGCCCGCCCCATGCAGAATGCAGCGCCCTCTCCTCTGAGCTCACTTCTCACTGGAGGCTGCAGTTGCTGCTGGAGGCGAGTCTGCTGTACCAGAGGCCGAAGGAGCAATGGCTTGAACTAGGTGCCTTCATTTTCTCCTCTGCTCTCGCAACATTACAGATGGAAGGAGCTCAGGGCCGGTATCCGCTCCTTGGCGCAGGAAGCCAGGCACCAGTTCTCCTGTCGCTCCACCGTTCCTTAGGGCTTGTCCTCACCTGTGTGGATCCATATGCTCGCTGTCACCAGGTGGGAATTCCAGCCAGCGGGAAGATGCACCCCTTTCCCTTAAGGGCACATGTGGAGCTGCTGTCATTCATTCATTCAACATATGTTTGTTGAGTATTTTTCATATGCCAGAAGCTGTTTTAGATATTGAGGTTTCAGCCATGAGCAGGACTAATAAAAATTCCTGCTACTGTGGAGTGTACCTCCTGTAGGTGGGAGAGAGATGTTAATGAAATAAAGTATAACATATATGCTGAGTAGTATGAAAACGACCGGAGAAAAGGAAACACTTCTAAGGGCGCTTCCAGCGCAGGAGGTGCTGGGGCTGCGGAAGGAGCTCGTGCTTAGCAACAGAGGATGGGTTGTACCTGGGTGGTACCCACAGCCCAGAAGTGCGGCGCCCCCTCCTGCAGGTGGCGCCCCCGAGCCCGCGCGCGACCTGCCTCCGTGAAGGTGAAGGATGCTCCCGCCTCGAGGGGACCTGCCTTGGATTCAAAGCCCGCTTCTCTGGTCGCCTTGGAGTCCTATCTTATCCAGAGCTGGGATCATTCTTGGAGACGGTGCAGTTTCTCTTCAATGGTGGAAGATCCATTTTCTGCACGTCTCGTCTTTCAGGCGCAGCAGCTCATTACTCCTCACCTGGATTTAAGCCGCTCCTGTCAGTTCTTTTTTATTTCCTCATTTGAAAAAGCAGGCGGTTCCAACTTTTTATTTTTCTTTTTGTTCCCAAGTTTGACAGAGAGCTATCCGGCTGCATTACAAAGCTCTGGTAGTTTCTCTTTCCTGCCCCCAGCCCTGTGGCCACTGTGTCACTTTCCTTCAACTAAAAAATTGCAATAATGATGCCTACCTTGTGACGGTTAAGTGAAGTCATGTGTATAAGTAAGGCAGCCAGCTCCAGCAAATAAAAATGCAGGACGCCTGCGCCTGATGTGTTTAATAAACAATTTTTTCAAGTATAAATATGTCTCAAACATTGCATGTGGCATAGTTACACTAAAAACAATATGAATTTTTTATATAAAATTCAAATTTATCTAGATATCCTACATGTGGTCTGGTGACTCTGATGTAAGGAGCTTAACAGAGGGCTTGGCACGTGGTTGGGGGAAGTGGTAACGACAATGAGGAGAAAGAATGTATTCTGATAAGTGCCTTCCCCAGGTCGGGGGACGGGTGAGTTTTCATAAGAAGGATTTCCTAGAGAAATCAAAGCTTCGACTGTGTCTTTTTTTTTTTTTTTTAAAGATTTTATTTTTTCCTTTTTCTCCCCAAAGCCCCCCAGTACATAGTTGTATATTCTTCGTTGTGGGTCCTTCTAGTTGTAGCATGTGGGATGCCGCCTCAGCGTGGCTTGATGAGCAGTGCCATGTCCGTGCCCAGGATTCGAACCAACGAAACACTGGGCCGCCTGCAGCGGAGCGCACAGACTTAACCACTCGGCCACGGGGCCAGCCCCTCGACTGTGTCTTGAAGGACTTCATTCATTTACTCAACAAATGTTTATTGAGCATTTATATGCCAGGCTCTCTTCTGGGCACTATGGGTATGGCCATGAACAAAACAGATTAAAAAAACTCTGCCCTGTGGGCCTGAAGTAGGGAGGGGGAGACCTCAGCAAAGAAGATAAGTAAAATACATGGCATGTTGGACAGATGCTAAGGAGAAAATATAAGGCAAAAAAAAAAAAAAAAAAGAGGATATGAAGTGTTGGGATGACTTGAAGTTTTGGAATGGGTGGAAAGGAAGATATTATAGAGAAGCTGACATAAGTAAAGATGTGAAGGAAGTGAAGAAATGAGCCATGAAGATATTTAGGGGAACATTATTCCAGGAAAGGGAAACAGCACGTGCAAAGGTCCTGAGGTGGGAGTGTGACTCATATGCCAAAGAAACAGGGATGAGGCCACTAGGGCAGGAGTGGAGTGAGTGAGGGGGCGAGAGAAGAATTCGGGGCTGGATTGTGCAGGAGCTTGGGGGCCACCTGGCTTTTACTCTGAGTGAGATGGAGCCAAGCAGGGCCTTGAATGACATAATGTAACCTCCATTCAAACAGACCCAGCTGGCTGCTTGTGGAGGATAAACTGTGCGGCAGAAGCGGGGGGACCAGCGAGGAAACAACTGCAGTAGTTCCGGTGAGAGAGGATGGGGTGGGACCAGAGAGGAAGGTTGTGGATACAGGTTGCAGGCGCTGATGGGATTGGCTGATGGTTCCAGTTTGGAGAGAGAGAGACAGATGGAAATTGAGGACAATGTAAGTCTGACTTGAAATAGTCGGCAAGATGGAGAAAGGGGAAAGATGCGGTGATTGAGGGCACCTTTATGGAGGGAGCTGAGGGGCTTGTCAGCAGAGGCCAGGAACCCAGAAATGTCTTGGAGCAAGGATGCGGCTTCCGGTGCACACGGGACAGCCTGCTTCTCCACCCTCCCGCCGTCCCTGTCTAACGGTGCTGCTATGGGCACGCCTGTTGTGCATCTTGCTCCGCTGACCGCTGTCCAGTGGTGGCCTGAGCTCCCTCCGTGGGAGGACCGTGCCCTGTTGCTCTGGACGTTCTTCGCTGCGGGCAGCCTGATGAGAGACGTGGCGTTTCAGAGCGGTGGGCAGGCTCCCCGCCCTGGCAGAGAGGTCCCCTCCCCAACAGGGAGCAAAGGAAGATGTCCTGGCCTGGCTGGGTCCAGCCACGGCTCCATTTATCTGTGGCTCCTTCACAAACCCCCAAACTTAGTGGCTTAAATAGCAGCAATCATTTACTCGGCTCACAAATCAGCCATTTGGGCAAAGCTCATGCAGGGGGCACGTCTCGCCCCGCACGGCGTCAGACATGGAGACTCTCCTAGCGGCTGGAGGACCTGCTTCCCACATCTGGCTGCCGGGTTGGTGCTGGCCATCGCTGGGAGCTCAGGAGGGCCATAAGCTTTGCATCCTCCCCCCATGGGTCTCTCCGTGTGGCCTGGGCCTCCTCGCAGCGTGGGGGACGGGATCCTAAGGGGACCCAGGCAGAGGCTGGGTTGCCTGTCATGACCTTAGAAGTCACTAGTGTCAGTCTGGCAACGCTATTGTTGGAGGCAGTCACGGAGCCTCACCCAGTTTCACGGGAAACAGACACAGACTCCACATCCTCATGGGAGAGAAGAGCACGTGGGCGGGAAATACTGGTTTTGGAAAATACAACGTGCCACAGCCACGAACTTAGCAACTCACTGGGAGCGAGGACTGTGCCTGAATCCCAGCCTAAGGTCCTCGCTCAAACGAGACGGCTGTAGGCCTCACCCCAAGGGAGTCCGCGGCCTGACTGAGGGGACCCCACGCTACTCGGGAGTGCTGAGCACAGGACTCAGCAGCGGGATTGCTGCACCGCAGAAGGGCTTCTAGAAGGAAAGGAGTTTGAATGGGGCTTTAAATTTTAATTTTTAACACATCCTCCTCCTCCTCCTCATCATAGCGATGTGCCAGACCCTCCAGAAAGCACGTTACAAGAACTAAGCCATCTAATTCTTGCAATCTACTTTTGAGGTAAGAACTGTTGTCATCCTCATTGTTTAGATAAGGAAACTGAGGCACAGAGAGGTTAAGTCACTTGCCTAAGGTTGCACAGCTAATAAGAGTTGAACTGGGATATGAACCCAGCTTGGCAATTAACCCCTCTATGCTATACTCTCTCTAACACTGTGTGCGTCTGCGCGCGTGTGTGTGTATGTGAGTGTGCGCACGTGTGTTTAGAGACAGACGTTACAGCAGAAAGGTTGGACTCCTCGGGCCCTCATCCCCAGTCCTGGCCTCTTCTTGAAGGCCCTTGTTGTTCCTGGTTCGCGGTGTCCACGGACAGTCCTCACTGCAACGACCCGCCAGCTTCACAGTCGCTCTCTATTCGCCCCGTAACACACGCTCCAGCCCCGTCTGTGCCGAACGCTCGCAGCCCATGGGCTGTGCTGACAGGTCCATCCCCGTCCTCTCCCCGCAGGACAGGCATCCGTGCCAGGGGCCAGCCAGGTTTAGTCCCAAACCTGATTATGCCGGGGGTGCTTATTATTTCAAATGTGACTTTTAAACAAACATTATGTCACTGGTCAAATGTGCACGTGAAAGAGTTGCTCCTGTTCATACTAAAGTGCTGGGGAAAATTCGGGGACGCTGAGTCCCCACATAAACTGCTGTTGAATTACGTGAAGAGGAGACAACCATGAAAGATCAGAGGGAAAATGATAAAACTCTGGAAGGACTCTGCCCTTGGGTTTCTAAATCACCGTATCTAAGTCTCATTCCTCCTGAGACTAAGCGTGGCTGGGAATCACGGATCCGCAGGAATGAACTAATTTATGCAGGAAGGACGCTGCGGCCCAGCCACGGGCAGACACGTGTGCTGAGAAAAGGCCTCGGCGCGCAGAGGAGTGCTGGTGAGTGACGCAAAATCAACACTTTGTAAGGAAAACGTTAACGGGTTGCGTCACTTAAGTTTGTTCTCCCGGCTTTAACCAACTTTTTGGCTTTCCATCCTACTGAGGAAGAAGACTTCTTTCTACACGCAGAGAAAAGAGAGCTCGTTTTTGTGGGGTTTCATTTTACATAAATGCTATCACGTTCTGCTGTGTATGACCTTGCCAAAAGCCGGGATGTCCCCCAAGGCCTAATTTGGGTTCTTTGAAAAGAAACCGTGCACAGAAGGCTCAAGACGTCAAGAGATATCAGAATGAAGCTATCAAGGGGTTTTCAGCTGTTCCTCCCGCCAAACCAACACTAATCCTCACCCAGAAATGACCCACGTGGGCTGCAGCCTCTGCCGGCGACGTTTCAGCTCGCTTTTTCAAGTGTCTGAGTAGCGTCTGAACTTCTATTCTCTCCCCCACCCAAACAGATATCCCAAATCAGGCTTCAGAGCGGGCGCCATCCTCTCCTCCTTGTTAACTCCGCTGGTGTAGAAATGGTGGCCAAAATAGCAGGCAATCGCAGTGATAGTCACCAACTTGACGCAGATTTGCTGGACAGGACTCTTTCTTTTTATTTTATTTTATTTTTTTTGCTGAGGAAGATTATCCCTGAGCTAACACCTGTGCCAATCTTCCTCTATTTTATATATGAGTCACCAACAGGGCATGGTGGATGAGTGATGTAGGTTCCGCACCTGGGATCTGAACCCGTGAACCTGGGCCACCGGAGCAGAGTGTGCTGAACTTAATCCTAGGCCTCAGGGTCGGCCCCAAGACTCTCTCTGTCTTAGTAGTGACATTGAACATCAAACTGCCGCGATCTCTGGGGAGACAGAGAGAGAAATTTCTCATGGGAGCTTTGAAGCATTTCACATTCCGTAAGCAGCAATGTGTGTAAACGCCTCTTGGAAAATATTAAGTGATCGCAACACGATTTAAGGGTAAGCCTCAGTGTCTGCTACTCTTATTCGTTTCCCTTCTAATAAGAAAAATCATTAATTGCCACAGGCAAATTAGGAGACTTCAGTTCTATGATGTCCATATCAGTTTGTAGAGAACTATCTCATGTTTTTTAATGGCTGCATAGTATTCCACATTGCGGCAAGAGCATATTTTATCTAACTGGTATTGACGTACATATTTTATCTGATTGGTGTTGATGTAGCTTTTTAACAGAGAGACAGTAAAGGATGTCAACTAAGAGCCTTTGCTTTCAAACCCAAGCTCCAGCACATACTAGCTGTGTGATCTTGAACAAGTCACTCAACCTCTCTGTGCCTCAGTTTGCTCATCTGTGAAGTGGGGATAGTTATAGCATCTATCTCACAGGGATTAAAGGAGATGATACATGCAACGGATGTAGAACAGCACCTGGGACATAGTCAGTGCTTGGTAAGTATTCGTTAGCAGTGTTAGTATTGTGAACTTTTTACCATAACTAGGAAAAATTCACAATGCTGTGATTTAAGTTTGTGCGTGCTCCCTTGTCTTGATGTCTCCACGAGCAGGGTTTTGAAAGCAGATTTTAAGAAACTGGTTAACTAGTAGAACCAAGTAACATCTGTTAATAATGGAAGTTTTAGAAACAGAAGGAAAGAAGAAGAAAATTACCCAATCACTGTTACTATTTTTGTTTTTTTTGTTTTTCGTTTGTGGTGAGGAAGATTGGCCCTGAGTTAACATCTGTGCCAGTCTTCCTCTAGTTTGTATGTGGGATGCCTCCACAGCATGGCTGACGAGTCGGGTTGGTCCACGCCCAGCATCTGAACCCACAAACCCAGGCCACCATAGCAGAGCTCATGGAACTTCAACCACTCGGCCACAGGGCCGGCCCCCTGTTGCTGTCCTTGGACTATTTCTTTCCAGTGTGATTTTTCTTTCTCTCTCTTTTTTTTGAGTTTTGCTAATATTTTGGGGGTGAGTTTTGTCAGCCTTTATTTCTATGCCCCTTCAGAGAGCTGGGCCCGGGCGGCGCGCTCCGAGGCGGCTGTGATGGCCGAGAGCGCATAAAGAGCTGTTTTTGATAGAAGAGTGATTCTCAGCTGCTGAATAAGAACTGGTCCTCATCCATAATGCATGGCCCTTCAGAAGAACGAGACAAGAGGAAGTCTAAATCCAGCACAGGCTGGAAAAAGATGGCGAGTGGTTGAGAGTACTATGCAGAGCAGGCTGGTGCTTTTCTCAGCTAATTGATGCTTCCCTCGGGTGGGCTTGCTGGGGAAACGGGGGCTTGCCCTGGGAGGCGGGGGCTGTCGGGGTCAGGAAGACCTGGGAAGGAAATTCTTAGGTGGTCAGGAAGAGGTAAGACAGAGACCGAACACTTACAAGGGGTCTTTCCCAACTCACAGATAACTTTGCCCAAATGTTCTGCATCCTCACTCGGTGCCTATTTCGGGCTCCTCAATTTGGCTGTAGTAGTCACCAACGAAACACAGCCACAGAAACCGGGGGAGGGGAGCATATGGGTTTGGGGGGCTTGACTGAATTACATTTTCGCTGGCCTAAATATATCAGCCAGACACAGGAACGAGCCTGTTTAACATGTTAACTGACATTTCCAGAGCCTGTCGCTGTCTGTTCCTTGCTGCTCCCTGTTGGTTCAATCATGGTGACACTGGGGGACTTCCCAGGGCCCTTGGCTGCTGGAAAAGGTTAGTTTTGGAAACACTGTGGGAAAATGTTTGTAGCAGGTTGAATAGTGTCCCCCCAAGGGGACGCGTTCAAGCCCTAGTCCCCAGGGCCTGGGAATGTGACCCAAAGGAAGCAGGGCCTCTGCAGACATCATTAACTTAAGGACCAAGATAACGTTTTCCTCAATAGTATCTTTCTGGGCTGGACTCCACATCCAAGGACTGGTGTCCTTCCAAGGAGAGAGGAGGACACAGAGGGAAGACGTGATGACAGAGGCAGAGATTGGGTGATGTGGCCACAAGCCAAGGATTGCTGGGCACTCCAGAGCCTGGAAGAGGCGGGGAAGAGTTCTCCCCCAGAGCCCGCAGAGCCAGCATGGCCCTGCGGCACCTTGGTTTCCGACTTCCAGCCTCCAGGACTGGGAGAGAGCACATTTCTGTTGTTTTAAGCGACCTGGCTTATGATGACTTCCTACAGCAGCCCCAGAAAACCAACGCAGTGTTCCAGGCCTGAATCCCTCCGGCCTCATGTTGTCCCACTCTCCATCACTTCCGTGCTGGACCCACAGTGCCTTTCTCGCAGTTTCCAGTTCTTTCCTATGTTCTTCCCCAACCGTGCCTTTAGCCATGCTGCCCCCGGGCTACGTGCTTCAAACACTGGCACCACCGTCCGTTTGCCTTGCAGAATTAAGCTCTCCTTATCAGAGAAGCCTGCCCGGTGCCAGCCTCGACCCACGGTCCATTCCTTTCCCCAAACTGCACCATGGCCGTGCCGGGGCCGGGATGATAAGTCACCTGTGTGACGGACCTGCCTCCCCGCCAGGCTGTACGATTCACTCATTCCACTAGTATTTACTGAACCCTCACCATGTCGCTGGCACCATCCTGGCATGGGTGACAGAGAAGTGAACTTCGTATGAGGAATTTTCTCTTTTGAAAAATACTGGTGTTCTAATAGATACTAAGAGCCTACAGCTGATAGATGGGAAAATAGGTGAAAAGCTTAGAGCAAAACCTGATCCACGGTAAGAACTCAAAAGATTCTAGTTGTTGCTATGGTTCCAGTTATTAAGAAGTTATTCTTGGAAAAAACAGCGTGTAGCCCAAACAGAACGTGACTCGGAGCCAAATCCCGCCGCGGCCGCTGTTCTGTGCAGCAGGCGAGAGGGAAGGAAACTGCTGGCCGGAGGGGAAGATGCACCCAGCTCTTTGAGACTGGCTCCAAGTCCCTGACTCCGGGCTGCGCATCACTGTCTGTCGCACACACACGCACACACACATGTGCACACACACGCACACATGCACGCACGCACACTTGAGCACACACATATGTGCACACACGCGCACGCACATACACATGCCCACTCACACACACATGCGTGCACACGCGCACACACGCATGCACACACACACGTGCGTCTCCACAGCCCCTCTGACATGTCACCCCACTTAACTGGCATGGCAGACGGCTTTTGCAGTGGTTCTGAAGCCACAAGGAAAGTTCTAGAATCTACTGCCGTCCAGGTGTGAGCTGGCAGGAGCAGCGGGCAGCCCACCTACTGCTGCTGTAACAAGTTAGCATGAGCTCTGCGTCTTCAAACAACACAAGTTCGTTATCTTACGGTTTGGAGGTTGGAAGTCCAAAACCGGTCAGCAGAGACGTCTTCCTATTGCAGGCTCCAGGGGAGAAGCCATTTCCGGGCCTTTCCCAGCTTCTGGAAGCTGCCTGCATTCCTTGGCTCCTGGCCCCGCGTCACTGCAGCCTCTGCCTCTGTCCTCACGTCTCCGTCTCTGACTCTGACGCTCCTGCCTCCCTCTTCTGTGCACCCTGTGACGACGCTGGGCTGACCCGGATAACCCAGGATGTTCTCCCCATCTCGAGATCCTTCACTCAATCCCACCTCTGCCTCCACCTCCACACTGCCCTCTTCTTTTCTGTCCTTCCCCTTGTGTCTCAAGACTCCCTTTGCCTCTCTTATAAGGATACGTGTGATGACACCCAGGGCCCACCCAGATAACCCAGGACAAACGCCTCCTCTCCAGATCATTGATTCAATCACACCTCTTGCTATATAAGGTCATTTTCACTCTTGTGCCATATAAGGCAATGTTCACAGGTTTTATGGATTAGGACCTGGGCATATATTTTGGGGCCACCATCCAGCCCACTACAGGGGAGAAGGGCAAGGCACCGTCGGGCCTGGAGTCCAGTCCACGTTCTGATGGTTCCTGGCTGCGTGACCTTGGGGCAAGTTACTTTACCCTTTTAAACCTCTGTCTCCGTGTCGTTAAAATGGGACCAAGAATCCAGTTCAAGAAATTGTTACAATGATTCCACCAGCTCACGCGGGAGCGCAGTGCCTGGTGCTTAGTAAGCACACGGTCCGCACAGACTCAGCTATTGCACGTTCTCTTAAACGACCCGTGATGTGTGTCACGCCTCTGTCTTATGTGCAATAAGCTGAGTGTGTCTGCTGCCTTCCCAGGGTTTGTGTGTTTTCTGCTTCCTAGGGGAAAGCGGTGAGAGCGAGCAGGGAAATTAGCCCGTGTGGTGCTCCTCCCCGACGTTTCCATGGTGCGTGGCGCTTCCCAGGGGTGCTCCTGACTTCTGTTTCTGCTCTGGCTTTTCATGGTGGATCGGGCAGGTTTGGCTGCACCTAATTTCTGGATGGGGAACCGAGGTGCAGGGAGGTCAGGTGGCGGCCCCATCCCACCCAGCCAATGTGTGGGGAAGCCAGGAAGAGACCCCCTCTCCCTCGTCTCTGGACCCTGAACCCAGCGGGAGGTTTGTGCTCGGTATGCAGCGTCAGGAAATGGCTGCCGTCTCCTCCTGCTGTTTTACAAGCAATTTGGGGAGAGTGAACTGAGTCTCAAACTTTGCCCACCTCCTGACTGTAATGGAACCAGTTGGAGAGAGGCACACGTGCTGTTGGAGTCCCCTGGGCACATGAAACTGTGTTCTTGCTGATAGAAACCAGCACCCCGTTGAAACACCAATGGAACGTTTACTCCCCTGAGTGCACCTGGGCCGCGCTTGAGGGTGGGGCTGCGCTGTTGGCTTCTGGTAGCTGGGGAAGTAGGTCCTAATAAGCCTCAAGGCTCTTCAGGAATGTGAGCTACCTAATTCTCCCAGCATGGGGGATGGAGGGGGGCGTGTTGGCCAAAGAATGCCAGGGAAATACTCACTGGTCCTTCTAAACGTTTCTTTTTAAGACTGAAATGCTTCTGAACAGGAGAAAGGAGACACAACATATCCAACAGGATTGTTTGGTCATAAGCAACAGAAAGGGATTATGCATGAGGAATTAGAACACTATGCAGGTGCTCAGAGGATCGAAGGAAAGACTGGAAATGAGGCTGGGAAAAAATAGGGTCCCACAGGTCCGAGGGGCGCTTGGTAGCAAGACTAGCCTGATGGTCTCACGTGGGAACTGGTACTGAAGTGAACTTCTTCTCTTTCTTCTGAGCCCTTTTGCTATGATCCCATTTCTGAATGCCTCTTCCCTTCTCCCACAGCGGGCACCCGCGCTTTCAGCACAGCCCTAACACGTGCTTCATCTATAAGACATACAACACCATCTCAGAATTGTTACACCCAAACCACGGCAACAATGTGTCTACTAAATAGATTCAAGATTCATTTGCAGTCCTTTTTTGTCACCAAACTGAGGGTCGACAGCCCAAGTCCTAGGTTCAGAGTTTCCTCGGGCTAGTGGCCTCTGTGTGGTTATGTAATTCATGAACACTACAGTTGGGTTCCTTTGTTTTTGTTTGTGTTCAGTTTTAGGGGTTTTCCTTATTCTTGCTGATACAACTTTATTATTTGAAAATAAAATTGTTTTAATCTTGTCAAGGATCAACAAAATTCCAGAAGACTAAGCTACGAAGAACAGTATTCTCAGGAAGGAGTCACCCCCTCGCTTGTCCCCTCCACCAGGTCCTCACCACCCCCCACAGGCAGCCAGTTTCACTAGACCTCCGTTATCAGACCTATTCTTTTGTCAAAAATAAGCAAATGCATATAAAACAATAACAATGATTGTCTAGGGAGGAGAGAAGAAATTGTGAAAGTTCTCTGACTTTCAAGGATAACTGATTAATGTAGCAGGCAATTAAATGTTAATTTTCAAAATAAAGTGGAGAGGAAGTGGGGGTGGCTCTCCACGGTTTGCTCCAGCTCTGAGACCTTCTAAAGCAGGGGAGCCAGCCCTCATTTGGGGTCTAGGGTTTGCTGGTCCCCACTACCGCTCCTCATTTCACCCCCACCCCGTGGAAGTTTGGGGTGCTCCACAGACACCTGCAAACCTGCAATACTCACGACCCCCTCGCACTAGCAGTCATCACGGCTCAGACCGGCACCCTTCCTCCGGCTCCCAGACTCTCCTCTTCCGCCCCTCAAAATCTTTTTTCTGCTCCCCAGGACAGGCGATGTTAAAAATACCTGTGAGTGTCCTTATTCGCAGACCGAGGTTCCTGGAGGCCCCGGGGCCTTCTGCCCGATGACTCACCACTGGTCTCGGGAAACAGGACTGTCTGGATGCATTTGGCTGGCAGCAGGGTTGACAGCCTCTCAGCGAACGGTGCTATAAGTGGATTCCAGGATGCAGGCCTTCCTAAGGGCATCCTGGAGAACGTTCTGTAGGTGAGGCTTTAAATTAAGTACCTTGTCATCGGAGCAGGGAGGAGAGCTGGCTGCTCTGCAAATTCGAGCTGGTCCCACCCTGTCCCCTCGGCCCCTTCTCCCCTCTGCCCCCTCCTCCGACAGGCACCACTGTGCCGTCCTCTCTCTGCTCGTCCCCCCCCCACCGCCCCCCAGGCCTCCACGCCTGCTGTTGCTGCGCCTGGAACAATCCTCCCAGAGGTCTCCACTGGCGGGTCATTCTCGTCATCCAGCGCCAACGTCACCACCTCGGAAAGGCCTTCCTGACTGCGTTCGTTTGCCAGGGCTGCCCTGACAGTTCCACGGACGGGGCGGCCTAGACAGAGTGCACCCTCTCACAGTTCTGGGGCCTGAAGTCCGAGGTCAAGGGGCCGGCAAGTTTGTCCCCTCTGAGGCCTCTCTCCTCGGCCTGCTGATGGCCGTGTCCTCCCTGTGTCACCACGTGGTCGTCCCTCCGTATGTGTCTGCACCTTAATCTCCTTTTCTCATGAGGACACCATCATATTGGGCTAGGGCCCACCCTACAGACTTCATTTTAATTCTCTCTTTAAACTCCGAATATAATCATATTCTGAGGTAGTGCAGGTCAGGACTTCAACACAAGAATTTGGGGGGAGACAGTTCAGTCTATAACACTGACCATTTTATTTAAAGTGTCCCCATTCTGCCCCAACACTCTTTTTTTTTGATACTTTTTGGTGAGGAAGATTGGCCCTGAGCTAACATCTGTTGCCAATCTTCTTCTTTTTTTTCCTCCCCAACACCCCAGTACATAGTTGTATTTATCTTAGTTGCATGTCATTCCAGTTCTTCTATGTGGGATGCTGCCACAGCACGGCTTGATGAGCAGTGTGTGGTCCACATCCAGGATCTGAAGCAATGAACCTTGGACTGCCGAAGCGGAGTGCCAGAACTTAACCAGCTGGCCATGGGGTGCCTGCTGCCCCAACACTCTTTATCCCAGATCCTATTTTATCTTCTTCAGAGCGTTTATCACTTTCCAAAATGACCTTAACCAATTATTGGATTACTTACTTTTTATCAGCTACTCTAGAACACTGCTGTTCAATAGAAATACAACACAAGCACAAAGGTACCCACATATAATTTTAAAATTTCTAGTCGCCACATTGAAAACAAGTAAAAAGAAAATGGGTGGATTAATCTTACTAATATATTTTATTAATCCGATATATCAAAAATATTATCATTTCAATATGTAATCAATATAAATATCATTAATGAGACATTTTACCTTTTTTGTACTGTCTTTGAAATCTGGTGTGTATTTTACACTTAATAGCACATCTTAATTCAGCCCAGCTGCATCTTAAGTGCTCAAGAGCCGCATGCGGCTGGTGGCTCCATATTGGGCAACAAGGCTTCGGAGATAAGCTCTGGGAGAGCAGACCCTTGTTCTTTTATTTGGTGCCATACCCTGGAGGTATTATTCAGCGTTTACAGAATGACTGAGTGGACAGAAAATGTGAGATGCGTCGTTTGCTCCCCTCCTCGTACCCCAGGCAGACTGCTCCACAGCCAGCTGGGCTTTCCCAGGAGTTGGGAGAAGATCCCGAATCGTGCAACAGATACTCCCGAAAGATTGTAATCGTCACTCAGGTCGACCCTGTCTGCCGCCTCTGATCTAATCCACACGCGGGCACACGCTCTGGTTTCGTGCCAGTTATTCAGGGTGGTCTGATTCGAGGCTTTGCTGCTTCTCTGGGGAGATGCAATACCAGCGTGAAGTTGAGACCCAGACCCTCACGTGCCAACAGATGTGTGCTTGCAGCAGCTCAGGCTTGTGATGGAGCGTGGGCCTTGGACTCAGGCTGACACGGGGCCCCATCTTCACACCACCACCTAGAAACCGCTCAAGCTACACAACGTCTCTTGAGCCGTGGGGCCGGAGAATTTCCCCCTGAATATTCTAGACTCACTTTCTGTCACCTTGAAACTCCCCTTATGTCTCATTGGCTAGACCAGGGTTACATGCCACCCCCCTTCCCGAGCCCCCAGAGCATTCTAGAGTCATTCTCCTTCACCTTGAACCTTCCCTATGTCTCAGTGGCTGGACCCAGGTTACACGGCCCCGCCCCAGGGCCGAGTCTTCTGCTAGGATGGCAGCTACAAGGTCACCGGAACAAAGCCAGAGTCCTGCAGCCAGGAGGCCTGTGTGTGGGGCCCTGCTCCACCACTTCCTGGCTGTGTGGCTTTGGGCGAGCTCTTAGACCTCCGAGCCTGCCTGCTGAGAGGCGATAAGAAGACGGGTAAGAAGATTAAATGTGTTCATCAACGTGCGTGGGGCTTAGCCCAGCGCCCCGCTGCAGGGCCGTGCCAGGCCACATGGCCAGCTCCGAGGGTGGGAGGCCCTGCTCTCAGGTCACATGTCACCTCATTTAATCCCCACTGCTTGGCAGAGAGGCAGGTCGTGGTGGCTCCGTTTGACCAGATGAGGAACCTGAGCCATTCGTCCAAGGACACACAGCTGGGAAGAACAGGACCGGGGTTCTGGCTGGGGACTTTCCCCGCATGGTCTCCCTCCCTGGGCGATGAGGGGCACCGGGTGAGAAAGGTAGTGGTCTCTTTGGCTCCAAAAGCCTATTCGAGCCTGGGATTCTGCACAAAGGCTCTGCCTCCCAGAGCTGGCATTGGTCAACCCCCCGCCCTCGCGTTACAACAGCTTTCTGGAAGCCAGAGGGGGACAGAAAGCTATCCCATGGTCACCATCTGAGGACTCGCCAGTGCTCTCGCAGGACAGAGTGTGAGCGGCTCCGGCCCACCCCTCTGGACACAGAGCCCAGCTGCGAGGCCTACCGCAAGCGGTGGCCTTGCAGCATCACGCCCGCAAATCGCCTGCTCGCCCCGCCCCCGCTCCCGCCCCCGCCCCGCCCCCGACCCCGCTCCCGCCCCTGCTCCAGCCCGTCTCGCCGCCTCCGCCCCCTCCTCGGCCCCGCCCCTCCTCGGCCCCGCCCCCACAAGAACTCGGGAGACGCGCCTGGGAGGCGGAGCAGCCCAATACTCCGCGCTTAGCAAGGCCCTGGGTCATTTTTTTGAGCTTCTGACCTCTTGGAAGCTGTTGTTATCACTTCTGGGTTTCTTTCAGAGCCTCCAGCAATGCTTGCTCTTTTTGGGGAGATGGTGTTTTCTCCTGGGAAATTTGTTTTGCCACCTCCGGGCTGCAGTCTGGGTTAAGGACAAGAACTCCTCACTTCTGGGAAATGTTTTTCACGGTTCCTGGTGCCCTTTCCCACGCGTTGTCCTGGGGGGGAGGCATGGCGGTATGCGTGGTTCGCCCACTTCATAGGCGAGGATGCTGAGGTTGGGGAGGGGGTGGGGGTGGCCCGCTGAGTCGTCTGTGCAGGGCCAACGTTCAGCCTTCCACGACAGACAGAATGGAAGCTGCAGGCTGGGAGCAGGGCCCCGGGACTCTAGCTGGGCCCGGTTCTGGCCATTTAGCTGCAGGATCATGGGAAGGTCCAGGGGTACGAGGAGCAGGTCTGGGGCCACAGGAGGGCATTCTTATCTCAGGACGGGAATTAGTTACCAACTCGTGCGGGTCATTCACAAATGGTGCTAGTGCGTGGCACTCAGGATTCTTGGGTTGCAAGCAACAGAAATGCCCCTGGCAAACTGAAGCAGTAAGGGATCGTCTTAGCACTTCGGGCTGCTATAACAGAGAACCGTAGCCAGGGGCCTTAAATCACAAACATTTATTTCTCACAGTTCTGCAGGCTTGAAGTCCGAGATCATGGTGCCAACTGGTTGGCTTCTGGTGAGAACCCTCTTTTGGGATCAGACAGTGACTTCTCCCCGTATCCTCACACGGCAGAAAGAGGGCGGGCTCTCAGGCCTCCTGTTATAAGGGCATGAATCCCATGCATGAGCATCCCCCCATCATGACCTAATCACCTCCCAAAGGCTCCACCTCCAAATCCCCGCCCACTGGGACTGCAGTTGCAACACATGAATTTGGGGGCGACACACACATTCAGTCCATTGCAGGGACTTTCCTGAAGGACATGGGGGTGGCTCAAGAGTGGAGGGGAAGATGACTGGGCAGGCCTGGGAAAGGACCGGGAGCAGAGAGCTCCACGAACCTCTGTGGCAGGAAGCCCTGGGCAGTCGCTTTGGATCATGCTCTGGGGACCAACCAGCTCCAGCATTTGGGTCCTTGCATCATGCGGGAGAGAGCGTGGTTGGTCCACTTGGGTCACATGGTCCCCATCTTGGCCAAGGGAGGGCAGCAGGCCTTGACTGGCAGCCCTGCTAAGACCGTGTGCAGTGGAGGATGAGTGGTGCTCCAGAGACTGCTCATTAGGGGACCATTTGTGCACATTTCTACTCTGTGGCACCTAGGAGTGAATTTCTAGGTTATAAGATGTGCATGTGTTTACCTTTGTTATATTCTGCCATGTTCTTTTCCAGAGCGGTTGCACCAATTCTCACCCCACCAGCCACGATGAGAATTCCAGTTTGCTCCACATCCTCAGGAGGCTGGAATTTGAACCGTGGGTTTTTAAGGTTGGGGCCTGACTCTTCTTCTCTTTGGTGTTCCCACTGTCTGACATAGTAAACTACCTACAGAAAGGCCTCAATTGCTGAATGAGCAGAGCCATGAATTTTCATTTTTGGTCTCTGCTTTTTTTTTTTGAGGAAGATTAGCCCTGAGCTAACTGCTGCCAATCCTCCTCTTTTTGCTGAGGAAGACTGGCCCTGAGCTAACATCCGTGCCTGTCTTCCTCTACTTTATATGTGGGACGCCTACCACAGCATGGCTTGCCAAGCAGTGCCGTGTCCACACCCGGGATCTGAACCAGCGAACCCCAGGCCGCCGAAGCAGAACGTGTGCACTTAACCGCTGTGCCACTGGGCTGGCCCATGGCCTCTGCTTTGATATCCTATGATCCTGATGTCACAGTACTCAGCTCTGGCCATTGGGGTCTGCTCATTTCTGTGTTGATGACCAGGTCTCCCTTCTCGCCAACCACAGCAGCTCATGAGCTCTGGGGACGAGGCCACGTTTTCAATTTCTTGGTGAGTTTCGCATCCTGACACAGCTGTCAAAGCCGAATGTCAAAACTGTGTGATTACAACGGTTTACTGACATCATTTTCAAGCTTTGTCATCCAAACAAGACTTGTCAATCAAACGAGAATCCACTTCTCCCTTTCCGCTGTGGCTGTATTTTTACAACGAGTGGGACTACGTTGAACTCTTCCGGCTGTTCTGCATATTCCTGAAATGTCAAGCATGTCACAGGCAGACACCACATCCTCCCGGTGCTTTGAGCACACGTCACCAGCACGGGGTCGTCATCATTGTCGTCACCATCATCATCACCACGCTGCTTATCTTGCCAGCTTTATATTTTTAGAGTCTTTTCACACTTATCATCTCATTCGATCCCCACAATAAATCTCGAAACACAAGCAGGGCAGTGGGCACCCCCTTTCGCTGGCGAAGGCGGAGAGGAAAGGGAGTTGAGGTGCAGCCGCGGGGCAGCGCTGGTGGCCAGCAGGGTTATGTCTCCCGGACCCACATTCATTTGGATGCTCATGTAGAAAGCCCAATTTTTTCAAACCACAAATTCAGACGTGCAAAGAATGCATGCTTTTCTGCTACAGTTGAACTCAACCTCTCCTTCTGCCTCATGGTAGAAATTTTAGTCAAGTCAAAGGAATCACTTCCAGGTTTTTTTCTTAGTCATTTCAGGTTTAAACTCAGCTGTTTCAGGATTCCCTCACCCCCACCCCAGGTGGCACCTGTGTTTGGAGGGGCTCGGGTTGGTCAAGAAGAGAGGGAGAGAACATGTGCTTTTCTGCCCTCAGTGTCCCTCCACCCTGGCAGCTGATGTCTGAGTTCTCATTGGTCTCCCGCTGATGGACCCAACCTTCTCCCACCGTGAGCCCTTTTCTGCTCACTGACCCCCTCGCTACCACTTCCCTGCTTTCTTTGAGGGCTTGAGAAACTTCCAAATGCCCTGAGGCCTCTGGGGCCACACGAGATGCGAGCTCACAGGTTCTCTGTGCCGCCATGTGGGTGGAAGAGGCCTCTCGTGGGAGGAGGAATCTGCGGGACCTTGCTGGTCTCTTTCAATCACATCCCTCAACATAGCCACTGGTGGTGCTCTCCCCACTGCCCGGGCTTGACTGAGACGGGGAGGGGACCGTCCCCATAAGTGACCAACTTGTAATACTCTCTGATCCCTGCTTATCCACTTAGCCCATGGAATCAGGTCATTTTAAAGATACATTCCACTCTGTCGCATATGTCTTAGGAGGGTTTTTTTTCCCTCTATTAAAATGCACTGCCCCTTAATCATTGCTCATTCTTCCTAAAGCTTATTTCTCTTGACACATTGTTTATGTTTGTGACATACTGTTGTGTAGGACATAAACCTTGGCTCTTGCCCTTCTCTTGACCTACAACCTCTGCTGGAACTTGAAAACCTGCCTTGGAGATGCTCACTCGGAACCTTTTCTCTGACTTCGGTTGTGTTGCTGTGGACTCTCCCACCGGAGGTGATAAGTTCAGTTTGTGCCCCAAATGCACGGCAGGGTGAGGTGTCCAGACAAAAGGGACTTGTTAGAAATGACAGATCACAGACATTAACAGCAATACACCCCCCGCCGACAGTAATAATGCTGAGAATAAGTAAGTTAATGTGTATTTAACGTACTGTGAAAACAATATGATTTCGGAGAAGACTACTCCTTTAGGCTAACGTTAGGAGGGTTGCACAAGCTCTGAGAAGCCTCCAACGTTCCACCTCGTGTTGCACATGACACTAGGACAAGCGAACGGAAAAATCGCCCTGTCGCTGTTCCCATGCCTGTGCCACACGCTTTTCCATACTCACGTAATCTTGTCGACAAGAGAGAGCTGTCACCATTCCCGTCACACAGGGGAAGGGGAGGGACTCGGTCAGGGGACGCAGACGGGACCCAGCAGAGTGGAGATTCAGCCCACGCGTGTGGAGCCCAGCTGGTCCCTTCCACAGATTTAGGGCCCCCTCCTTGAAGCCCCAAGATGCGTGGCCCCCAGGACCCCTTCCAATTCTCTCTCTGTCCCGAAGGGGTAAGCGTTTTACTCTTTTTTACAGTAACCATTTAAAGTGTTGCACTTTGAAGGTGGAGATGCTGTCCGTGGGCAGTGTGGTTTTAGTGCTGTTTTTAAAAATTAATCTTCTTAAAGAAGTAAAGCGAGGGCTCCAGAGGGCTGGTCCTTATCTCCTCTGAGCCTCGGACCCCGCCATCCCCGGGGCTGGCTCCTGTTCAGAGTGTTAGGAAAGACTCAGGAAATGGGGAAGAAGGACTCGCAGTGCAACTTCCAGGTCACGTTTCCCGAACCCCGAGAGGTTCTTGGTGTTAATGAGCTTTGGGGCCACGTGGGAAGTGGGTGAAAATGCCCTACGTGGGGCCCCGGAGCTTTCCATTCCACGGCTCTGGGCTGGGTGGAGGCCGGGAGACCCGCAAGCCCTTCCTGTGGAATTCCATACCCGTCCCTCCGTCCTCGCCCGAGCACACGCCGAGACTGAGCTTGCGGCAGACGCTGGCCTCTGAGCGAGCTGCAGAGCGGCTTGGTGGAGCAGGACTCAGGAGACCCGGGGTCGAGTTGAGGCCTCATCCTAAGCAAGTCTGTGTCGCTTCTCTGAGCTTCAGTTTCACCATTTGGAAACCAGGCAATAGCCAATGGGAGTGCTGAGCTGAGCAAATCCACAGGAGGACTTTCCCGGCGCACTGTGGCTGGAACAGAGGGGGACAGATCAGGCTTGAGGGCTGGGCAGGGCCCCGTCAGCCTCCAGCAGCCTGGCCTTCTTGATCTTTGGAAATGGGGCGCTCTGAGAAGATCTGGAGCGAGGAACAACGGGGGTGGAGGCAGGAAGACAGGGCAAGAAGCTTTTCAAGAGAGCGATCAAGGATGGATGGTGGCCAGATCCAAACAAGCAGCACGACAGTCAGAAAGAAGCAGGCTGGAGGGCCACGGAAAGGATGAGTCAAGGTCTTGGAGACGGAGGCAAGTGGGGCGGGAATGTCGGCGCCATCTGGGTACCCGCCGTGCTTCACATTCAAAGCAGTGCCTGGCATATGGTAGACTCTCAGAAATAATTACTGGATGAATGAACGATCGAGTGAGTTATCTGAGTTCTAGACCTGTCTGGTTATGAAGAACAGATGAGATCTTCATGTAAGAGCACTGGAAACTTAAAAATTCAGAAAGTGGTTCAGCTTCTGAAACAGAGATCCAAAATAGCAATGGCTGCAACACAAGAGAAGTTCATCTTTCTCTTTCATGAAACAGTCTGCATAGCATATGGGGCTAGTTGGGCAGCTTCACAGCCATCTGAAACCCAGGCTCCTTCTCTCTTGTTGTTCTTCCACCTTCCATGCATGGTTTCCATCTCATGGACCAATATGGCTGCTCTAGCTCCTGCCACCACATCTCTTTTCCAACCATCTCCATTATATCTCTGTGCCGGCCAGTGGTAAAGGGGAAAGGGCTTGACCCAAAAGTTGCACACAGCACTTTTAATCATATACTATTGGCTAATACTTGGTCACATGACCACACTTAGCAAGAGAGGCTGTCTTGCAGAGGAAATGAAAGTCTTTATTCCGTGATAATCTTCCCAGCTAAATATGAGGGTTCTATTTCTAAAGGGAGAGGGGAAAACAAAGATTGGGAGACAAACAGTCTGCCATCATTTGAAGTCCATTTAGCAAATCTGAATATTTGCTGAATCTGGATGGTACATACATTGGTCTTGATTAGATTATTCTTTACACTTTTCTGTATGTTTGAAACATTTCATAACAATAAAAAGTGCTATATAGAAACTATTAACAGACCTAAAGGAAAATGTTAAAAACAACACAATAACAGTAGGGGACCTCAACACCCCACCCACATCAATGGACAGATCATCCAGACAGAAAATCAACAAGGAAATAGTGGAGCTGAATGAAAAACTAAAACAATTGGACTTAATAGACATTTATAGATCACTCCACCCTGAAGGAGCTGAATACACATTCTTCTCAAATGTGCATGGAACATTCTCAAGGATAGACCATATGCTGGGAAACAAGGCAAACCTCTACAAATTTTAAAAAATTGAAATAATAACAAGTATCTTCTCCGATCATAATGCTATAAGGCTAGAAATTAATTACAAGAAAAAAGCTGAGAAAGGCACAAGGATGTGGAGACTAAACAATATGCTACTGAACAAGCAATGGATCATTGAAGAAATTAAAGAAGAAATCAAAAAATACCTGGAGACAAATGAAAATGATAACATGCCATACCAACTCATATGGGATACAGCAAAAGCTGGATTAAGAGGAAAATTCATCGCAATACAGACACATCTTAACAAACAAGAAAAATCCCTAATAAGCAATCTTAAACTACACCTAACTGAATTAGAGAAAGAAGAACAAACAAAGCCCAAAGTCAGCAGAAGGAGAGAAATAATAAAAATCAGAGCAGAAATAAATGCTATTGAAACGAAAAAGGCGGTAGAAAGGATCAATGAAACAAAGAGCTGGTTCTTTGAGAAGATAAATAAAATTTACAAACCCCTAGCCAGACTTACAAAGGAAAAAAGGGAGAAAGCTCAAATAAAATCAGAAATGAAAGAGGAGAAATAACAACAGACTCTGCAGAAATACAACGGATTATAAAAGGATACTACGAAAACTCTATGCCAACAAAATGGATAACCTAGAGGAAATAGATAAGTTCTTGGACTCCTACAATCTCCCAAAGCTCACTCAAGAAGAAGCAGACAATTTGAACAGGCCAATCACAAGGAAAGAGATTGAAACAGCAATCAAAAACATCCCAAAGAATAAAACCCCATGACCAGATGGCTTTCCTGGGGAATTCTACCAAACTTTCAGAGAGGATTTAATACCTATCCTTTTCAAGCTATTCCAAAAAATTAGGGAGGATGGAACACTTCCTAATACATTCTACAAGGCCAACATCATGCTGATACCAAAGCCTGACAAGGATACCACAAAAAAAAAGAGAACTACAGGCCAATATTGCTGATGAACATAGATGCAAAAAATTCTAAACAAAATTTTGGCAACCAGAATTCAGCAATTCATCAAAAGGATCATACATCATGATCAGGTGGGATTCATACCAGGGACACAGGGATGGTTCAACATCTGCAAATTAATCAACGTGATACACCACATCAACAAACTGAGGAATAAAAACCACATGATCATCTCAATAGATGCAGAGAAAGCATTTGACAAGATCCAACAGCCATTTATGATAAAAACTCTGAACAAAATGGGCATAGAAGGGAACTACCTCAACATAATAAAGGCCATATATGACAAACCCACAGCCAACATCATACTCAATGGGCAAAAACTGAACGCCATCCCCCTGAAAACAGGAACGAAACAAGGATGCCCTCTATCACCACTCTTATTTAACATAGTACTGGAGGTCCTGGCCAGAGCAATCAGGCAAGAAAAAGGAATAAAAGGAATCCAAATAGGGAGGGAAGAAGTGAAACTCTCGCTGTTTGCAGACGACATGATCTTATATATAGAAAACCCCAAAGAATCCATTGGAAAACTCTTAGAAGTAATCAACAACTACACCAAAGTTGCAGGCTATAAAATCAATTTGCATAAATCAGTAGCATTTCTATATTCCAATAACGAGCTAACAGAAAAAGAACTCAAGAACACAATACCATTCACAATTGCAACAAAAAGAATAAAATACCTCGGGATAAATTTAACCAAGGAAGTGAAGGACCTATATAATGAAAATTACAAGGCCTTTCTGAGAGAATTGGATGACGACATAAGGAGATGGAAAGACATTCCATGTACATGGATTGGAAGAATAAACATAGTTAAAATGTCCGTTCTACCTAAAGCAATCTACAGATTCAACGCTATCCCAATCAGAATCCCAATGACATTCTTTACAGAATTAGAACAAAGAATCCTAAAATTCATATGGGGCAACAAAAGACCCCGAATTGCTAAAGCAATCCTGAGAAAAAAAGGACAAAACGGGAGGCATCACAATCCCTGACTTCAAAACATATTACAAAGCTACAGTAATCAAAACAGCATGGTACTGGTACAAAAACAGGTGCACAGATCAATGGAACAGAATTGAAAGCCCGGAAATAAAACCACACATCTATGGACAGCTAATCTTTGACAAAGGAGCTGAGGGCCTACAATGGAGGAAAAAAAGTCTTTTTAACAAATGGTGCTGGGAAAACTGGACAGCCACATGTGAAAGAATGAAAATTGACCATCCTTTTTCAGCATTCACCAAAATAAACTCAAAATGGATCAAAGACCTAAAGGTGAGACCTGAAACCATAAGGCTTCTAGAAGAAAACGTAGGCAGTACACTCTTTGACATCAGTATTAAAAGGATCTTTTCGGACACCGTGTCTTCTCAGAGAAGGGAAACAATAGAAAGAATAAACAAATGGGACTTCATCAGACTAAAGAGCTTCTTCAAGGCAAATGAAAACAGGATTGAAACAAAAAACAACCCACTAACTGGGAAAAAGTATTTGCAAGTCATATATCTGACAAAGGCTTAATATCCATAATATATAAAGAACTCACACAACTCAACAACAAAAAATTAAATAACCCGATCAAAAAATGGGCTGCAGACATGAACAAGACATTTCTCCAAAGAAGATATACGGATGGCCAATAGGCACATGAAAAGATGCTCATCATCACTGACCATCAGGGAAATGCAAATCAAAACTACACTAAGATATCACCTTACACCCGTTAGAATGACAAAAATATCTAAATCTAATAGTAACAAATGTTGGAGAGGTTGTGGAGAAAAAGGAACCCTCGTACACTGCTGGTGGGAATGCAAACTGGTGCAGCCACTATGGAAAACAGCATGGAGATTCCTCAAAAAACTAAAAATAGAACTACCATACGATCCAGCCATCCCACTACTGGGTATCTATCCAAAGAGCCTGAAGTCAGCAATCCCAAAAGTCCTATGCACCCCTATGTTCATTGCAGCATTATTTACAATAGCCAAGACATGGAAGCAACCTAAGTGCCCAGCAACAGACGAATGGATAAAGAAGATGCGGTATATACATACAATGGAATACTACTCAGCTGCAAAACAGAACAAAATCATTCCATTTGCAAGAACATGGATGGCCCTTGAGGGAATTATGTTAAGTGAAATAAGCCAGTTAGAGAAGGACAATCTCTGTATGACTCCACTCATATGAGGAATTTTAAAATGTAGACAGAGAGAACAGATTGGTGGCTACCAGGGGAGAGGTGGGGTGGGGGGTGGGCACAGGGAGTGGAGTGGTGCACCTGCAACACGGCTGACAATCAATAATGTACAACTGAAATTTTACAAGTTTGTAACCTATCATTAACTCAATTAAAAAAAAACTCCCAATAAAGGGTAAAAAAAAAAAAAGTGCTACACAGAAGTGAGCATCCCCACCATTTATCTCCCTTTTCTTGGTCTCAGCCAGTTACTCATCGGGTGATGCTGAGCCTCAGTTTCTTCATCTGTGTCATGGGTTTGTGGGGAGAATGAAATGAATGCAGAAGCAGTGCCTGTCCATACGGGGCTTTATGCCCTAAAATGGGGCTATCGAAATATTTGGGACTGCCATCAACACATTATCTGATTAGGAGTCACTTAAATCTCAGGAGTTTTTGTTTCCTAGCAGGGAGTCTGAAGAACGGTGCTTTCAGAGTCACACCAGCAACTGGTTCATGTCAGGGCTTAGTCAACTCTGCGATTCTCTAGGCCTTTCCTTAGGGTCCCCACGTAGCTGTCACAGTCCTGGATGTCACCTATTTACAGAGCCGTACCCAGACATTTGGGGTGGGTCGTTCTTTGATGTGGGGCTGTCCTGTGCATTGTAGAATCTTTAGCAGTATCCTCTGGTCTCCAGCCACCAGAAGCCAGTAGCATCTCTGCCGTTCCCCCACCCCGACTTGTGACAACCAAATACGTCTCCAGTCATTGCCTGATGTGCCCTGGGAGCAAAATTACCCCCCGGTGAGAACTGCTAGTCCAAAGTAGGAAAGAAAGGAAGGAACGTGTTCTCTTGAAGCAGTTTACTCTCTCTTCAGAGAGGAAAACATTTCCCAGAAGCCCCAGAGGACCGCCCACCCCAGTTTCCATTGGCCGGGGGGCGGGGGGTTGGGGGGGGGGTGCAGTCCGCTGTCTGTGCCTCAGTGTGAGACGTCCCGGCATGGAGCCTCTGCCATCTTCTGCTTTTCTAGGAGGAGGCAACTCTGCCAGCGGAGAAGGAGGGTGGAGATGGCTGTCGTGGTCGTGCCCAACAGCATCTGCGTGGTGAGCCTTCACAGGAGGGTCCAGGGATCTTTCCAGAGGTCTCAAAACACGCGGTAAGGACTGTGTACTGGGGGCAGCCTGCTTGAAGGATGCTCCCCACTGACACCATCGGGAGCTCGCCATTGATGAGTTGAGCATTCACTGGGTGAAGTGCTTTCCACACGTCGACAGGAGGAATTGTCGCCTCACCTCTGGGAGGAGACAATACGTTTTCCCCTCTGCTAGAGATGAAGATGTTGTGGCTGAGGAGGATGAGGCCTGGTGCCGCAGGTCCCACAGCCCCTGACGGGGGAGCTGGGTGCTGTATCTGCCTGACTCCAAAGCCCTTGGGTGTCGCTCTGAGTCCCGTCAGGAGGCGGAAACCACACCTGCCATTTTTGCAGAGAGAATTAATACAAAGGATTGTTAACTAAGCATTAAAGGGACGGCAGAGGCAACCAGAGAACACGAAGGTATCGCAGAGACAGCGGCTTCTGGGAGAATCTACCACGCCAGGGCTGGGGGATCAGGGGAAGGGGCTGGAATTGAAAGACTTCGGAGCTTGAAGGAGGGCCACCGCGGGGCTCACCCCGAGGCCTCCGAAGTGGGGCGCTGGCCGGCGGATGCTCGTGTCCCTGAGCGGCACAGTGAGGCTGGTTCTGGGGCTGTTGGAAAAACCGCTAGGGGAACAGCCTGCTGGGGTGAAGACATGCTGGGAGGATGCTGACGCTGGCAGGAAGCCAACGCAGGACCGCGAACGGGTTGGGGGGGGGAGCGTTGCTCCCTTCATCCTTCACTCCAGCAGGTGGGGGAGAAGAAAGGCAGTTTTCAGAGTCCCAGCCCAGCCTCACAGGCAGAGCACAGAGGCTTGGGGCGCAGGGACAATCCTCACTCATCAGCATGCCTGCCATGCTTCTCCCCTCCCTGCCTGATGCGGGCAACCAGGAGGGCTTCCCGGAGGTGTCAGATGGTGATCTGTTAGAGTTGAGGACAAGAGACGAGCAAGATGACTTCAGGATTCTTCACTGCTCAGAAGGAAGGCCGGCTTGAGAGGAGAGGCTGCTGAGCCACAAAGGAATCCAGCTGCTCCCCAAGACCGGCTGCTGGACTTCTAAACTCTCCCTCACGGGATGTCGCCTATGTCTGAGCTGTCATCCTCCAGTTGAACCTCCTTTGACTTCGTCCTCCTGTACTGCAGTGACTAGAAAGAAAAGAAAGAGCCATTTCCCCGTTCCTCTGCCCCTGGGGTATTCGGGATGCAATTCCTCTCTTCCAGCTGAGATCTGAAGGACAGTGAGGCCCAGGCCGTCTTCCTGCTGCCTCAGGTTTTCTGGAAACATCCAGCTTTTCCATAACTGTATTTCAGTGACCAGTCGCGAGCTTTGGCGGAGGATGGGGTCCTTGCGGGGGTGAGGGCTTCTGGATTTGGGACCACAGCTCTTGCCGTGAGTTCTTGAAGCCAGCGGTTCTGGCAGCAGCCTCCAGGTCTCCACTTTCCTGACGGAGGCAGACGCACAAGCTTCGTTGTTGGGCCACCTCTGCCATGTTCTTCCTGGAGACCCAGCCCAGACCGCTCCTCCTGAAATCCCAGTGGTTTTTGTAAACATCTAATTACCGCGACTAATTTCCTTTCTTTTTGAAATGGGTAGAGTGGCTCCCTGTTTCTGCAGTTGAACCCTGATGACTTCAATCATGCCTGTAATCTTCACAACAACGCTGATTCCATCTTACAGATGAGTAAACTGAGGCCCAGGGTGGTGCAGCGTCCTGTGCGAGGTCATGCAGATTAGTCGGTGTCAGTATCAGAATCCCACTTCGAGCCAGGTCTTTCGAAATGCCTCACTTTGAGGAATGAGTTTTGAAGAATGAGTCTGCGTTATTCCATCAAAGTTTTTGAAGAATGAGATTTCAGAATGAGTTTGAAGAATGAGTTTTGAGGAATGAGTTTGCATTATTCTGTCAAATAGAGCAGGAGGAGAGCATTCCAGGGGAACCATCGACCCGTCTGAAGGCAGATACAGATGAGCGAGCAGGGTAAATGGCTTGGAGTTTTGCAGTGGGTGCAGAGAGCTCCAACAATGTTTTTGAAAGGACTCTCCACTGAAATATCATCTACAGAGAGAAAAGTGTGCACATAAGTGCACAGCTCTGTGACTTTTCACCAAGAGAACACATCCACGTCACCTGCCTAGGGATCCAGAAGCACAGCATGTCGGGACCCAAGAAGCTTCATGTCCCTCTCCTGTCACTAGGCCCCTGGGGTGAGGTCTGTCCTGACTTCCCACACCCACACCAATGGTTAGTTTTACCTGCTTCCAACTTGATGAAAATGGAATCAAATTTGTCCTCTCTTGCCGCTGGCTTCTCTCACTCAACATTGCAAGGCACATCCTTACGGTTGTACAGAGTTATGCGTTGTTTACTCTCAATGCTATAGGGCGGGGCTCAGCCAACTTTTTCTGTGAAGGGCCGGACAGTAAATATATGAGGCTTCTCAGGCCATCTGACCTCTGCTGCAACTACTCAACTCTGCTGTATTGCGGGAAAGCAGTCACAGACAATATTTAAACCAATGGATGGGGCTGTTTCTAATAAAACTTTATAAAAGCAGGCAGCCTGGATTACAAACACAGTACTGTAGTTTGCCAACCCCTGCTGTAGAATATCCCATAGTGTGACTATACCACAATTTATTAATCTGTTCTACTGTTGACCAGCTTTGGGGCAGGTTTTAGTTTGAGGCTATTTATAAACAGTGCCACTACAAACATTCTTGCACGTGTGTTTGGTGAACATATGTCCACAGTTCTGTTAAGTATGTTTCAAGGAGTGGAATTGCTGGGTCAAAAGTTATACATATGTTTAGGGCTCAGCCTGGTGGCATAGTGGTTAAATTTGCCCACTCCACTTCAGCGGCCCAGGGTTCGCAGGTTAGGATCCAGGTGCAGGCCTGTGCACCGCTCATTAAGCCACGCTGTGGCAGCATCCCACAGAAAATAGAGGAAGACTGGCACAGATGTTAGCTCAGAGACAATCTTCCTTAAACCAAAAGAGGAAGATTAGCAACAGATCTTAGCTCAGGGCCAATCTTCCTTACCAAAAAAAAAAAAGAAGAAGAAGAAGAAGAAGAAGAAGTTATACATATGTTCAGCTTTAGAACATACTGCCCAATAGTTTTGTGAAGTGGTTGCACCAGTTCATCCTCCCACTATCTACAACCAGCTGTGTCTGGACATTCCAGTTGCTTCACTTCCTTGCCAACACTTGGTATTTTCACATTAACCTTTCACATGGGTGTGTACTGGTAGCGCTCTATGGTTTTAATTTGCATTTCCCTGATAAGTAACGAAGCTCGGCACCTTTTCATATGTTTATAGCTATCTTTGGATATCTTCTCTGTGAAGTGCCTGTTCCAGTAACATTTTATACCTTTCATTTGCGTCAATTATCCTCTGCCTTGGTGATCACTCTGGCAGTCTCCTCTGCAGTCTGGTTTTCCTTTCTTCTCTGAACTCAGGAGTCTTCAGCAGCCCATGTGGTACACATGTTACTAGTTTGTCTTTAATTCCAGAATCTACTGTGAGATGTTTGTCCTCTAGGAGACTGTTTCAGGATTTTTCCCCTTAAGAAATTTTGATCTTGCGTCTTGCAAGTGCATGTTCTTTCCCAATTCTTTTGTTTTCAATATATAATAGCTGCCCTGCAGTGATTTTCTCCTCTCTACCTCCCACACTTAAACAAAATGAAACAAACAAAAACCACGATCTCTAATTCGACCCTCATGGGCTCTTTGATTTTGATCTTTTGCCCAATTTCCCAAATCCATCCTCCTCTCCCCTGGCAGTTCTCTCCTTTCCCAGGGTAACCCCCTCTATCCCTCCTCTGATCTCTCTGATTGATTATTGCAATCAATTAAGAAAGGCCCCAGTAGCCAATCAGACAAGATTCCTTCCTGGATGGTGGAGGAAGAGCAAAGGCGAGCCGATGGAGCTTTCTTTAGAAGTCAAGATGAAAGAGGCTATGAGTACTCTCACGACTGCACATTTTTGTCCTTGCCACCCATAGGTTCTGGGTCCATGCACAGAAATATTGTTTTGAACTTATTTTAAAAAGGAAAACAAGTTACTTTTAGAGGAGAGGGTCTCTCTTATTTGAGTCTTGCAAGTCGGGACACTGAGCCCATGACCTCCACGGGAACTTACATGGGAGCCTTCTCCTTCCTGAAGACTAACCACGGGGCACCTACTGTATGAGTGCGTCAGGGGTCCCTAAGACCACCCCCAGGTTCGACGATCTGCTAAGAGGACCCGGCATATAGCTGTGCTCATGGCAGTAACTCATTACAGCAAAGAGATACAGAGCAAAACTCACAGAGGGAAAAGGCACAATGTCCGGAGGAAAGCAGGCACAGTGCGCAGAGCCCTCTCCCAGGGGGAGTCACGCGGGACAGGCTTAATTTCCCCAGCCATGAGTTGTGACCTCACGCATGACACGTGACCTCCCAGGGAGGCTCATCAGGGACTCGGTGCTCAGGGTCTCCATTGGAGCTGGTCACATAGGCACCCTCTCCCTGGTACACACCAAATTTCTCAGGAGGGAAGCAGGCGTTCGGCAGAAACCACATTGTCTATGCCGACAGTTTGGGCAGAGTGGGCCCCTGTTATCAGGGATTGGTGGGAACCTTCTTGAAATCCACCTTCCTGATGCCAGTGAAGGGCCGACCTCCTAAGCAGGACTTTCAAAGGACAGCGCTCGGGCCTGCGGTGGTAACTGGCTTTTGCACAGGGAGGCGTTTAAAATTAATAAGCCCTGCCAGCAGCCCCACGGAGCTGTACAATCATGGTCCCCATTTGGAAGAGAAGAAACGATGGCTCCCAGAGGGTGCAGAACTTTTCTACTAAAAGCTAATAAGCGGTAAAACCTGGACACAGTCTATGTGAAATTACAGACCACGTTATTTTCACCAGGCACCACTGCCTCTCAATTGTTTAATTATTTCCACATTTAACTACTTACTGGCCAACATTTACGGAGACTTTCCTACGGACCAGGCACTGTGTTGCGTGTTTTTCCTAGAACAGCTCACTTAAGCCCCACCCTAGGAGATCTTGTGTTATTGTTACCCCCATTTTGCAGATGGGGAAACTGAGGCACAGAGCTATTGAAGACTGCACATCAGGTCATAATAATCGTGGCCAGGGTTGGGTGCTTCTTAGGTCCAGACGCAGTGGTAAGCATTTTCCATGCTCATTCAGTCTTCATAATCTCTTTATAAGAGATCTGCGGAAGCTCCAGACTTGGGGGTGGAGACACTTAGGAGGGCAGTCTGCTTGGAATAGGGCTTGAGGTTTTTCCAGCCCTTTACCCAGGATTGGGGAAATCGCTTGTCCATATTAGAGAGGAGGGGAGGGCCTACGCCCCTGGAGGCGCCACTTCTGTTCTCAGTTTATGGATGAGGCTCAGAGCAGGAAGAAATATGCTTAAGGCCACACAGCTCCTGGGGGGCTCCCTGATTCCAGTGTCCAAGGCATGTTCCTCCTGCGGGCGTCCCTCAGCTTCGCTGAGCTTCTGCTCCCCGGTGGCCTCTGCAGAGCAAAGATGGACTGGGGGTGAATCTTAATGCAGTGAAGCTAGCATGAGGAGGGAACCTAGAGCTCCAGGAGGCGAGGCTGACGAGGGGCTCTAGGGGTTCAGCGGAAAGTGGGGCACATCGCTTCCAGCAGAAGCCACAGGCAACTCATTCACCCAGTCAGCAAAGCGGAGAGCAAGTGGAAATTTCCAGCCTCAGGGCTTCAGTGAGCTTCCAGTGCCCGGTGCCTGTTCTAGTGGGTGGAGATGGCCCCATGTCACTTCTGCCTCACTCTCTCCCACACCCGGCCTTGGCCCCCACCCCCCCCCCCGGCCCCTTCCCATCAGAGGAAGGGACTTACCTGGAGGAGAAAGGTCTCCTTGGAATCCCTGCCCCTAGAGAAGGTGTGGACCCGGCTGAGACGAAAAAGCTGAGAATTTACCCAAGCCCGGAGCGGCAAACCCGGGCCTCCAGCAGACGGGCAAGTGCAGGGGCGAGCGAGGGGGACAAGTCAGAGGCCCATGGCCCACCAGAGGGCTGCTCCTGGCTCTCCCGGGTCCTCGCCACTGTCTGGCCCCACGCCTGCCTGCACGCCGCATGTGCACAGCACCTGTCCGAAGGGTCGACATTGGTCGACAAGCAGTGCTGACTCTGCAGATTCTAGAAAGCAAAGGTCAGTGTTCTCGCGCTAATAAAGCGATGTCGTGTGGTGTCGAGCTTATTTTTGTGGCAGAATTCACGTCAATTTGGATGTGACTAGAACCTCTCCAACACTAGGGAACTGAAGACAACAGGGTGCCCCCTCGACTTTTAGTTCAGGCCGACAACTTTGGGCAGGTCACTTCGGCTCTCGGGCCCTGTCTCCTAACCTGCAAAACGGGAATAACCGTGCTTCCTAAGGCTGTGGTGAAAGGAGACCATGAACGGCGAGTGGGGGGCGCGGGGGCGGCTGGCGCGAGGAAGCGCTGCACAGACCTTAGGCGCTGCTCCTGCTGGCGAGGCTCTGCGCCCCGAAGCAATCCTGGCACCCAGCGCAGGGCCAGCCCAGTGACGGAGGCAGGAGGAGAGGCTTCGTTATCAGCTCAGGGTGGCTTGCTCCGACTCCCATTTCCGAGAGCAGACAGTGGGGTCTGCCACCAAGCACTCCTTCCCCTCCTGCCTCCCTCTAGCTCCCAGCACTTCCTTCGGGTAAGCACCCCGCTCGGATGCAGCCAGAGCTTTGGGGGAAGTTGGCTCCTCCCCCTTGCTCCAGCAGTGGTCCCTGATTGGCTTACAGGGAACCGGCACTGTCCATTTCCTGCCCAGTCATTGGTTCGTGGGTAAGCATGTGACCCAGGGGGGCCCAATCAGGGTGCATCTTATGTGGACCAGCGCTCGCCTGCGCAGGGATGAGACTGTGGAGAGGTGGAACCCGGGGGATGCGAGCGGCCTGGCTGAGGATGCTGCTGAGATGGCAGCGTTGAGAAATAGAAAACACCTGGGCCGCACATGGCTTTGTTAAGTCTCCGAATCGTCCAACCGGAAGCTTGACCTTAGCTGCACTTTCCATTTGCTCCAAACAAGTCCCCTCGATGGCAGCAGCCGGTTCAAGTTGCCTTTCTCGGTGACTTGCCTCTAGAAGCATCCTGTCGTGAAGCACTTTCATAGCTCAAATCACCTGCTTGCACGTCTGCCTTGAAGAAGACAGAGACCTCTTGCTATCCTCCGCGTTCACAGCTCCTAGCCAGTATCTCGGGCACCTCAGGCACGTAATCGTCATATGTTGAATTCATAGGACATGACTTACCTCATGGAACTTGCAGTCTCCCTGAAAAATGAGATACGGGAAAATGAATCTAAATAAGATGTGAGACAAGCTGTGACCGAGTCCCAGTGCTGGGTCTGCAGGCGATCGATGTTGTCATACTTAATCTCCTCCTTGCAGCGACCTTGTGATGCCGTCGTGGATGAACAGGGCAAACGGCAGGTGACAAACCCACTCACCCGGACCAACCGGGCTTTGGGAAAAGATTCATGGAGAGGAGGGGAGGTTTTTTGCTTAAAATGGAGGTTGGAATTGTGTTGAAAGCATGAGACAGGCCCCAAAGAGGTTGTCTATTAGAACACTTTTGGTTGAAATGGGGCAGAAAATTGGCTGCAAAATGGCCTAGGCAGAGAGAGGTAGAGAGAGAGAGAATTTATTGCTTCACATGAAAGATAAATCCAGGAGTAATTCAAGCCTCAGGAACACAAATGTGATTGGAACCTCAGCTTCTCTCCATGGCTCAGATCCGCCTTCCTCTCTGTGGCTTCAGTCTCTTACTGTGCCTGGGAGCAAGACAGTGACAGCAGCTGCCACCTGTCCATCTTCATGGGCTCCCAGAAAGTGGAAACAAGCTGGGGTCTCCTCCTGCTTCATTGGTCCAGCCGCCTGTCCCAGAACCAGGCGCTGTGGCCGGGCGTGTGTTGTGCTTTGATTAGTTGAGGCTTCCACCACGTGCTTCACCTCTTGGGTGGAGTCCCATTGGCCGGTCCCTAAGACACTAGGGTACCCTTGCCAGAAGAAGGGTCCTGGGTGCCGGGGACAAAAGCAAGAGTTGTCCATTGCACATGACAATGGTCAGGAGGAGCAGAAACCAATAGATATGCCCATTCTCGCAGCACATGCTGTGGAAGGCCTGCCACTCATCAGACCCTATGCTAGGGAAACAGGGCCAGGCGAGAGAGGAGCTCACGGCCCAGAGGACAGGTGCAAGTTTCCTCCTGTCTGGCGTGTGATAAGGATTAGTCACAGAGCCAGGCAGGACCAACAGTGTCCTCCAGCCCCTTACTTTCTATAGGAAGATAGAAATCCCTGCAGCCCTGGCCGTCATCTCTCATGAACGTGCTTAGTAAGCTTGGACAAACTTCTTGTCCTCTCTGCCTCGGTGTCTTCATCTTTAACCTCAGGATTACAACAGCACCTGCCTCGCAGGGCTGTCGAGAGGGAGAGGAGAGCGAGCATGGAGACGCTGGCCCAGCACCAGCTCCAGTGAGGCTCAGGCCATGGGAACTTGGTCATGTTTTCCTGGGGTGATGTCGATGGTGTTGGGACAAGTCGGCCTGAGAGGAGCTGCTTCCCACACTTTGTGAAGGATGGATGGGGGAGCCGCTGGAGCAGACCGCCTGGTGTGGAACTTGTGTCTTAGTTTGCTGGGGCCGCCATAAGAAAATCCCGCAGACTTAAACAAATGACATTTATTTCCTGACAGTTCTGGAGGCTGGAAGTCCGAGATGAGGGTTCTGGTGAGAGCTCTCTTCCTCACCTGCAGAGGGCTACCTTCTCGCTGTGTCCTCACACGGCAGGGAGAGAGAGGAAGAGAGGTCTTCCTCTTCTTGTAAGGCCATACTCCTATCAAACTATTATCTCGTTTAACCTTCCTTACTTCCTAAAGACCTTATCTCCAGATATAGTCACATTGGAGTTAGGGCTTCACCATGTAAATTTTAGGGAGACACAGTTCAGTCCATAGCAAACCATCCAACCTTTCCAGACCTCAGTCTGCACGTCTGCGCAATGGGAGGGTTTCTAGAGCATGTCTCTTAGGCCTGTTATGGGTGCATAGAAAGCACTCAGTGGATCTCCATTGCTGCCCTCTTTTCTTTCCTTACTGACTGGCAGGCAAGGGCTGTGGTCTGTCTCGGGGGCCCCTGCAGCCTCTGGCAAGTGCCCAGCACGTGGTGAGCACCAGTGAACGTCAGTTTAATGAATCCATACAGCACTGCTTTGTTTGACAGAGGGTGGCACCCTCTGTTGGGATGTTGGGGTACCAGGCCACGCTGCTTGACACTTACATGAGCTAAGATTTAAATTCAGCTATTGCAACAAAGAAACCAAAATAACAGTAGCTGAATCAAGGCAGTTTATTTCTCCATCACATGAGATCTGGATGAGGTGGTCCAGAGCTGGGACTGTGGCTTCACGGCATCAGGATCCCAGGCTCCTTCCCTCTTGTGGCTCTGTGATGCCTGGGGTATTCCTCTCATTTGAATGGCCCAAGATGGCTTCCTCTCATCTGAATGATCCAAGTTCCAGGGAGCAGGGAAGAGAAAGAGATGGAGGAAGAGTGCCCCACCTCCCTTCGAAGGCATCTCATTGAACGGAACTCAGTGATGCAGCCACACCTCACTGCAAGGGAGACTCGGCAGAGTGGTTTCCAGTTGGGTATCCATGTGTCCATCAGAAAGTGGGGATTCTGCTGCTGGCAGAGACAAGAGGGGGATGGATACCGGGGCATGCTTGGGAGGCTCTGCTCAAGACTTCTGCTTCTCTTAGGGACAAGGGTCAGAACTCTGCCTCATAGACGAAAAAGAGCCCAGGTAGGAGGCAAACTGGCATTTTTCCAAAGAGAGATGTCCTTCAGGAAGATGAAAGGAATGGGGGAGTTTCTTGTTCATGAGCCAATACAGATCTTCAGTCACCCAGGACCTCCTCCCTCCTCAGCCCGAAGCTCCAGGCTCCTGCACGGGCCCCCAGGTGAAAGAAGGACCAGTTTCACTCAGTGCCAGGTCCCAGGGCCCATCCAGGAGCTGGAGGGGATGCAGGCCTTGTCTGGAGAGCTCTGGGGGGATCCGAGGTGGATGGAGCCTCTGTCTCCCCTCTGAGTGGGAGATGTGGCTTCAAGGACAGGGAGAAATTCAGAAACTGAGAGGAAATCGTTTCTCTGAGTGACACTTTTTTTTAAAGGTGGAGCTCGCTTCTTATTCCTCTGGGCAGCCTAGTGCCTGCCTGAGGCCTGGCACACAGTAGGCACGCAGTCAGGTTGAACAGATCATTTCTTGCAGTTTTCCCCTGCTTCTTCTGACTTCTAAGACTTGGCCTCAGGACAGGAACATTGCCTTATGATTTATTTTGACCCCTCAACGATGGGAAGCCCAGTGCCTGACACACAGTAGGTGCTCAGCTGTCTGGTTTCCCAGCACCTCCATAAACTCATCTTGCACATCAGGACTCCTGAGAAGGAAGCTCTCTCCTTATGACCTTCTTGCTCCGGAGTCAGGGCTGACCAACTCTTATCAGTGCAGAAAGGGAAAGCAGTGATGCTGGGTTTCACGGTAGTGATCACCAAGTGAGCCCCTACGATGTGCGAGACTCTGCCAGGCACTTGACAACTTCTTCCAAGTCCTCCACACAGCCTTCAACATGGGCATTACTATTTCCATTGTTATTCCCATTGTTATTCCCATTCTCTAGGTGAGGCAACTGAGATGTAGAGACGGTGAGAACTAGCTCATCCTTTAGAGCAGGGACTGGCTAACTACAGCCCATGGCCCAAATCTGGCCCGCCACTTGTGTCTGTAAATAAAGTTTTATTGGCACACGGCCACAGCCGTTCATTTACATAATGTCCGCAGCTGCTTTCGTGCTGCAACAGCAGGATTGAGTAGCTGCGACAGAGACCATATGGCCCACAAAGCCTAAAATATTTACTAGCTGGCCCTTGACTGAAAAATTTCACCTGGTTTAGAGGAAACATTTGAATACTTTCTTTTTGTCAGCCTGGAAATCGGATCAGGAAAGGCTTTGTAAGCCGTGGTGAGGAGCTCAGACTTGTTGGGCTGGCAGAGGATTGTCCCTGCAGGGGTTTGAGCAGGGTAGGGACAGGACTGCATCTGTGTTTCAGGACAACCAGTCTGGCTGCTGAGTGCAGAGTGGCGAACACTGAGTGAGAGTGGAGGCAGGGGAAACTGCTGGAGTCTGTTGAAATAATCCCGGCAGGAGGAGGCTGGGCTGGAAAGCCCAGGGCGGTGAGAGACTCGGGAGGGACAATCAGCAGGAGAGAGTGACTGATTATCTGGGGGTGAGAAAGGGGAGGGAGGCATCAGGGAAAAACTTAAATTTGGGGAGGGGTTAGAGGTGTCATTCACGGAGCGAGGAAACGGGAGGAGGAGGAGCTGGCGTGGGGGGCAGGGAGTTGAGCTGGGGAGGTGTTGAGTTTGAGGCGTCTGTGCCATGTCTCAGCAGAGATGTCCAGCTGGAGGTTGGCCCTGTTGGCCTGGAGCTTGGGGGGTCGGGGGGGGGGGGTGCAGGTGTGCACAGGTAGAGATTTCGGCGTCTCCAGCACAGAGATGTCCAGGGCGTAAAGAACGAACTGAACAGCGGGCTGAGATTCAGAGCTGAGACTGCGTTTCTGAAAACCCACCTTCTTGCAGCTCCAGCACCATCCCTCTCCTCGTGTCCTCTTGAGAGCGTCTCTTGAACATCAGGTGAGCTGCGGCCAGAGAGGGGCGTCCAGAATCAAACAAGGCCCAGCCCAGCCCAGCCCCCAAACAGCCAGGCCCCCCTCCAGCAGGGAGAGAACGGTCTGCCTAGAGCCAGAGATCCCAGGAGTGCTAGAGGCTGTTACCTTTCCTGAGAGGTTGACACCTGCCACACTGATGAGGCCTCTTCTGGCGCCTCCCACCCGCAGCGGGGTTTCTGTCTGAGGCGTGGCTCTGGGAGCTGGGCTGCTCCCTGCCAGGGCCGTTTCTCTGGGGTGGTTTCCCCCAGTGAGCTCAGGGAGCACTTGGCTGTTGGAGAGGGCTGGAACAGGCCCAAGTGGGCCCCCAGGTACCTTTTTGAGTGTGCACGGCATCCAGGAGGCGTGCCTGACATGGGCCTGGGAACGGATGGCACGTGGGAGGCAGCCTGCTCGCTGGGAATGCTCTGCACCTTAGAGAAGGCTGAAGTCTTCCTCCTCTGAAGATGTGACGAGTCCTCACACTTATTTTTCGCCTTGAAAGATTCCAAGGCTGCCTGGTTCTTGGGCTGAGGGGAAGCAAGGCCCCCCAGGCAGGCTGGCTACCTCCAACAGAGAGCAGCTCAGGAGCCCCTCCATCTCGAAAGACGCTGGTTTTCCCAGTCAAAGCCCTGACTGACTTCTGGTCTAGTCTGTGCTCAAGATTTGTCCGCCTTCTCCCATTTCTAGTGGAGAACGTTGCCCTCTGTCTGCCCTGAGACAGTGTGGGGGAAGGATGGTGGGGCTGGCACAGGCTCTGACCGGCAAGTTTGGACAGTTGGGGAACGGTGCCCCTCTCTCCATGACTGGCACTCTCCACTCCACTGTCCACCCGGCTGCCTCCTCCATGTCTCAACTAGCCAGCTACTCACTAATGCTTACTCTATGAGTCCGATTTTAATGGCAAGTGACAAATTCAAGTTAAAGCACAAACAGGAATTTATTGGCTTGGGTCATTAAAATTTTCAGGGATAATATCTACTTCAGGTCAAGCTGGATCCAGGTGCTCAAATGATAACAATAGAAATCTGTTTCCCTCTCTCTCTGGGCTCTGCTGCCCTTTGTGCTGGCTCTATTCTCAGGCTGGCTGTCCCCGCATGGTGGGAGGATGGCTATCAGCCCCAGGCTTACATCTGCCTAGCTTGGCATTCCCAACAGAAAGACAGTGCCTCTCTGCTAATTAACATGCAGGGGACAGTCCTGGGATTCAACATCAATGGCCCCAGCTGGAATCAGATGACCATTCCTAGCCAATCACCGTGGCCAGGAAAATGTTGCGTTCTCACTGGCCGGGCCTGGAGCTGGGGATGGGGCAGGTCCATCTGAGCTACAGGGGTTGAGTGTGGGGGTGGGGTGGCTCTCCAGAGGCCACCGTGGGCTCTGCTCCCAGAGGAGAGTGTGATGGACAGGCAGAAATAACGGATGAATGTTATGCTTGATGCCTCTCCGGACAGAGACGTGGAAACGTTATCCGGACTGGCCCTCACGATTGGAAGGAAGAGCTAATGGCAGGATGTTGTATGTGAGCAGCCGTCTACGCAGTCAGGCCAGGCGCTGGAATCCAGTGTGAGGATACGTGTATGTGAGGGGGCTGGGGCTGTGGGGGGAAGGGATCCAAGAGCTGAGGGGATGGGGAATAGGAGCTCCAGAGTGGGGTGGGGGATGGGTCTCCAACTCCCCCCCACACCCCCACCCGCCTTCCCTCCCTTTCTTCCCAAAGGTTTGAGCTCCTGTTCTGTGCCAGGCACGCGGTTCAGCACTAGGAACACAGACTGGGGGCCGGCCCGGTGGCGCAGCAGTTCAGTGCGCACGTTCCACTTTGGCGGCCCAGGGTTCACCGGTTCAGATCCCGGGTGCGGACATGGCACCACTTGGCAAAAGCCATGCTGTGGTGGGCGTCCCACGTATAAAGTAGAGGAAGATGGGCATGGATGTTAGCTCAGGGCCAGTCTTCCCCAGCAAAAAGAAGAAGATTGGCAGTAGTTAGCTCAGGGCTAATCTCCCTCAAAAAAAGGGAACACAGAGATGAACAAGATGGAAGCATTCCCTGCCTCCTAATGATTATATTCTCCTGGAGAAGGGACAGAATAAAGAGATACATAAATGGGATCATTTTCAAGAGATGAGCTAGAAAACAAGTGGGCAGCTGCTTTCACCAGGGTGGTCAGGGAGGGCTTCTCAGAGGAGGTGACATTTGGGTAGAGACCAAACCGTGAGAAGGAACCAGCCCTGGGAGTAGTAGGAGTGGGAGAGGGAGGGACAGCAAGCCCGGTGGCCTTTAGGTGGCAGAGAGCCCCAGGAACTCAAGAAACAGGCACGTGCCCACGTGGGTGGAGCCTGAGGATGGGGAAAGCGCTAGAGGCCAAAGTAGGGCAGGGCAGGAGCAGCAGGGCAGGCCTGGAAAGCCAGGCAAGGAGTTTGGATGGGAACGGAGCATCGCTGCCTGCTTGGGGGGTGGGGGCGCGGAGGATGACGTCGGAGCCAAATGGCGGGAGAGAGAGAGGAGGAAGAAAGATGAGGTGCTGGCCACCACGGGTCCATGTCCCTGAACCTTCAGAACGACCCGTGACAGGTGCGAGGGGACAGCGAGGCTCAGAGACGTGAGCGGCCCAGCCCGCGGTGGAGCTGTCGCTGGAACTCGGGTCTTCCAACTCCCCCGCTCTCCCTCCTCCACGGATCTGCCTCTCACCGCGCGGCATTCGAAGGAGGCAGCGGTCCAAAGTGATTCATCGCTTCTTTCCTTCCCGCCGCCCCTCGTTTCCTTTCTTAATTTCCACATTTCTGAGCTGAAACAGGCTGGTATTTAGATCTGCCAGTAGCGGAGTAGCAGATGGGGGAAGGAGGGGCCTCATCGGCCCATCAGAGCATGAAGGATGGGCGGCTGAACCCCACCTGGGGCTGGCAGGACCACCCCCCCGGGCCAGATGCTCCCCACAGGCTGAAAGATGGTGGGGGTGGCAGGCGCCAACGTCCCCGTTCCCCCGCGCCTGAAACAGTGCTGGAGCAGGAAAGGAGATGTGCTTCTCCTCGCACGTAAATGTCACTTTACTTTGTGCCTTCCTTTTTTATCACCGCGTTTGGAAAGTGGCTGCTATCTCCAAAGGAACGGTGTTGGTTTCATCTTCCAAATGCCGCCACTGTGGGTACCAGCACAAGGCTTAATAGCGGATTATTTTTACAGCTTCGGCTCTCCCCCGTCTCTGACTCCTGATATCATCTTAGCCAGACACGTGAGCGGGTGAATGGGAGACTGCCGCCATAGACGACCCATGTGTCCTGCATTATGGCGACTTTTAGGGCCCCTTCATGGGCATCCCTAATTCTAGGACTGGACACAGAGTCCCTGACATGGGCTCAGGCTGGAGAAATTTATTGCAGAAGAAAGAGGTCCTATTTCCCCTAGACATTTTGTAGTGGATGTCTGTTGATTTTTCCTGTGCCCAGTCACTTCTGAAAATAGGACCTCAATTCCCTTGTGGCATTGCTGCCACTGCTACCCTTGGTTCACACATTTTGGGTGGGGATGAAATCCACCCATTTTTAGGAATGGCCAGATCACCCAGCCTGACTGGTGGACCTATTCTTTCCCTGATCTAGCTTGATGATTTAGACACGAACAAGAAACTCAAACCACACAGCAAGATATGGTTTGGGGACTTATATAGGAACTACGGGGAAAGAGAAGTTGTCCTACTAGGAGCTGGCTGAATGAGGAAGATGGAAACCTGGCACTGCTGGTGGCCAGAGTTCTGGGGGGAGAGTCTCCTTAATAATGAGGCCAATGCAGGGGAAAGCAGAGCTAAAGCCTGGGGGAGAGAGAGGGAAAGAGAGAGTTCTACTTGAACACCTGGATCCAGCCATTCCTGAAGCTAATTAACTTTGGACTTGTCAGTCATATGAATTCACAAATTTAGTTTGATGGCAAGAGTACGAATACCTATTGGTATGATTTTGGCTACATAAAGGAACCTTGTCTCCAAGTTCCCCCACCCTCCCTGATTGCTGCAAGGGTACAGCTCATAGCAAGCAGGAAGGGCAGGAATGAGGCCTAGACACCACTCCTTCCCACCTATGTAGACCCCGTGGAGGCCGTCTCTGGAGGGTTCAGCTGCTCTCTGGGGATGCCTGAGAAGGATGTTCTAAGTATAAAGGGCAGGGACACCTGCTGTGGTGGAGAGGGCTGTTGAGGGGCAAGATTCTGGGGACCACAGAGTTGAAGAGGCCTCCATGGGCCCTGTGGTAACACGGGGCCTCAGTCATCCCAGGTGGCACTGAGCAGGGGCTTCCACTCTGCTTCTTCACTCCCAGACCCAGCAAATGTTGACTGCCGACCATGCTGGGGACTGCGGGTTGCGGACCTGGGTCTGGGGCCTCCACCTCGGTCCCTTAGTAACTGTGTCGCGTTGGGCAGGGTCTGTCATCTCTCAGAGCTTCCAAGTCCTGATCTGCGGAACAGGAGTGACAGTGTCACCTGCTGCACAGGATCGTGAGGGGGCCTCAATAGTCGGCCTGAGTCTGGCACATAATGAGCCACCGATAAGCATTTGCCAGCATTACTATTCGAGGGACGATAATATCCTAGTTCGTGTGTGTGTGTGCACGCACGCACGTGCGAGGGAGGAGGGGCGTGGCTCAAGTTTTAGAGAGAGAGTTATATAAATGGATTATTTCCGTGTGGTAGAGTTGATGATAAGATGGACATAAGCCACAAGTACAAGCAGCTCCCGGAGCCCAGAAGGAGAGGAGTCTGACTGATAGGTGGGATTCAGGGAAGGCTTCCTGGAGGAGGTGACCACCGAGCTGAGTCTTGAGGTCTGAGCAGGAGTTGGACCAGAGAATAGCAGTGGCAGATGCTCAGAGGCATCGTGGGAGCAGGAGATAAGCCCAATGTCATGACCCTAGAGAGTGGAATATGACGGAACGTGAGCATCAGAGGGTGACCCTGGAGAGGCCAGCAGGGAGAGACGATAGCAAGAGTTCGAGGGGGCCTGGGGGCAGCAGGCAGTCCTTGGAGGGTTTTTCAATGAGAGAGTAGAATACTCTAATTTGAGTTTTTAGGAGTTCCACCCAGAACCCGACGTGAACTCTCCTACTGGCTGTTGGGAGGGGAGGAGCTTCCTGTCCGGCCAGAAGAGTCCCTGATACTCAGGGGACCCCGCTTCCGGGAGGATGCACATCCATCATCTCATTTCACCCACCCGGCGGGACTGGCGCCCTGGTCTACAAGTGAGTTCACTGGGGTTCAGAGGGTCCGGCGGTTTGCTCAGTGACAGAGCGCCATTAGCAGAGCCGGGACTGGAACCCAGGCCATCAGGCCACAGATCCCAGGGCCCGGAGCAGGACGAGGCGGGTAAGGCGCTCTCTGCGGCACAAAATGGAAGGGGCGCCAGAAAGCTCAAGTTGGCGTAAATTATATTTGAATGCGATACTTAGAGAAATTGAAATCCATGCCAAAAAAACCCCATGGCCAGTATTCATGAGGCAGAATATCAAATTCTTAAACAAAAACAGAATCATTCTGACTGATTTTTTCCTCTTGCTCAGACTCCAGAATGGCTCAGCACAGGCCGTGATGGCCCTGTGCTGGCCTCAGGCTCCCCCTTGCCGGTGGCAGAGGGACCCCAGCAGCCGCAGGCGTGTGTCCTCCTCTGAGAGATGCAGACAGCAGCTGCGGACTGGGTTCTCGTGAACTCAGCAGAGCAGGCCTGAGCCCCTGCTGGCCCCAGAGCTGAGCGGAACCAGCCACACCTGGTCACCTACAGTGACCGTTGGGAAGGGACAGCACCCCCAAAATATTAGGGTGCTAATGTTCCCATTCTAGAGAGAGGCCTGGGTGTTAAACACGCAAAGGGACAGATCCGCCTGCAGGGGGCAGTGCCTGACCCAGAGGCCTGTGCGCGGCTCCGGTGATGGCAGAGCAGGCTGGGCAGAGCCAGACTTGGGCCCCCCGGCATGCCTCCTGACGCCCTGGTTGGTGCAGTTCTCACAGGCAGCTGGCACTGGGGTCCTTTTCCAGCCCCGACTCCCTGCAGTCGCATACACTGTTCGCAGCTGTTTAATCCGTGGGTGCTTTTCTCTCGCCTCCTCCGCCTCCTCCTCCAAGCAATCTTGCTGAACTTCCAGGCCAATTAGTTATAACTCAAACCTCTTTTGATCAAACCTGTCTATTTCTGCACTAATGGAAGGATTTGTGCGCCCCGTCCCTCCCCACCGTGAAGCGCCCTCGGGAGGAGAGCAGCGTGAGGGACCGTTCCTGATTCCTGGGGAAGGAGCCTGGCAAGGCGTGAGGGGCTCGGGGCAGACAGCCAGCAGGGCCGAGAATGTCTCTGTGCAGTACAGCAAGAAGGGCAGCAAGCTTCTTCTAGAAGGTCGCCCCTGGGAGACTCACCTTCCCCATGAGAGAGGGTTATGTGCTTGGGAGACGGGGCCAGCCGGCAAGGATGGCGGGAGTCAGTGACGAGGCAGCTCTTCCACCCACAGTCTGAGGAGCGGGGAGCAGCAGCCGCCTGCAGGCTCTGTGCTCTCCAGTTTGCCACAGGCCCCACCACTCCCTGATGCTTTACATCCTGTCTGCATTACTCGTTTATGTTACCTTCCTTGCTTTTGCAGAATTAATGTCTCTCTCCTCCCACATTAGGCTAAACTTTTTGTATCCTAGTATCAGAGTATCTGAAAACAAGACAGGGGAGGGGGGTCATTAGCTCTCAGAGCCCCCGGATCAGCCCTTAGATTCTCGTTCAGCAATTTTTCAGTTTCTTCCTCCTTCCCCAAGCCTCCGTGGAAGGAGTGTCTTCCCAGCCCCTCTGACGTTGGCCTTGACCCTGTGATTTGTTCAGTCGACAGAACGTGGCTGAGAGTGACAATGAGCCAGTACTGAGCTAGACCTAAAGAGCGATCGCGGATTTCCACTTGTCCCAGTTGCTCCTGGTTGTACCTGGGAGCATAACGGACTTCTGGCAAGTCGCTGTCCTTTCCCCCGGACCCCAGAATGAACACACGCAGAGAAAAGCCATCTCAGGTTTCCCACACTCCTTTGAGTGGGAGAACAAAGGCTTATTGCATGGCACTGAGTTCTGGGACGGCTTGTTACACAGCAAAAGCTGACAGAGACAAAGGGCTTTCTGAGGGTCAGGAAAACTGGTAGCAAGAGCATCAGCGGCATGGAGATAAAGGCAGAGCTGGGGCCAGACCAAACTTGGCTTGACCCTGGTAGGATCCTGTACCTATCACTTTGCAACTTCAGCTGTGTTCCTTAACCTCTGTGCATCTGGGGTGTCCTCGTGTGACAAATGGGTACGTCCCGCCTCGCAGGGCTAGTGTGAGAATTCAGAGATGGCACATGACACCTTGATAGGCAGTAGGTCCTCAGTACCTTAATTTCCTTTTTTCTTTCCTCTCCAAGTATTGCCAAACTGTTAAGCTTGGAGAATGGCTTTGTGACTCTCTGAGTCACCAGAAGCCGCTTGGTAATAAGCTTTAGACTTGAAGTGAGCAGGCTCTGGAGTGAGGCTGTCTTGCTCCCACGCCAGCTGCACCGTTTACCAGCTGGGTGACTTTGGCAAGCTGCTTCACCCCCAGCACCACCCGTGCCCCAGCCGTAAGTGGGTGGGGCGACATTTCCTAGCTCAGGGCTGCTGGAGTGGAAGGATCCCCTGAGACAGGACAGTGCCAGGAAGGCAGGCCGGGGTGCCCCATAATAGCGACCTGCAACCATGGCCACTGTTGTTAATCATGCAGGACTTTAGCACCCCTGCCCCACCTCGTCACCCCATCCCTCCGCCCCGTGTTTCTCCCAGCAGGAACCCTGGGCCACCGGCCACAGAATTCCTGGGGTGAGGGAGGTGGTGCCTGTTAGAATTCAGACCCCTGGGCCTGTCTCTGACCCCTGGAGTCAGATTCTCAGGGGACGGCCCTGGAACCTTCATGTTAACAGTCTCCCGGTGGGTGTCTGGACACTGGCTGCAGTGTCCATTGCCCTCGTCCAAGTGTTGACCAGGCTTCCAACCCGAGTGGTGGTCTTGTGACTCTGACTGGGCAGCTCATAGTCGATTCAAGGCTCAAGTGTGAGGCTCTTTCTTTAAGCCAAAGCAGAGCCATGCATTCCATTTGCTTTGTATTTTATTTTTTGTCAACAGAAAGTACCTGGAAGAGTTGCTTTTCTCTGTGTGACAGTGCAGGTGGCCGTGTTCTCAGGAGGCCGCCTGGGCCATCTAGAGAAGGGGACAGGTCTCCAGGGACAGTGCCTGAGGGCCTGGGGTGATCCACCCTGGGGGTCAGCAGAGGACAGCCCACCCACCAGCTCCAGCGCCCCGCTCGTTTTTGTATGACCCGAAAGCCGGGAAAAGTTTTTACATTTTCACATGGTTTAAAAGAAATCAGGCATCTGTAACTGATTCCAGTGATAGGGAATGCTAACTTTGAACCCCAGTTAAGCAAAATACTATCCTTCCACCGCATTCCATTCTTCTCATTAGTAAACCTGTATATATTTTTTAAACTGCACTCAATTATTATATTTTGAATTTCATCAATGAAAAATGTGTGATTTATTTTTTATCCTATTATAATATCTTCAATTTTGCCTCTTGGCCCTCAGAACCTAAAATATCAACTATCGGGCTCTTTGTTGGACCACTCGGCTCCCCGACCCGCTCAAGAGTCTGAGGCTCGGGCCTCACAGCACAGCACCGGAACCGCCTTCTGGCCTCGCCAGATTCTCTGTTTCACGCTCTTCCTTAGGATCTGTAGCAACTTAAACACACACGCAGAACTGTCAGTAAAAAAGAGGCGTAAAAAGAGCCAAAGGAGAAGAGTCGTTTAGAAAATGAGCTTTCAAAAGCTTAGGGAAGTGAGACGTTCGAGAGAAAAGCGTACCACGCTCCCCGCCCCTCGCCCCTCGCCCCCATCCCCTCCCACCTCGATCCCGCCCCCAGTGCCTCCCACCCCATCACGCCCCCCGTTCCCCCTCGCCCTCCCGTTCTCCCCCCCCCGCCCCCATTCCGGCCCCCATTCCCGCCCCCCAGGGCCTCCCACCTCGATCCCACCTCCTAGTGCCTCCCACCCCAATCCCGCCCCGCCCTCCGGTGTCACTGCGTGCTGCCCCTGCGACCTCCCAACATCAGCTCGCGTTATGGGACTGACATCACGTCTGTCCTCTTCCCCACTCGCCTCTCCCCATTCCTGGAGTCTGGGGTCTCCCAGTAACGGAGCGGAGCTTTGTTTTATGATGAAGCTCAAGGCGGGAAGAGAATGGATTAAGAGCGTTTGGGGCCTCCTAGGGGGTTATTCCCATTTCTCACAAAGGATTAACCCACCTCCTTTAAGAGATCCAGTTGCTTCTTAGACTCTTCCATCCTCAGCCCTGACCATCGAGCTTTCCTTCCTTTCTCTCCTCCACCTTCCCAATCTGAAGCTCCCCCGTCCCAGCAGAGAGCAGGGCGTCGACCACAGCCTGCAGTGCCGGCCGGGGAGGGGGGAGGCGAGGCCCGGAGGAGAAAGTTCAAGCCCCTGAGACAGAAAAAGGACACGAGGAGAGGGTCCCCGGGGTGGCCGCGTGGGCCCCTGAGACCCTAGAAGCCAAGCCGCATGCAGTCAAATGGATGTCCTGGTGGGGGAGCGGCTCCCCGCCCCCATCGCCCTCGGGGGACTCAGCGAGGTTTGGAGTCTAGTTTGACTCTAGGGCTGTGAAGGGACGCAGCGTTGTTTCAAGAGTTCCTGTGGTTATTCGGGGCTCAGCTCCCCCGCCCCACACCCACCCCTCCCCGTCGGGAGGCCGGAAAGCCCCATGCTCTTCTGTGTGGTGATGACACCACCTCTGCCCCCACGACGAAGGGCACATCTCAGAGCCTGGATGACGTCAGTTCAGACGATTTATAAACGTGCCGCATACAGTTTACCAAAAAAATTAGAAGGAATCCTGTCATAATACTGCCCTAAAATTTGCTTTTCTCACTTGAGTCTTCCGATGAGCTCTACGTCATTCATTTAATGGTTTTATGCTTTTCCAGTTTTCTTTTGGTTCCAGAATTTATTTAACCCACACCCCTACTGATGGACATTTAGGTTGTTTCTCTGCGTGTGCAAACCTGTGCGTGCACAACACATACCACTGTACATGACGTACATGAACATTCTCCAACCTCAGTCTCTACTCACTCAGGCCTGGATGCCTAGCAGTGAAATCTGGGGATAAAAGGAGCTTTGGATATTTCACATTTATATTGATTCTGTCAAATCACTCTCCAAAAAGGCTGGGCCACTTTGTACTTCCACCAGCAGACTATCTGTGGTCATTTCCCAATTTCATGACAAACACCAAATATGATCCATCATTTAAGTTTTAGCCAATTTGTTAAGTTTTTTTTAAAAATGGTAACAATGTCTGAATTGGTACTTTTGAATTGTGAATGTGCTTTTGCATATTTTTGGCTGTATTTCTCCTGTCAGTTGCCTGTTCATAGCCATTGCTCATTTTTATTTTGAGTTGATTGGAATTTTCTTAATGCTTTGTGGTAACTCCTTGTAGATTAAGGATAGAAACTTTGTGTCATCATATTTGTTAACTCTTTTCTCTTAGACTATCATTTGTCTTTTAATGTTGTTTATAGTATCTTTTGGTGTACAAATATTTAAAATTTTAGGTTGTCAAGCCTGTAAAGCACAGAAAATAATCCTTCTCAATATATTCCTCTCTACACGTTCTGCTTAGGAAGGCCTCTCCTACGTACGATTAGAAAATTACCCTCCAAAGTTTTCCTCTCATGCTTTCATGGTTTTAGATTGTTGTTTAAATCATTAATTTATCTGTATTTCGTGTTTGTGTGTCATGGAGCCCAGAAGTTTATTTAGCTGAGTTATTATTTTGGGATGAATAAAAGTTCCTCTACGTCAGGGGTCAGCAAACTTTTTTCGTGAAGGGCAAGATAGTAAATATTCTAGGCTTTGCAGGCTGTGTGGTCTCTGTCACAGCTGCTCAGCTCTGCTGGTGTAGTGAGAATGCAGCCACAGACAACATGTAAAGAAATGGGGCAGCCGGCCGGTAGTGGAGTGGTTAGGTTCACACGCTCCACTTTGGAACCCTGGGGTTTGCAGGTTCAATCCTGGGCGTGGACATACACGCTGTTTAACAAGCCGTGCTGTGGCAGCATCCCACATCCAAAAAAATAGAGGAAGATTGGCACGCATGTTAGCTCAGTGACAATCTTCCTCAAGCAAAAAGGGGAATATTGGCAACAGATGTTAGCTCAGGGCCAATCTCCCTCACCAAAAAAAAAAAAAGAAGAAGAAGAAGAGGAAATGGGTGTGACTGTGTTCTGATAAAACTTTATTTACAAAAAAATTTATTTACAGATGTCAGGCCGGATTTGGCCCTCTGGCTACAGTTTGCTGACCTCTGCTCTATGTGGATTTTGATTTTGGAATACCCCAGTGGATTTTTATGATGGTGATTATTTTGCCTCCAAAGCTTGACTGAATGTTTGTGTCCCCGCCCCCCAAAATCCATGTATTGAAGCCCTAACCCCCGATGGGATTAGTTTTAGATGAGGTCATGAAGGTGGGGCCCTCATAGTGGGATTAGTGCCCTATAAGAAGAGATAACAGCTCTCTCTCTCTCTCCACGCACACAAAAGAGATCCTGTGAGTGAGCACACAGCAAGATGGCAGCCGCCTCCAACCCAAGAGAAGAGGCTGCAGCATGAAACCCGCCTTGCTGCCCGCCTTGATCTTGGACTCCCAGCCTCTAGAACTGTGAGGAATGCGCCAGTGATTTAAGCCACACATTGGATTTAAGCCAATTTGTGGACAAATTGTCACAGGGTCCTGTGTGATTGTCCAGCCCCGAGGGAGATTTTCACCAGTTGGGTTCCATTCTGCATGAGCGCACGTAAGCACGTGGCCCCACCCGTCTTCCACGCTAAACGTTCATGAGTGTCCAGGATCAGGGTGCTGACGGGGTCACTCCTGGTGGGACGTGTGCCTGCTGCACTGACGCAGATGCAGCTGACCAGGCTCCTGGGTGGCACGTGCTCCGTGGAGTGGAGGCGGCACAGTCCGCAGGTGCCGGCGTGGTGCACAGGTGCACTGTGCTCCTGTCCACCTGGTCCGGCCTGCTCCAGCCCCACATGCACGCAGGCCCCGCTCACGCGTCCTGCTCGTCACCCTCCATCGCTCTCCCCCCTCATCCCAGCCCAGGGAATGCCTTCTCTCTTGGGCCCCAGGGAGCCGTCAGTGTTCTCCCAAATGTGCTGATTCTGCCTGAAGACCTTTCCTCTTTCTAGAGACCGTAACTATTTGAAACTTAAAATCCAGGAATCGATTCCTTAATAAGTTAAACATTGAGTTACCATATGTTCCAGCAATGCCAGTCCTGGGTATATACTCCAAACAATTGAAAACCAGTGTTCAAATGAAATGTTGAACATGAATATTCATAGTAGCATTCTTTATAAGATCCAAAAGGTAGAAATGCCCATCAATGGATGAATGGATAAACAAATAGTGGTATGTCCACAGAGTGGAATATTAGTCAGCCATCAAAAAGGAAGGAAGTCCTGACAAACGCTACAATGTAGATCAACCTTGAAAACATCATGCTGAGTGAAATAAGTCAGTCACCAAAGACCACTTATTGTGTGGTTCCGTGTCTGTGAAGTGTCTAGGACAGGCAAATCTGTAGAGACAGAAGGTAGAGTAGCGGTTGTCGGAGGCCGGTAGACGGGGATGTGGGGAGTGTCTGCTAATGGGTATGGGGTTTCCTTTTGGGGTGAGGAAAATATTCTCGAACTAGATAGTGGTAATGATGGTCGCACAACATTTTGAATGTCCTAAATGTCACTAGTGGTAAGTTTTGTATGTATTTTACTGCAATAAAAGCAAAGTAAATAAAAAATAAATGATTTTTTTAGAGCCAGATGTTGACTCCTTTCCCATTTTTCCTGTTCTCTCCTCTGTTGTCCCTGCTCAGAGGCCATGAACCCAGAATGCCCAGCTGCCCCAGGGTGGGGACCACTATTTAAAAAACGTGACTCCATGCAGGTGCTCAGCCCTCACTGCTGGTGGCACAAACCTTCTCGGAAGGAGAGCTTTACACCCCTAAATGACCACCTGGCAGCCACCGTGCCTGGAAGACAGGGCTCTGATGAGTAGATGGGATTTCCCATGGCACGTACCCAGACCAGGCCCAGAGGGGCTCCGAATCAATGTGTGTGGGATGGAGCCAGAGATGGAAGAAGGGCCAGCATTGCCTCTGAGATCCCCTGCCCCTCAACAGTGGTCTCCCCTGGCCTGTGGTTTAGGCTGCAGCCGTTTGTGGGGCCCTCTGTGCAGTGTGGGTTGTGAGTAAAAAGGGGGATTTTTTTCCCCCAGAAAGGGAAATTGCAGCTACCACTTATATGTACTGCAATGGTGAGCGTAAGGCATTGATGGACCGGGGTTGATTTTATGTTTGGCAGCCTCAACTCATCTTCCCAGAGGCTTTGGGAGCAAAGCTTCTGGCCGGGGCAGGAGAGGAAGCTGTCCTGTGTGCGGTGGGTTAGGGTCAGCAGCCCTGTGCAGGCCAGGCCATGGGCAGGGTTGGGAAGGGCAGCTCCCCTCCCCCAGGCCCAGCTTCCTCATCGACAAAATGGGGACACGGGAGGGAAGACTGAAGACTAAGACACACGCACATCCCTTAGTGTAAGGCCCCCCGCGCTGTGAGCTCTCCGGGCATGTCTGTGACTTATTCCTGGCGTGGAGGGGGCATTGCTTCCCCAGGGCTCGCGCACGTGCCACGAGATTGACAGACCTGGACACCACCCTGCTGGAATTAGGATTCGACACCAAACACCCAGGGACAAGAGGGCACAGCTTGTGGGAGGAATGCACAGACTCGCGCGGCTGGAGCGTAGGTGATGGGCGAGGGAGGTCGGTCGGGGGTGAGGGAGGCGGCTGGGCATCAGCAGGGACAGGTCTCTGCAGCCTGGGTGGCCCGGAGGAGCAGGTGATGGGGAGGTGCGACCAGGTGCCCCTTGCAAGGATCATGCCTGATACTCCTTTCGTTAAATCTCTTCAAGTCGCTCAGTTTGAGGATGCTGTTTTTTTTTTTTCCTCCCCAAATCCCCCCAGTACATAGTTGTGTATTTTTAGTTGTGGGTCCTTTAGAAAGTTGTGGCACGTGGGATGATACCTCAGCATGGCCTGATGAGCGGTGCCACGTCCGCACCCAGGATCTGAACCAGCGAAACCCGGGGCCGCCGAAGTGGAGCATGCGAACTTAACCACTCGGCTGCGGGGCCGGCCCCTGAGGATGCTCTTGATTTCCTGCTGGGACTGGAAACAGTACCGCTGCTATGTGCCAAGTGTTTACGCGGAGCCGAGCCCGGCGCCAATGGTTGACCAGTAGTGTTTCCGTGTTTCCCCTCGTTGGTCGTTCTTGTGTCCTCATTGTGCTTGCACTGCTGCGTTCCGTCTGCTCACTGGCCACCCTAACTTTAGAGGGAAGATTCATGTCGCAGAGAATCCCTCACGTAGGTTAATGGCATTTTCTGACACATGGCAGTGCACACGGATCAGGGGAAAGGCAGCACTGCACACCGCCCGATGTCACGTTGTCTTCCATCCGTCACTGCCTTTTGGGAAATGCCATGTCATATGACGTGATCACTGTAACAGCCCCACGGGCGGCGCGGGTCCTGGTTTACACCAGGGTGGCCGGGGGTAGGGAGATGCAAGCTCGCTCAGGGCCACACGGCTGAGAAGAGGCTGTGTGGGATTTGAAGCTGGTTCCAGTGTTGGAGTTGCGCTTTGCCCACGGGGCGGTCCCGCTCAGGGGTGGTTCACCCCCAGGGAGGCACAGGGAAGTGCGGAGGAGTGCCACACGCATTCAGTGGGGCTGGGACGCTCCATGGCCTCGGCGCGTGACCGCATTTGCAGACAGGGCCTTTAAAGAGGTGACGAAGTTGAAAGAGGTCGTTAGGGTGGGCCCTGATCCAGGCTGACTGGTGTCCTTATGAGAAGAGGAGCTGAGGACACAGACACACACCGGGGAAAGACCACGCGACGACACAGGGAGAAGACGCCATCGACGAGCCGAGGGGAGAGGCCTCAGAAGGAACGACCCTAGGAGTGCCTTGACCTTGGACTCCGAGCCTCTCGAGCTGTGACAAAAACATGTCTGTTTAACCTCCCGGTGTCCGGTCCCCTGTCAGGGCTGTCCTGGCAGACACTCCACGCCCTGCTCTCTGGGCAGGAAACCCCAGCCGTGCACACGGCCCAGCCCCCTGCAGCCCTGCCGCCCCGTGCGGGCTCTGGCCTTCGGGCCTGGATGCTCTTTGGGACACAAGCAGTGGGATTAACCCAGGAAAGGGGACATGGCCTCTAGTGTTCTTGCCACAGGAAACGCATTGACAAGGGTGCTCAGGATGTTACTAAACTAGGTTCGTTTTTGCCCGCCAACCAGAAAGCCAAACCCTGAGACGACGAGACTGCAGCAGAGGGAGAGTTTACTCACAAGGCAGCCATGCGAGGAAGCGAGAGCATGAGCCTCAAATTTGCTTCGCTGAAAATAGGCACTCAGGGATTTTTATGGACATCTGTATGGGCCGGTTGATGAGTTGGTGGTCTCAACCGGCCTGAAGTGGACAAGGAGTTCTAATTCCTGAAAAACAGCTCACATGCCCATGACCATGGGGACCCAGGTTCCAGGGAGACGTTATCTTAGGAGCCTAGTGGAGTCAGGTGGCATTTTGCCTCAGCAGCCCAGTTAACCATGGGTGGGTTAAACAGCTCAAAGCTACAATCAGTAATGGCAAAAAGGGAAAAACTTTAGTTCCCAGCTACTTAATCATCAATGGCTGTTTGCCGGTTTCAATGAGAAACAGACACCCTCCCCCTCCTCCAGAGCTCGTGGGGACCCCACGAGTGCCAGGAGGACAGAGATCCACGTCAGTATCCCGGGGCTGGCTTCCCTGTGGCTGTTCCCCCCTTTGTAGAGGCTTCACGTCTCAGCATCCTGGGGGAGAAGCCGTCTTCCGATGACCTGGCTTCATTTTATAATTCAGGGAGGTGGCCCAGCTGTGTGGTTTGTCTCTGACGTGATCCATCCAGAGGAAGTTGGTCCCGTGGTCCCCCGGCCACCAGCAGGTCACAGCTCATCCAGTGGCAGATCACCCAGGGGGCAGCACTGCCCGCCTGCTCCTGGAGGACACACTGGAGGCGGTGTGACCTTGTGGCAAGGAAGACAGGGACTTGGGACCTCGTTCCACTTTGTCCCTTTCCTGCCGTGTGACCTTGGGCGGGTGGCTTCCTCTTTCCACACCCAGGCACCGCGTTTTCATGATGCCAGGGGCCAGGTGGGATCCATCGTCCAGGTGCCCCCAGCTCTGACAGTCCTCGATGTTGCACCGTGACAGCAAACTTCGCCATGTGGGCAAGTCCCCTGACCTCTCTGAGCCCCAGTTTCCCATGTGTCAAAGGGGTGTGACAATAGATCCCTGGCTCTAGGGCTCTGGAGAGATCACAGGATGATTCGCACACGTGTATTAGAGTGTCTGGAACATACGTGTGCAGAAAGCACAAGTTGTCTCTATTTACTATTCTTGTCCTTTAAGATTCATTCATTCGACAAATACTTCTCGTGTGTCTCCCGTAAACCAAACACTTCTGGGAGCTATGGCTTTGCCCTCGTGGGCCTTACATTTCGAAAAGGGGGAGCCAGATGAGGAACCAGTAGACAAATTAAGGTATAATGTGATGTCACGTGGGAAACTGAAGGAAGTTTAAAGCACAGAGGACGGCAGACGTGGAGCTGCTTAGGTCGGGCGGGCCTCTGAGCAGAGGCTGAAAGAAGCAGAGGAAGGAGCCACGCTGCTTTCGGGGGGGAGAATGTTCTAGGGCAGGAGTTGGCCAACTATGGCCCAGGGGCCAAGTCCAGCCTAACACCTGTTTTTGTAAATAAAGTTTTATTGGCAACAGCCTCGCCCATTCTGTGTGTTGTCTACGGCTGCTTTTACGCCATAACAGCAGAGTTGAGTAGTTGTGACAGACCATAAGTCCTACAAAGCTTGAAACGTATACTCTGTGGCCTTTTACAGAAAAAATGTGCGTTCTCCTGCTCCAGGTAAAGGGAACAGCAAGTGCAAAGGCCCTGAGGCCAGGCGTGTCTGGGAGGCTGATGCAGGTCACGCAGTGCTTCCTCTGTGTGGCTCTCTGGGCCTTTGCACAGTCAGCTCTATGTGGCTTTCCAGCTCATTGTTGTTAGAAGGGAAGAAGAGATGCCACAGGCCCCTGACAGAACCTCTGCACAAGCTCATGCAATGCGGTGCACAGTAGGAGTCGATGAAATACGTGGAATACTAGCGTTTAGAGCTATTTCAAAGACCTCAGCAGTCAGCTGGTGCTATTCCCCTCAGGAGAGGCTTATCTTGGCCTCATGGAGAGACCAGTGGGGACGGTGTGGGCTCTTTGCTTGTATTACAGCCTGAAGAGCGTCCTCTTGTTTCCCCGAGACCTCTCTCCTCTGGACGTCTGTGCATTCGTCCTCCCGTCACCCCTTCTTTCTAACCAGACGCCATCTGGAAAGCCAGGTGCCTGCATCCCCCACAGCCCCATTCCTTCATCCGGGCGCCTAGTAAAGATCCGCTGAGGCCCCACACCTGCCAGGAGCCCTTCCAGGGAACGGGGGCCCACAGGGAGGCAGGCACACACGGTCCCTGTGCTCAGAGGCTGGATGGGAATGCAGGTGGTCCCAGACTCAACAGTCTCGGGCGCGGGGGCAGGACCCATGAGGAGCAGAGGGGACCAGCCTGCAGTCTGTTGAAGAGAACACACCGCACCTGGCGGCCTTGAAGTTTGACTCTCGTTTAACACCGTGTTGGGCAAACGGCAGCCGCGGGCGGGCCCGTGTGGCCCTGGGAAGCCTCTTCTGTCTGGAGGGCTTGTGCTTGAGTAGTGACAGAGTCTAAAGGAAGCTGCATCCAGGCCCAAAATTGTCCCACGAGTAGCCTGGTGACACTTCTCACTGGGGACAACCAGAACTTTTCACTATGGTCCCCGAGTCCTGGAGCTGGGTTTGGCCTGAGCGTGGGGTCAGTTAGGATTTCATCAGGCTGTTGGTCTAAATGAGAGAGAAATGTGCTTCTCGCTCACAGAAGTCTAGACGCAGGTTGTCTGGTGGCGCAGCAGTTCCGCAGTCTTCAGGAATTCAGATCCCTTCCAACTTTCTGCTTAACAGCCCTAGAATGTGGCCCTTTTCCTCATGCTCCAAAATGACTGCTGAAGATCCAGCCATCACATATATGTTCCTCTGTGCTCCTACACAGGGTCCCTGTAAACTGCATACCCATTATCTAAGTCCCTCACGGTAACGAGTTTGCATAGGGAAGCAGAAGTTACCATAACACAAATATATTCACAAATGGAACGAGCATTTATAAATTAGCTCTTAATGAACCCTTCTTCCCTGTTTCATACCAACTGTCTATCTCTACTCAAGTTTGTTAGTCAAGTTTTCCTGAATGTTGGATGTTGCAAACACCAGATAATATTATATCGATGACAAAGTAAAAATGGAAATATTGCCAAAAATGTAGGATTCCATGAAATTGATAAAAGTGATGCTGAAAAACTACTCAGTTTCTATTCAAAGACTTTAACAAGCCAGGATCTGGTGGAGTTGGTCCATTTAAAAATCAGAGGAGAGAAAAATTGGTAATGACAGGAGTAACTGCTTCGAACAAGAACTGCCAAAGGTCAAGAGGGTCCTTTGGGGAAGTTGATCCAGCCTTGAAATGACTTTTTTCATAACACGATTTAAAAATCAAATGTTGGGGGCCAGCCCGGTGGCACAGCAGTTAAGTTCACATGCTCTGCTTCGGCAGCCTAAGGTTTGCTGGTTCTGATCCCAGGCGCGGACCTACACACCTCATCAAGCCATATTGTGGCAGCATCCCACATATAAAATAGAGGAAGATGGGCACGATGTCAGCTCAAGGCCAGTCTTCCTCAGCAAAAAGAGGAGGATTAGCAGCAGATGTTAGCTCAGGGCCAATCTTCCTCAAAAAGTAAATAAATAAATAAAATCTTAAGTAAAGGATGTTGTCTGCGTTGTGCTATCAAAAATTTTATAGGGAAAATGACTCCAAAAGAAAATACTCAATCCATTCATTCTGTTGTTCGCTTCAAGAATTTAGCACATAATTTTAATTATAACTTGAATTTTTTAAAGGTTTTTAAACTGTTTCCTTAATTTTGTATCACAAGTTTCAAAATAAAGCATAACATTTGTTGTTGTCGTTGTTACTACGAAATTTAGATCCAAGTTTTAAGTATAATCTTCTTAGGAGCCCCTTTTTCTAGTGTCAGTCTCTTCATACCCAAAGAACTGTCATACGTCCCCTGCACGCGTCAGACACGTGGGACTCACCTGCTGTCCAGCCCTGAGGAGTCCGACCGTCGTCACCCGTCTGAAGTACAGATTTGAATAACAACTGTGAGGCTGGCACCTGCGACCGCCCCCCCTGAGCGGGTGAGCCCAGCCCACCGCCCACATCCACGCTGAACATGACATCCTTCTTAAAAAATCGATTTTATTGAAATATAATTTAACATAAAATAAAATGCACACCTGTAGCATGCAGTTTAATTTTGAAAAATATAACCACCACCCCCAATCAAAATAAAAATATTCCCATCATCAAAAACTTCCCTCACGTCCCTTTGCAGTCAACCTGCGGCCCCTGCCCCACCTGAAACAACCACTCCTCTGATCTCTGTCACTGTCTAATCCCGCCCATCCTAGAACTGGGTATAAACGGCGTCATAACAGGACGTCCTCTTCTCCGCTGGGCTTCTTCGGCTCCGCGTGTTTGTAAGATTCACAACTGTTTGGGCTTAAATCATCGTTTCCCGCCTTCCCATCCCTAAGCAGTGTTTCATTCGAGGGAAGAGCAACGTCACCCAGTGTCGGTGAGGACACGGAGCGATCGGAACTCAGATATGCTTTTCCAGGGAGTGCAAAATGGCACAAGTGCTCTGAAAAGCTTTTTGGCAGTTTCTCAGGAAACTAAAACACACACTCTGGGCCCCACCAATTCCATTCCTTGGCGTTTACCCCAAAGGAATGAAAATAAACATCCAAACGAAGACTTGTGCACGAGTGTTCGTAGCAGCCTTGTTCCTAGTAAGACCCCGGATGGAAACGACCCGTACTGTCAGGGTCCACTCAGTGAACAGAAGCTTCACCAGAAACCTGGACACTAACCAGAAAACACAGTTAACTGTTGAAGGGGTGAACAGGGCTCTAAAAGATATAGAAACGGCAAATTCTGAAAGCCGCGGGTGGGGCTGAGGAGAGCGAGCAGGGAAAGCAGCAGGACAACAGCAGAGGCCCAGGCCGCCCCCTCCAGCCCCACAGTCAGACCCCCGGGGAGAGGGTGTGGCCCCCGGCAGGTGAGACAGTCTGGAGGACCAGCCTGCTCCACCGACGGCCAAGAAACTCGTCGTGGGGCACGTGTGCGCAGGCCGGTCCCTGAGGGCTGCTGGGTCAGAGCAACCGACCTGCTCACCCATCTACCCGCATCCGCATCCGTGCCACGAAACCTCGGGCCTGAAGCGAAAAGCAGTCCCTTCTCGCTGTGGACTGCCATGAGCATCCTCCAGCGCCCTCTCCTGACGGAGTCTAACATCGAGCCAGCTTGCAAGGGAGAAATGTTTCCAGGGGTAGCTCCGGGGCCACAAAGCAGGACCAAGAAGAGCAGATTCCATGCTGAGAAGCAATAAACTGACAACCAGCCCGTAGCCCCAAATTCCATCAACTGGTGAATGGATAAAAACGCTGTGACCCGTCCACACTGCATGACTCACTTTGGTACTTCCGTGCTCACCGGAGCCACTGCTCTCGGGCAGTAATAAGATGGCTCTATGTCTCCAGGGATGCAGATGGGGAGGAAGCGAGCAGTTCCCAGGGGGAGGGGCTGGATGAGGGAGGCAGGCAGGTGGCGGTGTTGGTGACACAGCACGAGAGGCAGAGCCGTTAACCGGGGGCTCTGCAGTCAGACAGCGTGGGTTCCAGTCTTGCCTCTGCCCCTACCAGCTGTGCGGCCTTGGAAAAGTCACTCAGCCTCTCTGAGACAGTGTTTCCACATCTTCAAGTGGGGGTCCTAACAGTAATTGCTCACCTTGTGTTGTTTTAAGGATCGAATGAGTAGGAGCAGGGATGGACAAACCTCAGCCTGCTGTTTGGCTGGCTGCTGCAGCTGTTTCTGAGGCCCCCGAGCTAAGAATGTTTTCTTCACCCTCATTTCTAAACGGGTACATGTCAAGCGGTTATGTAACAGCCTTCATCCTAGCCTCAATCTTGCCTCTGGCTGCAAAGCCTGATTATTTACTATCCAGACCTTTAAGAAAAAGTTGATCAACCTTTGACGTAAAGCGGGTGGGCACGGAAAAGGTGCAGAGCAGATGTCAACCGGGGCTGCTCCAGTTCTCAGGGAACGTGGGCGTCTTCAGAGGCAGCATAAGAAGGCCGGGTGTACTTCAGCCCTTTATACCTGGTGCTTGGGTGGCACTCACCACGTCCCAAGCATTGTTCTGGGTCCTGTGGATACAGTAACTCATTTAATCCTTACAACAACCCTATGAGGGAGATACTATTATTATCACCCTTTTAAAAGTGAAGAAACAGAGGCACAGAGAGGGTAGATATCTTCCGAACGTCACACAGCTTGTGAGTAACGGAGCATCGCTCCAGGCTCTGAGCTTGTCACCACCACGCTGCACTGAACTTGCCAGAACTGTGTCTCCCCCATGGAGGGTGCTCAGTAAATGTTTGTTGACTGCATACATGAGTAGAGTCTGAGGGCAGAGGAGCAGCCCAGTGAATCGCTGAGCTTGGAGAGAGGAACTCAGGTGTCCAGGAGCCCAGGTCCCAGGTGGTGACTGATGGAGCGTCTCCACACAGCCACACCGGCTGCTCCTCTGACCGTCTGTCCTCTTCCTGACCCCCTAAAAGAGGACAGGATCGCACTCAAGATGCGCCCGCATGGCATAAGCAATGTCATCGTCTTCTCCAGGAGGCCATCAGGGAGCTCATTGTTATGCCCACTTACAGAGAGGAAACTGAGACACTGAGAGGTTAAGCAATTGGCCAGGTGTCAGCCAGCTAATCACGATTGTACCGGTTCTCAGACCAGGTCAGAGCGCCCGCAGGGCCAGGCTCTCAGCCCAGGTGTGGGGAGGGAGGTTGTGAAGGTGGCGGCCAGCAGGAGTTTTCACGGAGACCCCACAGAACAGATCCTGAATTGGTAAAACTGCGAGATGGGAGCCGGGACTCACGTGGAAATGTTGATGCACTTCAGCACACGGCTCTGCTGAAGCCCGCTGTGGATGTACTTTTCCAGAAGCCATCGGGTGGGGAAACCGAGGCTCGCTGGTGAGCTAAGTGGACGCTGTGGGCAGCCTTGCTTTCACCGGCTTTGTCGATGATCACCAAGCGGGCGATGCTGCCACTCTCTCTTCCCAGGAGGGGAGCGTTAACGCGGGAGGGACACCCGCGTGTGGATGGGCGACGATGCCTCCTGGGCCGGGGGTGGCGTGTGTGTCAGAAGGAGGGGACGAGGGCGGGAAGGGGAGAGAGGTGAGGCCTCAGCTGGCAGCATCCAGAGCAGAATTTGTTGTGGTGGTTTGTTTTTTGTTAATTTTTCTGTCCTATTATCTTGGTTGAGAATTTTACAATTGCAACGAACAGGAGCCTACTCGAAGGAGGTCCAGCAGAAGGGAAAATGCATTCATTCACTTAGCAAATATCACTGCGTACCTGCTCCGGGCCCTCCTGAAACTCAGATTCTCACAGGGAGGAAGGTCAGTAAACCAGCACCAAATACTTAAACAAGGCAGTTGCAGACAGTGCCACTTGCTAGGGAGAGACGGCACAAGAGAGACAGACGGCCTGTGATGGGGTGGGAGTGGTGGAGAATGTCATGGAGAAAGCACCTCTGAGGCGGGAGCATCGCAGCCGAGGCGAGAATGATGAGAGCCAATGGTGGCAAATTTGAGTTAAGAACTTTCCAGACAAAGGGAGTAGCAAGTGCAAATGCCCTGAGGCAGGAATGGACTCTGCCTGGTGGAGCAACAGAAAGGAGGCTGGAGTGGCAGGATGGAGGGAACAGAGGAGACCAGGGTGGGGACAGCCTTAGGGACCTCAGTCTGGATTGTCTCCTCAGGGCAACAGGCAGCACTGGAGAGTCAGAAGGGGCCGTGAGGGTTAGACCATTCCCAGGAGGGACAGGAAGCAGGGATGGGGGGCGGGGGTCCAGGCTGTCTTTCTGCCCCGACGTCTCCTTGGTGGCTGGTCACCTCCCAGTCTCGAGATGGCCACCAGAGCCTCCAGGGCAGGAGGACAGGGCTGGGAGGGGGCCGGCTGCGGCTGTGGAGCCTTTTCCAGGAGCCCCAGCGAGGCCCCCTGCACGCACGAGGGCAGCCGTGAGGGAGGCCGGGGGACGGAGCATCCCCGAGGGAGGGGCCGCGGGCCGTCCCACTTCCCCCCGGGCCGGACCTCCAAGGGAGAAGGAGGCGAGGGGCAGCCCTGGCCCTGGAGACGAAGACATCTCGGGCGCGGGGCTCCACTGGCGGTCACAGGCTGTCCACTGGCCCCCATCCCCGTCCCCGCTGTTGTAGGGCGGGGGGTCCCAGGCGCCTGACCTCGCGGCTGCCGGCTGGACCACCGCCTCGTGTCGGGAAAGGCACGCGCCCCCTCTAGTGGCCGCGCGGGGGAGCCCTGTGTCCGCCCCGCCCGGAGGCAGAGGTCTGGGCGTCCCTCCCTCCCGGAGCCTGGAAACGGGAGGGCGCCCACGATGCTGGGCACCAGGAAGAGCTCCCACGTACTGGGCACTTACGGTGCGCCAGGGACCCTCACAAACACTCACTCCCTCCTCTTGATGGCTCTGCGAGGTGAGTCCCATTCTGTCTCCATCTTAATGATGGGGTCGTCCGCCCGATGGCACAGGGTCAGGAACTGCACCCGCGTGGGTCTCACACAGAGGCTGGGTCCCAGCCAGTGGATCTGTGGACTGTAGAATACGCTCGTAAGTCTTACAGCCGGGGGACAAGGGCATTGATCATGAATTACATTTCTTTATTATTTTTAACTTGCTTACTAGAAAAACCTCTACCGAGGCTTCTTAACGTGGAGACTTAAGGGGTCCACGGATGGAGTTTGGAAATCCCTGGACCCAGATACGAAATCTGTCGCATGTCTGCACATTCCCCGGGACAAAGGCCCAGAGCAGCCGTCAGGTGGGCAAGGGGCTGGGACCCAGTCAGTCAAAGAGCCTCTGTTTCGTCTTATTTTGGTGTCACGTTTATTCCTTCACAGCCTTCTGGAGGGGGCCGGGACGGAACTCATCAGAGGATGTTTGTCACCAAAGCTGGCCTGAGCCCTCCTTGACTTGTGATGATCTTAGATTTTGCATAAACCGGCTTTCGCCGAGCTGCGGAAACGTCTTGATTTTGACACCTAATCAGGGCCTCTAGAGGGTAAGGAAGGTCAAAGCACCTGTGTATTTGAAGTAAAAAACAGTTTTTTAAGCCGAAAGGGGATGTGAAGGTTGTGGTTAGATTTTAAGTATTTGTGTTTAATAAAGTAATGCTTTTCACGCAGAGTGCAATGATTATTCATCCGAGTGCTTTTATAATGTCAAAAGTCTGAATTGGAGGATTCTGGGAATAAATGGCTGAGGCCAAACCGCCCTCCTGCGCCTCTCCCGCCTCTACTCAGGCACCAAGTGGCTGAACTGTACCCACCCACCCAGGTGCTGGGTTTGAGCAGAGATAACGGAGCATCCGCCATCTTTCCCGTCCCTGGAGAGGCTGGAGAATCAAGGCCACGTCCACTTCAGAGCAGCGAGTTCTTCTGGGCAGGGGGGCGTCGGGTGAGGGGGGACTCGAGAGGGAGCCAGAAGGAGGATGAGGACGCCTCTCACCTCCCCTAGTTGAATTCTTGACCCTGCGGCCTCGGCGCTGATGAGGTTGATCCTGAGCACCCGGCTCCCGTTCAAATGATGCTCCAGGGCTCCTTCCAGAAACGGAAGAAGTGCTTTTGGATTTCCACCTGTTTGGGCGGTAATGGGAGGAGTGTGGGCTTGGCTTTGCTTTCTATTTTGGCCACTTTGGGGCTGTGTGACTTTGGGGGGATTCTTCACTTTCAAGTCGAGTTGGTAACTGCCCCCGCCCCAGGCAGCCGTAAGAGAAAGTGGGGTTCATTCAGCCGATATGGAGGGAGCCCCATGAGTGCTGAGGGTCTGCCTGGCACTAGGGACACAGAGAGGGGAGGGTGCCAGTCCCACCTCAGGGTGTGGGGAGGTGTGGGAAACAAGGCAGCGGGCTTTTTAGACAGACCAGCGCAGGGGCGGGGGAAATAGGGCTGGACTGCTGATGCCACTGCCCGTGGCTCAAGACGGTGTCCTGGGAGTGACCACTAGTGCACTGACCCCAGCCAGGGGACCGGCGCCTGGTGAGCAGTCACTGTACGCCATCTCCTCCTGGCAGCAACTCTGTGATGTGGGTGACAGGTGCCCCCTTGGCAGGGACCGAGGCACACGCTAGCTCAGATGGTGCACGGCCTTGTTGATGGCCAGCGGCAGAGCAGGGTTCTCTGCTGACCCCCGAGACCGCGGGACTCGGTCAGAGTCGGGAGAAGAGCTCATGCTGGGGCAGGGCGTGAAGTATGGGAGGGGTTGGAACCACGGCCCCTGGTTGGGGGTGACTGGCTGGAAAGAGGGTCTGAGGAAACAGCGCAGTCCTGAAAGTCCTTTTTAGGGAGTGAGGGAGAAGCGAGCGATTGTCACAAACAGGGACAAGATTTAATCAGATTCACGCAGCTCAACGGCACCCTTCACAGGTTCCAACCCCGCCCCCCAGCTTGTGGGGAGTCCCCAGCCGGCCCCAAGATCTGATGACCCCCCAAGGTTATGATCTTCGGGGCCCCTCTATGCCCCACTCTTGCTCCCACTGAAATCGCTCTGCCCGGGGGTCATCTCGCCTCCCTGCTCAAGCTGCCCCCTGTCCAGGTTGAATCAACTCATGTGAGGAATACCGAACTTTCTGTTAAATTTCACGCATACACACAAACCATGCTAAAAGGCATTTGGGTCCAGAGCGAGGGTTTGATCAGTAGAGGGACTCACATCTCAGTAACCAAAGACAACTTACAATTTAATGCTGGACATACCTCATCTTAAAGAGGCTCCCAGTTGTTTCCTGGCTCCAGTCTCCAGCTGCGCTGCCCGGCTCATCTTCCCTCTCTCCTCCCCTCCCCTCTCTTTGCAACTTTCCCTTTCTTCCAGATTCCTCTTTCCTTTAGCACAGAGCATTTCGACACTCTTTTGCTGGCCTGACTTTCAGCTCTTCAAAGAGAAGATTGCTGTACAAACCTCAGCTTTTGTGCACAAAGAGCTGTGTAAACATGACGCCGGGTGGCACCAGTTTCCTCCTGGTCTACATCCGGCATCTGCAAACTACAGCCCATGGACCGAATCCGGCCCCCTGCCTGTTTTTGTAAATAAAGTTTTATTGCAACACAGCTGCACCCATTCGTTTACTTATTGTATGCGGCTGCTTTCCTCTATGCGGAGTTGACTAGTTGTGATGGAGAACATATGTTACTCTTCGTACCTCTGCCATTCAGCATTTTCGTGAAGTGCCTAGAATGTGTGAGTGGCTGGTCACTGTCAGGGTCCCTTCCACTAACTTAATGTCTCATCCGTTACCAAGTTACTCTAACTCCTGTTGTGACCAGGCTGTTGGCCTGGCCATACAGGCACAGAGACGACCCATAATGTCTGCCCACCCTCAAGGAGCTTGAAATCAAGTAGAGGAGACCACCATGCAGTGCTGAAGAGGCCAGAAAGAGGACAAGTTTATCCCGGGAGGGCTGACCCCTGCCGGCTCCCGTAGCAGCTGGGTTTGGCCAGTGGGAGGCCGGGTATCTTTCCCCCTCCTTTTCTGCCTCAAGAGACACCTCTGCAGCCATCTGGGCTCAGATTGCCCAACTTTTCAATTTTCCACGAAAAGCTACAAGTCTAGATTTTGTGAGAAATTTTCAGTTTGTGAATATTAGCACTAACTATTCTAATCTTAGGCCGATTTTTCAGCTCCAGGGGCTGACAGTTTGTGGCTTTTGGAGAGAAGGCCAGTGACACTGTCCTCAGTTTAAAATTTCTATGACTCTAATAGCATCCTCATGGAGAGCAAAATTGCATGCACACATATCCTATGATACACCGGTACCCTGCCCACGTATGTACGTCCCAGAAGAACTGTCGCTCTAGGGTCCAGGAAGCATGCTCCAGCATATTCATCGCAGCTTCATGTGTAAATGTGTGTAATACAGAAACGCGGGACACTATCAAGTGTCCATCAACAGGAGGATGGAGAAATGCCTTACAATATATTTGCTGTGAAAATACATGACAGCTACGTTTATTAACGTGGACAAATCTCAAAATATTTTAGAATGAGAAAAGCACAGTATTTTATTTACATAAAGTTTTAAGCATGAAGAACAATAACACGTATGTTCTATAAATATGAAGGCAGATACGGGAATGACAGGCCGTGAGCTCAGGATTCTGGTCCTGGGACGAGGAGATGGGAGTTCCTTCACGGGCTTTAGCTTTACCTGTTCTGCTTTCTTAAAAAATGGACCATGGGCACATGCGCGGTCTCGGGGGTGCTGGTGATAGATTTCTTAATCTGGATGCTGGCTTCACTTTGTGAAAACTCATCAAGCTGATCAGATACAATATGTGCGTTTTTCTGCACATTTGTGATTTTTCAATAAAAATGTGCTAAACAACTTAAGTCATGAAGCAGATTTGATCTGAGCTGGGTAGTAGATCCAGGCCTTTCTGGTCTATTATTTTCTTTTCCTTTTTGTAGGCTTGCAATACTTAATAATGAAATTCTATGAGCCTATAAATGCTTGTCAGTGACCTGGCTGCAAATTGAGATGACGAAGGCTTTCTTTTCACGGCTGCCTGGCTGGGTGGCTGCCCGCCCAGTTGCTTTATGAAGGCAGGTCTGTAACAGACATAGAATTTGGAATAAGATCGATCTGCCACCTGGAGCTCCTCACATTACCTCTCTGAGCCTTAGTTTCTTTCTTTCTTTTCTTTTCTTTTCTTTTTTTGTGAGGAAGACTGGCCCTGAGCTAACATTTGTTGCCAATCTTCCTCTTTTTGCTTGAGGATGATTATCCCTGAGCTAACATCTGTGCCAGTCTTCCTCTATTTCTTCTATGGGACGCTGCCACAGCATGGCTGATGAACAGTGCATAGGTCCGTGCCCAGGATTCGAACCGGCGAACCCCAGGCCGCAGAAGCAGAGCAGGTGAACTTAACTACTTCACCATTGGGCCAGCCCCTGAGCCTCAGTTTCTTCACCTGTCAAAGGGGGAGGATCATGCCAGCCTCTCAGCTCTGTGGTGAGGTCCCCCACTGCAGGCACGCACACACGCTCACGGAGGCAAAGCTCCAGGCCTTTGCACCCAGCACAGTACGTGATGACAGCGCAGCCAGCAAGGCGGCCTGTCCAGGAAGCAGATTCCTTCCTCGCACACCTACCCCCACCCCTGGCACTTCCTTCCTTCTGATGGAAGTGGCACAGGCTGAGCATAGTCACACACACACTCACACACACACACACACACACTCACACTCACACACCATCCTGCCAGATTTGATGGATGGGGAGAGTGTTGACCGGCAGACAGATGACGGTTCAGCAGCATGAGGATGCAGTTCTGTTCCCTGAACTCGTCAGGAGGGAAAATAACGAGGAGCTGCAGGCAGTGGTCGTCCGCGGTTTATTTTGTCGCCCCGGAGGTCATTTGGCAAAATCTGGAGATACCGTGATTGTTACACTTCAGGAGGTTCTACTGGCACCTGGTGGCTGGAGGCCAGGGGTGCAGTTAAACATCCTCTGTGCACAGGACCCCCCACAGCAAAGAATGATCTGCCAGACAGAGAAAGACCAATACCGTAAGATTTCACTCATATGTGGAAGATAAATACATAGAGAAGGAGAACAGATTGGGGGTTCCCAGAGGGGAAGGGGTAGGGGCAGGGGGAAAGGGTTAAAGGGCACACGTGTATGGTGACCCCTGGAAGCTAGACTTTTGGTGGTGAACACAATGCAGTCTATGCAGAAGCTGAAATATTATGTACACCTGAAATGTACACAGTCTTATAACCCAACGTGACCTCAAAGAAAAAGAAATGATCTGGTCTAAACATCAGTAGTGCTGAGGTTGAGGCCTTCTAGAGAGAGGGAGAGAATAAGCCACTCGGAAAAGCTGACATCCCATCCCGGGTGTGCAAATGGGCTGTCGTGGACTGGAAACATCTTCTAAAGGATGGTCTCTCTGCAGAGAAACCCCTGCCCAACGCTGCTGTAGGTACCAGGCCCGCCATCCGTGTGAGGCCGCGAGGAAGAGGCCGGCCTCTCGCCGCCCAGCCTGTCTGCCACGGGGTCAGCATTGGTCTTGGGGGCTAACCTGGAGCCTTCCAAGGGCACATCTGGACACAGTCTGTCATTGGCTTTCTTACCCACTTGATTACTGATTTCACACTTTAGTGAGAAATAGTGTATTAGAGAACACAGTCTTAGTGGAAGACCGGAGGTCTGAAGGGGAAAGAGAACCAGGAAAAGGCATCGTCACCTCACTTTGGCCCAGCACCTTGTAGTTACCAAAGAGAGGCACAGGCTTGGCCTCACTAACTCTCACAGCAGTCGCAGTCCCTCGCGGGGTGAGCAGCATCCGCCGCCGCGTGACTGACGGCAGACCGGGGCTCAGAGACGCCAGGCCACGTGCCGGTCACGTCACTAATAAGAAACTCAAACTCAGGCCTGAGATCCCGCGTTTCAGAGCCATCCCTGCAGACACCACCTCTGGGGCCCAGAGTCTCCGGGGTCTGGAAATTGGGACAACGAGCTCTGAGCACCCAGGGGCTGGGGGAGGTAGGAGCACACTGAAGATTTTCTGCGAATCAGCCAGTGTGTGATGTCCCTAACTGCTATGCTTTACTGAGACCGTCTACACAAATTGCATCATTCGGTGCTTCCAGAAACACATGTGAAAGGCTACATAGCGTTTTCTCCACTTTCCAGAAGGAAATAAAAGGAAATCTGCCCAGCTTTACCCAAGGGTAAAGAAAGAAAGGGGCACAGGCAGAATTCGAACTCAGGTCTCCGATTCCCTAACCAGGTGCTTACCCACTGCACAGTACTGCCTTCCATTCTAAACGGCTTTTAGTCACTGTTGTCACAAGTTTGGGCCACTTACGAAACTGAAATCCTTGCTAATTCATTTCATATCTCAGGAAATGGAAATACCCAGGAAATAAACTTTAAGGCTTCAAGGTTTGAGCTCTGTGCCTCAGCTTCGGTGCCCCTGCTGAAAACTCTATCGTTTTAGAAAGTTTTCAGGGGGCCTGGCTGTGTATGTGTTTAAAGAACAGAGCTGAGATACTGTTTGCTCAGAGGGTGTGGAAATTTTCCGGCATGTCCTCAGTTACATGTTTTTCTAGGGTGCTGGACAGGCTCTGACAAATCATTTTAGCAGCAGGATTTTATAAATTTATAAATCTTTCATCTTTAACCCCCTCCACTCAAAAATCCGTAGAACTGGAAATTGATCTTTGTTTACGGCAAGTCCATTAACAGGTCATTTCTTTCCACAACCACCAAGGCCATCTTTGCGTGGGGCCAGAAATAGAAGCGCCCGGGGTTTGGGTGGGCAGATGGAGGGGGACCTCCCACAGACACGTGGGTCCGGCCTCCTCTGGGGTTGCCCTCACGTCATGTCTCGGACACAAGCCGCAGTGATGTCACCGATGCCACGGTGCAGAACTCCCCTCGGTGGTGTCTGTGGTCAGCCCAGGGCCCAGCACTGTCCTGGGCTTCAGTGTCCTCATGAAGTCAGATTTCCTGGGCTGGGGATTCGGTTACCAATAATTGCCTTGCGAACTGGCAGATGCAAAATAAACATTTGTGGAGCCTGAAGCACCCGGACTCCGGTGGTGGCAGCCAGGAGGGGCTGGGCGTGAGACCTGCCGTGGAAGCCGTCTGGCGACTTAGGTGCTGTGTTGAATGCACACAGCACCAGGGAACGGCCCCGGGGGAAAGGGGCCTGGCCGTACCAGACTCTGAGCTGGTGGGGAAGGGAAACAGGAGACGTATGTGGCTGTGGGAAGGCCTAGGTCCCTTGAGGAGTGTGGGTTTTCCACACTCACAGAGAAAGCAGATATGGCAATCGGAGGTCCCCTGCCAGGGCTAGCCATGAGTCACTTTTTCCACTGCTCCCTGTCTCCCGTCCAAGTCTGCTCTCTCACACTGTGGTTGTTCTGTGGAGTGAGAGCAGGGCCTGCCCTCGGGGCAAAGGCAGAGCCCCAGCCGGGTTTAGGGGACCCGTGTCCTTCCTGCTGGCCAGGTGTGGGTAGACTCATGCGACCCTCTCAGACAAGGAGCTCTCATTGCATAAAAACGGGCCTCCCTTCACAAAGAGAACATAACCCACAATCCCACGAGGCCCCATACAGTGTGGGCCCTGCCCAGCGCTCCCCCCGGCCACCTGCTGGACGCTTCAGCCTCAAAAGCGATACCCCAGGCTCCCTCCCACGATCTGACCTCAGGGTGTTTGCACTGGCTGTGCCCTCTTCCTGAAATGTTGGTCTGGGGTCTGGACCCAGTTGTCACCTCCTCGGGGAAGCCCTCCATGCTCACTTTGTCTAAAATACTATCCCCATCACTTCTTTCTCTCCCTCTCACCCTCGGTTGTTCCCACAGCCTTTGTAATCACCTGGCGTGATGCCATCTATTTGATGATTTACTGATTGTCTCTCTTCTCCCAACTGAAATGTCAGCTCCATGAAGGCAGGGATTTCTGCCTGTCTTGTCCGCTCCTGTGTCCTTGTGCCTAGAACAGGGCCTGGCAGAGTGGATGCTCCATAGAGAGAGGGCAAGTATGTGAATGAGTGTCAAACAGGCAATGCACGATCAGAGAACAGCTCACGGAGCTCTGGGTGGGCTGTGGGATCCGGGTTAGAAAGCGGACCGGGGTGCAGATGACGCTATGCCACGCGGGGCGGCCTCATGGAGAACCTGGAAGGGTTGTGTTGCCCCGGGGGGAGCTGCTATTTTATGAAACTTGTCTATGGGAGAAGAGGCGCATGAAGAGCAAGGGTTTTAGAATCTGAGCGCTTGGGTTTAAATTCCAGCCTTACTCCTCCCCTGCTGTGTGATCCTGAGCAAGTCAGACAGCCTCTCTGAGTCTGCTTCCACATCTGAAAGCTGGAGTTAAGAACAGTCGCCGCTTTACAAGAGATTTGGGGTGGGTCAAGTGAGATGATACAGCTAATGCACTTAGCCCCATGCCTGGCGTGCAGTTTACCTGCAATAAATGTTAGCTTTAAAAGGACTCTGTTGTAGGAGGGACTGTCTTAGTCTGTTCAGGCTGCTGTAACAGAATAGCATCGACTGAGTGGCTGATTGGCAGCAGAAATTCCCTTCTCACAGTTCCAGAGGCTGGGAAGTCCACGGTCGAGGGGCTGGCAGAGCTGATGTCTGCTGAGGGCCCGCGTCCCGCTTCGCAGAAAGCTGTCTTCTCGTGTCTTTGCACGGCAGAAGGCGAAGAGAGCTCCCCGGGCCTCTTGTACAAGGGCACTAATCGCACTCTCGAGGGCTCCCCCCTCATGGCCTCAGGACCTCCACAGGCCCACCTCCTGCACCATCACAGTGTGGGGTTAGGACTTCGACACACGATTCAGAGGGCCGTAAACCTTCAGTCCACAGCTCCAGTCGCCGGCGGGACCTACGAGAGGAGGGAGCCGTGTTACTCTCCTTGGACTCGCACAGGCAATCTCAGAACTTTCGCCTGTTCAGGTCATACTTTTCATTTTTCTGAGAAGTGTTTTTCTTTGCATGCCCCCCTCTACTGAAAAACGTAGAACTCTTAAAAGGTCGATGCAGTTGTAAAACCCAACAGCGTTTCATATGTTTGGTGCCCATGTGGTCTGGGGACAGGTGTATTAATTATTGCTGTGTAATTGATGGCCACAATCTTAGTGGCTTCAAACAATACGCAGTTAAACCGTCTCACGGTTTCTGTGGGTCGGGAGTCCAGGCACGGCTCGGCCGGGTCCAGCGCTTCAGCATCTCACGAGGCTGCAGTCAAGCGTGAGCCAGGGCTGGGGGTTCATCTGAGGCTCCACTAGGGACGGACTTACCTCCACGCTTGCTCACGTGGTTGTTGGCAGGACTCAGGGCCTGGAGGGCTGTGGGACTGAGAGCCTCGGTTCTCACAGCTGCCGGGCGGAGCCCTCTCTCGGGTCCTGGCCACACAGGCCTCCCCAGCTGGCAGGTTGCTTCATCACAGCCAGCGAGGGAGAGTCTGCCAACAAGATGGAAGTCAGAACCTTCTGTCATCTACTCACGGTTGTGACGTCCCTCCAGCATCCAGGTATCCTGCCCATTAGACACAAGGTACTCCCTCAAAGGGAGGGGACTACACCAGGACACGCAGGCCGGAAAGTGGAGATCGCTGGGGCGTCTCAGGAGCTCCCGACAACAGGTAAAACCTGTGAGGGCGAGCGAAGGCTTAGCTGAGTGGGCTCAAGGTCACGACCTGTGGATCGCAGTAAGATCCCTGAACCTGCCCACATCTCTCCTCGAATCACCTCGCAATAAACCCTTTTTGTTCCGGAAGGAATTAGTCTCTCTTAGTTCGTGTAAACAGGGGACAGGTAGACACCCATTGCTTGAGGATGGCTATAAAGGAAGTTCTGTGACCTGACAAAGGCAGGCCTGTCCACAAAGACCTGGTCGCTGGGGTGGGGGGGCGGGATCACGTCGCATGTGGAGCCAAAATCTCTAGGAAAGGAAGGGACCCAGATATCCGACCATCCATCCTCCAGATTTGAAGTCAGGGAAACCCCTCAGAGTGGAAACTCCCACCCAACCCCCACTGGCTGGGAAGGACAAGAAACCCACAGGGAAAATTGACAAGATGGGGACCAGCTGGCCCAAGTTCACGAGCCCATGTGAGCTCCGAGGAGGTCAGCTTCTGACGGGCAGATGAGCTGGAGCCCCTTCCGGCCCCCGCGATCCCAGTGCAGGTGGGTCTGGGATGGATGACTGATGGTGAACTTGGAGAGGTCGGTGGAGCGTGTGCAGCCCACGGTCAACCATGGCCCTAGCGGCCCGGAGAACCGGTGGACATCGTGCATGTCTGGGACTCGCCCAGTTCTGCTGTTTGGAAGCAGGACTGGCCCCCTTGGGACCAAGGAAATGCCAGAGATCTTGGACAAGGGGATTGGAGAGAAGAGGCTCAAAAGGAGGTGTCAGACTTCCGGCAAACGAGCCTCAATTATTGAAAACGTGAAAGCAGTAGGGAGGTGCCTGGCTGCCTCACTGGTCGTAAAGATTATGGGATGAACCAGGGGTCAGCGAGCTTTTATTAAAGGACCACAGAATCAATATTTTAGGCTTTCAGGTCATATGTCCTGACTCTGTCCCAACTAATGAACTCTGCTCCTGGAACACGAGAGCAGCCACAGACAACGAGTAAGAGAGTGAGCACGGCTGTGTTCCAATCAGGGTTATTTACAAAAACAGCCCCCAGCCAGGGGTCGGAGTTTGCTGACCCCCGGTATAGCAGTTGAGGTCGGTCTTTCCGACTTCATGAAATACAGTACTTACATTTTTGTAAAATATTCTTTCCTCCTTTGGGTAAATGGAGGCTCCTCAACAGATTTTCTGATTGCTACTTTTTTCTCTGTATAAATGGGGAGTTATTTATTAATTACTATTTCCTCCTTTAGGCTCATGGACTGTCAGCCATGGGTTTGCTCCTTGCTCTTTTTCATCTTTTGTGAATTATCCTCGATTCAGTCATCTCAATGCGTATATACATATACGCACACGTACAAGCTCAGGAATGTACTATTTGTGGTTGTGAAAATGAAGTTGCTCATCTTCTGCTCTGAGAGTCTGGAAAAGTTTACGAAGATCCAGAAGTGTCCGCTGGCATTGTCCAAGAAGACACATCACTTCCGCGTGTGTGGGCACTGCCCTCCCGTCTAGCCACATGCTTACAAGACCGGCTCAAGCTGGCATCAGGATTTTCCACTAGACAGTCTGCGTTCTCCAGCAGCCAGCTTGGAGGTGTTCCTGCCTCGAAGCCACAGCCAAGTCCAGGGCCTCGGGGGCAGGTCTGGGGAGAAAAAAACCGCCTGGTGAACTGTGAGAACCAAGGAGGAGTGGAGGTCAAAGGCAGAGGGGTTCTCTCCCCCAGCCCCACTGCTCCTCTCAGACAGACCTGCCCTTCATCTTGAGTGTGTCGTTTAAGGACTTCAAGCCGAGCTTCTAACCGTGACGTGGCACACGTGGGGACGCCTTAGATGCTCACAGATATTTTGTGTAGGCATTTGAAATCAGAGGAGCCGTGAAAACAGTCTTGATTATTCTATTTGAAAGTACATGGAATGAGAATTCACCTTGTTATTGTGTAGAAGTCTGACCAGAGAAGGAAGAGCCACTGGAGGGACTTGTCACGGGACCCGACCTTGTGCGAGCGTGGGAGCCCTTCGACGGCAGCCGTGAGCCTGTTCCTCTGAATCTGACGCTGGAGGCTGAAGTCAGCGGGGCGGCCTCCACAAGAGAAGGATGGAGGAGAAGCGGGAGAGAGTGAGGACGGCCTGGAGCCACAGGGACCAGCCGGAACCCACGGGGCAGGCTGGAAGCCCCACCCAGCTGACCTGCAGGAGGAGGTGGCGTCCTTCCTCACAGAACCAGACAGACACCTGCCCCGGATTTGGAGGAGCGGAAAGAGGAGCCCCCGGAGCTGGAACCCGCAGGCCTCGTGCTGCCCCACGCCAACCCAGTGCCCCGCAGGAGGGCGTTGATGTCCGGGAGTGGCCACAGCCCCCCACCCCGGGCCCACCTTCCAAGCGTAAAAAGAATGTATCTCCTTCCCTTCTACCTTCCAAATCTTGCCTAAAAGGTCTCTTGTGGCCCGTGCTAACCAGAAGTTATGCAGGCACAGGAAATCTGGGAATTCTGACTTAGCTGAGTTGACACAATCCAAACCCACTACAATTATTACATTAAAAAGTAGATGTTTGGCTGGCCTGGTGAGATAGTGGTTAAGTTCGCGCACTCCACTTTGGCAGCCCGGGGTTCCCAGGTTCGGATTCAGGCACAGACCTACACACTGCTCATCAAGCTATGCTGTGGTGGCATCCCACATATAAAATAGAGGAAGATTGGCACAGATGTTAGCTCAGAGCCAATCTCCCTCATCAGAAAAAAAAAAAAAAAAGTAAATGTCAGAAAGTGAATTGATTTGGGCTTTTATTAGAAATGTTGCTCCCAACTGTCAGTTTACATGTAGATGTATAAAACACACGTAAGAAAAAGTTCTGGTGTGGTAGGAAGGCTTAGGGATCAGAAAATCTAGATTCAAGTTGCTAGCTGTGTGACCTAGGACAAGTTACCAACTTCTCTGAGACTGCCTTGCTTCACTTGTAACATTGAGATTAAAAATGCCTACTGCGTAGAGATACTATCCGCAAGATTTAGCACGGCAGCTGTATCCAGCCGGCACACAAAGCGGCAATTCATCCAGGCACGCGGCAACAGTGTCTCGTACTGTGTGGTGCTGTTTTCAGAACGTTCCGGTCCATCTGTGTCTGCCACTGAACTGGAATCCACCAAGTCATGGATTAGGACTAAACGGCCAACGTGAGTGAATAAACGAACTGTATCCCCGGGTGCTGGGCAGAGTGGGCGTAGTCACACCCGTTTAAACGTAGCAATCTAAACTTTAGTAGTTTAATGATTTAATCAATGAACCAGCCTAGCCAGGACCAGACGCCTGACCTTCGACATCTGACCCAGTGCCCTTGACGACACAGCCTCACATCTCCCCCGCGCATCGGAACATTCCGGGAGACCATGAGGAAGCGGCTTTGTGCTCAGAAGCTGCCGCTCTTCCTTTTCTTCTGTCACTATTCTGAAGCTGCGGTGCGTGGTCGAGTCCTCCGCAGGCTGCCGGGAGAGAGCCTGGCTGGAGAGGCCGCGCCCCGCCCTCCGCGGGGAGCCTGCATGTCCCGCTTGGGCCAAGTTCCATCTGGTCCTGGTCGTTCACTCAGTCAGTCAGTCATCCCACAAAATGGATTAAGAGTCTAGTACGTGCCAAACGTTAATCTGGAAATTGAAGACACAGCAGTGACCAAAGCAGACGTGGTCCTGCTCTCCCGCTATTTACGTTCTGGTAGCTGTGGTCGCCTGCCTCCAAGATGGCCCCAGTGACCCTTGCCTCCTTGTACACGCACCCTCGTGGCCCCCTCCACGCTGAATAGGGAGGACTTATGTCACACACAATGTATATATACAGTAGTTCCCCTTATCTTTGGTTTCACTTTCCGCAGTCTTGGTTACCCTCGTCAACTGCAGCCCGAAAATACTACATGGAAAATTCCAGAAATAAACAACTCATCGTTTTTAAATTGTGCGCCCTTCTGAGCAGCAGGACGAAATCTCGCGCTTTCCCTCTCTGTCCCTCCCAGGACGTGAGCCATCCCTTTGTCCCACACAGATCTGCGCTGTAGATGCTCCCGCCCGTTAGTCACCGAGCAGCCGTCTCGGCCGTCAGATGGACTGTGCTGGTATTGCAGTGCTTGTGTTCAAGTCACCCTCGTTTATTTAACAATGGCGCCAAAGCCGACTCTACTCTTGGTTATGGTTGTTGTTCTCTCATGGTGCCTAACTTACAAATTAAACTTCTTCATAGGTGCGTATGTCTAGGGAAAAAGCTAGTCTGTACAGGGTTCAGTACTATCCCTGGTTTCAGGCAAACACTGGGGGTCTCGGAACGTACCCCCCGTGGATAAGGGGTCTACCATACATGGAAAGGAATGATGGAGGTGACTCCTGAAGCGAGGTTGTAAAGACACCGTGCCGTCCTCACGCTCTCTCTCCAATCCGTCACTCTGAGGGGATGCGGCTGCCACGTGTGAGGGCGCTCAAGCAGCCCCGTGGCAAGGTCCGCACGGTGAAGAACAAAGGCCTCCTGCCCACAGCCAAGCGAGAGCGCCATCTTGGAAACAGACCCTCCAGACTGGTACAGCCTTCAGATGAGACTGCAGCCCCCGCTGACGTCTTGACTGCAGCCTCACGAGAGCCCCTGAGCAGAACCACCCAGCTCAGCTACCACCAGATTCCCGGCCCACAGAAACTGTAAGATAATCAGTGCTTATCGTTTGCAGCCTTTAAGTTTGGGAGTAATTCATTACGCAGCAATAGATAACTAATACCTGAAGAAAGACAGACAGTGCCCTGAAGGGTGCCAGAAGAAGGATAAGTTCCACAGAGAAAAATAGAGCAGAGCAGGGGGCTGGTGAGGTGGAGAGAATTGCAGTTTTAAGTAAGGCGGTCAGAGAAGGCCTCACCAAGAAGGTGACAGTTGATCACAGACTGAAAGGAGATAAGGGAGTGAACTGTGTGGAAGAGTCTCCCAGGCAGCGTGATCAGCAGGTGCAAAGGCCCTGAGGCAGGAGCTTGAGTGTGTCAGAGGGTCAGCAAAAAGGTCAACGTGGCTGGACCAGGTGAAAGGGGGAAGATGGCTCAAGATGAGGTCAGAGAGATGATAAGGAGCCCGACTATGAGGCACGGAGAGTCGATGATGAGATGAGGATCACAGTGGCTTGTGATCCTGGGCGTGTCTCGGTGCTGGGGGTGGCCCTTCCCATGCCTCACCTCCTTCAATCCTCACCAAATGGGGTTGATACTATGACTATCCCCGTTTGCCAGATGAGGAAACTGAGGCCCACAGAGGTTATGTTACTTACTTGAGGCCACACAGTCAGGACGTAGCAGAGTCAGGATTCAAACCCAGGTCTGAGGTCCTCAAAGCCATGGTCTTAATACCCAGCCAGCGTTTGGGTGGGGAGGGCAGAATAGGGGGCTCTGTCTGTTTCCCGAGGAGTCGTGATGCTCCGTGATGCTCTTGTCTGACTCGGGGCCCGTGAACCCGTGTTACAGGAGGCGGGTGCGCATCTGTCGGGCCCTGGATCACGCGCAGGCCAGAGGCGACCCAGGGGGGTGGAGCTCGGGATGCGTTCGAGGTTCTGAGGCTCAGCAAAGGGCCCTGGGGGTCTCCATTCCCGGGGGAGCAGGACTGGCCAGGCCTGCTGGGCAGAGAGTGTGCAGCCCTGGTCCCGGCTCCCCACAGACATGCATGAGTCACGGTGGGGCAGCCCCTTGCGGTCCTCCCAGGACACGCCGTCCCGCGGGGACCACAGCTCCCGCCGAGAGCCGGGCCAGCAGGCAGAGGCTGTGGAAAACGGGCGGAGGGGTCCACCCCGGCCTCTGCCGTGTGCCGTGCGGCCTCAGATTTGCCCGTGGCCGCCGGCCAACCAAGTGGGAGTCGGAAGATTGGTTTAAAAGAAGCTAGCGGAGCACTTCTGGAGAAGTCCGAGGCCCCGAGGCTCGGTGATGCTGCGTTCTCTGTCCCGGTTATGACAACAACAACAGTCGGTGACACTTACTGAGTGCGGCCTGAGGGCCAGGTCCTGTGCCACTGCATACGCTCTTCTGTCACACTTAGCCCTCATCACCAGCTTATGGGGGTGCTTTCATGCTTCCCACTTTCCAAGTGCTGAAACGGAGGCACGGAGAGGTTGAACAGCTTGACCAAGGTTAAGCGGGACTTTTCACGCCGTGTGGTGTGGCGCTGCTAGGGGCCTCTCGGGTTAATTCAAGGTCACGGTGAGGGGCGTGGAGGGAGCCCAGGGCACCCACCCCTTCCGACTTCAACCCATTCTCGTATATGAGGTTGCTGGTTAATAGTATAAATAAACAAGGAGAAACTTGTATCCAGCTAAAATACTCCACCCTCAGCCCTGCTTGTGGCTGGAGGTAGCCAGTGAGATATAAGCTGAAGTACTACATGGGGCTTTTAAAATGGCTCTTAATAAAGAGTTCACTCACTCACTGAAAGGTGAGCCCTTCTGATCCTTCTTCCCTTTGCCTCCTTCTTCTTTTCCTTCCTCCTCCTCCTTGCTTGGAACTCCAGTGTAATGGCTGGAGCTCTGGCAGCCATCTTGGAGCATGATTTGTCGTTGAACATGGAAGCTGTGTGCTGAGGATGGTTGAACAGGAGGCTGGGATATTAACGGCCTCGTAGCACTGCCATGCCAGAGCTGTACTCTCTTCTACACAAAAGGAAATCGAGCCCCACAAATTTTTAAGCTGTATTTGGGTTTCTGTTATATTCAGTTGAAGTTAAACATATATAGCAATGTTTATGGAGCGTTTACCATACGCTGGTCACTGAGCTCAGAACTGTGTACACAAGCTCGTTTAGCCCTCACAGTAACTTGATGAGTTAGGTGGCCCCTGGACCCAGCCTGGGTTTGAATCCTTGCCTCTTTCAACTTAGGCAAGGATCTGCATCCTCTGTGCCTCCTTTTCCCTATTTCTAAAATGGGAATAGCAGCAGTAGCATCTGCCTCAGTTTGTTCAGAGGATTAAATGGGATCGTGCACATAACGTGCTAATAATGCTGCCTGGCGCATAGTGGGTGCTCAGCAAACCTCAGCTACTGTCCCTGTTACACAGACGGGGAAACTCGGATGAATGGGTCCAAGCGTCTGCAGCTGGCGTGGGGGATTTGAATTCAGGCAGGATTCCGTTTCTAAAATAAAATAAATTAGTTACTCGCTGTTACGTGGTCTGTAAGGATTGCCCTTGTTTTAAATTCTGTGCAGTCTAGTCTTATACGTATCTATGGAATAATGAATATGGAATTAATATATGTCACTACTTTTCAGCTAGTGAAGAAACAGTCCGTTTAAAAAAACTCTGAACCCAGCTGCTGCCCCAGGCTGGCAGGGGCTGGGAATACAATGGAGAATAAACTGATAAGACAAAGCTCCTGTCCCTCAGGGCCCCCCCCACCACCCGCATCTGGTGAGGTTAGGCAGCTCACCACCAGGGCACACGCAGTAGTGTGATAAGTGTTGTGAGGGGATCCCCAGGTTGTGTGAGCTCAAAGAAGGGGCTGCTAACCCTGAAGTCAGGGAAGGCTTCCTGGAGGAGGAGGCATTGGCATTTAAGGCTGAAAGAAGATGTGGCAGGGTCTGCCATGGCCCCTAACCATCCCTGCCTGCCTTGTGTATTCACATCCTTGTGTCACCCCCTCCCCTCATGTGTGGGCTGAATCAGGCTGCTTACTTCCAAAGAAGAAAATATGGCAAAATGATGGCATGTCACTTCCAGAATTAGGTTCAAAAATGCTGTGACTGCTGTCTGGCTGGCACTCCTTCTGCCCTCTTGCCTGCTCGCTCTGCCAGCCGCCGTGTCGTTACGTGCGCAGTGGAGAGAAAGTAAGGAAGACTCTGGCCAACGGCCCAGGAGGACCTGAGGCCTGCCCACAGCCGCACAAGCGAGCTAGGGGATGTCTTGATCAAGCTTTGGGGTGGCTGCTACCGTGAGAGCCCGGAGCCGAGGACCAGCTCGGCAGCATCTAACCCGTAGAAACCGTGACCCACAGAAACCAGGAACTGAGAAATGTCGTTGTTTTAAGGCTCCCCGTTTTGGGGAAATTTGTCAGGGGGCACGGATACCCAATGCAGAAGGGTAGGGATTAGCCGTGCGTGAGGAAGAGAGAGAGAGGGTGAGGAAGCCTTCCTGGGCCTGGGGTCCAGCTCTGTGGGGCCCAGAAGGAGGAGAGAACGGTGGTTGGGTTAGGCTGCAGATGTCTACTCCCCCAGGGCAGGAGTGTACCCATTTACTGACTGCCCTATTCCCAGGGCCTGGACTGGAAGGGTGGGCACACAGTAGGCGGCCAATAAATGTGTGTGGGAGGTGTGGCTGGGGAATGGCAACGGGGAGTCTTGAGAGGAGAGCTCAAGGCAGGTAGCCAAGGCCCACAGGCCTCCTCAGGGGGCCTGGACTGGTCCTTGAGGCCACGGGAGCCTCTGCTCACCTTTCGGCTGGTGACTGGCTGCCCAGCAAGAAGGTCCTGAGCCGAAGAGCCAGAGACGAGAAGCCCCAGCAGAGAAGGAGGCTCATGCCATCCTCCAGGTCAGCGAGGGCCTCGACCAGCCTGGCCATCAGGACGGGGAGACATGTGGCCAGGCCCGGGGCATCGTTTGGCAGGAGAGCCCGTGGGACCTGCCTGTGGATTGGATGTGTGGGCCCAGAGAAATGCGGAAATCGAGGGACGCCTACAACGGAGGCTGGAGTGACCAAGTGGGTGATGGTGCTGCTTTTCATAATAGAAAATATCGGGGCCATGACCTTGGGCAGGTCACCGAGCCTCTCGGTGCCTCGGTTGTAGTCATCAGTAGAGTTAGGAAAACCCACCTAGCCGGGCTATTGTAAAAATTAAATGAGATAACAGATAAAGATACCTGGAACAAGAAAAAACAAGATTTGCACACAGACACACATGCACAGGCGATTTATATGTAATGTATGATTTACATATATGATTTTTATCATATTTATTTATTTATTTATCAGAATTTATCATATTCTATTACAACCCTGGAGAAGGAGGCGTTTGGGGTGCTGTGGAGGCACCAGGAGAAATGTTCACTTTCAGACTGTCTCTCGCCAGCTCTATCGCTGAGAAGAAACAAGCCACTCAAAGGAAATAAGAACCCTCTCGATGGAAACTTACTTTTGCCAGTTGTGGCAAAGGCAAATTACATTATGTTTTTGCTGCCATCTGCAAATGGCACCCTCCTGGGAGATGGCCTCTGCTCAAACCAGCGGGGCCTCTGAAATAGGACGCGTCTTGGAATGATTCAGTTCGGGCCCGCTTGCCTCTTGACATCACTCAGGGCCTGGTGTCCTGTCTCGCCACTGTAGATGTATAGATTTCAGGGTTTCGAGTGCTGACGGGGAATTGCAACATACTTGTGGGCTCGAGTCATTTCTTAGCTTTCAGGCCCGATCGTGCTTGTTCACATAATGGGTATTTCAGGATCTTGACAAAGGTCTTAGCTATGCCATGTGTCAGATCAGTGTGACGTCAGTCCCTCGGATGTTCTCAAGGTCCTGAGTCTCAGGTGACGACGTAAGTTATCCGTGGGGTCGTTCTAACTCTCTAGATCAGTGGTTCTCAGCTGGGAACCATTTTGTCCCCCAAGGGACATTTGGCAATGTCCAGGGATGTTTTTCGCTGTCAAAACTGTGGGGGATGGAGCGGGGCAGGGTGCTATTGTCGCCTAGCAGGTGGAGACCAGGGATGCTGCAAACACTCTGCAGTGCACAGGACGGGCCACCGCAGAGGAGGGTCCAGCCCCATGTGTCAACAGTAACGAGGTGGACAAATCACTCTAGGTTTACTTGTTTACTGAACAAATTCGAGCACCTACTGCATGCCACGCCCCATGCAGCTCTGAAGGTCAGGCCGAACCAGGCCAGCGAGGTTCCTCCCCTTGTGGACCTAACATCCTGGTGGAGAATGAGGCAGATGAGAAACCAGTGGACAGATAACTGTATTTCCTAAAATATTTCAGATGATGGAACCGCTGTGAGAACGGGGCCCACGTGTGCCTGCACGCACGGTTGCTCCCCTCGTGCCTGGCACGGGTGGCATGGGGTGGGGCTCAGCAAGTGGTCACCGACCTGGCTGTGGTTAAGAGTACTAACTTTGCTGCCGGCCAACCCTGTGCCCTTGGGCAAGGTCATATCTCTGTGCCTCAGTTTCTTCATATGTAAAACGGGGGTTATCCCAGGACCTGCTTTGTAGAGTTGTGGGGATCAAATGAGAAGACATGTATAGAGCACTTGGAACATACCTGGCCCATAGCGAGTGCTCAATAAATGTTAGTGACATTCATTCATTCATTCATTCATTCATTCCACATGAGTCCACAGAAACGGTCCTTGCTCTGACTCTGTGGTTCCATCTCTGCCCTTCACCTTTGTCAGCTCTGGTGGGTTACAAGTGCCTAGCACAGTGTCAGAGACCTTCCAGAAGGTATAAGCAGGACAGTGACAAAAGGACTTGGAGAGAAGATGGGCGTGATTTCCAGTAGTCCATGCTCCCGCCTGGGAGGGCACAAATGCAGCTCTGCGTCTACAGATGGCCCTCCAGGGTCACCAGGACGAAACTGAGTGGTGCCATGTTTCATGTCCAGGCACCTTGGCAGCTTATACAGGCCCCCAGCTGGCTTCTGACCTTTACTGGGGTTTCCTTTTCTTCTGCTGCCAACTTGTTCTTCCTATGTGTGGCCCGTTCCCAAGGGTCTAAGGTCTCAGTTCTCCACCTGGGTGAGTCAAGGCCTTTTGGTCACATGGGGAGAAAATCACCTGAAACCGACTTAAGCCAAAAGAGGAAATGCATCAGCTCATGTGACAGAAAAGTCATGGCAGCGCAGGCTTCGGGGTGCAATGTTTCTAGGAGTCTCTCTCCGTGTGACACCCTGGCCTCCTCTCCCTTGGCTACATTCTCAGGTAAGTTCTTCCTAAGCACGGGCTAGATCACCTGGGCCCAGCCCCACCACAAGGCTGGACTCACAGTCCACAAGCTTGGGAACCTCAGCTGAGAGTATCTTTCCTAATAGTTCCAGCAAAAATCCTGGGGTCAACTCTGATTGCCCCACCTTGAGTCACATGTCCGTTCCTGAACCAATCACTATAGCCCAGGGTATGCAATGTTTTGATTGGCCAGGTCTGGGGCATGTGCCTGCTGTCTGGACTGGAATAGGGGCGACTCCACCCAAATAACCTAGATGGAGAGTTGGAGGGCTGCCCACCCTCAAAAAATCAGGACACAGTTACAGAAGGTAACAACCCAAACAACAGACGGCCTCCAGACCATCTCTGAGCATAAAACCCAAGGGCCAAAGTCCCCAACTCTTTCCAACTTAACCAACTGTTGGGTTGATGCCATCAGAGCCGGCTTCCTTTGTGGCGAGCTCACTTCAGTATGGTAGGCTCTTGCACAAGGGGCCTCCCTGTAAAAGAGAGAAGGCTTCAGGAAGGGTAGCATCCAGCCATGCCCAGCAATCTCCCCAGTGCCAAGTGCTTCCTAGATATTGACCACAGATACCCCCCACCCTTCATCTCATCCCTGGAATGGCCTACCTTTGCACAGAGAAAAAGTCCCATGGATCCCCTTTCTCCACACTAAACTCGCCTAAATTTGAAGCAAATTCTGAAACCAGTTTGATGATAAAGCATCCTCAGGAGGAATCCTGACTCCCCACGAGCTCTTTCTTTTTTAAGTGAGAGGTTTGGACACGCCTGAGACTATTTTGTTGAGTTGTTTAAAAAGCTTAAATCCACTTTATTAGCTGTTTTTAAACTTCTTCCAATGTTATCTGCTTTAAAATAAGAACAGGAGGTGGAAATGACTCTGTTTCTCCTTATTCAATTTTTAATGGAATAAATATAATAAAAACACACAAACTAAACATCTTGCAATAAAAGCAACTCATTTCAGGAGGATTAACTCAAATAGAAACCTTGCCATAATAATCACGGTAGTGGCGGTAAGAGCTGCTCATCCATACTGCGTGTTCCCTGGGAACCAGGCCCTGTGCTGAGCCCTATCGGTGTGAGCCAGACACGAATAGTGGCCCAGGTTACAGACGAGAACACTGAGGCACAGAGGGGAAGCACGGCTAGGGTGCCACGGCTAGCCAATGAGAGGAGCGGTTTGAAGCCAGCTGCTCTAACTCCGGAGTCTGGTCCCTGACCGCTGGCCGGTGGGCCTGGGTCCACCTGGGTCCCAGCCATCGCGTCTTAAGATGACATCACTCTTCCCGAATTACTGCGAGAGAGACAACCCCACCTGCACCCGTGTTCAGGTTGGTCCAGCAAGGGCTGCTCGACGTTTCTGTAGTTAACGGCTGAGAGCCCAGGTCGGTAAACGGACTCTCTTGAAGCTTCTTTCTCCGCCAAAGTTCTGTTAGTCTGCCATCCCCAGAGGCACTTCACATACAGAGACTTCAAAGCCAATTACATCCAGCCTGACGTGACACGGGGGCGCCGCCCAGGGCCCTGGCAGAGACCACAGTGGGCCATGGAGCTGTTTTTAATGATGTTTCATTTTGATCAAACCAGAAAAAATGTGCAAATGTCAAAAGGCTATTTACCAACTCCAGCTGTAGCCGCTGACCCGCTGCTAATTCTGCTAACCACATTAGCCCGCACCCCATCCCGGCCCCAGACGTTTCCAGGTCACCCCCCCCTCCCCGACTCGAACCCCCACTCCCACCCCAGCCAAGAAACCACTTTTCTGTGTCACTCACAATGGCTGTAATAAGTATTGTCTACACAGCAATACCAGGCCTGTTCCCTTTCTTGCTCTCTCTCCCGAGCTGTGCTGTTGAAACAGAGAGCTTTCATTTTCGGTGAGCTCTAAACATCCCAAATGTGTAGGGCTGCATTTGTGAAAATTTCAGAGGAAGAGTCCCACTTCAGATTTCCATTTATAACCAATTATA